>NC_090267.1:444288890-444920557 GCF_040414725.1 Anabrus simplex | reverse complement strand
GTATACTGCAGAGTAAGTCTTCACTGGTCCCGGGAGTTTAATTTACTCTAATTTCCCATTTAGCTTATACCGTAGGAATACATAAAAGTGCACTCTTAATTTTACTTAATTATAAAAATAATAACTTATTATATTTTATAATTACAGAGAAGTTAAATCAGAGCGCACTAGATAATTTATGGATTCAGAATAATTTTCCCAGCCTCATAATATTGCAATTACAGAAATATATCAAAATTGCGGTCAGTACGCTGACACAGTCACAAAAATGATATGATATCCAGAAGGATTTTTTTCATATTCAACATTGTAATTATTAGGCTTTAACTATTCAAATAGCTTTATTTTATTCAGTAATACGGCTGTTGTGCTTGTAACGTCACTAATTACGGTAGTACACTGTGCATAAATGAGAGGATATATCAACGGGCACTTACTGTTCGGTACAGTTATGGGAGTAAGTACATAGTAAGTCTGCGTTGAAAACATTGAGTTACAATACGACTTTTAGCAACCGTTTTTACGAAATATTACAATAGTTTTCATCATTAAAATATTTAATCATAAAAGGGATGAATCAGAATGAGAATATGTACAGTTCGTGCATGTGTACTATTGGATAAATTATTTTTAAAAAACGATATTTTATATTCTTCGATTATTTCAATTTTAAAGGTTTAGGAGTTTGTTTTCAGTCGGAAACAGAAATGAAGGAGCTCCTACACAGAATTTAAAGTAAAAGTGAAAAGCGTAGTTTGATGGCCAGGAAAGATAAAATGAACATCACGATTATTGGTCGTCTTGGGTCGCTTGTCTGAATACGAGATGAATTTGTTTGTTTCTACTCTGTTTTACAAGAATTTTGGTAGCTTAAAAGACAAAATACAGCGGAGAATGTCAATAGAAAGACATGGTGTACCCCTTTTTTAGTCGTTTCTTACAGCAGTATTCCATCACCCTCCTACATCACTCCACCGAGAGTTGCAAGTTAAAAGGGCAAAAAGCCCTAGCACAGCCTCCACCGGGTTAGTGCCATAAGAGCCCATGTATACGCATGCTTCTACTTACTTGTGTTAGGTCACTCACTTTTATCTATCCTATCCGACCTTCCTCGGTTAACTCTTGTTCTTTTCCGACCCTTACGCTATTAGGTTTATGAAGGCTAAGGAATCTTTAATTTTCACGCCTTTCGTAGCCTTTGTCTTTCTTTGGCTGATACCTTGCGCGGTCGCTCATCTCCCCTGGACCTAAGGTTGCTTTTCAGCCTTACGTCTCAATGAACGAAGCATGTTATGTATTAAGGCTTACACCATCGCCTAGGAGGTTAACGCGTGGTCAGCGCAACGTCAGGCCTGCAGGGGTATCGAACGTAAAGTGTAAGTAAGGATTTTATTCTGTATTCGGGAATTCTGATAATACGCGAAATGCTGCAGAGCTATATTCCGGCACCACATTAATTTTACGTATTACATTGGGTATTCAGTACAAGGATAGGTAAGGTCTTCCTGCGTGATTGTACCTAAGATGCAAACTTGTAGGGAAAAAATACTTTGTATTCTATGTGTTAGCAAATACATCGAAAGCTAGTCAACTTGCACGTGCAGTTATTTCTTCTATGTTATGCTAGGCTCTCCGTTTTTAGAACTTCGAAGATGCTCCCCAATATTACGCTGTCTGTAAATAAAGCATTTGTATTACACCTCACACCATATCCCTAGTCCTTCCACCAATCTCAGCATCAAAGTCCCTGGATCATGTCTTATCTCGTCTAGTTGGGTTGAGCGTAAGATCGAATCTCAAATTTGAGACTGTAACGCCCTTGTAAAGTTAAGCCTGGCGTCATATGCATGGGTTAACGTAGCACTCTTAACCATAATCAGGTAAGCAGCTAAGTCTTAAGAAGTTAACGATAGGCCATGTAAGGCGAGGTACTGGTATCCCCCGACCCAGAGTCTGTAGCTCTTAAATACTGGCATTAAGGCGGTAGAGGTGGGATCCCTCGCTGAGTCCAAGGGAAAAATCAACCCTGGATGGTAAGCAGGTTAAGAAAGAAAAAAGAAAACTAGAGAATGCGTCTATAAGGCTCTGTATATGTCTAATTACCTCTGTGTCCTAGTACAGCTCTCTCCTGAGTTAGCTCATCCCTGTTAGTTACCCTTACGACTAGCAGTATACCATTAATAAAAATCTACCCCTCCACCCTACCTCATAAAACAATTCAGATCTAAGTAGAGTAACGTTATCTTGGTAGCAAGAGCTGTAGTTCCGTCATCGCGAACAAGCTATGACCTGTAGCTGAAGACTCCGCGTTCTCTCTCAAGTCAAGTGTCTCGCATCATAACATATTGTCAACATTTTTTAGTACTACACCAGGTAGGGGAAAATACAGCTTAGCTCGCAAAGTCATTCTTTTTCTGCTGAGATGAACATGTCTCCACATTTACTGTAGTCAGTACACATCGTACACATATTTCAATCAGGGTGAGGATATTTGAATTGCACTTAAGCTCTTTAGTTTTGAGTTTATGTCAACTCCACGTTCGAATCCTTAGGAGTAGCATTTACTCTGCTCCTCTAGGGCTGAAGTACTCCCTACAAGAGTTGGCCAAGCAGGTTGGATAGACGATAGCTTAGCACACAACATGCCTACACCCAGCTAAAAAACCCGAGTTCGCTAATGCAGGCACAATATCACAGGTTGCTCGGCTCCTACCTAAGGCAAGGGTGCCCCTGGAGGAGCTTTACTCTGCTAGAACCTTACCACATCAGAATGAAGTGTCCTACAAGAGTTGGCCAAGGAGGTTAAACAGACGACAGCTTAGCACACATCATAGCTAGACTCAGGTAAAAAACCTATGTTCGCCATTGCAGACACAACAACAGCACAGGTTGCTCGGTGCCCCTGGAGGAGCTTTACTCTGATCAACCCCCGCCCCCTCGGAATAAAGTGACCTACAGGAGTTGGCCAAGGGAGGTTATACACAACAGCTTAGCATACATCATACCTAGGCTCAGCTAATGACCCCTAGTTCGCTAACACTTGCTCTTCCAAGTCAGGTATCCCTTTTAGTAGCCTCTTTCGACAGTATTCCATAAGATAACGACATCCTATTTTCTGAAGGTGTCCGAGGACGTAGCGCGTAGCTAGAGGTAGATTACGCGTGGCGGCCATCTTGCGCGGTAGCCCTAGAGGTAGATTGCGCGTGGCGGCCATCTTGCGCGGTAGCCCTAGAGGTAGATTGCGCGCGGCGGCCATCTTGCGCATTAGCCCCTGGCCCAGAGTCCCCTTTTTATCACTACTTAAGTTAACGCCTTTTTTCAATTGTACAAAAGAATATAAGAACTCTTTTCTTATATTTATGACTCTGTTTTCTGCACTAAAATAAACTGTGAGTTATTTCTGTTTTACATTTGTATGGCGTTTGCGCGCAGCATGATCACGAAGACATTTTACTAACAACAGTTCTGCCGGTGTGGTTTCACTCAAGGATTCTAAATAGGTCATCAGTTTGTTCAGCTGCATTGTTGCCTCTCCATGAGTCATTATTTCATCTGATGGAGCGATAGTTTCATTTTCGAATTCACTATCAGTGAATTAGTAGTGCGTTGCATTCAGAAGAGCATGGATTCGAATCGCACATCAGCCGCCCTGAGAATGGTTTTCCACGGGTTCCCATTCTCAGTTCCAGGCGAATGTCGGGACGGTATCTTTGATAGACCGTGGCCGAATTACTTCCAGTTCATGTCCTTAACTCTCCTTAGCGGAGAAGACATTCAAGAAGAGTCGACCCCGTAAAAGAAATACTACCGAGCTCGATAGCTGCAGTCGCTTACGTGCGGCCAGTATCCAGTAATCGAGAGATAGTGGGTTCGAGCCCCACTGTCGGCAGCCCTGAATATGGTTTTCCATGGTTTCCCATTTTCACACTAGGCAAATGCCGGGGCTGTTCCTTAATTAAGGCCATGGCCGCTTCCTTCCAATTCCTAGGCCTTTCCTATCCTATCGTCGCCGTAAGACATATCTGTATCGGTGCGACGTAAAGCAAATAGCAAAAAAAAAAATACTGTACTAGTACGTGTATTTTTTATTATTTGCGATTCGAATAAACCGGAGATCCGGATTGATGAGGGACGGATAAACGAGGTTCTTGTGTATTTGATATTATATTTAGCCTATCCTTCATTATCCTCGTTTGCATTTTTATTGCATTTTTTGTATCTTTATGTCGCAAAGTTTTGGCTTGGAAGACTTGGGAGAAAGGAGACGAGCTGCTCAACTATGTGGTACGTTCCAAGTTGTCAGCGGGGAGATGGCGTGGAATGACATTAGTAGACGAATAAGTTAGAGTGGCGTCTTTAAAAGTAGGAAAGGTCACAATGTGAAGGTAAAGTTGGAATTCAAGAGTACAAATTGGAGCAAGTATTCATTTATAGGAAGGGTAGTTAGGGATTGGAATAACTTACCAAGGGAGATGTTCAATAAATTTCCAATCTCATTTAAATCATTTAAGAAAAGGCTAGGAAAACAACATATAGGGAATCTGCCACCTGGGCGACTGTCCTAAATGCAGATCAGTATTGATTGATTGATTGATTGATTGGTATTTTAAATTTCCATTCTCCATTCTTTGCTCTTCTTCTTGGTATGATCCACTCTTTATTAATATTTTAGCAAATGTGTAGAATTCTCTCTCTTCTATTTTTATTGTATATTCACTTCCCAGATATTCTACTCTCAATGCTTCTTTTGCCCTACAAACTCTAAACAGAGTAGACACTGATTTTCATTATTTCTCTCTATCGGACACCTATTTTTATAAATTCCTATTAGGCACCACAGCGATCCTCTCACTTCTCTGTTAGGAAGCTTGTTAAGTTACGCTAAGGTGGTAGAGTTTGTATCCATATTATTCTCTTCGATGACCTTCGATGTTAGGCCCCTTTAAACAACAAGCATAATCATCATCATCATTATTATTCTCTACAAGTAAAATATTTCGTTCTCTATCCTAATTTACTGCAGATTTTACACTGTATTTGCGTAAAAGCAATTATCTTCCATTAGGGACAAGAATTACAGTGAAATTTTGTGGATAGAATTCGTTCACGTAATCATCAGCTTGCATTCGGGGGATAGTGGCTTCAAACCCCACTGTCGACAGCCCTGAAGATGGATTTCTCTTCTTTACCACTTCCACATATGGCAAAAGCTGGGTCTTTACCTTAATTAAGGCTATGGTCGCTTCCTTCACAGTCATAGGCATTTCCTATTCCATCATGACCATAAGACTTGTCTGTGTCGGTGCGACCTCAATGTATGTTCAGTCCGTCAGCGATACCGCTGGTGGGATCCTCAACAGCTCTGTCATCAGCTGTCATAGATGGCCTAAGCATCACTGAAGAGGCGTACTAGGGAAATGAGGAGTGAGGTAGTTTCCCGTTGCTTTCCTCACCGAGCCAGAGTTGCTATTATATATCAGTCTGCCAATCCCACTGAAATGCATACACCAACCGACCCTATGAGCAACATTTTCACACCATTCATAGCAGAGACTGGCTGCATAAGGATTGGCATCACTAGCATCACTCATACCTCAGTCACTTTCATATTTTCAAAGCCAAGGATAAGACAGAGACAGATCTATGAAAGTGACAAAATTGCTCTAGCCTATACCAGATGACATAGTGCACTGTAAACACTAGGTCCTGCCAGCGAAGGCATTGCGACTTTAAGCAAATTGTAAAAATTCCTGGACGATGCTAAAGGCTACAGCACAAACGTGGCCTTGCAACAATGAATAGTAGTGAAACCTGTTCTAAGGCCGCTTTACAATATTGTAGAACTGCGCTCATGACTATTTGAGAAATAAATCGTGGTAGCATGTTTCCTCTTCACTAACTAAGGATCAATCCGAAATTGGAATAAAGAAACGAACAATCGGTGAAGACGTATTTGAGGCATCTTCAAATTGAACAAGGTGGGATTTAAATAATGGACTGGTCAGTTCTTAAAGGAGATTTCCTTTAATAGTTTGTTCCAAAGATTGCGGATAATTTATCACTTCCCGTGTTTTTCCCACTGCTGGTTACAGACAATCCATCTTAGGAACGTTTCCCGCAAGAAATGGCCGTCACTAAACGATCAGACTAATTGTCAGAATAGGGGTGATTTACTGTCGTAGCCCGAGAAGCCACGTAATGTTCAAAGGAGCAGAGTTGGAACATTCTCTCATTAATTCACTAATGATTGACATTGCCAGAGTTTCCACGAGAACTTTACTGCGTGGGTGAATGATTTTGAGAACCTTCTATAAATTGAATTAAATTCCTATTTTCAGGTTCTTCCGACAGAAGATAAGGTCATTTTTTGACGATTGGAATCCATATCTGAATTTGTGTTTTTCTGTCCATTTGTACGTTAATAGTTCGCTTGGATGTTTGCTTATTTAGTTCTGACCACGGAACAGGTAATCGGCTGATTCTATTTACATGATGTTTTTGTATTTGATCTGTTGCCAAGCTTAATATTTTGTCTACATTTTGTTTCATTATTCAGAAGGGACAGGTTTGAGTTGGATGAAGGTCTTAATATAAATTGGCGACTGATGTCTTAGAACCTATCAGAACTCATTTTAAATGTGTCCTTGGCACAAACTGAACTTGATAAACCAGGTTTTAGGGCTGAAGACGTACAGTACCATTTTCGAGATATCTGTATCTTACTCTAAAACGATGAAGGATTCCTGAATTTCAGCACCAGTACAATCGTTCTTTGAGTAATTTACCTCTATACTACTCACCAAACTCACCTCTGTGTGGCCTGTGTATATGTACATCTTCACTGATGGTTCTAAATAAGAGGACGTCGTGGGATTTGCATACTACCGCCTGAAAACTGAAGATATAGACATGTTCCCCTTGCCAAGTGAGGCATACATTTACGGCGCTGAGAATTTAGCTAGCATAGTAGCTCTCGGTTTTTGTTGGCACAGGAAATTTTGGTCTGCACTAAATATACTACAATTGGCTTTACGTCGCACCGACACAGACAGGTCTTATGGTGACGATGGGATAGAAAAGGTCTAGGAGTGGGAAAGAAGCGGCCGTGGCTTTAATCAAGGTACAGCATGGTGCGGAGATGGGAAACCACCGAAACCCGTCTAAGGATTGCCGACAGTGGGGTTCGAATAGAACAGAATATATTTATTTATCATGTGCAGGGTGTCCCAATTACAGATGATGCAATGGAAAATTAAATTTTGTATATGTACAAACATACAAATATACATCTTCACATGTTTTCTATAAGCTATTCACAATAACAATTCACATAATTTACAAAATTATCACGTTCCACCCCTGAGAAGAGCTTGCCGAATTGCAGTGGCAGGGTGGTGAAAAATGTCTATTGACCCTTCCAACAGATTTATGGACCAAGGATTTTTGTGTGCCACTGTCCTACATTTGGGCAGGCGGAATGTACATTTCTGCCTTGTTCACCATCTTGGAACATGAATTGGAATTGCCCTCAGTATAGCCGGACAGTCCACTTTACTCTTCAAGCATTTAGTTGATAACATTGCGTTCGCGTTGCCAGAGAATTCATTCCACGAATTTTGCAAATTATTCATATCTTATTGTAGAGAGTGACATGCCCAGGAATTCAAAACTAATCCACTTAATGAACCTTATCTGAACTCCCTCGAGATGGTGTATGTGGCCTTTCAGATATGGGAGCCGCATCTCACAAGCATACTTGAGAGGGGATCTCACCAGGGAGCAAAACAGTGTTTTGTCACGTGCAACATTACTGAAATCTTTACAATTCTTTTTGACAAACCCTAGTAGTCTGAAAGATTTCTTTATATCATTATCGATATGTTTCCCAAAGGATGAGACATTCTTGTTACTAACATTTACACCTAGGTCATGAAACTCCTCGACACAATTTAAACATTCTTCACTGACTTTATATGTGTAAAAGACAGGTGTTAATTTTCGAAAAATGACAATACACCACACCTAACTCTGAGGGACTACTTACCACACCACTCGCATATTTGCTTCAAATCTTCTTGAAGATAATCGCCATCATTATCTTTTTCTATAAATTTGTATAGTTTGAAGTCGTCAGCGTACAAGAGATGTTCACTGCTCTGAACGACTGTAGTAATATCATTTAGAAACAAAATAAATAGAACAGGTCCTAACAGCTATCCCTGTGGGACCCCATATGTAGGTTGGTAGGGGTTGTAGATCAAACCCTCGGACTTGATAAAACATATTGGTTTTCTCATCTAACTCTTCAGGCACTCGAAAATATTCCCCAACACTCCACAATATCTCAAATGCAAGCTCACAGCTGCGCGCCCCTATCCTCACAGCCAACTCACTCGTTGCACTCGTTATAATCAAATCGAAAAGTACTCTCCAAAACCTTCATAATCCTCAGTAGCATACTCAGACACATGTCTATTTGTTTGATAGGATCAACAGTATTCAAAACTTAAAATTAACATGTCATCAAGTAGCGTTTATCTGGATCAAAGGACATTCTACCAACTTTGTCAACGAGAACGAACCGCTCGACCCGATGAGCGACGTTTTCACACCATTCATAAGAGGGGCTGGCTGCATACAAAAAAACAAACCCGAGGTGCCGAAGTCCATTCAGACCTAGGCATGCTAAATCGACCGCTGCCAGGCCTGAAGACATTGGAGTTCCACAAGTATTGTTTGTCCCTTGTACGGATGCGCTGCATTTCGTATCGAACAGTTGAGTAGAACCGTTGGCTGAAGGGTCAGCGTACTTGCCTTCGGTTCAAGGGTCCCGGGTTCGATTACCGGCCGGGTCGGGGATTTTAACCTTAATTGGTTAATTCAACAGGCACGGGGGCTGGGTGTATGTGTTGTCTTCATCATAACCTCATCCTCATCACGACGCGCAGGTCACCTACGGGAGTCAAATAGAAATACCTGAGCCGAACCCATCCTGAGATATCCCAGCGCTATAAGCCATACGACATTTCAGTTGAGTAGAAAGTATTTCTTTTAGAATACTCCCATCCCCTAGTTTATGATCACGCGAAACTGCCGAGAAATAATTTTTATTGCAATCAATTTATTCGATAACTGGAATGAAATTATCCTTCCTACAATTATTTTACTACATTAAATATTATACTTAAACCCTATAATATTTATATTTATTCCGCAAATTATCATCCTTACTACATACATTACATACATTATCATTATAGACTGTTATGCCTTTCAGCGTTCAGTCTGCAAGCCTCTAAGAATTTACTAAAAGTCGCCACAATCCTCGATTTGCAACTAGTGTTGTGGCCTCATTTAGTTCTATAACTCTTATCTTTATATCGTTAGAAACAGAGTCTAACCATCATCGACTTGGTCTCCCTCTACTTCTCTTACCCTCCATAACAGAGTCCATTATTCTCCTAGGTAACCTATCCTCCTCCATTCGCCTCACATGACCCCACCACCGAAGCCGGTTTATGCGTACAGCTTCATCCATCGAGTTCATTCCTAAATTAGACTTTATCTCCTCATTCCGAGTACCCTCCTGCCATTGTTCCCACCCGTTTGTACCAGCAATCATTCTTGCTACTTTCATGTCTGTTACTTCTAACATCAATAAGATATCCTGAGTCCACCCAGCTTTCGCTCCCGTAAAGCAAAGTTGGTCTGAAAACAGACCGATGTAAAGATAGTTTCGTCTGGGAGCTGACTTCCTTCTTACAGAATACTGCTGATCGTAACTGCGAGCTCACTGCATTAGCTTTACTACACCTTGATTCAACCTCTCTTACTATATTACCATCCTGGGAAAACACACAACCTAAATACTTGAAATTATCGACCTGTTCTAGCTTTGTATCACCAATCTGACATTCAATTCTGTTGAATTTCTTACCTACTGACATCAATTTAGTCTTCGAGAGGTTAATTTTCATACCATACTCATTGTACCTATTTTCAAGTTCCAAGATGTTAGACTGCAGGCTTTCGGCACAGTCTGCCATTAAGACCAAGTCGTCAGCATAGGCCAAACTGCTTACTACATTTCCACCTAACTGAATCCCTCCCTGCCATTTTATACCTTTCAGCATATGATCCATGTAAACTACAAACAGCAAAGGTGAAAGATTACAGCCTTGTCTAACTCCTGTAAGTACCCTGAACCAAGAACTCATTCTACCATCAATTCTCACTGAAGCCCAATTGTCAACATAAATGCCTTTGATTGATTTTAATGATCTACCTTTAATTCCATAGTCCCCCAGTATAGCGAACTTCTTTTCCCTCGGTACCCTGTCATATGCTTTCTCTAGATCTACGAAACATAAACACAACTGCCTATTCCTCTCGTAGCATTTTTCAATTACTTGGCGCATACTGAAAATCTGATCCTGACAGCCTCTCTGTGGTCTGAAACCACACTGGTTTTCATCCAACTTCCTCTCAACGACTGATCGCACCCCCCCCCCTTCCAAGATGCCAGTGAATACTTTGCCTGGTATACTAATCAATGAGATACCTCGATAGTTATTGAAATCCTTCCTGTTCCCTTGCTTATAGATAGATGCAATTACTGCTTTTGTCCAATCTGAAGGTACCTTACCAACACTCCACGCTAATTTTACTACTCTATGAAGCCATTTCATCCCTGCCTTCCAACTATACTTCACCATTTCAGGTCTAATTTCATCTATTCCTGCTGCCTTATGACAATGGAGTTTATTTACTATCCTTTCCACTTCCTCAAGCATAATTTCACCTACATCATTTTCCTCCTCCCCATGAGCTTGGCTGTTTGCAACACCACCATGATGATTTCCTTTTACATTGAGAAGATGTTCAAAATATTCCCTCCACCTCTCCAGTGATTCCCTGGGATCTATTATGAGTTCACCTGAATTACTCAAAACACTGTTCATTTCCTTTTTCCCTCCCTTCCTAAGATTCTTTATTACTGTCCAGAAAGGTTTCCCTGCTGCTTGACCTAGCCTTTCCAGGTTATTACCAAAATCTTCCCATGACTTCGTTTTGGATTCAACAACTATTTGTTTCGCTCTGTTTCCTTCATCTACGTACCAATCCCTGTCTGCCTCGGCCCTTGTTTGGAGCCATTTCTGATAAGCCTTCTTTTTACGTTTACAAGCTGCTCTCACTTCATCATTCCACCAAGATGTTCGCCTTTTCCCATCTTTACACACAGTTGTTCCTAGGCATTCCCTTGCTGTTTCTACTACAGCATCCCTGTATGCCACCCATTCACTTTCTATATCCTGAACCTGATTACTGTCTACTGTTCGAAACTGCTCACTAATCATATCCATGTACTTCTGTCTAATTTCCTCGTCCTGGAGATTTTCTACCCTTATTCGTTTGCAGACAGATTTCACTTTCTCTACCCTAGGCCTAGAGATACTTAGTTCACTACAGATCAGATAGTGGTCTGTATCATCGAAAAATCCCCGAAAAACTCGTACATTCCTAAACGATTTCCTGAATTCAAAGTCTGTTAAGATATAGTCTATTATGGACCTGGTACCCCTAGCCTCCCATGTGTAGCGGTGAATAGCCTTATGCTTGAAGAATGTATTCGTAACAGCTAAACACATACTAGCACAGAAGTCCAGCAAACGCTTCCCATTCCCATTAGCTTCCATATCTTCCCCACATTTACCAATCACCCTTTCGTATCCTTCAGTTCTATTCCCAACTCTCGCATTGAAATCGCCCATTAGCACTATTCTATCCTTGCTGTTGACCCTGACCACGATGTCACTCAATGCTTCATAAAACTTGTCAACTTAATTTTCATCTGCACTCTCACATGGTGAATACACGGACACAATTCTTGTCCTAATTCCTCCCACTGACAAATCTACCCACATCATTCGCTCATTTACGTGCCTAACCGAAACTATGTTACGTGCAATGGTATTCCTGATAGCCCTACCCCAGACTCTGCCCTTCCCTTTCTAACACCCGTCAAGTACACTTTATAATCTCCTATCTCTTCCTCCTTATCTCCCCTTACCCGAATATCACTTACTCCTAGCACATCCAGATGCATCCTCTTTGCTGACTCAGCCAGTTCTACCTTCTTTCTTCCATAAGCCCCATTAATATTGATGGCTCCCCATCGAATTCCATTTCGTTCGCCAAGTTGTTTCCAAGGAGTCCCTCGCCTGTCAAATGGGAGTGGGACTCCATTACTCCCATAGGTCCGAGGCTTGCTTAAAGTGTTCTGAGCTCAGTAAATTCATGAAGCAGGATGCTGCCCTACTTGCACATAGTCCAAGTGAGCATCTCTCCTCTAACGGGTTATGGACCACCGGTGAATTGTATAGTCCTAGCCGCCTGAGCACAAGGAGGGCCACGACTCAGAATATGTCCGAGATGCCCACTCCCATTCCATAGCAACTGGTATCCCGACTCTCAGGACCACTTACTAGGCCACTCAGCCGTTGCCCATGGTTCACGAACTAGGACGTGACTACAGTAACCCACAAACATGAACCATTCAATTTATTTTTAATTTCTTTTTTCCCTACATGTAGTACAATGTTACATATCGTAGGATAAACTTGTACCTTACCATTCATTATGAATAGTTCGTTGTACCACATATTTTTAAATACAAGAAATGATGTTTTTCCTTCCGGTGTAACCCAGTCTTAATTTAATAATTTAACAATTGTACAAAAGTCTTTCTATATATTTTTGTTTTATATTCCGTATCCAAATATTTAAATTTAAGTGCGTCAGTCTCCCTACTTGCTATCAGCTGATGCCCCTCTCCCTTTATTTCTCCACAAAGTAAACAACAATTACCTTCATGTTTCCATCTCTGACCCTTAGTTTTATGCATCCTCATGAGACACCACGGCATAAAATCAAGTGGCCACGCGGATTCGGTCACGTAACTATCATCTTGCATTCGGGAGATACTGGGTTATAACCCCACTGTCGGCACCCCTAAAGGTATTTTTCGTGGTTTCCCATTTTCACACCAGGCAAATGCTGGGGCTGTACGGTCGCTTCCTTTCCACTCCTAGCCCTTTCCTGTCACATAGTCGCCGAAAGAACATTTTTTTGCGAGTTGCTTTACGTCGCACCGACACAGATAGGTCTTAAGGTACAGCCCCAGCATTTGTCTGGTGTGAAAATGGTAAACCACGGAAAACCATTTTCAGGGCTGCCGATAGTGGGGTTCGAACCTTCTATCTCCCGAATACTGTATACTGGCCGCACTTAAGCGACTTCAGCTATCGAGCACCGAAAGAACTACCTGTGTGGGTGCGACGTAGGACTAATAATAAAAGGCCAACCCCCTTACTTCTCTTTTCGAAACATGTCTTTGATTGACATGTTTTGGAAAGCAGAATTTCAATTATGTTATATTAGTCTTACATTCTGCCATTATCATCTGCTTCTCAATATCCTTCACTCTAATAATTACTTTCTTCATGAATTTCTTACCATTGTTTTGAACCTCTTTACCGCAATATTCTTCTATTACTATTCTGCCAAGCATCATTTTAACTTTCACTAACCAATAAATATAATTTAAATGATTCCTCTGGTGTTGGTACGCTAAATTAATCTTCTTGTATCAGCCAGTATCTCAATTGTTTTCACGGGCCGGGTGAAATTCCTTCCGACCTCCAGTCTATAATTGAAAGTCCTGAACTGGAATCGAACTACAAACGTCCTTGTAACAGACCAGGACGCTACTCCCAAACCATGGGAATGGAACACTAAATATTAGAGCATCAAAATGGACACACGAACACGGCTCTTTAAATTAAGTTTGATAGTAAAATACTTCATTTTTTCTGGCTTGTTGGGGCAACGATCAGCAATTGGCCTCCCCTTCAAAGAATTCTTCATTTGATTACAGGCCGAGCCTTGGATTTTAAAAATTGCATGTTTTGTCAGCGGACATAAAACAGGACTTAGCATCACGAACTATATATATATAATATGTACATTTGGAATGTGCAACTCTGGAAAATAAATTCTTATACCAAAGTATAAATTAAAAGGATGCGTCTTTGTATGAGTTTCACAGTACATAATGGTGTGAATGAGTGCCACCGTACATATTGAATGGATGTTTCATACTCTGTGCCCTAAATGGCAAGCTACTTCTATGAACATACCTATTTATTCTTACGTAGAGGCACGGAGGACATTAAAGATTCATCTCTAGTACTCGAGTAAAAAGGAAGGTACGGTGCATCCTTTGAAGTGCCAAGGACTCCATCATCCTATCAGGCGTGACAAAGAGCCTTCATGAATATATTGATGGGCTCCTCCCCAAAAACTGTAATCGAGTTACATATCACCAATATTTCATGCTGAACGAGGTGGCGTGATTACAAGCTACTTCCATGGAAGGGATTACCAAACGTTTGCTCTTGACATTCAGAAAAATAACCTCAGAAGGTGAACAATATTCTTGTATAAAAACATTGAATAAAAGCTAAGATATACGATTTAGTACTGAAGATTGATTTGGTTAAATCGACAATTAAATATATGAAGATCCATTCTTGAGAGGATAACTTCCCCCTTTGGATACGGTAAGTTCCAGTCTCAGTCAAGGTTTGACGATTAGTTTGAAGTCCTGTGGTTATGAACACAATGTCCATTGTCACGTGCAACTAAACGCTTTCCTGATTGTTACTGTTGTTGTTGTTGTTCTTCTTCTTCTTCTTCTTCTTCTTCTTGGCAGGTTCGTGGTTATTCAATTTGAACGTGAACCGGGCTACATTCATATTCTCTTGAATCATTAAAATACAATCTCTGGTGATACATTTGGTATTTACCCGACAAAATTAATTAAATCTCAGCCATAGACGCCCAAGAGAGATCCGGTTTACTCTAGGTCCGCTAGATGGCAGACAGAGTAAACCGGAACGTCGAAATTGACGAGCAGACAGCCAGATGGCGTCAATTCGAAATGTCTGCAAACGGTAGCTGAGGCCATACGATTATTATTATTATTATTATTATCCCTTTGTAGTCTTAATGTACGTTTTTATTAATTAAAATCGTTAACTCGTCGCCTGAGACCTATCTGTGTCGGTGCGACGTAAAGCTAATAGCAAAAAAAAATGTTTAATAGAGGGAATGTGAGCTATTGTGAGTAGACCTTATCTGCTCCAATTTGGAAAAGCGTGTCCGCTTATTTTCCAGAGGCCACTGGGTTAATTTCCATTTCGCCCAATTACCTTAATCTTGGTCTTAGAGTTGAGACAGAGTTCACACAGCAGGCCATAGAAACTGTCTGACGTGAGCTGCCACAACTTTGGTCAATGGAGACAAGTCAGAGGTTGAAAATGTCACACTGACGTCGTCGGGGGTCTATAAACTGACAGAACCAATAAATGCCTATAGAAATTACTAAAATAATTAACTTTGCCACCTTAATAGTGTAATGGAAACTCGTTGAGTATTTCAGTAACTGCTACATTGCAATTTCCGAAGAATATTGTGAATTTTAAACACTGCTCTACATTATTAGCATTTGTCCAAGTTTACGAGCACAAAATTTGCCTCCCAGATTTTAATAGACTTAAATCAGTCAGTGACATATTTTCAATGTTATTGCACCAAATGGCCATTAAAATATGTTTACATGACTAATTACATTAAACAGAATTTGATTAGTCTCATCTGTCTTTTAATACACGTCACAACATAACTCGCAAGTCTTCTCGCACAGTACACATGTACATTCCTTTCTCGGGGTGTTGAGAGGCACACACGTGGTGGTGAGAACCGTGTGTTGCTAATATACTCACTATGTTCCTGAGTTCATAGTCTGCCTTCATCCAACATAGTCTTGAAGGAGTGAATTTGGACAAATATAATATCTTTTTCATGTAGATTGCTTTCACACTTTCGGTGTCTCGAATATTTCTTTTCGGGAGATGTTCCTATATCAATTCTAGTTCGCACGTCATTATCGGGGATATTTTTGTATAGAAAAATTTCATTGGGACTACAACTGAAGTCTGGCGTAAGATCAAGATGCCATTCATTGCTATTACGGCCGCAGCAACTCTATCCTTGATGTGCCCGATATAAGTAGTTCCTGGTATCTGTAATGTAATGCCCAAATATTTAAAGTTGTTTACGATTGCCATAGTTTATCCTCCGTTCTCATAGTAAATTTTCTCTATTATTTCTGTTCTCCCCCACCCCCCTTGCGGAAGATCAACTGTCCGTCTTCGGTCGATTAATTCTGAATTTATTGGCCTCTGCCCAAATCTTCAGCTTGTTGAAGGAAGCCTGTAGTTTTTCGATTTTGACATAGTGACATAGTGACATTTTGACATACAGTAGTGACATATGCTGATAAGATTCTATTTTTAAATAATAACAAAAGCAGACCAAACAAATATGAATAATCGATCTGCAGTAAACAGTCTCTTCAATATAACATTGGTGTTTCAAATTTCTGTGTTTAATTGTCATTATAAAATCAAATATTAAATCAAAATACATTTGATTCGGTTGTTTGGAAAATAGAACAAGTCCATTTTTTGTAATGCATCATGCTTCACAGAAGTGACACAAGTCATACGATATCCTATCCTAATGTCACAATTGAAAAATAATTTCATTTTGAAAAATAACACATGTACAGCACAGTCACGAAGTATGTGGGAAACGAAGTAGACTGAAAGCATCTGTAACTGTGCCTGGAAATGTTAGTATTAAAACATTAATGTGGCGCAACAGTGAGTCTTTAAGTTTAAGGATTTTTGAAGCACAGATATTAGAATTCCATAAAACTTAAACTAAAGCTATAAGGAATGTTAGCTTGAGTAGTGTTAAGGCATCCAGGAAATATTATGGGTACTAAAAGTTTTATGAGTAGAAAGGATGTACATTACTTAAGTTTGTGTGAGAAACGGCACAGGTCTAAGTTAAGAAAATAGCTCATACAACAAAAACACGTTAGTAAAAAATTATCAAAATGTAATTGTGGAGTAATATGAAGATGTTTTTTGGAAAGGTGTAGCTGTCATCCTCCTTGCGTGTCTGCTTATTTGAAGTTCCTTGACACCTGCCATGACTGTAAGTGCAGAAGATGCGGTGAACTCTGCGAGAGTGCAAACTGAAAACAGAATCTCTAAGAAACATTTGTGAGAGAGTGTAATACTTTATATACTTGTATTCATGCAAATTGTGCGCAATTAAATATTTATTATTATTTGCGTCAGAAACATGTTTCTTTAATGTGTGGAATATATACCTTTCCGAACTTGTGTTGCTTCTCAAACAACCGATTCATTTCTAAATTACTCGGTATTATTATTATTATCATCATCATTATTGTTGTATTTTCGTTTTGATTGGCGAAGAAAGATATTATTTCATCACGAAAATCGACATGCGAGATTTCCCTTATATCTTTTCAACTCCGTTTTTATCAATTGATGTGCACATCTTTCATTTAAACTTAATATTCATGTACTTCCAAGTCTTCATTCACCCTGATCTGTATAATTTAAATTGTATTTATATATATTTAGTACTTCGAGTACCTTCCCCTCTTGACTTAACATCTTGGACATCTCCTTGGCACTCACTGACTAACGTAATTCAGAGCCAATTAAAGTTTAAAAAAGGTGTATATAGTTCACTTTTATGTCCAGTTTCTTTCCCAACCTTCCACTTCTTCTAAACAAGAGCTAGTAACTTATACGTATTACTGTTAGTATACATGTACACTCAAGAGCACAAAAACTGGTCAGGAAAGAAAATCCGCCTGCCCAATGCGTTTGCCCTTTTTCAAAGAGAAGGATTCTGAAAAAAATCTTCTGTTCTGATTAATTTTAAGGAATCCAGTAAATAAATGAGATTAGTCAGAACTGAATGACACTGAGTACGTTAATAGTGCTTTAGATTTCTTCTATAATGAATTCTCTGAGATTATTGATCATTGCGTTCCTCTGACCAAGTATAGTAAAAGAAATGATCCAATATGGTATAATAAAGAAGTAATGCAGTAATTCGAAATAAGAAGAATCATAGCAAGTAAGACATAGTAGTGAATATAATATGACAGGGTTCAAAACAATGAGGGTAATCCTTGAAAAGAAAATAATTTTAGCGTATGAAGAACACATTGAAGATATAGAATATAGTATAGCTAGTGATATGAAAATCGTTTGGCACTTTTTAAAGCAAAAGAAGACCAAAAATCAAGAATGTCAGTGATATGTACTGAATGATAGCACCTTAACTTCTAAGACAGAAACAGTCGATGGCTTTGCCCCTTACTTCAAAAGTACTTACACAGAAAATAACACCGAAAATAACGAGCAGTATATTCTAGATGAACTACAATATAATGAACGTGACATGTTAAACATTTCAGACGTGTCTGCTGCTTGATGTTAAATGTGCCGTAAAAATATTACAGTCTAAAAGGAGTGCTGGTCCAGATAATATACCCCAATATATAGTTAGGCTCTTGCCTATCCACTTTGTATAATTACTAACAAATCTCTGCAACAAAAAATAATTCCTGATTTATGGAGGATAGCAAGTGTGTGTCGAATTCACAAAGGTTGTAAAGTTGAAAGCATACACAATTATAGACCAATATCAATGCTGTCAGTCTTATGCAAAGTGTTCGAAGATATACTTTACTTTAATAGTCATCATAGAGCAATAACATAGCTTTGTGCAATGGATATCAACAGTTCAAATTTAGTAAACTTTGCAATTTGTGTCATATATTTTAGATCAAGGAGTACAGTGGATGTCATATACACATTCATGAAGAAAGCATTCGATAGGTTTGATCAGCATAAACTTCCAAACAAGATTCACAGTTTTAGTTTTAGTCCAGATATAGTTGAATTATATAACTCCTACTTCAGGAATAGATTTTAATTTGTTAGTTTCGAAGGGGTAGCTTCATTCATGTACAGGGTAACATCAACATAAACAAAGGTCCACTGTTGTTCATTCTATTTGATACTGATATTGGTTTTGTAATGATGAATTCTAAATTTCAGTTGTATGCCGATGACATGAAGATTCATAGGCAGCTTTCTTCAAACCAGATAACCAAAAATTACAAAAAAGATCTCACGGCGCTGGTGGAATTAGAAAAACGCAATTCATTTCAATTCAGTGTTAAGAAATGTCAATCAGTAATCCTTACTGAAAAAAACGACCATAAATTCATTTTTGTGCAATGAACAGTATCAGCGTAAAACGTGTAGAAGAAAATAAGGATTTAGGAGTAATATTTGATAGGATACTTGTGTTAAATATACAAATAAATAACACCGTAAATAAGGCCTATAGTAACCTAGAATTTCTGGTGAGAAACACAAAAAAATTAAAAAATATCAACACCATTATACAGGTATACATTTCGCTAGTTAGAACAGCAATAGAATATACTGTAGTCTGTAATCCATCATGTAATAAACATATACAAGAAATAGAAAATGTTCAGGCTAAATTTCTAAGTTATTTGTATTTCTTTATCTCTAAACCTAGAGCAAAGTATGTGGTATATAGTGACTTAATAACAAATTTTGGGATGGATAAGTTGCCTAAAAGGAGAACATTAATGAGTGAAATATACATACATAGAATTCTCAAAGGTAAAGCAGATAACCGAGAGGTACTTCACCAAATAAACCTGTATGCACCGTTTGGAAGTAAGAGAAATAATTTAAAATTCTTTATTAAAAGGTGAAACACAAATCACCATATGAATTCACCATTAAACATAATATATCAGTCAATTAATAAAATGCCGAACGTGGACATACGTTAAAGAGGAGATTGTCTTCTTAAGGTCAGTCAGAAGGGAGCTCACACAGATAGAAGATATAAATTGAACAGAAAATCATACTTGTGTACCATGAATAGTTTAGTTCTTAGATTACTTTAGATTAACAATGTATATTTTAAGAAAAATTAAAATATTAAGTTGAAACACACACTCACCACTGTCCATAGTTCATAAATATAGTATTTTCATATTTTTCATTGTATATTTATAACATTAGAAATAAGAAATGGAAATGTTCTGTAAGTGGGCAAAAATGCGTTGATGAACAATAAATAAATAAATAAATAAATAAATAAATAAATAAATAAATAAATAAATAAATAAATAAATAAATAAATAAATAAATAAATAAATAAATAAATTACAATTCTTAAAAGTAAAAATGATGTAAATTATTTACGTTTATTTACATTTGTTTCACTTTTACTGTTTCTCATTCCTTTTGCAGAGCATGTGCGTTTGAGTGTACTAGATCTCTTTATCTCACAAGTTAACAACTTAGTGCAATTTCTAGGGACATGCGTACTCCCGACCACGTGACATTTCAACATCTGGCTCTCATCTGACCGGGTACAAATTGGCTTGGCTGGTGAAGTTCCTCGGAGGAATGTATAGGCCAATGGATTTGATTTAGAGTTTCAGTGGGTGTATCCTGAAACGGATATATTTCGGAATTCTTAATGTTACAGTAATAGCCTTCCGTGTAGTCTATCTAATTCCAATTCAATTTTATTACGTAGCTTCACGTTTCATGTTTCTTGATAACTAGTCGCTGATGATGACAAACCTGAGACATATTCAATTCACACACTGGCTTCGAAGAGCTCGTACGGATTCATGGTTGGAAGTAAGACTTGTTGGAGATACATTGGCAGCTGCGGAAATTATAGTTCCATATGACACACTGCGCCTACTTGCAGAGCATAGAAACTTGTGCTTCATCTTTTATGCATCGAGTTGGTTGTTTCGTATTTCCGCGAGAGTTAGCACTCAAATTAACATAATTCCTCGACAGTCATATTGCAAGTTCCTTTTGTCTTCGCTATTATCACCGTTCATGTTTACTGTGGCAGGTATAACAAACGTGTCGTATTGGGGTATATAGGTGTGTTGGTATCTGGGAAATATCCAGTTTGTATGATGAGCCAGCCCCGCCTCTTACCCGGAGGCCTCGGGTTCGATTCCCAGCCAGGTCAGGGATTTTTACCTAGATCTGAGGGCTGGTTCGAGGTTCACTCAGCCTACGTGATTAGAATTGAGGAGCTATCTAACGGTGAGATAGCGGCCTCGGTCTAGAAAGCTAAGAATAACGGTCGAGAGTATTTTTTTTTTGCTAGGGGCTTTACGTCGCACCGACACAGATAGGTCTTATGGCGACGATGGGATAGGAAAGGCCTAGGAGTTGGAAGGAAGCGGCCGTGGCCTTAATGAAGGTACAGCCCCAGCATTTGCCTGGCGTGAAAATTGGAAACCACGGAAAACCATCTTCAGGGCTGCCGATAGTGGGATTCGAACCTACTATCTCCCGGATGCAAGCTCACAGCCGCACGCCTCTACGCGCACGGCCAACTCGCCCGGTGGTCGAGAGGATTCGTCATGCTGACCACAAGACACCTAATAATCTTCGGGCTGAGCAGCGGTCACTTGGTAGGTCAAGGCCCTTCAGGGCTGTGGTGCCATGGAGTTAGGTTTGTATGATGACGATTATTGTTGTTGTTGTTGTCATGGGCTTAGGATATACGCCATTGGCCAACTAATAGTTTAAAAAATTGTCTACTACGTTGTGCCCATTCATCCAAAGATATATTTTATAAAATTAACATACAAGAGCATCAAAGAATTCCAGTATTATAATAGAATTGAGTTCTCCCGTTTAAGGTAAACCTGAAAACAAGCACAAGACAAATAAAAATTCACTAAAAGGGGTCAAATGATAACTGTAGGTCTTGTAGAAAAACACATGGATGATCATAGGTTTTATTGTTTGATCCAGCGAGTAGTGATGTTAAAACGAGTAATCCTGTGAGACGAACTTCTTGAGTAGAGCAGTGGACTGGTAAAAATGGTAGATGCAGTTGAAAAGAATATGATTTATGTCGCCCTCAACGGTCGGACAGTAACAGAAAAGGGGTGACTGTGAAACTCGTATATGGTGAAGATGGTATGAGAATCGTCCGAGACTGAATTTGAGACGACCTATAGTAAGTATAAAATTTCTGAAACAGGAATGTTTCTTGAACTAATGAGCAGATAAACAGGATGCATTTGGTAGTAGTGGTACCCTTGTGATCGTGATGTGATATGCTACTCAGGGTTGTATATCCCCGAGAGATCTTCTGTATATACTTAAATAATAAGACACGTGGCAAAATAGAGCCTTAGGGCAAGCCAAGCAAGGCTTATCGGGGGGCAATTATCCTTTCCTTGTGTATCATGACGATCTGCCGTTAGTACAGTAGATAATACAGGTTCCGACAAAAGATGCAGGGACATAAATCTCACGCAACTTCGATGCTAATACGGGTAGAATTACACTGTCATACACTGCGATATAAAACACAATTTTGTAACTGTTGTTTATTAAGCCCAATCGAATATCGACCATGAGACGAACTAAGGTGTTCGTAGTTGCCTCATCTGAAGCCTAATTGACGGTCCGGCAAGAGGCGATGATGTTCCAGCCACTATTCCAGTCGATGATGTATCATTCTTTCCAAAGTCTTTAATATGAATAAAAATAAGGAGTGTGTTCGATAAGAAGATAAACGTGGGTTCTTACCAGGTTTCATGATATGAACCAGGCGGATTTGTTTGCATAAATTTGGGTAGAGATATTCTGTTCTCATAATGTTGAACAGGTTCAAAAGATTTTGGTGGCCAACTGGAGGTAGTGGAAGAGCATTGGATAGTGTATATCATCAGGTCCTGGAGAGATATTTGAGCTTGTTTTGAGGGCGTTGAACAGTTCCTCCATGTTGAACGGCTGTAAGAAAATATGGTCGAATGTATCGTGAAAGGTTGGAAATACCAGACTAACTGAAGGAGGAGCTATCTTCTCCAAAAGTCCTTCTTTGATTGTTAAAGGGCATGCTGTTGCGCGAGGTCCTCAAAATCGTTTTATATTGTCCCACACAGTAGAAGCCGGTTTTGATGGAGAAATAGTTCTACAAGTATGTCTCCAGATCATATGCTTTTTGTACTTCAACAACTGCTTGGCTCTATCTTAAGTAGACTGGCACTCTGCATCCCACGAAGGTGTAGCCATCCGTTTCCCAAGAATGAACGGTATATATTATGGGATAGGAGCAGCATTCAAACAGTTTCGAAAGGAAGTACACTCTTGGTCTAGGTTGTAATTTTCGGTGGGAAGATACATTATACCCAAAAGGCAGTCAACGATTAGCCTATCTTCCCAGTTTAATTTGATAGTGTTACAGTGATTAACCGGGACATGTCTTGGGTTATGGGAAACGCGTGCTTTTATAAGATAACTACAACGGCACGTGATGAAAATCGAGAGTGTCGTTTTGGACTTGCCAGCCGATATATATTGCGAGTGGAACAGAGAAAAGAGAAAGATCAACCGCAGAAGATGCCCGAGACGACACCGTAACACGAGTGGGTGATCCATCATTCAAGAAAACGAAATTTTCTTCACCTAGTACTTCCAGCAAATAAGTATCAATATAATCACAGGAGATGCATTCTCAGCGGATATAATGGGCGTTGAATTCACCCAATACCAAAGCAGATTGTGTGAGTTAAGATAAGAGTTTAGAAAAATCTTGATTCTTGTTCCTAATACCCGGAGTGCGGTAGACATGAACGATGATATATGATACACTGTTAATTGTTATTTTTATACCACATGCTTCTAAACTACAGTAAGAAATATCGAGATCTGTACCGTCATACCTTAACTATTGTATAATGAGTGTACCAACTCCGCCATATCCATCTGCGTGTTCAGTACAGATAAAATTATATCCAGATATTCGAAAGCCAATTTCTGAATGTAGCCAATTTTCTTGTATCGCACCGACTGACACACAATATTCTTGTAAAACTGCTTGTAGACTGGATTTATTTGATTGAATGGAATTCCACTGTATCATATGTTGGCCGTTAGAGTGGCCCACCATTTTGTTCTTGCAATACAGAAGTTGAGATTACCTCTCGAATATTATTAGGAGTGAGTCCCGAGTCAGTCGATATGATAGCGGTCGAAAAAAAAACCAAGTTTGTTCACAACTGCAGTACTAGGTGCTGAAGGCGGTGGTCTATAAGGGTTAAATGTTATCGATGAAACTACGTAAGTGCGTTGCCCATTATAGAAGGTCTTTCAAGGATTATGAACTGAGTACTGTAGTACAATAGATTTACGTTGAAATGTTGGTAAGTATTGAGCTCCAAAGAGTACTGGTGTAATATGTCTTTGCGAGGTCGAAACAGGTAAGAACTTGTGTTAAAACGTTGGATGTTTTTTGGAGTAATCCGTCTAGCAGTGTTAGCATAGTTATCAGGATTTCATAGCTCCAAGGCCTGTTCAAAAGTTAGATGTGCCATAGTTAGACTTAGTAAGTCTCTGTCTCTGATACTCGATACAATTACTATCTTCAGAACGATGGGAACCGGAACAATATATACATTTTGGGGATTCCGGCGGAGGACATTCTTGAGTATAATGATCCTGGAGTACGACCTTGGAATAACATTCGTACTAACTGCTTGGGAACAACCTTAGTCTGTCCGTCATGAAATTTTTTCCACTGAAAACTATTAAAAAATATTAACATTAAATTGTATTTCTGATTGTAGTTATTTCTTAGAAATGGACGTGTCAACCTCACGTGAAAGGCCTTTTAGACTGTGGCTGACACTTGGCAAGTTCATTACCACTGTGAGCATTTGTGAATTCTGTTTGCAAACGGTTACGACATTTTCTAGAATAATAGGTATATCCGAACGAATGCCTAGTATTGATGAGTGAATGAGTTTTATCACAGCCATAGTATGCGATCGACCGAAGTTTTGAGGTGTCTCACCTGGTTCATGAACTTGATGTTCAGCAAATACGGCGGTTGACTGGAACAAAGTGTGCTGTCTTGTGAAATTACATTGTGAGACCCACAGTTAGCTAATTGGGATGGGAGTTTCTTGGCACTAACACTTTCTTTCCAATGATCGTCAGGCAACGCTTCCGCAAAACTGGATGTTGCGGCTGAGGTTCACTCGTACTTAGTATGTCACTTCCGCGTTAGAAACATATTTGAATCGAGTGCCGAATTAGGTCACTTCAGCACGACAACAAATCACTTAGGCCAAGTGATGTGGCTGCCATAGTTCGGTTGAAATGGAGCAAGCTCCCTGTTCTCTGTTAATCATAGTCAGATACCAAGTTTTAAACAAACTAGTATTAATGTGAGATAGGCGTATTTCACTGTTTATATTCAACTCACTCGAAGTCAAGCAAGATATAACTCATGAGCAGCGCGCAGTGCATACAATCGGTACAGGTCCGCACAGAGTGAGATCTAAGCTCAAACTCGGCCCGTCAATATGGCAGTTTGAAGTTTACTTAATAATATTATACTGAACCCTTGAACTTACCGTTTCATCGTTGCTCGTCTTCCACTGCTGCTGCAGTAGAGCAATGTCGAACTCTTAGATCTTGGGGTCGTAGCGGGTTTATTTCTGTCACTACATTGACCAAACGATGGGGTTCAGAAGAGAGCCTAACTTCTTTAAATGAGGAGCAAAATTGTGCTTAATAAAATTTGATTCAGTTAAATCGCGACAAAAATATTTATTGAATTAGCTAGAAAAATCACTTAATATTTTACAACGTTTCAACGCAGTCACAATACATAACGTAATTCTTGTAATTTTTATTTTATTATTGTTTCACATTATATTGAAAATAATGAAGGAGTATTATAAATTTGTGGACAGCAAAAGCCAGAGAACGAGAATAAAGCCTGTAGGTCGGGCACCATTAGTCCAAACGATAACTGAGAGTTAATCCACACGATCCATGGAAAATCTGACCTTCAAAAAGTAGAATTCCAGATTTACATTTAATTAAGTTTATCCACCAGTCTAGTATCTTATCGGATATTGGAACATCCCCCGAATGGACCCTTAACCGTACCAAATCGACTATCAGTTGCTTTGGATAGGTTGCAAAATATTACTAAAAAGCATGGTGTTCACTACAAGTTAACAGCAATGGTCACAATCAATAAATAAAATTCCACCATGTATTGTCATCTCATGACATCCTTAAGTTACAGAACAATCCCGATGCTGAAACTTTCATCACCTCAAACAGATGTTCAGAAGAAACTAGCAACAACTTGATCCCATGGGATCTTACGTTACGTCGTCCTGAAGGAACAAAACTGCGAAATGCAGGAACACACTAATTCATTATGCATTTAGAAGAAATGCCAAACACTGAAGTTCTTACTAAACCAATTTTCAGGTTATGGAACAATTATGTCTTTAAGTTTATTAAATTACAAGTCCACACAGTAAACAAAGCAAAGGAAATCTTTCCAATTTCTGTAACTACGACTACCATTACAGATCAGTCTACCTACACTTGTCCCATTAAACTAAACTACAAGTGATCGGTAGATCCACGTCTCACCTAATGTAAATTGAAATAACGAAAATTGAAAATAACAGTTCTCGAATCGAAACCGCATTCGTGGCGTATATCCTGCAGAAAGCAATTAAGTGTCAGCACACGGCACTATCCTACGATATCGGACATCCGAACAATAAATCTCAAGTAAAGAAAAAATAAAATTAGAAAAACGAAAGTTCATCGAACTTGAACACGTGCGGCTAAGCAGTAATGATCAATCTCCATTAGCTAGATGCACACAATATGTACAACTACACCGTTCCTCGGTGAAAACTTGACTCTCCGTGAGAACTTCCTTTGCTCTCACTCGCTTGTTATGACAGGTGGTCACAAGATATGAGACTTGAAGCTTATCTCGGCTAGTCTACGGTTCCCTTCACTGACTACAAAGACATACAGTAATTTAATGAAAGCTGCCTATGCATTCGCGGTCTTCATTTGAGAAGTTCAGGAATTCTATGTAAATTCAACTAAATATTTTATCTTGAACCAAATAACTCAATAAATATCACAAGTGTATTTGAAGAAACACTTCAAGACCTCTACTTGATTTTAACGCAACGCAGGTCCACCCTCTCAAAGTGAGTGTAGCTACTGTCCAGAGGTAGTGATATTTATAGCTTTCCAAAGGACGCTTTTCTGGTCTTGATGTATTGTGGTGTAATCATATAATTTCATAACAACTGGACCGATATTTTTTTGAGACTCATCCCGAAAATTCCACCTTATTTTCAAGCCATGATGGCGTTGATTGCTGATTTTTCCCGTGCTTATAACGGGCGTAATTAATTAATCTCGTGTAGATAATTTCGCGCGAATTTGCACTGCGTGGGCTTGGCACGTGTATCTAATCTGCCAGTATGGATGCCAGGTTTTTTCCAGGCCAAATTACATACATTTAATACCCTGTGAATTTTAGCTTCATTAAATATTTCTTAATATTCTTACATATTTATTTCTCGGTTAATGGTATTGCCGAAATCTCTCGCAATTAAGGTTTATTTTATGGAAGTTAATTTTTTTTTACTCGAAGTCAACCGAGGTGTTCCGAGCCCGCTCGAACGGGTGGGCCGCTCGCTCCTACAGTGACTTTTCCAGCCACGGAGGGTGAGATGAGCTTGCAATAAGGAATTATGCTTGCGCTTGTAGTTGCATCTTATAGTTGTAATTTTCCAGTTGCAATATTTAGCAGGGTTAGTATTGAAGGTTCAATACTCAAATATTCTTTTCACATGATTGTCTTGGAACCTCTGCTGATTTCAGAGTTAATTATCATAGAATTCTGTGGTTTGCACGCGTTTGTAATGAGGGCTTCGTTCCTAACGACGGGGGTAATTATATAACGGCCATGGTTACCTGGACTGTGGTAGTTTGTGGTGAATACTTTCAATGAATTATTTTGAGCAAGGTTTTTAGCATCTACCATTTTCAGTATATTTATGTACCCTTGCGTGCAAAGAATCGACTCACAGACGAACTGTAATTTAGGTTTGTAATAAAGTGTCCGACAGTCTCGCCTTCTCCAGCGTCAGCCTTCTTTATGAGATAAATGTCTTATGGCGGGGGATCACCCAAACATTTATGTAACGGGACGCGACAAAATGTTTGATGGGAGTATAACCATAGTAAGCGCCAAGGCAGTGATGTAAGGTATGAATGGTCAGACAATGTTAGTTAGTAACCGTGCAGGATATGTCTTATGGTTGGCAGTCATCTGAAATTAGCAGCCGTTGATGGATGGCCATGATCATGAGACATACTTATGATCATTAGATTTTCGCAAAGGGACAAGTGGTTTATTTTTTTCCCTTGCATCCTTCTAGGAGTGAGTAATGAGTGTCCACACCTTCAGTGTAAGTTCTATTAGCCGCCGTCCTGTGCCGCCGTGTTTGCTTAAAATTGTACATGCATCTCACCGCCATTGGAGATGTGTCAGAAAGTGTAGTACAACCTCAGGGCGAGGAAACGAGTTTACTTTAATTTTATTATGGAGACAATTATCTCCCACCAAATGGGTTACCGCACCTCTCACATTTCATATAAATATGACTTATTGGTGGGAGTTACCTGAAAATTAGCAATATAAAATATGTGACGTGATATTACCTAGCAACCGTGCAGGCTGTGATGTGAAGTATTGATGGATGGCCATGACTGAGAGACATACAGATGGCTCTTTTGACAAAGACGTTTCGTCTCATCATATTCTAGGGAACTTATTATTTCATTCGTGGTAGTTTCATACGCCCTGACTGTGTTTACCCATAATTTCTCATAAAACTCCATTCCCGTATCCTTCCAGCTCACCAAATCTTACGGCGACTGATGTCTACATACTGAGCGTGTTGAACGAATAATTTTCTAAGAAAGATAACTCACCTACAAATAATTCCGAATTACGTCAGAAGGTAACATCATTCTGTGAGCCCTTGGAGCAGGGCCTCTCAAACACCCAAAATCTCACGCGTGCAAATTGAGGCGCAGAGTTCCTGTGCACAGTGCATCGTTCCCATTCGGATCGGCTCGGACCAAGGCTTCGTCTCTGGGCTACTCGGATAAGCTCGGCTCAACTTTGCTCAACTCGGCTCGGATTTGGAGCACTACGGAGCAAGTGAGGAAGAGGGAGACAGGCAGAGCGAGCGAGACAGGCGTGGGGAAAGAGAGAGACAGCGCTATTGCTCGAAATCGAGGAGTGGGGGTCTGCACTCTGGTCAACCAAGCGAAGTCGTCTTTTGCACTGTGAGAGGCCCTGCCTTAGAGCAACCCTGTTTCATATAATATATCAGTGCCGTTTGGTTTGATGCATATATTGGGCTGTCGACTCACTATACACCACTATACAAGGTGGACAGAAATAACATGAACATCGTATATGAATGAGACTTAGAGGGATGCTCATACTGAGAAATAATTAAAAATAATAATATTTGATATATCCCGCCAATGTCATTTTATTAGCTGCTGAAATAAGGCAATCAGATCGCTTAGCGGTTGAATTCAAATGAGCTTTCCGAGGCAGTGTTGATAAATCTGCACGCGGCTTAAGTCTGGCTTGAGAGCCAAACCGAGAAATCAGCATTAAACACAGACACACCGTTGGTATCACTGTAGCGTACTTCCTGGCGCGATTCTGTCAACTGGGAAGTCCGTTTCAAATTCAGTCCCTGGTGAAGTATTTTCTTTTCTTCGAGCCAGTCTTAAGCCACGTACAAGTTTAGCAACATCGCATCGTAAGCCTAATTGAATTCACCCGGGAAGCGATGTGATTGGCTAACTTCAGCAGCTGATAAAATAACGAAACGGGATATCCAATCATATTTTTTTCAAATGTTTATCAAGATGACCAACCCTCTAAACACACTTATATCCGTCTCACGTTGTTTCTGACCACCTGTATATGAGCACTATCTGTTCTACCCGTCCTATTGCATATCAGTCATCTATTTCCGCTGCTTCTGGCTCGATAACTGAAGCAACAGGAAACTACGTAACTGCTCATTTGCCCGGTGTACTCCATCATTAATGCCTAATCTCACTCTGAGGGCCAATGACGAAGCTGTTGTGAATACAGACAGCCTCCAGACTGAGGAATAATCGAACGCCATATCAATACTCACATATGTAACAATTAATTATTATTCACATATTTATTTTAGGTTCATGTTTCAGAACTTTTCCAATCCCTTCATCTGCCAATTAGACAATATCAACTCAACATATCAAAGAACCTTTCCACTTAATACTACTACATTACACATAAAATATCTAAAAAACTGGATGTGTTATTACAATATTACACAGATACTTGTTAAAGGATTATGCTTGTGATTAAAATAGTTCTTTACTGTCGCCGGCATGAGTAGACAAGTCTAATAACACACAAATACGGCTAGGCGGAGATTGAGAGGGGCAACCTGACTGACTAGTAATAATACAAAAAATAAATAAGGATCCGCCTTAGACATACGATAAACAGAAGAGTATCACTGGAAGAGGTTTTTATTTGGACTGCTCATAAGATTTAAAAAAATGTGCGTGTGTGTATGTGTGTGTGGGGGGGGGGCATATAACAACATCAAGTGTTAGATGAACTATAAATGTTACCAATTTAGAGCTTCTGAATAGAAGTGAAGAAGTATGGCACACTTATGACAACTTTTTAATCATAAGCATAATCCTTTAACGAGTATCCATGTAATTTTTAATAACACAGCCAGGTTTTTAGATTTTCTTACAAGTTGTTTTGCGTCGCACCGACACAGATAGGACTTAATAGGACAAGAAAGGGCTAGGAGTAGGCTTAACTAAGGTACATCCCCAGCATTTGCCTGGTGTGAAAGTGGGAAACCACGGAAAACCATCTTCAGGGATGTCGACAGTGGAGTTCGAACCCACTATCTCCCGAATAATGGATACTGGCCGCACTTAAGTATCTGCAGCTATCGAGCTGGGTTTTTAGATATTTTAAGCGGAATGTATCAATGTAGAGTGGAAAGGTTCTTTGGTATGTTATGTTCATATTTTATAATTTAATGATGATGGGATTGGAGAAGTCGCGAAACATGTACGTAAAATAAATATGAGAATAATAGTTAATTGTTACATATGTGAGTATTGATGTATAAAATAAGTGCTTTTTCTGTACATTGCTCAGAATTTAAAATGAATGGTATATCTGTATCGGTCGTGTCCACAGTAACAAGGAAATGCATTTATTAATTGTCCTTAATTTCTGTTCTGTCTGTCTGTCTGTCTGTCTGTCTGTCTGTCTGTCTGTCTGTCTGTATGTATGTATGTATGCACACGCATCACGAGAAAACGGCTGAAGAGAATTGAATAAAAGTCGGCATATGAAGTCGGGGAGTAAGTTGCTACAATCTTGGCCATAACTAATTTCATTCACGATGAGTGAAATGGTAGTTTAGGGGAAGGCATAAAATTCAGTGATATAATATGTATGTGTTTAGTGGTCCTATTGATAAGTACTACATAACTAAAGTTATATAAAATGTAATTTACGATCATTTATGTCTTATTTATTTTGATCATACCGGCTATTATAACAGATATATTCATGAATGTCGATTTTCGTTGTTAATGAAGGTTGGTATATGAAGTCGGGGAATAAGAAACTGCAGTCTAGGCGACAAATAATTTTATTCACCCTGGTGGAATGGTACTTTATGGGCTTTATGGGTTTATCTCCTATTCAGTTTTACTGTACTGACTGTGACCAGATTGGTGATGAATGGTGGCTGTTTTTTTTTTAAGAGGAATTCATGAGTTAAGATGGATTTAGACTCTTGTTGCTTAGTTCATATCTACGCCGAGCATTGCTGACACAAAATACTGTTATGTCGTGTTAATTAGCGATGGATTTTGTCATGATTGCTTTAATGTGTTAAAACGCATGGTCATCGGTCCATATCAACAAGGACTCATTTTAGATTAGATGCTGTGATACCACAAGAGTCGGAAGAAATCTCAATGTAAAGGCCTACAGTATTGAAAGCTCAGAGAATTGATCAACAAAAACATTTTATTGACCGTTGTTGTGATGTGCTTTATGTCTTCTGCTGTCACTCATCTCCGATAGATGGGATTACTGCTGCGTACAGAGTATATCAGCATGCGTGAATACTGGCGTGAGGTAGCTGGGGAATTAGATAACTCTCTTCTTAAGCATGCCATTCCTCTGGTATATACATTTTCTGATAACACACTGGTTCATCATTGTATTCCAGCTGTTCGACATCTACTCTGAGACACTGATTGGAATGAGCTGTGTGAACACTTACAGGGACAATGGCAGAGGAGTGTTCACTACTATCTGCGGCCTGGTCACTCCATCTCGGTAACTTTGGACTGTTAGATCGGCAGCGTAGTGCTATTCGTTAAAAGTGTTTTTAATCGCAACATTACTACTTTCGTCATTGTAATGACCCATGTTGACTTCAGTTGGGAAAATCACAGTCTTTCTGAGGATAAAAAAAGGAAGGTGGAGAGTGAGTCTGCCATTATAATGAAAAATGCCCAACTTGATTCTAACTGACAGTAGGCAAGTGGGCCTACCATCATAATGAAAAATCTCCAACTTGATTGTGACATGGTAGGCAATAGGGCCTGCCTGCCATTACACTGAAAACTCCCTAACCCTGTCTTCACAGGAGTAAAGACGTATGGTGACTTCCCCTTCGCGTTTCTGGGGTAAGGTTAAGAGATATGCAATATAATACGATCTTACTCACAACTTGTATACTACTTAACCCAGAATTCTGTATACATGTAGAATTCCGTAGCGAAGCATGGGTACTTCAGCTAGTTATATAATACTGTAATAGTCAGTACGGACAAATCGGCTGAAATCGGTCAAAATCATAAAGACCAATCGAACATCATTTTCATTATTACTATTATCATCATCTGTATTTAATATAAGTGATTCATGGTCTATATATATCAAAAATCCGCTACGAATACAGATTAAAGTTCTCCGATACCTGAATTGCTTCCCAAATAGCCGGAAGGTTAGAATCCCCTCTATTGGATTTGAAATCTGGCAGGAGTCCAATAAAATGCAGATGTGCAACTGATTACGTAGGACTTGTGTACACCCGAAGTTCTGCCCCATGAAGAGCACGTAGAAGTCTTTAATTGGATTACTTGTGGACGTGTAGAGGCCGGCTCTCTGTTAAATACTGCCCGGGGCTAGCTCGGGGACACAATGCTGTCCTGTTAACGACTTCTAACACACTGCTGCATACACAACTGGCATTTCATTACACTTCTCCGTTCATGGTTTAAAGATTAGACGAGCTAACTTAACTGATATGAATCCTACGTTCAATACAACATGAGCTAAGTGAATATAGGTCCTTTAACATAACCATTTAAGTTCAGTTATCTACATCTATTTTAAAATTTCCGTAGAAGATTGTACAATATTCTGAGAGCCACAGAATATATTTTGATCCAAATCAAGGTCAGCAATAATGCGTAAAGGATGAAACTGCATAGAAGAGCCGCAACAGATACTCAGGAAGCGAGTAAGTCACGACTAGTCAGTGATGGGGAGAGGGATGTCTACCTCCGTGCTTTAGATTCTCGGGAACAGTGTGAGAGGTCATCATATACAGGGGCTATCATAATTAATAGCGGAAATTGAAGGAGCTCTAAGTTCATGATACTAGAAGCAAAAAGGTCTTAATAAACATGGGTCAACAAACGAGCCATTTGCGAGATAATTTAGAATTGTTCTTACCAGCCGCCACTCACTTAATTGTGTGTAAACGTCATCCTATAGATGTCCTGCTCCATAGCTGAATGGTTAGCGTGCTGCCCTTTGGTCACGGGTCCCGGGTTCGATTCCAGGCAGAGTCGAGAATTTTAATCATCATTGGTTAACTTCGCTGGCACGGGGGTGGGTTTATGTGTCGTCTTCATCATCATTTCATCTTCATCCCGACGCGCAAGTCGCCTATGGGAGTCAAATCAAAAGACCTGCATCTGGTGAGTGAAACTTGTCCTCGGACACTCCCGGCACTAAAAGCCATACGCCATTTCATTTCATCCTATAGATACTCTGGGAGAAGTGCAGTTGTTTTAATGACCAAGAAAACAGTCTTACATAGTGAGTTAAATTACATGTTACAATGACTGTACAATGTATTTACTCGTAGTTAAAGGAAGTGCTAAACATCTAGCCCTTCTGAACTTCTTCTAAAGTATCTAATAATTTTTTTAAATGTTGCAATGGTACCTTTTCCTAACCGAGATGACGTTTGCACACATTGCAGTTAGTGGTGGTTGGTAAGCTCAAATTCTAAGTGATCTTGCAAATGGCTCATTTGGGGAACCATGATTCTTTTTTTACTTTTTCATCACTTGTTTTACCTCGCTCCAACACAGATAGATTTTATGGTTACGAAGGGACAGAAAAAACACGGAAACTCATTTTAGGGCCGCCGACAGTGGGGTTCGAACCCACTATCTCCCGAATGCAAGCTCACAGCTGCGCAGCCCTAACAGCACGGCCAACTCGCCCGGTTGGAACCATGTTTGCTAAGACTGTTCTGCTTCTAGCATCGTGTACTTCCAACTCTTTCAATTTACGCTATTAATTATGATACACTAGCGAATGTACCCGTGCTTCGCTACGGTATTCTACATTGTATTCGAATATCGAAGTAAATAGTGTACATGCAGTAAATAAGATAGTTTTAAAATTGCATGTCTCTTAGCGTTATCCGAGAAAGAGCATGGGGAGGTCCCCGTACGTTTCCAATGTAAAGTGTTTGTTACGGATTTGTGATATAACGGCAGGCTCACTTGCCTACTGGCATTCACAATCAGGTTGGGAAGTTTACATTATAATTGCAGGCCCCATTGCCTACTATGCGGACAGAATCGATTTGGGGAGTTTTCGTTAAAATGGCAGCCACCCTTTCCTACCTCCAGACAGATTACAGTTTTTATTATAATGGCAGGCAATTACCCTACTATCACTCGAAACTGAGTTGTGCAGTTATCATTATAATGACAGGCCCCTTTTCCTACTGCCAGCCAGCGTACTGCCAGTCACACCAAGTTGGTGAGTTTCCATCAAAATAGCAGGCCACTATGCCTAATGCCAGTCACATTTTAGATGAGTACATTTCTTTATAATGGCGGGCACCCTTGCCTACTGCCAAACACAATCGGGTAGGGGAGTTTTAAACAAAACTGCATGCTCACTTACCTTCTGCAAGTCAAATCGAGAAGGGAACTATTCATTACAATTGTAGGCCTTCCTTACTAATGACAGTTACACAGGAGTTGGAGAAGGAACCCTTTCCTACTGCCAGTCAAAGTCGGTGTGGGGAGTACTGATTACAATAGCAGACCGACCCTTTCTCGATCGCTAAATCGACATCAGTGAATATATATAGATCGACATACGAAAGTATATGCGTGTTTACAATATTGAAGACCTTCATTTACAGATTAACTGCTACTAAACGTACGTCATATCGACAAAGGATTATACCATAAGACACGCCGGATTTAGTGGCCTAAATGGCTGGTCCAATGATATGTCATCTATTCTTGGGTCAGATTTAGAAACGTGGAACAGGGTAAAGGTTTTGTAAGATCATCTCACATTACATTACTTTTCGGATAATAATGTGACAGCTACATACGTAGCATTTGGCTCACATATGGCTACTGAGTGGGCCAATTTTCGTGAAGAGTTTGATGATTCTGTATTTCATATAAGTAATTGAAAGTATGAATAATGCATGTGAAAATTCCAAATTGACTTAACATCGATTAATAGAGAAAAATCAAACGTAAAAGGGATACAGATACGGCATAAAGTCATAAGACCAAGGTTGTAGATCATTCCAAATTGAACGGAGATTGTGCAATCCGTTACGTGATAGGAATTTCCGAAGGTCTGCACCATCATTAAAATTGCCTGCATATTTCGATATTCTTCGGGGATAAAAAATGAAAAATTTAATGATATAGGATTTTTCATTCGTTATAGGCTAAAACGTATAATTTTGTCAAATTTCAATTATCTTCTTATTCTTCTGGCAGATTATGCCACAATGTGGATTTTGGGCGAGGCGGGTAAAAATTAGGACTTTCAGGAAATCAAAAATTATGGAGATTGTTATTATTACCCCTTAAACGGAAAGCTGTACGAAAAGTTCGCCAAAATAGTCAGTGTAGAGGTACACAGTCGTTACGATTTGATTTATATAGATAAGGAATCTGCTCCATGTAAAACACCTTTTGGGCTATGTCCGCTGGACTTAACCTGCAAAAGTGACCATTCATGATATCTCCGTTATTAATCCTCCTGACGAAAAAATGCACATGAAAAAAAAGGTTTAGAGGTGGGATTCCATCAGGTTTGGTCGATTTCCAGTCAGGTTGGTCTTGTTCTGTATATATTGTGGAAGAGTAAAATCACCATTTCGGTTCCTTATAAACCGCCAGTCCATTCCGGAACATGAAATGTTATTTACGTTTAAAACCTACCTTTGGACAGGTGGATGCTAAATATAAATTTTGTTTCGAATGTCTTCAGTAGTTTTCAAGTTGTAAGGAATACGCTTTACACGCACCCGCTCGTGAGTTAAGTCCGATGGGACTTGTACAGAAAAACGGTCCTTTAATGATATCTCCCTTATTGATCCTCGTATCGAAATGATGCACATGAGAAAAAAAGGTTTAGACATTAATTTCTACCAAGGTAGGTAGACTTCCATAAACTTTTGTTGTGTATATTTTTTGGAAGTGCAAAATCACTGTTTCGGTTTCGTATAAACCCCCAGTTAGTTCAGGGATTTAGAAACAATATTTGCCCTGAAACCTATCAAGGACAGGTGTATTCTAAATACGAATCTTGGTGGAAATGCATCCAGTAGTTTCTAGCATTCACGTACATACGGCGTAATTAAGGAAGAAAATAATACAGTTAAGAATGTTGAAACTAATAGAAAATGGATTATAACTGAGGACAGCCGGATAACGACAAATAAATAAATGCCGTGAGTTATGGATATAATAAAGCGCTAACAGAGGAGAAATTTAGGTTCAGTGATTCTTAGGTAAACAAATATGAAGATGACTAATGGTGTTATTACTTAATCTATTCGAGGGCGGTTATAACCTCCAACGATATTCCGCCAATATCCCGCAGATGAGCCGATTGATGCCTCTCTTGCCATCTACCCAAGGAACAACCACAAATTTAAAAGCATGATGAGGAAAATGGCAATACGTTACTTCCCTACTGGCATGCAGTCAGAGACGTTGCCATGGTAACCTGTAGGTTCGTTCTCGGTCTGTCGGTCACTAAATGCAGAGCATGATACCAGCAGAAAATTGTAAATTTCTCCGTCATGTGAAGAGTAAGGTAAATTATGAACATAACGAAAGTTGTTTATAATGAAGAGACGTTTCACGTACGGTAAACGAAGTTTACAGAAAATCAATAGTATAAGAGAAAATAGAGGAAAACCACTGTGGTTTTCCTATAAACACCCCGTCTGTTCAAAGATTTTAAAATTATATGCATATCGGAACCTTTCCTGGGATGAGTATACTCTAAATATGAAGTTTGGCTGAGATCTATCCAGCCGTTTCGACGTGATGGTGGGAAAACCACTCTGGTTTTCCTATAAACCCCCCGTCTATTCAAGGATTTTAAAATTATATGCATATCTAAACCTTCCCCGGGATTAGTATACTCTAAATACAATGTTTGGTTGAGATCCATCCAGCCGTTTCGACGTGATGGTGGAAAAACCATTCTGATTTTCCTATAAACCCCCCATATATTCAAATATTTTAAAATGATATGCATATGGAAAATTTCCCCGCAATGAGTATCCTCTAAATATGAAGTTTGGTTGAGATCTATCCAGCCGTTTCGACGTGATGGTGGAAAAACCATTCTGGTTTTCCTATAAACCCCCTGTCTATTCAAGGATTTTAAAATGATATGCATATCAAAACCTTCTCCGGGATGAGTATACTCTAAATATGAAGTTTGGTTGAGATCTATCCAGCCGTTTCGACGTGATGGTGGAACAGACAAACAGACAGACAAACAGAAACAATTTTATTTATATAGATTTTTACACTCGTTCTTCACCCCCTTTCCATCCCCGCCCAAAGGAGTCCTACGAGTGCCTTACACAACAGTATATTTTTTTCCCAGATATTAAGTCTTATTTGTACCTATTTTGGTTGACAGCTATGCCCAAACGTACATGCATAATCTCACTGCTCTAGAATCCTGGAGCTGACGTTGCCATGGTTACGGCAGTTCATTTCTTTATCCGATTCCTAGAGCAGGGGTAGTGTGGTGCCAATATCTCCGTAACGGTTGGTTTTAGGGCCTTAAAACATGGTTTTCGGGCCCGTAGGGCTTACCGAGTTTTGTTCTTTGCGTCAAGAGGATTAAATTGAGCTTTGTCTCGTCCTTATACGACAAATTCGATATTTTGCCTATAATAGTATAAGAGAAAATGGAGGAAAACCGTTTTTCCTATAAAACCCCCGTCTTTTCAAAGATTTTAAAATGATATGCATATCGAAACCTTCCCCGGGGTCAGTATACTCTAAATATGAAGTTTGGTTGAGATCTATCCAGCCGTTTCGACGTGATGGTGGAACAGACAAACAGACAGACAAACAGACAAACAGACAAACAGAAACAATTTTATTTATATAAGATTTATATATATGGCGGTCAGAAACAACGTGAACTGGTTATATTAGTTTTGGACGGTTGGTCATACTGATAAATATTGTGAAAGAAATAAATTCAATATCCCACACCGTTTTCATGTTATCAGTAGCTTAAGTTAGCCAATTAGTACGCTTCGCGGGCGAATTCAAATGGCACCAATCGAAGAAAAGCAACTTTGTCAGGGGAGTGATATGAACATGGACCTCGAACTACTGTGACACTGGATGAAACCCACGGTGAATTTTTGTTTGATGCCGATTCCTCGGCATGGTTCGCAAACCATTCTTAAGTCACGTGCAGAATTTGGAACACCGCCTCGCAAAACACATTTGAATTAGCCCGCGAAGCGATGTGATAGGCTTACTTCAACAGCTGTTAGAATGATAACGGCGCGACAAATCGAATTATTTTATTTCAAATTATTCATCAGTATGACCAACCCTCTAAACCTCATATAAATAGTTCACGTTGTTGCTTTGCGTCGCATCGACACAGATAGATCTTATGGTGACGATGGGAGAGAAAATGTTTAGGAGTGGAAAAGAATCGACCGTAGCTTTGATTTAGGTACAGCAGCTGAATTTGCCTGGAGTAAAAATTAGAAACCACGGAAAATCATCTTCAAGGCTGCCGGTAATGGGATTCGAATCCACCATCTCCCGAATGCAACCTCAAACCTCCGTGAACCTAACCGTGCGGCCAACTCGCTCGGTCCTGCGATAAAGTGCACCTTATAAGCCTTGTCACTTGCATGTAAACACAAATTAGAAAATCGTTATGTGAAACAACTTTACATTGCTAAGACAGTAAATAAATTGGACTGTAAACGTTTAAAGAACTGTTGAGAGCAAGAGCTCGAACAAAAACAGTTCGTCCTCTCAGATAACCGTACTCGGGCGCAGACAGTGTTATTCCGGCATAACAATGCTCCTTATCGATTGGGCTGACTCCCCATTACCGACAGGAAGGTGGACGGAGCGCACAAACGGCGCTGCGAAATTTCTAGCTGACGCAGACAGATATTTGATTTTATTTCAATCTCGCTCTCTTGGAGTTGTTTCGCACTCCCAACAGGCTTTTATATTATGAAAGACACTGTCATTAGCATTGCGACTGGCTATTAAATTTAGTCATTTTTCTAATTAGGTCGTAGTCGGAACGATATAGAATTTAAGCCTTAATGCCAGCATTATTGTAGAAACTAATAAAAATAAATAAATAAATAAATAAATAAATAAATAAATAAATAAATAAATAAATAAATGGGCCGATGACCTAGATGTTACGCCCCTTTAAACAATAAGCATCATTATCAACAAATAAATAACTAAATCAATAAATAAAAATAAAAAGCCATCATCAGTCAATCAATAATGAGCCATAGGTAATTATATACCCTTCATCGTAATCAGACGTTTGAGGCGCTAGTCTTCTGACCTCAACTTGGCAGGTTCCATCCTGGCTCAGTCCGGTGGTATTTGAAGATGCTCAAATACGTCAGCCTCGTGTTGGTATATTTACTGGCACGTAAAAAAAACTCCTGCGGTACCAAATTCCGGCACCTCTGCGTCTCCGAAAACCGAAAAGTAGTTAGAGGGACAAAAAGCCAATAACATTATTAACATATTATTATTATTATTACTATTATTATTACTATTATTATTATTATTATTATTATTATTATTACTGAATATTTATCAAATCTTGGGGTCGGTACTTCGTGTGGATTTCAACCCGTTGGGAGGCAGTATGCCCTTCTTGAAGCCAAACCTATGCTGACGTATGGATTCACTATTGCGTGTTTCTATGTAGGTTGGTAGTGTGTGTTTACGATGAGAAATGTTCTGAGAAGAACGCGATCTCACGTTCCTAGAGACATCCGCAGTTGAAATCCCTGTCCAGGTCGTTGACCATTCATTATTGTTGTTGTTATTATTATCATTATTATTATTGGTCCGCCCCTGTGGTGTAGTGGTTAGTATGATTAGCTGCCAACCCCAGAGGCGCGGATTCGATTTTCGGTTCACCCACGAAATTTTAAAAGTGCTTCGAGGGCTGGAATTCGGTCTACAAAGCCTCGGGAGGTCAAGTGAGTAGAGGGGTTTGATTCCCACCTCAGCCATCCTCGAAGCGGTTTATCGTGGTTTCCCACTTCTGCTGGAGGGAAAGTGTCGGGATGGTACCTAACTTAAGGCTAGGGCCGCCTCTTTCCCTCTTCCTTGTCTATCCCTTCCAATCTTCCCATCCCCCCTTCCACAAGGCCCCTGTTCAGCATAGCATGTAAGACCACCTGGGTGAGGTACTGGGCCTCCTTCATAGTTGTATACCCCGACATAAAATCTCACACCTGAACACTGCCCTTGAGGCGGTAAAGGTGGGATCACTCACTGAGTCAAAGGGAAAAACCAACCCTGGAGGGTAAAAAGATCAAGGCATGAAGGAAAGAAAGTTATTATTACCGTTATTGTTATTATTATTATTTTATTATTGTTGTTATATTATCTATTTGTTATTTTTGTATGTTAATGGATTGTCATTGACTTATATAATTTGTATTGGTCAGGAATATGTGCCCTGGAAGGTGAAATGTGACTCTTATTCAGAGCGTTCTTGGAGAAATCGGGAAGAAATTGGCACTGAAGATATTTTTCATTGATCGTACGGACTTACAGTTCAACTGTACAAATCATGCATAAGTACAAGGTAGGTATCTTTTCCTGAAATACCAGTAGAAGATACAGAACTTAGAGTAATATTTTCCCTGATTTAGAGTTTTCTTCAAAGTTTTTCTCATCTCTGTCATAAGGAAGTGTCATAATATGTTCAAAATGGAAACGGTAAAATTACAATTTACGTTAATAACTAAATACAGAAATGATATGGTGTCCAGCTAGTGGATCGCATGGCAGTAAGGCGATTGTTTAAGAAGGGTCGGAATCATAATGTAAAGGGATATTTTTCACCTTCCATACTGCAAAGTCAATGGAATATATTAAAAAACAGCGCTTTTTATAAGAACACAATTATTAATTTAATACATATTACAAATTCCCATAAGTCAAAGGGGTAAAGTAATGAAGTATATCTCAAAACGAGAAAGAAAAGTACGAACGATTAGTTGGAGCTTTAAACCTGTACGAACATTAGCTTGACAGAAGACAGTTGTTTAATGTTAAACAGTGAAGATCGTTACGTGCTTGATTCAAATATATTATCCGAAGCAGACAGAAAATTATTAGTGTGTCTGCATAAACAGGTGACGCGATTTGGTGGCTACTTGCTAACTGACACCACGGCACCCCTGAGAGCGGCAACCCTCCGTGCTTGTGTGTCCCACGGGAGAGCACAAGATTAATGTTTCCGCTCCCGAGACGACTCTCTCGCCCATCCCACAAGGAAATAGCTATGTCTTCTCTTGTCCAAAGAGAACATTTCAAGTTTGCCGGCCCCTGAGCTCTGTATAGGTTGGCGTTACTTGTCGTTGGTACAGGGTGTGAGGAAAGTCGCATCTAGTCTACAATTATGATAACACTCTTATGGACTTAATCGAGTGTAAACATATAATAACAAATACGAAAGCACGAACGTTGCTGGAAATTTCAGTATTACTTTAACTCTTCCCCTGCTGCAGTCGAGTATACTCGTCCTCCGCGAAGTGAGCCGTCCTGAACTTCGCACCGTCAGTGCTGCGATCGAATATATTCGATATGTCTTGAAACATTTGTATATGTTCCTGCCATCTATTAGCTATTCTTAGAACAACCTGGTTATCTTTCTATTCACATACAGCGTGCAGTATAAACGTTTTTCTTTTGTAACCTCATGTAAACATATACTCTAGTGTTTCCATCATGACTGTCGCTTATGATCGTAACATGCGCCCAGAGGGTATTCATACCCTTTTAGAGGAGGTACAGTCTGATGTGGATTTCGACAGCGACGGTATTGATATTGAGGATATCAGTGAAGTGATAGGAAGTGATAATAATGTTGATAGTATTCGGGAGATAACGGGTTCGAACCCCACTGTCGGCAGCCCTGAAGATGGTTTCCGTGGTTTCCCATTTTCACACCAGGCAAATTATGGGGTTGTACCTTAATTAAGGCCACAGCCACTTCCTTCCCAGGCCGAGCCATTTCCTGCCCCACCGTCGCCATAAGTTCTATCTGTGTAGGTGCGACGTAAAGCCATTAGCAAAAAAAAAATATTGATACAGGTGATGATTTGTTGCCAGAGAGAGGAAGAAATGACACTGATCTAGGCCTGCCTATGTGTTCTGGCGACGAGTTTACGCCGAAGGTACATGCATTTCAAGCGAGAAATCTAGCTATGTCAAATAATAATTTGACCCCTGAATGCCCTGAAATGGGTTATTTCGGGGTATTTGTGAATGAAGAGACGTCAGCGAGGGTAGCAGATTTTATAAACAGACAGTGTTGATGCTATGTTTATCACAAGTTCCGCCCTACATTTATCAATATTGTACTGTATGTCTAATTTAATCTTTCTGCTGTTAATCTTGTGTATGGTTTGGTATTTTGCGTAAATATAATAGGCATAGCCAATAATGCAATAGGAAATTTATAAGCATCTTCTTAATAGATGAAATTTTCGCCACCTCGTGTGGAATCGAACTCCGGATCCCAAATATGAAATGTCTCCAACATTGTAGGAACAAACTGGAGAGTTAAAATATCGCCTCAAAATGTTATTCTGTAGTTAATGCTTGCATTTTATGTTTAAATTGGCGATAATATTTGATGAGGTTGTTGGCTGAAAAAATTTAGCACTGGTGTCGCACCAGCCTGTCCGAGAATTCAGCAGCGAAAAGGTTAATATCTGTTATAAAGTTCGTGTTCAGTGAAGCGTGTAAGGAAATTAATATTTAATGTAACAATTTAATTTAAATTTGGTTTTAATAATGACGAATATAAAGGCTTGCACGACCGGCCTTCCCGTTAGTGTAGAAGACATTGCCTGGGCTTGTAGACAGTAGTCCACTACCAATATTCGGAGAAATCAGATACTTGAAAATTCAGGGCATAGTTTCTAGTTAAACGATGGGAGCTATAAATCCTGTTGGACAATTACATTTTACTCTTAGGTTTCTGTCATATAAAAATATTACTAGTCGAATCGAGTAGAAATCGAATGACAGAAATTACTATATTTTACTAAGTTGTAAAATAAAAGTAATAAAAACTTCCTTCCAGTTAGAAGATTAATTCTTCGAATGTCGCCGATCCCACTTGCTCCCAAGGAGATGATAATAAGCCTTAGCATGTCAAGACGATTGCTTTTCAGGCAGGGCTAACTCATAGATTGTCACATAAGTGTGACGCCACCCTCACGCATAGTGTTTGACTTTTCTCACCGACTGTGCTACCTCTCGTACAATAAAGCTCCCATCTTGATCCCATGAGGCTCCGGTAATAAAATTTTTGAACGAGCTGGGGCCGGACCTGGGACTCTGAGGAAGAGATACACACACTCCCGCTACACTACGGAGCTTATGTCCTTTGAGTTGTTTAAACAAATAATTTGCTTTACGTCGCACCGACACAGATGAGTCTAATGGCAACGAAGTGATAGGAAAGGGATAGGAGTGTGAAGAAAGCGACCTTGGCCTTAATTAAGGTACAATACAAGCACATGTCTGCTGTGAAAGTGTGAAACCATGGAAAACCATCTTCAGGGCTGCCGACAGTGGGGCACGAACCCACAATTTGCCGGTTATATGCTGGCACTTTCAGTATTGTTTCAATCATATTCTAAAGGCTGGACCTGATAGATACACCGTTTCTTTCTTCTCCTGTTCGTTTGTTCTTCAGGTAATTTTCAAATCACATTCTGCATTTGATTTCCTCGATAAACCTTTCCCTAGGTCTATGTCTCCCTTTCTTCCCTACCACTTTGCATTCAAATATATTGGTGATAAAGTTTCTGTGCCTAATAAATGTAATTCTCCTACTTTCAAATTACCTTACAAAACTTTTGTTGTCTTTTAGTTCACTTTTTGTACCTTAAAGTCCCACTATTTCTAGACATTATGCGATGTATCTACAGTTTTACTACCTTCCGTTTTCATTGTATTTATCTTTAGTAATGCACTTTTCTCTATACGAATGGCTTTGCAAAAGTTTCCTTGATATCTGTATTCACACGCTAATTGATCAAAACAATTTGTTTCTGTAGGGTAATTTCTTTCTTCACTTCTATCGTACATCTGACATTTTCTGTAATAATGCTCTCCAGATAATAATACCTCTTGAACTGACAAATTCTTTTGTCACCGATTTGTATACTGATTTTAAATTATTTAATTACCTTGCAATTACCTTTTTGATCTTTTTGTTTACTTTTATTTTCCATTCTCCAAGTGCATCGGAATCGGCAACTATCGAACATGGTATTGTTCTTCGACTTTTCCCAATTACGTAGGATCTACAATTTAGCTCGGTTTACGGCCGGATGCCCTTCCTGGTGTCAACTCCATGTCCGGGGATGTGTTCACTATTGCATATTTTGTTGATGGTTTGTAGTGTCATGTGTTGTATGTAAATGAAGATGTGCAGTGAGACGAACACAATCCCCTAGCCCCGAGCTGTTTTTTGAGTTACCAGTTTATAAACTGGTTTGATGCAGCCCTCCATGCCACTGGGCAAGTTGGTCTTGTGGTCAGGGGTGCGCAGCTGTGAGCTTGCATCCGGGAGATAGTGGGTTTTAAATCCACTGTCGACAGTCCTGGAGATAGATTTCTGTGTTTTCCCATTTTCACACCAGGCAGAAGCTGGGCTTGTACCTCAATTAAGACCACGGCCGCTTCCTTCCCACTACTAGGCCTTTTCTGTCCCATCGTCGCCATAAGAACTATCTGCGTCGGTGCGATGTAAAGCAGCCTGTAAATAAAAAGCTCTCCTCCATGCCACGCTATCCTGTGCTTATCTTTTAATTTCTACGTAAGTACTGCATCCTACATCAGCTCTAATGTCCTTGTCATATCCATACCTTGGTATACCCCTACCGTTCTTACGACATAGCCGAGCTGACCGGCTAAGACGGTTGAGGCGCTGGCCTTCTGACCCCAACTTGGCAGGTTCCATCCTGGCTCAAATAAGACAGCCCTCGTATCGATAGACATAATGTGGTGGACCCGCTCTTGCACCACGGACAGGCAACAGTATGTATATTTCCAATTACTACCTTGAAAGATCTGATTAATTGTGACGTGACTATAAATCGCCACACTATACAACACAGATTCTGATACTTCAAAATATTACTTTTAATTAAAATACTTCCGTGTTTACTCATCCAAAACTAACGTTATTTTTCTTTTGTAAGGTGACTGGGAGCCAGACCAGAGCTGAAGGTTCTAGGTCAAAACTTATTTTTAAAAGGAGAGAGAAAAGGTAATACTAGGGGTAGGGTGATAGAACACTAACCATTAAGTCCCATCTTGAGGAGCAGGGAGTATGGAATCTGAATTAATTAAAAAGCAAAGAAAACAATTTATTTAATAGTGTTCCAAAAACTGAAATATTACTGATCGTAAAGTGACTCATTAACTTTGACTCCGCGAATGCTTGCTGCAATTTAATCAAATGCTCACCGATTGCAGACTCGATCATTTGAAAATCCTTCTGATATGGGCTGATTCAATGGTTGTTGCCTTCCTTCATGTGGTCTGCTTATCTCGTCATCTTGATACTGGCCTGCCTATTTCTGGCGTCAATCAAGAGTTGAAGGCCGTCTTCTCTAACATTACCTCTCCCTATTACACCAATATATCTAAAGCAGATATAAGTTCTACTGAAACAGATCGCCATGGGTACTTCAGAGTGGAGAAAATTCCAAGATCGGAATTTTTCAAAATTAAAAAGACGCTTTCTCTAGAAATAACACTCTGTCTATGCATAATTGAGACGCAATAGGTCTCTTGTCTGTTCTGGACTGAAAATATGAAGGAACTTTCCATGTGTTAATGTACAAAGTATAAGAAATAAAAATATGACAACTCTGCCGCTGTACTGAAATAAGTTATTGCTACCGCAATTCAGAAGTAAGTCTCTCCACTGATCTTATATCATGCGGCTCTACCTAAGTTACAATACCAAGTGAGACTCTTGAAATACTAATGGCAACTTAGAGCCTTGGGGTTTTAGTCTCTCGTATTTATCAACTTACTTGACTCCCCAGTTAGTATATCCCATGTTTCATTCATATTGAAGTTTTCTATGCCTCTACTACATCAATCAATCCCTCCGTCAAATCGGTTCTGGTAGCTTCTTCTTATCAGGTCGAGCTTTCCCACTTCGTGCATAGCGTCCCACGCTAATAGTTTCAAGGGGTGTTGTCGTATTCAAATTTAAGCGAACAAGGAAAATCTTATACGATGGCCTTGGCTAACTTCTGTTTTAAAATTCCAGGAATAAGATAGCTTCCGTTTGCGGTGAGTATACAACACTGGCTGTTGTGAGCACTCAAGTAAATCGTTCAGTTAATTTTAGCATGTATGTTGCAGTATACTACTTGCATGAAAACTTTCTTTTCAGCTCCCGCGAACATTTACCGTACAATATAATGGAGTGAAATGACAATATGAAATGATCAAATAACCCTATAAATATATCTATATATGTAGATACATAAACATATGACTCGATATTAAACGATATCATGCACCAATTTAAATTGTACACACTATAAAATCTTTCAGAGGTCGGTAATGACCTGGATGTTACAACACTGGCAAGTAAAAATACTAATATAAAAGTAAAACTTCTCCTGCGAGTCTAAATTCCGGCACGTTGGAATCTAAAAAAAGAGTAAAAATAGTTAGCGGGACGTAAAACCAGTAATATTATTATTTGATTATTATTCCTACCATCTAAACTTCCCTCAAAAACTAACTGAACAAGTCCTGGGTGTCTTAAAATGTGTCCTATGATTCAATATCTTCTTGTATTCAAATGTAGCCGGATCGATCTTCTCTCAACTATTCGACTCAGTATGTCTTCATTCTTGATTCAGTCTGCCTATCTCATGTTCAGAATTCTTCTGTAACATCACATTTCGAAAGCTTCTATTCTTTCCGAACTAGTTATCGTCCATGTTTCACCTCCGTAAAATACCACTCTCCAAACGAATGTCTCCAATCTTTCTAATACCTATATCGATGTTCGAAGTCAGCAAATTTCTTTTCTTAAAAACGGCCTTCCTTGCTTGTGCTAGTCTGCATTTTATTTCCTCCTTAATTCTCCCACCGCTAGTTATTTTACTGCCCAAAAAATGATATGTTTTACTTCCTTTAAGATTTAATTTTCTAATATAACTTTTTCTGAATCACCTGACTTGGTTCGACTGCACTCCATTACTTTTGTTTTGGAAGTATTTCATTTCATCTTGTACTACTTCTCCAAGACTCTGTCGACATCTTTCAGCAATTTATCCATATCTTCTGCAGACTCTGATAAAATAAAGATATATTAAGCGAATCGCAGGGTTTCGATTTACTCTCTTTGATTTCCAGTGCTATCGGATTTAATTATACGCAGTTAAAATCCCCGACCTATGGCTAGAATCGAACCCAGTGTACTCAGATCCAAAAGCCATTACTCTGATAATTTAATGAGCGGTAAAATTATGGAATTCATTCTCAAGTGAATATTCTTTATACAGGGTGAAGAGTAATTCGCGCACTCGGCGTCGCAGCGCGATTCCTCACATGCCAACAATAAAAAAATGTCTTTTACAAAATTTCGTCTTGCGAGTATATCCGGCAGAAAAACGACGTTGAAGAGTAGCAATCTGGCAACACTGTAACCACATATATGGTAACTACCTCTGTCAAAAGGAGGTAGTCGTACTGTACAGTTGGTGCAGTGGATAGAGTTTTGGGTTACCATGCAGGAGGTCGAGTGGTCGATCCTGGGTTCAGGCGTATGTTTTTTCTTTCGTAAATGCAGTCCAGGTGGTATAGTATCTGGCATCTTAATCGTCAACAGCGATTGCAGTGGGTCCTCTAGAAACCATTTGCACTTACATACTACGATCCTAGAAATGGACGAACAATCGTTTTCATTGGTCAGCTTTGAAAGGCGCCCTTTCCACGTCGTGAGCGTGAATTTATTCGCACCACTTCATCTACTAGATGTGAAACCTGTTTGTTTCAGCTGTCTATTTCTTATTAGTCTAACCAGGTATGTAGGACACATGTCACCTCAGAAACGGTGTCTCACTGTATTACAGTAGGTAATGTCAGATGGAAATTAGCAAATAAAAAATGCGCCTCAACCCAGGATCGAACAATCGACCTCCTGCATGCCAACCAAAAACTGTACCCACTGCACCAACTCTACAGCACGACGAGAGCGTGCTGACAGCGGTAGTTACCCTACATATGGTTACAGTGTTGCCAGATTGCTACTCTTCAACGTCCGTTTTCTGCCGGATATACTCGCAAGACGAAATTTTGTAAGAGACATTTTTTTATTGCTGGCATGTGAGGAGTCGCGCTGCGACGCCCGAGTGCGCGAATTACGCTTCACCCTGTATATATGTCGGATACACATATTTCTATTAACTTCTCCATGTTCGCTATCACAGTATTTGTTTCGTATCTTAAGTGTTAGATCACGTTCAACCCTTTAAGGAACAGTTTTCGAACATACGGATCTGCTGCTACCCTGAATTATTTTTCTCGCTTTGTGAACCTCATTTTTCAATAGAGGTTGATTTATAATTGTTATCTGTTCCGGATAGACGTAAAATCCGCCTGGCTTCAATCGAATGTCACAAAAACTATCGGTCTTGTCCACTAAGCATTCCCTTCCTACACTATTCGAAATTCCATCACTATTTGCTGACAGACATTTTCATCGATATTTGACACGTCATTTGAAACAGCTTGAAATATATCGCTGAGTATAGTCACATCCACACCTGTATGGATACAGAATTATCCTTCAGTCTGTAGCGATGAATAACAACAACTTGCGGCATAATTCAAAAGCAACCGGGCAAGTGGCCACGCGATTTTCCGTGGTTTCCTATTTGCTCACCAGGAAATTCCTGGGGCTGTACCTTAATTACAGCCACGGTCGCTTCCTTCTCACTTCTAGTCCCTACTTACCCCATCGACGCCATCAGACCTATCTGTGTTGGTAAGACGTAAAGCAAATTCTAAAGAAAACAAATGGTATCTCAAGATGTTCTTCTTTTAGTTTTATGTGGCACCGACACGGGCAGATTTTATGTCGACGGTCTGATAGGGAAAGAAACCACCGTGTGAAAATCGGAAAGCACAGAAATCCATCTTCATGGCTGCTGACAGTGGGAGTTCGACCCACTATCTACGGAATCCAAGATGATGATTAGCGCGTAGGGAATTTGCCGAGTGTCTCGAGATGTGTATGTACGTACGTAGGACATCTGTGTTTTGGTATATCACATGTACTGATAGGTCCGTAGTAATTAAAAAGTTTTATTCAAAAATAACTGTTATCTGACTCCTTGGCTGAATGACCGGCGTCGAGGCCTTCGGTTCAGAGGGTCCCGGGTTCGATTTCCGGCTGGGACGGGGATTTAAATCGAATCTGTTTACTTTTTCTGGTCTGGGGGCTGGGGGTATGTGTTCGTCCCTACACTCTCCTCTTCTAATTCAGACAACACACCACACTACCAACCACCACAGAAGCACGCAGTAGTAAATGCACCCATCCACATAAGGTTGGTCGTGAAACAGGCCAAATTCATATATGCGAAACAGTTCGGCACCCGCAATCTCACAGGTGTGGAGAAAAGTGGTGGGAGAAGAAGAAGTTGATTCTCAAATAATTGTCATCTTGTAACTAAGTTCAATTATAGTTTTACTTGCCTGTTATTATCGTGACCTTAGCCACACTTCCAGTCTTACTTGGAAACCAAAGAACAGGACCGTAGAATTCCCTTGTAGGAATTCTGTATTTACTGGCCTGGGTAAACAGCAGCTGCCGTGGTGAGTAACCAGTGACACAGTCCGGTCGGAGCCATTTAAATTGCTGGGAATTTCAAGCATATTTTGTAGAGTGGTAGTTTATTTCCATTGCTTGCTATCTAAAGAATGATATCCACTTGATTCCAGCCAAACAATGTAGCTGTTTGCAGTGCAACTGAATGCTTTAAATAACTTAAAATAATTATATCTCCCATATACTTTCATTAGGTAAATTCTAATTAAATTGATATAATTAATTCAAGTAATATAGTATGTGATATTTCATTTTCCACTACTTTCCGCAAAATACAGTAAAATGACAATTGTCCTACTCTGTGTTGTAGTGATTAGTGTAATTAGCTCCCACTCTCGGAGGCCCTGGTTCGATTCTAGGCTTTGCCACGAAGTTTGAGAAGTGGTACGAGGACTGGGGTCCACTCGGCCTAGGGAGGTCAACTGAATAGAAGGGGTTCGATTCTCACCTCAGAAATCATAGAAATGCTTTTCCGTGCTTTTTCACTTCTCCAGACAAATGCCGGAATGGTACCTAACTTAAAGCCACGGACGCTTCCTTCCCTCTTCCTTGCATTTCCCATCCCCCACAAGGCTCCTCTTCAGCATAGCAGGTGAGGCCACCTTGGCGAGGTACTGGTCGTTCTCCCCAGGTCCATCCCCGACCAAATGGCTCATACTTCCGTTACTGCCCTTGAGGCGGTAGAGGTGAGTCCGACGGAAAACCAACGAATAATTCACCAAATTATAGATATTTTTAAAAATTAGAGAACTTGGCTAATTATCGAGGAATTTTTATTATCAATACGATTTTCAATTCATGGCGTAAATAAGACGAGATTGTAAAATTAAGTATATTGTTACAACCCATCACAAAAAAAATTGAGTTTGTGTCTGTATCAACGATGATAAAGTGACACAGGATATCCTGTTTGTTTTCTGTTGTGCTGTAGTCCACGTTAAACTCTTAAGCGAAGCGTGGCTCCAATTAATACATATTTATTTTTCTAATATTTATTTCTATATTTAAATTGTCATTCTTACTTTTTGCCCTGAAAACTGTTCGCGTACCCAATTAAAAGTCTCACACAGTTTGACAATCACTGTACTAGGTATAGATTCGAAATAGTTCTTAAGTCATCCTCGGTATTGTCATCGGCGTTTTGGAATTTGACTGAAGTTAAGATTTACTTTGTTTTTGCTTGCATGATTGCTATGAAGAATGTAGTGACGATCTTGGTCGAGTACACCTTCTACAGGGTGTCCCCAAAACACCGACAACGCTTAGTATGTTGTGCGGGAAGAAAAACAGATCCGTTTTCAAGAAGGAATCCATATCCAGAAACGCATGGCTTGGACGCTGTATCGCATCGAAGTGTTAGATGGGTGCGCGTTCCGCATCTTGTCAATTAACCGAACTGTGTACCACCTACGTCATTGCAGAGCCTACATCAGCGGTGCTGAGCCTCTCGCACATGACCCAATACGTGCAGTTGTCTTTGAAAAATTTCAATCGCTCCATGGACTCGAGCAATAAGGTCCTCCACTGACGTTACAGGAGTGTCAAACACCATAATCTTCATACTACCTACGTGTAACTGTTCGCTTTCTCTTAGTCGTCTTTCGATGGCCGCGAACGTGGAATGATGTGGGGTACGTCTGTTTGATAACGTTTCACATACAATCTTGCAGCAGCGCTACCATTGCAATCCACTTTGCCGTTTTCCAGCGCCATGTCCGTCCTTTTCGCAGCTGTGAACTGGTACATGTCGCACTGCTGTTAACAACGTTACTGCACTGGTAGAATACAGTACATGAGTAACTCAGTAGGATGCGCACGAAGGACTGTGGAGGAATATAGGGCATGCGCAAGAATGTTATTAGGATGAAGTCGTCCATCCGCAGTGCACATGAAGTTGAAGGGATGCATACCTCCCGTATTTAGACACCAAATCGGAACAAATTGTCACAACCCAAGGTTCTTAAACACTGCTAAAGGTTGGGCCCATTACGAGACGAGCTGCTATTGGTTAACGAAATGAGTCACCGTAGGAGCAAAGCAGCCGAGTCCTGAGCGTGCTACACACAAATCAGTGGGAAACTCATAATAACATCAAACATTACAGTTTCTCAGAACTCACAGCAGATTATAAAGATTACTACTGTTATAATACCTAAAGATGGTGCAGCATAGTTAGTTTTCATTATTTCTATTACGAATAAGGCGTAAACGTAATATGTGAATATCTGACGGTACACTGACCAACGCCTGAAATTTATTAACATTTCCAAGTTCCTCTATAGTTCAAGGAAGGTTACACAATCTCAAATCAGTAAACATAAATATTTAGAGATATGAAATTTTCACAGTAAGAGCTTCGGAAATAGAACTACCGTATGTTAACAAACGATATACTAACACTCTTCGGCGGGTATCGAGTTTAAAGCTAACACATATTATAACAGCAGCAGAAACAAGTTCATATTCGAAATTATGCATAGATGTTTCTACTTTTGTAAACTAAAGAATAAGAAAGAACAAGAAAATAATTTAATTAGAACACAGTCCTACCTGTGATGTGAGATGTCATGAAGTGGCTGCTTTTGAAGACGATATTCACTGTCAGGCTTTTCGCCGATGAGCTGCAATGGATTTTTCAGTCCATGCGCGAATGTTCATTTGTCGCATGTGTATGAATGTTCTCGTTCTAACATGCATTTTTACTATTTCTGGTGGCACAGTGGGGAATTTACTTCTAATTCTTTGACACAGTTTGCGTATAATCTAATAATATCAGGTACCGGTACGCGTGACAGTTCAGCACGTCGTTGAGTGTCCGTGAAAATTAATTCAAATTCCTTTATTTGGTTTAGAAATTCTTCCGATGGAACGAGTAGACCTCCCGAGATAACAGTTCTATCCATCCTACAGGGATTGTACCAGAAGAAATTGAAAGCATTTTCCCGGTGATACTCCCAATTGATCTGTCAGTTCCTTCCACGGTTGGCGATGTAGCCGGCGAGGTACCGAAACGAATGAGGTAGGAAATGAATGATACACGATATCTCTTCCTTTCGTCTTTTTACTGTAGGAGAGACAGCCGGTTACTGCACGTCCAGGGATTGATGTCAGTTATTTCGAACAGTTATTATCTGCTATAACACATTTAAGAAATTGTATTCACACTCCAAGTATCGCAAAAATGGACACTACAATGATACTATGAATACACACAAATTTCGCTCCAGCTACTGTTATAGTGTTCACGCAACTAAGAAAAAGAAAATAAGTTCACTTCGCTGCACGAAACACAGCAACTTATCCGTGATTTCACGGGAACCAACTACATTACACACACAACGCAAAATACAGTAGACCACTATGCAAACCACTTGCAATAATCGGAAAAATATTACATGTACATATTACATAGAAATCGCTTTCTGATAAGACAGGCAGCCGTAAACAACACGCGTGGTTGTAAGCTGCACAGTCACGGTGCTCCCTGCTGCTCCTATGATGACGTCACGAGCTGGCCGTGGGAAAACTAACATCTACTGCGCAACCAGTATGGGCCACACGTGGTCACAACCGTTCTCAGATTCGACGCTCTCCAGCGCTCAAGCCGTGCATTTCCGGAAAGGGGCTCAATCTTGAAAAGCGATCAGTCCACCATCCCGTACAACATACTAATTCTTGTCGGTGTTATTCGGGGACACCCTGCACATTACAACTGTGATACGTTTGGTGCCACACTGATAGAACTCTCATAGTGTTTGCTCCTATAATATATGGCACCTCAGCTTAAGACTCTTACCAGTACAGTAGTGACCAGCCGGTCAATACATTAAAAGTTCATAATCACAAGATCTTTGTTTGAATGTAAGAAAAGAAAGCATGCTATAGAAAGCTACATTGTACAATATTTAATTCTGTACGGAACACGGTTCGTAGCAAACTTGTAATTCTTTCCAGACACAACAGCAGCTTGTTAGCCGTAGTAGCAGTAGTTGCTGCTTGATATAATTAGCGTAAAAATTCCCTCCTATGCTATTGTGTTCTTCTGCAGGCTAATGCGATTTTGTCCAAGACTGGTTTCCACTCGCGGCACGAATCAGTGAGACTAGTACATCATAAAAAAGAGAACACAAAGCTCTCTTCGCTGTGGCGAGGCAAATATGCACTACATAATTGGAATGAAGTGCTGAATACTACAAACGGAGAACCTCATTCCCACTCCTGAATTTCCTACATATATCACATTTCATGACTAAAATGTAATATACCATACTGTATAGCATGTGATCGCAGTCTATAATTGAACGTATTTTATTACTAGAAAGTAATTAATCGTAAATTCTGGTTTAAGGTAATTTGAGTACACTTTGATCAAGGACGCACTCGCAGTTCAGTTTCTAACTGCAAAATAATACTGCCTGTATGGTTATCTTAATGATGTAGATAAAGTCTGGACAACCAAAGAAATATCACACATCGCTTTTAGTATGGTTTGAAACTGCCTTTGATGGCGATAGTTATTGTTGACATTGCACTATGCCCTCTAGTTTGGTCTAGATCAAATCTTTTTACTATCATTGACCCAGTCTCAACCTTGATTTTTCTTTTGCTAGCGTCTTTACGTCGCACCGACAAAGATAGGTCTTATGTAAGAGGAAAGGCCTAGGAGTTGGAAGGAAGCGTCAGTGGCCTTAATTAAGGTACAGCCCCAGCATTTGCCTGGTGTGAAAATGAAAAACTACGGACAACCATCTTCAGACCTGCCGACAGTGGGATTCGAACCCTCCATCTCTCGGATGCAAGCTTACAGCCGCGTGTTTCTACGCGCACTGCCAACTCGCCTGGTAACCTTGAATTTAACAATATGGAAGTTCAGACAGTTGAGGCGCTGGCCAACTGACCTCAACATGGCGTGGTATGGCTCAGTCCAGTGGTTTATGAAGTTTTTGAAATACTTCAGCGTCGTGTCGGTATTTTTACTGGTACATACAAGAACATCTGCGGGACAAACTTCCGGCATATCGGCGTCTCCAAAGACCGTTAAAAGTAGTTAGTGGCACGTAGAAAGAATAACATTATTATTATTATTATTATTATTATTATTATTATTATTATTATTCATAATACCACTAATATCAACTGCGAGCTCATCATTAACTTCGCAGCAGCATGATTCCGTTTCAATTAGAATAATACCATGCTGAGAAAATGAAAATCCTCAACCAGTTTCCAGTCATTCGACCTGGTCAGGAATGGAATGAATGAAGCTCCATCTAGCGGCGAGGATAGGAATTGTTCCGGCTGCCGAAGCCTGTCGCACTCGCCTGGGGTAATGATTAATGACTCACAGATGACATTAAATCATATTGGAGAGTGTTTCTGGAGTACAACATGACATAGAAAACCGAAGTATCTGGAGAAGAACCTGTCCTCCCTCCGCTTTGTCCAGCATAAATCTGAAATGGAGTGACCAGGATTTGAACTACCGGGCCCAGCGGTGAGAGGCCGACGCGCTTCCGGCTGAGCCACGGAGGCTCCCATGCTGAGAAAATAATCATCCTGAATATTGGAATGATTCACATTTTCCAGTTTTGTATTCTCAACCTGAAATTCAACCCACTTGGATTTCTTCTGTACTGACACCATTTTAGTCTGGAAGAGGCTAAGTTTCATCCCACACTCACTGTACGTCTTTACAAGATCCACGATAGTAGACTGCAGCCTTCCGCATAGTCTAATATTTCAATTAATGTTATTTGCTTTACTCTCCTGCTGACTAGTTTTACGGTTTCCGGGGCGCCGAGGTGCCAGAATGTAGTCCCACAGGAGTTCTTTACGTGCCAGTAAATCTACCGACACGTGTCTGACATATTTGAGCACTTTCAAATACCACCGGACTGAGCCAGGATCGAACCTGCCAAGTTGAGATCAGAAGGCCAGTGCCTCAACCGTCTGAGCCACTCAGACCGGCCCCGCATTGTCTGCCATTAAGGCATACGCCAAACTGCTTTCTACATTTCAACCCAAATGTATCATCTCTGTTATTTTATTTCTGATAGAGAGAATTGGATGTACGGTGTGGGATGCGCAGCTGTGATCTTGCATTCGGGAGATAGTGTCCTCGAATCCTACTGTCGGTAACCTTGAAGATCTTTTCTGTGGTTTTCACATCGGGCAAATCACGGGGCTGTAGCTTAATTAAGGCCACGGAACCACCGCCCCAATCCTATCACTTCTCCGTCCTTGCGGCGCTGAAAACCTTCGATTTGTTAGTGCAGGGTCTCTCAGGGTGCATGCACCGGTGCATTCCACGGTGCAAGGTGCAAAAGACCACTTCGCTTGGTTGACCAGAGTGTAGAGCCCCACTCCTTGAGTTTGAACAATAGCGCTGTCTCTCTCTTTCCCTACGCCTCTCTCGATCGCCCTGCCTGTCTCCCCCTTCCTCACTCGCACTGGTGTGCTCCACCACCCGAGCCGAGTTGAGCCGAGCTCAACCGAGGCGCCCCCGAGACAAAACGCTGGTCCGAACCGAGCCGAGTCGGATCAATGCACAGTGAAGTGAACCACTGCACCTCGGCTTGCACGCGTGAGATTTTTGGCGTTTGAGAGGCCCTGTATTAGTGTAAAGATAAAAAATAGCAAAATGAATAATGATTTTGATAAATGTCCCGCATAATACGGGAATAAAATAGTTAAATATTAGAGCCTTCAAATGATGTGTTTTTCTGGCCTTTCTTCCCGGTTATCTAGGGGTAGTCTCTAATATGAATTAGCCTAGTTTTACGGCTGGTTGTCCTTACTGGCGGCTACTCCTTTGTAGGGAGATGTGATGCTGTGTATAAATAGAGGTTATCACAAACGCACAGCCCCGAGCTGGAGTAGTTTTCCAAAGGCGGCTAAAATCCGCGGCCCTGCCGGGAATCGAACGCCGCTACGCTTTCAATTCAGTGAAGGAGTCGGACTCAAAGAATGCAGAAAAATCTGCGGTAACTCTGTTAGGATGGTTCATAAATTTAGATGCACATAACTGCGCTCAGTTAGCCATATGGTTCGAAGCAATAAGCTAGCATTTAGATGATGGTGGGTTTGATTTCAACCACCGGAAGCGCTGTAAATAATTTTTCGCTGTCACACTAGCAACGGCTTTACTTAAACAATTAAAGCCTTGGCTGCTATATTACAGAAACTAGCGCTTTCCTAACTTGCGTTGTCGGAATCATGTGTGTTAGTGGGGCGTTAATAAGATGACAAATAATGAAAAAAATAAGGAAGTTCATCCCATTTATTTATTTATTTACTTATTTATTTATTTATTTATTTATTTATTTATTTATTTATTTATTTATCCGCTCACCCTCCAGGTTTGGTTTTTCCCTCGGACTCAGGGAGGTATCCCACCTCATCCGCCTCAAGGGCAGTGTCCTGGAGCTTAAGGCTTTGGGTCGGAGGATACAAGTGGAAAAGAGGACCGGTACCTCGCCAAGGCGGCCTCACCTGGTATGCTGAACACGGGCATTTAAGGAAGTGTCTGTGGCCTTAAGTTAGGTATCACGCCGGAATTTTTCTGGAGGAGAAATTGGAAACCACGGATAACCACTTCGACTATGGCTGAGGAGAGAATCGAATATGCTCTACTCGGATGACCTCCCGAGGCTGAGTAGACCCCGCTCCAGCCCTCGTACCACTTTTCATATTTCGTGGCTGAGCCGGGAATCGAACGCAGTCCTCTGGGGCAGCTAATCACACTAACCACTACACCATTATTAACGTTCTTTACTCAATGTTCAAATTAAATGACTAAATTGATGAAATATAGAAATATGACAGTGGCTACGTCGTGCATTGCACTTCATTATTCACATTCTTCAAGTATCAATTTCCCATCGTTCTACTGTGGGCAGGTTTTCTCCCGTAATAGCTAATATTGTGAAGTAGACAATGCGTGGCGCATTCACGACATTCACAGGAATTTGTTTTCACAGGGATAGATTTCTCACAAGAGATTAACCATTTACTGACCCATACTGTTATAATTTTTACCTCCTATTTTTATCTCCTGCGCTTGTTTGTAACATACTTACCACTGATGTAGTGTAAGTGGCCTAAAATTAGTCAACTATAGGAAAAAGCAAAGCAAAGTCACCTCCGTACAGGCCATGAAGGCCCTTGGAGGAGTGGAAGGTAAAGGCTTCCACCATAGTTAACCTCAGCACATGATGGGGTAGAGTGGTTAGCTCCACGTCAGGCCGCCCTTGCCCCCCGGAATTATCCTTGTACTCATTTTTGGAGTCAACTATAGGAAATAAGGTATTAATGTACTACGCTAACATCGTTATGATATCTGGAGATAAGTACAAAATCATAAGACCGAGGAAATTGGCCGTGCGGCTAAGGTCGTACAGCTGTGAGCTTGCATTCGGGAGATTGTGGGTTCGAATTCCACCGTCGGCAGCCCTGGAGATGGTTTTCGTTGTTTTCCCATGTTTACACCTTAATTAAGGTCACGGCCGTTACCTTCCCAATCCTATCCATTTCCAATTCTAGCTTCATCGAAATCCTTCGATATGTTATTGCGACGTCAAACAGGTAACAAAAGATGAAAAAATCAATAGATCAATCTCGACATTTGCATCAGATTTGTCAACTCTTGTCGCGACATGATGTAGATAAACCTCGTGATATATTCCGTCATAATGACCTGCTCAGCGTGGTCCCTATCTGTCATACCCAAAGTGCAGTTAATGGGAATACATTTGCTTCACATCTTTTATCTTGAAGCTGATAAATTGACTCCCGCCTCAGAATTTATGTGTTAGTTATCAAAACGTGGATCGGGGATATTCGAATAGAACCAACATTCATTGTCAGCCAAAAAAGAAAAAACAACAATGTTGCAGAGTGTCGGATTGTTTTCCATTTACTCCACAGGTTTGCAATTAATTATATAAAAGGGTTTATAAATGCCGCAGAATAATGTGTGTGTTATTCGGCATACACGGAAAACGGGGATTCTCTTCTAAATGGTTAGCAACGGTCAGTGGTATCCAAACTCATTGAAATTAAGACACTGGAAAATATAGAATCACTAAATAATATGCATTTTAACATGGATGTGTTTTCGGGCTGGTGGGCTGTCTGGAATTCTTCTTCTTTCTCAATTCAACCCTAAGGTTGGTTAGTAATATGCATGTTTTCCAAGCGTTTCATTCCTTTGGCCAGCAGCTTCAAGTGGCAATAGATGAGCTTGCCTTTTATGTTGTCTATAAATTGCACTCTAGGTCTTCCTTTGGTCCTCCAACCTTCCATTTTCATTTCAAACAGGGTGGTGCACCAGTTAGAATGATGACGCAAGTGGCGAAGTAGCTATTTCTTCTTACGTCCAAGTATCATTTGCTCTTTTGAGAACGTTCCATTTTGTGACTCTTATCAGTCCAAGCTATTCTCAACAGTCAGCGCCAGCACCTCATCTCAAAGGCCTTGAGTTACATCATTTCCGAATTTTACAGGGTCCTTGTTTCTGAGTATCTGGAATTAGCGTGATCAATTTTCTGACATCATTACAACCATGGCAACAAGTTTTTATGTATCCTAGGTAAGTGGCGTCATCTATACTTTGCTATACAGCCCTAAAGTTGGTAATATTTTCGAAGTTTTTCGGGAGAAGGAGTACAATTTACTACCTATCATACTTGATTGTGATTTGAACATCGATCTGAATTCAGCACCTGGTCAATATTTTCTCTCCTTCATGAGTAATAAGCTCACCGAAGAAACAATTAGCCCCATGCAGAAATCGTAAGAAGCATCCTTTAATACCGCACGAATCCGCCTGTGGACATAATAACCACCTTGATTCGGTTAGGACGTGAGTCCACAATTTTGTGAAGGTGCTTTGGATTCAGTTTAGGCCACTTGTTGAGGATTTGATTGCACAATTCCACCAATTTGTGGGAGTACTGATGTCTGCGTTTTACCTTTGGTTCCAACATGTCCCACACATTTTCAATGGGGTTAAAATCAGGTGATTTTGCAGCCCAATTGATATGTAATAGGGTGGGGGAGTGTTCATAAAACCAGTCACATATGTGTCAAACCCGATGAACATTTGGCTGTTGTCACCTTTAAAAATCGGTATTTCAATAGCATACTCAACATGCAGATGTTGACTGAAAGGAAACACCTGATCATCCAGAATGTTGTCCGACTCGTTGGATGAATGGTTAGCGTACTGGCCTTCGGTTCAGAGGGTCCCGGGTTCGATTCCCGGCCGGGTCGGCGATTTTAACCTTAATTGGTTAATTCCATTGGCTCGGGGGCTGGGTGTTTGTGCTGTCCCCAACATCCCTGCAACTCAAACTTCACACATAACACTATCCTCCACCACAATAACACGCAGTTACCTACACATGGCAGATGCCGCCCACCCTCATCGGAGGGTCTGTCTGACAAGGGCTGCACTCGGCTAGAAATAGCCACACGAAATTAATTATATCCAGAATGTTTAATAAACATGCTGGTTTTTGTTAGGTGTTACCTCAGTGAGCTGGCCCAATCCATGGTACGAAAAACACCCCCAAAACTTCACAGAATCTCCTCCGGCTTGAACCTGACCTTGCACGCATCCAGGATGAAATGCTTCAGTTGGAATTCGGTACACTCGGCTACGTACATCATTGGAATACAGGTAAAAGACGTGATTCGTCTGACGACATTACGTTCCGCCAGTCAGCTACTGTCCACGTTGGATGGTGGAAGACGCGTCCGTTGAAGATCCGCAGCGTTATGTGCCTGTGTGAGCAATGGCCTCTTGCGAAGTGACCGACTCCAAGTGTTCATTGTAACAATTCCCGTCGCAACGGTTTGGGGTGGAAGTTCACACTGACTGCAACAATTCCTGTCGATTTTGGAATCGATTTTGATTCTCAAGCCGTGAAACGCGTCTCCGGTCCCTCTAAATCAGGATCTTTTTCCGATCACAATTCTGACGTGGCCACGTGTAGTGAACCACTGTATATAGACACGTCGAATAGTCCGCTGCGAAACGCCAATAAATCCAGCAACTTCACTCGCCGTATGTCCATGGGCACGGCCAAACAGGATGGCCCCTTCTTACCACTCTGATACATCCTTACATCTACTTATCTTGCCGTATACTGATCGCTTGAAACATTTATGGCTCACTGATCGCTAACGCCTTATGCCACGTAGAGGCAATGCGCGTGCGATTGAGAGCGGGACTCGTTCACTGCGCCATCTGTACAGGATTAACGATCGATCTGTGCGTGCTCACTAGGGTGAATCAATTTTTGTACGGTGAGCTTACGTTCACCCTCGAATTAAACAATGGCCCAGTCACTTCCACTACGAGGAGTAGTCTAGTACCTACACCAATGCAGTGTCCAGTCCTCATGTACACCAACTGTACGTTTCCTACTTATCCTATCAGCGTCCATAAGTGACAAGTGAACGGATTTCGGTGTAAAATTCTAATCTGGTTGAAATTTAGTATACAATATTACTACAAAGTTATACAATAACGTAGTGAAAACCTCACGAGCCACTTCCAGTTTTGAACGCCAATATTGAACGCCGAAAACTTGCAGGGCAACGGCATTAGCGAGGAGGTGGGGAGAAGTAAAACTGACCTTGAATCCTAGTAGCAGGTGATGGCTCGCGACCACCAAGCAGCGACTTGCCATGCTGGGTTGCATTCCACTTAAACTTTCCCCTCACTTTTCTACCCTCTGGAATAGAGTATAACATGCAGCATAATTTGATGTTTTTCGCTTGGCCATACTGTATATAAATATATAACCCAAACCCTTTTCTTCTCCTTTACTCATTGTAGTTCTTGCAATAGTGGATGTTTACAAAAGAAGTGGTCAATGTAAAGAGACTTGCTTGCACCACGCGTATCTTTTAACACTTTCTTTTGCACACATATCGCATCCTTCAAACAAAACTGAACGGAGTTCACAAAGCAAGCGGGTTGTGTTTCAACATGACTGGATTTGTACAGACGTGCACATTAATGGTGTCCCGGCATAAACAATCAACACTGCCCCACTCCAGTACTGAAAAGAAGGGGAGAGAGTGAAGGGGTAGTGTTGAAGGCCAATCCAGTACAAAACATGGGGGAAGGGAGTGAAGGGGTAGTGTCGAAGGCACAATGACTCACCTTCTCGCTTAACGCATTGCTGCATAGACTGCATGCAGACAGCCCGCTAGAAGACTTCGTTGTGATCGAAATGGACACAGTGGCGAATGTATTGAAGTACAGCATTAGGTTACCTACTCGTCTGGCCCCGCGGTGTACGGCGCAACGCGTCCGGTGCCCCGGGTTCGATTCCCGACCGGGTCAGGGGTTTTTAATTGTAAACGATTATATCCCTGGCCTGGGGACTGCGTATTTGTGTCGTCCTTAACGTTTCTCACATTCAACACTCAACACTTCAGCAATTCCAATTACATGCAGGTTCATATATTGTGCAAGTAGGGGCAAAAGAACTCTATAGGTCGAAGCCCCGAACAAATAGCACTTTAAAACAAAAATATTAAAATGTAACCTACTCTGTTAATTACAGTATTAAGAGGTAAAGGAGGTTTTTAACCAAAAAGTATTTTATACTAGTTAGGAATTATTTGTAGCTGCGTTATATCGGGTCTACCAATCCTTCTTCACCTCGTTCTTGCCATATTTCTATCCATCTCCAAACTGTCTTAAGACTGCATGGGCCGGGCGAGTTGGCCGTGCGCGTAGAGGCGCGCGGCTGTGAGCTTGCATCCGGGAGATAGTAGGTTCGAATCCCACTATCGGCAGCCCTGAAAATGGCTTTCCGTGGTTTCCCATTTTCACACCAGGCAAATGCTGGGGCTCTACCTTAATTAAGGCCACGGCCGCTTCCTTCCAACTCCTAAGCCTTTCCTATCCCATCGTCGCCATAAGACCTGTCTGTGTCGGTGCGACGTAAATCCCCTAGCAAAAAAAGAAAAAGACTGCATGGTATTGCTTGTGCTATTGCTTGGGGGACCATGTGAGCCTCCCACATGCCAATAATAGGGCCTCGATAGGATAGGAGCCATCTTATTACAATGTTACATTATAACGCCGGAATACACACACTGTGTATTCAGGACTACCTGTTCACTCCCTTCCCCTCCTTTTCAGTACTCGAGTGGCCTTCAACACTATCCCTTTACTCTCTCCCCTCCTTTTCAGTACTGGAGTGGGGCAGTGTTGATTGTTTATGTCGGGACACCATTAATGTGCATGCGTGTACCAACTATACACCCACATGTTACGGAACCTCCGAGAAGGCAGTTGGTTTGGGTCAATGATTGGGTTTTTAAATATTGTTGCGCAAATGAATGTTAATATCAATATTGCGCAATATACTCATATATAAGACGAATAAATTGTTTCCATATTCGGAAACCAAGCATATCTAACAGCTGAATCATTCTAATAGTTCCCTGGAGAATGGATTTAACAATAAATGTTCTGTTGACGGTTTTCACGGTAATATATTTGCTTCAGTTTGTTCTGTACAAGAATCCAAGATTGAAACATTATCGTCTGGTACATTTTAAAAATAAACATTTTGTAACCACTTCTGAAGTAACTTTTTAGTTAACCTCCTGGACGGTGAAGGCAAAACAAATAAATTATCTGCAGTAAAAAACTATTTCAACAATAGGGATAAATTCACCGCCTTTTTCATTTAACACAACTAACAATTTAGGTACCAGTTCTTCACCGGCAGAAATTACAGGATGAGTTGTATAGGTGTGCGCTAATGTGTTCAACGATTGCGCTTCTGCGAAAATGTTTTCATCTCCCTGTAAATGTAGCGTATGTCCGGCATGGAACTCTTCGATAACCCACTTAGTTCTGTGTTAGAAACGCAGTATGAAGAGTGAGTGTTCCGTAATTCGGATACCCCTCCTACAAAAGTTGTTGCGTTCGATGGAAGGTCAAGCTGATCGGCTCTGTAACTTTTGGTTACAAATTTCGTAACTTTCCGGGAACCAATGTTGAATTTATTTTTAAACTTTAGTACCCAGAAAGTTGAGGCGCGAAACGTACCGTTATGAACACGCCCATTTTCTAATGTTTACTTCGTTTTTGTTCAGTCTCACCCTTTTAAATTCCTCAAATGTTGCTTTGGTGAAAAAATTTCAGTTTTTCAGATTTTGTGCCACCTGGTTCTATTTGTAGCTTTCATCTAGAAAAGTCCGACTGGTACCGTAGCTTTTTAAATTTCTTCTGAACGACTTTAAATGACCTTTTTTTTTCCTCCTACGTTCAGCCAATAAGCAACAGCCTTCTTTTTGTATTTGATACTTATTGCAGGTCTCGTAGTAGCATCTTTTTCACTGTCAGTGTCGGATATTGCAAATTCAACGTTTTTAATAGCACTGTTGGTGTCAGGGAGAACTAACATCTCCTCATGTTCAGTGGCGACCTGCACATCACCAACATTTTCTGCAATATGGCCTTTAAATAAGGATCGTGACTTCAGCCTTGGTGCACGTCTACTTTAACCATGAGAAAATGTAAACAAAATTTTTACTTACGATACAGTTCAAAACCCAATTCTCTTTCACGAGGTGTTACTTAACTTTCATCAAAGCAGCTTTGTAGACAAACTACCGAATTCCAACAGTTAAAATTTGAAAGGTGCTCCAATCGAACTTCGTCCTTGTCAATTTGTGACATTTGTAAACAATCTAACTGTAACTTAAAGTTTTAAAATCAATTGTTGTCTGTGCCAGAAAATTAAGAAAACAAATAGACAAAGTAAAATTGTCACACTTACATGGCTTGAGGATGGAATGATTAGTGACCTGTTCATCCGAAAAATCATGTTTGATTTACATAGATCTGCCGAGCTGATAAAAGAGTGAAGGGTTTAGGGGAAGGTGGAAATTGGGGAATTCAATGCGGCACGGCAGGTCACTGCCGGGTTGTCGCGAGACATCGCGTACTGTTAGGATTCAAGTTCAGATTTACCTCTCTCCACCTCCTCGCTAATGCCGTCGCCCGGCAGGTTACCGGCGTTCAAAACTGAAAGTGGCCAGTGAGCTTTTCACTACGTCATTGTACAACTTTTTAGGTATATTGTGTATTAAATTTCAAGCAGATTATTTTTTACACCAACATCCCTTCCATTGTGAGTATAACTAATGTACCCAAACCTGTATCTGTTGCTGAAATGAGTGGCTCAGGCGGTTCAAACGTTAACCTTCTGATCCCAACTTGGCAGGTGCTCAAATAATTAAGTCTCGTGTCAGTAGAATTACTGGTACGTAAAAGTACTCATACCGAGCTCGATAGCTGCAGTCGCTTAAGTGCGGCCAGTATCCAGTATTCGGGAGATAGTAGTTTCGAACCCCACTGTCGGCAGCCCTGAAAATTGTTTTCCGTGGTTTCCCATTTTCATACCAGGCAAATGCTGGGGCTGTGCCTTAATTAAGGCCATGCCGCTTCCTTCCCACTCCTAGCCCTTTCCTGTCCCATCGTCGCCGTAAGACCTATCTGTGTCGGTGCGACGTAAAACAACTAGCAAAAAAAGGTACTCATGCGGGACTAAATTGCGGTACCTCGGCGTCTCTGAAAATCCGTCAAAAAGTAGTTAGTGGGACGCAAAGAAAAATAATATTATTTGTTTTTCTATGCATGTACATTAATGACTAGGTAAATTGCTGTTTTCTTCTATCAGTATTGTACTTTTTCTTCGCGTACTCTTTTGCAGACAGTCACAATTCGGTCTCGTATATTTTCCCCGTTATGTGGAAAACCCATGCCTATTCTGGCAGGACCTAGTGTTTACAGTGCATTACGTCCTCTAGTATAGGCTAGAGCAATTTTGTTACTTTCATTGATCTGTCTCTGTCTTATCCTTGGCTTTGACAATATGAAAGAGACTGAGGTATGAGCGATGCTAGTAATGCCTTCCCTTATGCAGCCAGTCCCTGATATGAATGGTGTGAAAATGTTGCTCATAGGGTCAGTTGGTGCATGCATTTCAGTGGGCTTGGCAGACTGATCTGTAATCGCAATTCCTGGCTCGGTGAGGAAAGCAACGGCAAACTACCTCACTCCTCATTTCCCTAGTACGCCTCTTCAGTGATGCCTAGGCCATTTATGACAGCTGATGGTCGAGCTGTTGAGGATCCAACCAGCCTTAGGGCTGTGGACTGAACATACATACATGTGGAGAACCATAGAATTATCAATTTAAGATTGGTTTTCCTCTCCAAAGACCAAAATTATATCCGTTATTCCATTTTTAGGGAGCTTACAGGTGAAATAACGTGGATGCGCTGAATTCTATCAGTAGAGAGTTTGTGCGGAATGACATAAGTAGACGAAGAACCTAGAGTGGAGTTTTTTAAAGTAGGAACGTTTATAGTATGAAGATAAAGTTGGAAGTCAAGAGGACAAATTGGGGTAAATACTCATTTATAGGAGGAGGAGTAAGGGATTGTAATAAGTTATCAAGGGAAATATTCGATAAAATTCAGAGTTCTTAGAAAATGTTGACAGGAAATCTGACACCCAGGTGATTGATTGATTGATTGATTGAATGATTGATTGATTGGTTCTATATATGATTCACAGGAAGATGAATTACTCCACCTGCATCAACGTGGACTGAGTAACGTGGACAATCAAAATCATTCACTACTGATCTCCATTTAGGGCAGGTGGCAGAATCCCTATCTGTTGTTTTCCTAGCCTTTTTTTTAAATGATTCAAACTCATTTTATTGAATATCTCCTTAAGTTGTTCCAATACCTAACTCTGTAACTTTCCCTTCAACAGTTTCTCGTTGAGTGACATTTATGTGAATGTGCATGTAGCATATAATAAAGAAAATAAAGAAGATATGTTGCTCGCCCGCAAGTTGCCACAATACAGGAATCTTAATTACCACTCTACTATGGTTTCCCACTTCTCTATGTAATAATTGGGCGCTAGCTTTACAGTTTAAAGGGAACAGTAATGCAACATTTATTTTTTAAAACAGAGACTCAGATTGAAAATCACAGGGGTGGGGTATGAAATATTAAACATTAAGTATCGCTACAAGAAAGGAGATTAATGCAATCTCGATTTTAACTGAATTTATTAAAACCAACAAAAGATGAGATGATTTGGAAAAGCTCCTTTTCAGCCTGAAAAATTTAATTTGAAGTTAATGAAATTTATCGTCGCGTGCATTATCTAACGTCGGCTCATTAATTTGCTTCAGATGATGTCCTCTAGTTTCCGTGGTTACTCATTTCCCCCTTTGGCGTGGTAGATCTGCTCCATGGACATCCTTCCTTGCTTCGGGTAATCCATTTAGATCTATTGGGCCTAACACCCCCTATTTGCCTTGTCTGTAAACTAGACATCGACCCTACTTCTATGAAATACGATCACAAATGATCTCGGTTGGATAAAATCCAACATCATGAATTTTTCCATCTTAATTTGAATATTCACACCAACTAAACTGTTTCGCTGTAAGAATACAAAGTCAATACTGCGTATAGTAGACTCGAACTAAACAAAGTTATTTGTCCTAGAATATAATATTGATATTTGTTGTGATTATTGGGATTTGATTATTTGGACTCGGAAGATGGTGATAAATTATGTATGTAAAGGATTTATTCAATTGTTTGTTTTGGTTTTCCTCAGTATGTGAATTTTGGAATTGTTTAATTTGTTTGAAGTCGATATGATTTTAAAATTATTTGATTGTCATTGTAATTCTGGTGCATCCTGTACCACACGCGCCACATCGGCGTGGGAGATTTCCGGTTTCGTAAAGTTGCACCAATTTCGTAATTTTTCTAGAGGCTTCCTAAATGTTCCTTGTCAGCACTATTTTTTCTGCGCTCCTATTGGAGAAAATAAAAGGAAATGTGATCGGTAGGTGAAGGAAATCATCGTACGCTCATTGGCCGTGGTAATATTTCATAATTTCCGGGGAGAAGCGTTGTCGCTGGAGCCTTGCTCTGCGAGGGGTCTTTTCTATTTGACCACTGAAGGGAACGGTCACCTTCCAAGGTACGGGTCTTCTGGGCCCCACCATCCGGTAAGCACTGATTATTATTTTTTAACTTTTCTGGTATTCAGTTTCAGATGTAGTGTTTCATTTAATTTATCTTGCCGGAGCGTACCCGTGTTTCCTTCTGCTTCCAAATGTTATAATTATGACTTAGCCGTTTCGGTAAGTCGCCTCACTTTGTCAAGAGATAGTTCCCGTTTGTTGTTTGTAAATTAATTGTTATACGCCTTTCGAAGTAATCCTTATCAGTAATATTTTTCTCGGGACTATCTCATTAATTCCGCTTCATCGTGGATTATTCATCTTTAGGTCGGGTACCCTTTCTCAGAAGGGTTTTTGAGGGGGCTACCCACCGAAGATGCTCTGCTCCATGATTACTCCTAAATTATTTTTCCTCCTTTGATGTATCTCTTCAGTTTAGTATAACGTTACCTTCCTTTATTTATTTCGAACTGTTTTGGGTGTTTGAAGGTAACGCCACGACAGTGGAACGTCATGAGTGATGTTCCGGTGTAAAATAAATTTTAATTACTAAATGCTACCCTCATGTAAATTGTAATGGTTGTTGAAATTATGCCGTCATTATTTTAATTGTATCTTGGTTATTGCTTTATATATGAAATCGAAACTAACTTGTTAAGTAAAGTTTAGGATTACATTGACTTCGCTTCTTCAGTGTTACCAATACCTTCCACCGCCTGGATATGGTTCCCAGCCGTTTCCCGGTTATCCTTTCTTAATAGTCATGTTGGTTAAACTGTTTGTTTATTCCCTGTGATTAATGTGCTTGCAGATTTAATTTCGTACATGTTGACATGCCTAGTGTACAGTACTTTTGGTGAAAGCATTACTGTAGCAAACATTTTCTCTTCTTTAAACCTATTAATTGTAACCTTACCCTTTGGAGAGGTTGCGTTCTGGTAATAGTAATCCCAGATGACTAGCCGCCGATCCTGGTGCCAAAACTTATAGTGTACCTTCATGTTTCGTCTGTTATCGCTGTCAATTAGTTGATGATTTACCTGACCCTGTAGTCGATTATAAGCTTCAGTCTGACCCTAGTGTCAATTTTCCAAAATCTTGTGGTATTTCTGCTATTCCTCCATGTAAATTACCTTACATTTGCCTAGAAGTGAACAATGAACCAGTTTGTGCTTTTGTTGATTCTGGAAGTAGCCTCACCTTGATGAGTGAAAAATTGTATAACTCTGCGAAATCTGTTTGTAAGTTCCCTGCTTTAACACCTGTGTCTTTAACCTGCCATACGGCTAATTCTAATTCCTTGAATTTGATTGGAAGTCTGAATCTCAAAATTAGAATACGTAATTTCACATGGAAAATGCCCGTGGTAGTGGTGAAAGATTTATCTTGTCCTTTCATTCTCGGTGCAAATTTTATTGCCAAAACTGGTATGGTTTTGGATCTTCAATATAATAAATTCCAGTTTAAGTTTTCTATGAGGATCTTTACATTGTGTAACCGTTCTCCTATCCTTCCTTATCATGTCAGTGCTGTGTCTGAGGACACAAGTGAACCAAAAGCTTTCGACTTTGATCATTTGCCTGATGATCAGGCCAACCAGCTTAGGAATCTTTGCGATAAATTTCCTGATGTGTTCACTGACAAGTTAGGTGTGACCAATGTTTTGGAATATAAAATTGAAGTAACTGACAATGTACCTGTTCGTTCTCCTCCGTACCGGTTGTCGCCTCCTAAGATGAAAGCCCTTAAGGCTATCATCGACCAAATGCTTGCTGATGGTGTAATACGTCCTTCTAAATCTGCGTACTCTTCTCCCATATTTCTAGTCCCTAAACCACAGGGTGGTTTTCGGCCTGTAATAGACTATCGAATGTTGAATAAGCGAGTTGTGCTTCAATCTGTTCCACTTCCTGACTTGCACTCTTGTTTCTCTTGGTTTGCTAATGCCAAAATTTTTACCACTTTTGATCTGAATCAGGCGTACTATCAGATACCTCTTGCTGAGGAATCCAAGCATCTTACAGCTTTTGCTACTGACTGGAACCTCTATGAATTTGAGCGCGTGCCGTTCGGACTGGCAACGGGAGCTGCTGTTTTGACTCGGCTGCTGGATAACGTGTTGTCAGATATTAAATTCAAATTCGTTTATAATTATCTTGATGATTTGGTAATTTTTAGCGAAACCTTTGAAGAACACCTTGCTCATATCAATGAAGTCCTTGAAAGGCTCCGTAAAGCAGGACTAACCCTTAAGGCTAGCAAAGTGACTTTCGCACAGCCTCAGATGTCCTTCCTAGGCCATATCGTGTCCGAGAAAGGCGTTTCGGTTGACCAATCTCGTACTGCAGCTATCCAAAATTTTCCTACTCCTAAAGATGTCAAAGCTGTCGCTAGGTTCGTTGGTATGGTCAATTTCTTCCGTAAATTTATCCCTAATTTCGCTGAAAGAGCAGCCCCATTAAATGCCTTGAGGAGAAAAGATGCTAAATTTGAGTGGGGTGATGCCCAACTTGAAGCTTTCTATGATCTGAAATCTGCTTTATGTAATGCTCCTGTGCTGGCGATGCCAGATTTTTCTAAACGTTTCATTCTCCAAACCGACGCCTCATCTACAGGTATATCTGGTGTTCTCCTTCAGGAATTTGAAGATGGACGTCGTCCTATCTCTTATGCTTCACGTAGTCTAAATCCTGCTGAACGCAACTATTCTATATATGAGTTAGAAGCCTTAGCTGTTGTTTTCTCCTTGGAGAAATTTAGAATGTATCTTGAACATCTACCTTTTGATCTTGAAACAGACAATCAGGCATTGAGTTGGGTACTGGCCAAGCCAAGAAGAACTGGTCGTCTTGCGCGTTGGGCAGTACGCATCTCAGCTTTTCAATTTGAAGCTCGTCACATTCGTGGAACTCAAAATGTCATTGCCGACACTCTTAGTAGAATGTTCTACCCTGGCAGTTCTGATCCTCAATTAGAATCCGCTGATCCCTCTCCTGAACAAGTTTCGGCCTTTGTTAATGTGGTTTTGACCAATTCCCCTGTCCTTTTCAAAGATATCTCTAAACATCAGGAAGACGATCCTGAATTGAAGGGTATTATTGACAGAATTAAATCTGGTGAACATGTCAAACCGTATGCCCTCAAAAATGGTGTTCTGTGTTGTCCTGCTCGTGGGCGCAGAGACCCCAAAATTGTTGTACCTTCTAATCTAGTCCCTGCTCTTTTCAAATATTTCCATGAATCCCCTGTTGGCGGACACCTTGGTGTATTTAAAACTAGGGAGAAAATTCGTAAGCATTTCATTTGGAAATCTATGGATGGTGAAATTCGCACAATGGTCAAATCTTGCAAAACCTGTAACATCAGTAAACCCGCTCCTAATACCCGCCTTGGTCTGTTGTCATCTGAGCAAGCTTCTCGCCCAATGGAGAGACTATTTATCGACTACATTGGACCATTCCCGCGTTCACGGACCGGCCATCGTTTCATACTTGTGTGTGTTGATGCGTTCTCGCGTTTTACATGGCTGTTCCCTACTCGCATGGCTAATGCTAGTACTACTATTTCTTGCTTAAAACAGATCTTTGCTTCATTTGGACCCTGTCAATTTTTGGTGAGTGATAATGCTAGAGCTTTTACATCTGTGCAATTCCGTAATTTCTGTTTTGATCTATCTATCTCTCATGTGACTACCACACCTTATTATCCCAGGCCTAATTATGCTGAAAGAGTTAATCGGAACCTAAGATCTGCTCTTATTGCATACCATTCTTCTGACCACTCAAAGTGGGATTCTTCACTTAATTGGCTATCATTTGCTTTCAATACTGCTGTTCATGAAAGTCACAAGCAAACTCCTGCTTCATTGATGTTAGCGTTCACCCCTAATTCTCCACTTTCTAATCTGTGGTCCATTAACGATCTCCTGCCTGATGTCGCTAATCCAGAAACGATCCGTGCTGCTTGGCATCGTGCGCGTAAAAATTTGAAGGTTTATTACGCTAAAGTTCAACGTAACTATAATCACGGGCGAAGACCGCACAATCTGTCTGTGGGTGACCAGGTCTATGTAAAGACTCATCCCATTAGTAGTGCTGCGGACCGTGTAATAAGCAAGTTATCCCCCAGATTTCGAGGTCCCTGCACAATTTTGAAATTTTTAACCCCTGTATCATTGTTAGTCAGTGATCCTGAAAGAAAGAGGATCAGCCGTGTGCATTTATCTCAGATAAAAATTCCCTAGTTATGAGATAATACTTTAGAAACTATTTTGTTTTGGGGTAGTGATAAGGAATTAGTTGTAAGCAAATTTTTAATTAAGTGCGCACAATTTTTCGGGTTTTATAGTTTATTATTTAGTTAAGTCTCTTTAGTTGTAATGGAAAGGTCATTTATGATCACGTTAGATATAATTTAGTATGTATTGTGGGGTAGAATTATGATCTTCGTAACTAGGGATTGTTGTCAAATTGTGAAATCAGGGTAAACTCCGGTAGAGTTTTTGAGTTTCTTTAAACTATTTCCTAAATTTCATCTTAAGGTATCCATTGTGCTTGCCTGTATGGGGGGGCTAAGATAGTCCCAAACCTGTGGGGGAACCTCCCAAATGAAGGTCGAGGAGACACCGGTTAGGTGCCTCCAAGCTCTTGTCCACCAGGGTGGCTTTAGCTTTATATTCCCTGTCTGCTGCGGGTAAATTTCTGTTGCAGTGGCCGGAGGGGGATACCCTCCCCATTTCTGCTGTCGTGCCTAGTGGAGAGGTACGTTATGTCTTGGGCCCTGCCGTTCTGCACTGCATTCCAGTGACCTGAGGCACAGATGACAATTACTGTTCTTGCCTGACAACTTGACGTCCCTAATCCAAGAGGGAACCGTCTGCATGGTGGTGACCATCATCCCATGTCTTGATCCTGAATAGTTACCAGACATACACTGGCGTGGCCATTAGTGGCACGTGATATCACCTATACTTGGACATGTCAATTTACAGCGCTGTAACCGGATATAACAATGACGCCAGTCGTGCTAGGCTGTGCGCAGTCACCCAGTTTGAACTGTAATGTAGAGGCTGAAGACAGTGGCCACGTCGTCAGTCACAACAGCAAGAACTCGTGGTGCTACAGTGTAAATAAAACAGAAAAACCAAGAACTCAATTCAAAAGATGTCTCTTATTTGTGTTAATTTTTTTTTTTCAGTGAACGTTTCATTTTTTTTAAAAGAAAATAATTTCAGTGTGGTGTTTTATGAACTTAAGAAAAAAAAAGAAATTTTTTTAAAATCTCTTCAGTGTATATTTTATGTGCTTTCTGTTTCAATGAACATTGTTATATGTCCTTTGTTTTCAGTGACATTTTTCCTTTGTTTTTCAGTGTGTTTTTTTGGGTGTTTTGTTATTTTCTAAACTATGCTGTAACTGAACTGCTAAAATTGTGATCAAAATTTTTATTTTTGGAGCGGTGCTCCAAATTAAAGGGGGGGAGTATGTTGTGATTATTGGGATTTGATTATTTGGACTCGGAAGATGGTGATAAATTATGTATGTAAAGGATTTATTCAATTGTTTGTTTTGGTTTTCCTCAGTATGTGAATTTTGGAATTGTTTAATTTGTTTGAAGTCGATATGATTTTAAAATTATTTGATTGTCATTGTAATTCTGGTGCATCCTGTACCACACGCGCCACATCGGCGTGGGAGATTTCCGGTTTCGTAAAGTTGCACCAATTTCGTAATTTTTCTAGAGGCTTCCTAAATGTTCCTTGTCAGCACTATTTTTTCTGCGCTCCTATTGGAGAAAATAAAAGGAAATGTGATTGGTAGGTGAAGGAAATCATCGTACGCTCATTGGCCGTGGTAATATTTCATAATTTCCGGGGAGAAGCGTTGTCGCTGGAGCCTTGCTCTGCGAGGGCGTCTTTTCTATTTGACCACTGAAGGGAACGGTCACCTTCCAAGGTACGGGTCTTCTGGGCCCCACCATCCGGTAAGCACTGATTATTATTTTTTAACTTTTCTGGTATTCAGTTTCAGATGTAGTGTTTCATTTAATTTATCTTGCCGGAGCGTACCCGTGTTTCCTTCTGCTTCCAAATGTTATAATTATGACTTAGCCGTTTCGGTAAGTCGCCTCACTTTGTCAAGAGATAGTTCCCGTTTGTTGTTTGTAAATTAATTGTTATACGCCTTTCGAAGTAATCCTTATCAGTAATATTTTTCTCGGGACTATCTCATTAATTCCGCTTCATCGTGGATTATTCATCTTTAGGTCGGGTACCCTTTCTCAGAAGGGTTTTTGAGGGGGCTACCCACCGAAGATGCTCTGCTCCATGATTACTCGTAAATTATTTTTCCTCCTTTGATGTATCTCTTCAGTTTAGTATAACGTTACCTTCCTTTATTTATTTCGAACTGTTTTGGGTGTTTGAAGGTAACGCCACGACAGTGGAACGTCATGAGTGATGTTCCGGTGTAAAATAAATTTTAATTACTAAATGCTACCCTCATGTAAATTGTAATGGTTGTTGAAATTATGCCGTCATTATTTTAATTGTATCTTGGTTATTGCTTTATATATGAAATCGAAACTAACTTGTTAAGTAAAGTTTAGGATTACATTGACTTCGCTTCTTCAGTGTTACCAATACCTTCCACCGCCTGGATATGGTTCCCAGCCGTTTCCCGGTTATCCTTTCTTAATAGTCATGTTGGTTAAAATGTTTGTTTATTCCCTGTGATTAATGTGCTTGCAAATTTAATTTCGTACATGTTGACATGCCTAGTGTACAGTACTTTTGGTGAAAGCATTACTGTAGCAAACATTTTCTCTTCTTTAAACCTATTAATTGTAACCTTACCCTTTGGAGAGGTTGCAGTATTATCACGAACCGTGAATAATATAGTATGACCGTGTTTCGGCAGTATCACATTATCGCTGTACTGTGTACCGCTATAAACATTGAAGTTCCGAGAAATACTGCCGATACGTAGCGAAATATATAAATCAGTTCCACAATGATAATAAGTTCCGTTCCGACAACATAATAACTCCGTTCTTGTTCTAGTTCTGTTCTAGTACTATAGTTTTGTTTTGTTACCTCGATGACAGGTGCTCATTCCCCTTCCGTCAGGTCTCTGCTTCCTATCCAATCTCCTTTTTTGCTGCTTCGGAGCCAATCTCATTTTTCCATCCTTTCTCTTCATCAGTACAGTAGGCGGGACCACATCACAAGCCTCGCGTAGGGTGTCCATCTAAATCAAACAAGCTCGCGGTAAACCACTGACTCATATTAATTTCCCAGGCTCCCAAGAATAACACTTCCTTATACAAAGTACGGGGTTAAATGACACAATTGTAGGTTTTTTGTATAGACAAAAATACAGAACATAATGAAAACTTCTCCCAACATTATATCAATAATAAAAAAAAGCTGCAGTAATATAAATAATAAATGATTTTATGTTATATAAATTTAAAATCGCCTGTAATAACATTTACATTGTCAATTAAATATTCCCGATGACAGATCTTCTGATATCGTATGATATCACGTAATTTGGGCTTGGTGTTAAAACGTGGAAGGTTTCAACTGCCCTTCCTATAAACGGATATTTGCCCCAATTTGTCCTCTTGAATTCCAACTTTATCTTCATATTGTGACCTTTACTACTTTTTAAAGACACAATTCAAACTTATTCGTCTAGTAATGTCATTCAACGCCATCTCTCTACTGACAGCTTGGAACATACCACTTAGACGGGAAGTTCGTCTTTTTTCTACCAAGTCTTCCCAACCCAAACTTTGCAACATTTTTATAACGTTAATATTTTGTCGGAAATCACCCAGAACAAATCGATCTGCTTTTATGTGGACTTTATCCAGTTCTTGAACCAAGTAATCCAGGTGAGTGTCCCATACACTGGAACCATACTCTAGCTGGGGTCTTACCAGAGACTTATATGCCCTCTCCTTTACATCCTTACTACAACCACTAAACACTCTCGTAACCATGTGCAGAGATCTGTGCCCTTTATTTTAGTTGCCATTGCTGATTCCAAGCCGGGAGAAAGGAATTGGTTAGCGTCAAGGGGGACATGCGACCGAGAAATCTTTTGTCATTTGAAATAACGAGTCTCAGTGGAATACAGTGTGGAATGTGATACGAAAATTAGGATTAGGAGTACCCATTTTATGCGACGCGCAGCAACATCGCCCTACAGCTGCGGTAAGTGGTGAAAGGGTTGCCACATCAGGGACCATTGCGACTAAAGAAAACGTACGGGTGGGGACCAGTTGAGGGATTGTCCCAATGGGGTTTTATGAAAACGTTGCTCGGCGCGAGTCAGGACAGGAAAGACATATTATTAGTTAATTCTATACAGTTTCAAGTGGGTGATGACAATTATGGGGTGAGGCGAATGATATCGTAGTGGGCAATTGTCACATAAATAAATAAGTACAATGACATAAATAAAAGCCGATGAAGTGATTTGATCTTTAAGGCTGTTAACTTACTGATCTTTCTTATTGTGAACTAACTTACCTGGTCGCATAGTGATAGGGATGCTTAATTATTTTGCCTGAGTGTACGTTTCAATACACCGAGCTCGATAGCTGCAGTTGCTTAAGTGCGGCCAGTATCCAGTATTGCAATCGTTCTGCCGTTTCACTACGGGGTGCTATGCTGAGTGGCTCAGACGATTGAGGCACTGACTCTCTGACCCCAACTTGGCAGGTTCGATCCTGGCTCAGTCCGTTGGTATTTGAATGACCGGGCGAGTTGGCCGTGCGCGTAGAGGCGCGCGGCTGTGAGCTTGCATCCAGGAGATAGTAGGTTCGAATCCCCCTATCGGCAGCCCTGCAGATGGTTTTCCGTGGTTTCCCAATTTTTTTGCTAGTTATTTTACGTCGCACCGACACAGATAGGTCTTACCGCGACGATGGGACAGGAAAGGGCTACGTGTGGGAAGGAAGCGGCCGTGGCCTTAATTAAGGTACAGCCCCAGTATTTGCCTGGTGTGAAAATGGTAAACCACGGAAAACCATTTTCAGGGCTGCCGACAGTGGGGTTCGAACCTACTATCTCCCGAATACTGGATACTGGCGGCACTTAAGCGACTGCAGCTATCGAGCTCGGTGTTTCCCATTTTCACACCAGGCAAATGCTGGGGCTGTACCTTAATTAAGGCCACGGCCGCTTCCTTCCAACCCCTAGGCCTTTCCTATCCCATCGTCGCCATAAGACCTATCTGTGTCGGTGCGACGTAAAGCCCCTAGCAAAAAAAAGAAGGTATTTGAAGGTGCTCAAATACGTCAGCCTCGTGTCGGTAGATTTACTGGTACGTAAAAATCTCCTGCGGGACTAAATTCCGGCACCTCGGTGTCTCCGAAAACCGTAAAAATAGTAGTTATTGGCACGTAAAAATTACGGGGTCGGTTATGAAGTGAGATGAATCTTCGTAGGGAGTTTTTACGACTGGATGCCTTTTCTGGCGTTAAGACTTATCAGGAGTTGATGAGATAAAGTGGATAACGTAATATATGATAGGAGGAAGGGATAGGGTTAAACCCGGTGCCAGACATAGCCTACTCCCGACGAATAGCACCAAGGGCTCTCCTCAAGACTTAACGTCTCCATCCGACGGACGAACCACCATCAACATCGTCATAAATGTCCTCACGCCATATAAACAGTGTGAGGAGGTTTGGAATTTAATTCAGTTTTTTGGCACGCAATCTAGTGATTAGAAATTGTATACCACCACCTCCCCTACCTTGTCGGCCATCATTCTGGGGGTGAAAAATGTTTTCGACTAACGGAACTCGAAACGAATAACCACGGTGTTAGACCATGTAGATTTCGCGCTTACGACCAGAAAAATATAATAATAATAATAATAATAATAATAATAATAATAATAATAATAATAATAATAATAATAATAATAATAATAATAATAATAATAATAATTTAAACAATTAGTTTTCAAGTAGATGTTACATCCAATGATTCTACGCATTTATATACACACTTTTTGCACACCATTTACGGCACCAGGACCGCCTCCATCTGGTCCATCATTCATTGTAAGTCCTCCGTCCACAACTCGTTATCCAAGTTGCCTCGTCTGAAGTCGATTAGCACACTCTCACACGTTCTTTTTAGTACAATGGTCTGTAGGTAGGCCTGTAGTTGTTTGCTCACGTCCAATGTGTCCATGTGCTTCTTGAGCAAGTTGGTAACTAGCCCGTCCCACGTTATTACCACAGGGACCATCGTCACCTTGGCTCCATTGTACATAAGTGAGAGTTCGTTGGCTAGCATCTCGTATTTTCTTCCTTTAGTGGTTTCAGTCTGTTTTAGGATATTTGTGTTTGTGATTCCAATTTCAATTAACAGGACTTATCAGGAGTTGATGAGATAAAGTGGATAACGTAATATATGATTAATAATAATAATAATAATAATAATAATAATAATAATATGTCCACCTCTGTGGTGTAGTGGTTAGCGTGATTAGCTGCCATCCCCGGAGGCCCGGGTTCGATTCCCGGCCTTTTACACAAAATATGAAAAGTGGTGCGACGACTGTAATGGGGTCCACTCAACCTCGGGAGTTCGACTGTGTAGAGGAGAGTTCGCTTCCCACCTGAGCCATCCCCGAAGTAGTTTTCTATGGTTTCCCACTTCTCCAGACAATTGCCGGGATGATCCCTAACTAAGGCCATAGCCGCTTCCTTCTCTCTTCCTTGCCTATCCCTTCCGATCTTCCTATCCCCCGAAAGACCCCTTTTAAGCATAGTATGTGGGGCCACCTGTGCGAGGTACTGGTCGGCCTGTCCAGTTATATCCCCGACCATATTTCTCATGCTTCAGGACACTGCCCTTGAGGCGGTAAAGGTGGGATATCTCTCTGAGTCCGAGGGAAAAACCAGCGCTGGAGGGTTGAGAGATTAAATAAATAAATAAATAAATAAATAAATAAATAAATAAATAAATAAATAAATAAATAAATAAATAAATAAATAAATAAATAAGCTTTTGAACTGATTTGATCTTGACGGCTGTTATGTTACGGATGTTATTGAATGCGAACTTCGTCTAGGGATAGGGATGCCTAATTCTACAGTGTGTTTGTATCTGAAGCTGACACATTGCAAAGCTATCCTCCACTTGGAAGCTCCGTATGCCATGGAGTGTCTGTGGGAAAAGCTTGATTGAAAAACTGGAATTGGATGGAAGAGATGGAAGAATTCTCCGAAAATCCCTAGGCGTGGTACTGGAAGATGAGGAACACCGAAGGCGGTATAGTTCCTCAGAGGTTCTCTGTCTGAAGTTGTCTTGATTCACATAGGATCTTACAGAAAGCCGACCATCGTAGACAGAAACTAATTACTGTGTCGAAAGAACTGAATGTATTCAATCAGTTGATATTCAAATATTTCTCCCTTCTGTCAACTTAGTCAATACATATAATACATATAATAAAATATATAAAGTCCGCCTCTGTGGTGTAGTGGTTAGCGTGATTAGCTGCCACCGCCAGAGGCCCGGGTTCGATTCCCGGCTCTGCCACGGAATTTGAAAAGTGGTACGAGGGCTGGAACGGGGTCCACTCAGCCTCGGGAGGTCAACTGAGTAGAGGTGGGTTCAATTCCCACCTCAGCCATCCTGGAAGTGGTTTTCCGTGGTTTCCCACTTCTCCTCCAGGCGAATGCCGGGATGGTACCTAACTTAAGGCCACGGCCGCTTCCTTCCCTCTTCCTTGCCTATCCCTTCCAATCTTCCCATCCCTCCACAAGGCCCCTGTTCAGCATAGCAGGTGAGGCCGCCTGGGCGAGGTACTGGTCATACTCCCCAGTTGTATCCCCCGACCAAGAGTCTGAAGCTCCAGGACACTGCCCTTGAGGCGGTAGAGTTGGGATCCCTCGCTAAGTCCGAGGGAAAAACCGAACCTGGAGGGTAAACAGATGATGATGATGATGAAAATATATAAAGATAATGTAAGGATGATGCAAGGAACTGGTCAAAATGAATTTCTAGAGTAGGGTGTACCTCTGTCACGAGAGGGAAGGGCTGTCTTTACAGACAACATAGCTGAATCTTTGAAAATAGCGGGGATTTATCTCAAGTGTCTCAGAAGACAGGTGGCCAAAGCGGGACTTCAAGTGTCGTTGAGGAATAGAAAATCAGAGAGAGGCTAATGCCGATATGTCACTAGAACATGGTATAATCAAGCGAGTGGAGAAATGTAAGTACGTCAACAACTCTACTGAGCCCAGTTTGTCGGAGAAAGTACCCTCTCCACAAGAGTTAACAAGATGTAATTAGCCTACCTATTGACTCAAAACTCCTACAACAAGCATAACTGAATCAGTGCACAACAGTCACTCGCCTGCGAGCTCCGTAGCCATGTAGTGCAAGGAACTGTCAATTTGCTGAATACTGTACTTGTTGTGAACAAGTTCCGGTACTTAATGAAATCAGCATATGTACACTGTGTGCAGGTACACACTCTTATCACTGAACATGGTGAATTACAATGTGATGTCCAAAATTATTGCTGCTATCATTATTAGGCTATTTTTTCCCGGTCATATGTGTTACCTTGAGGGTTAGAAACTAATAAATGGATTCAATTAATAATATTTGTGTTGCTATATGTTTCAATAAAGTTGATAAATTCAGATGATCAGGAGAAGTTGGGGAGGCTTCTTTTAATGCCATTTATTCGGGGCGTCGACCCACGTGGATCTTTTGCCCCTACTGGCATCATATTGTATGAACCTGCGTGTAATTGGAATGGCGGTAGTGTGGAATGTTGTGTGTGAGGAAAGGAAGATTAAGGAAGTCACATACACCCAGTCTCCAGGCCAGGGATATTAATTATTACAACTAAAAACTCCTGACCCGGCTGGGAATCGAACCCGGGGCCACCGGGTGACAGGCGGATGCGTTAACCCGTACACCGCGGGGCCGGACAGGTGGGGAGGTTAAACCTATTACACCCTCACCCCCTTGCATACGCCACTGGTGTTGTCAACAATATTCTACAAAACTCCATACTCAGTCTCAGTCTGCATATTAAAAGAAATTACTAAAAACAAATTTGGCAAATCCGTCCGTTCTACCGATCCGATTTGCTTCATTTTTGTTTTATTCCTTCCGGAATTATCTGTTGGTGGATCATGAGGCATTGGCTGCCTCAAAGTACAGCCAACTTTGAGTAATCATTAAATCAAGTAATTCAGTGATTACTCCAATAACCCGCAATATATACAGTACTTAGCAGGTTGCCAAGCGACTAACACTCTCATTAATGTTCTGATATGTGTGATTTTCATCCTTAGTAATGCCATGGCAAGCAGCCATGTTTGATAACTATCTGCCAAACCTGAGACTATACACTTCCTCTGATCACGGAAGAATGCTATTCCCTGCTAGATACTCTTTGATTCTCTGACCTTTTCCAGCTTCCAAATATATTCAACAGATGGCAGAGCGTTCCTAATAACTTACATGCTGCTAAGAGGAAAAGTCTACGTACAAACAGACCCCATTATGATATGTCTCAGACATTATATGGGAACACCTATCGAAGAATAACCTAGTTATCCTGGAAAGAGTGAAGTCCACGTACCTTAAAAAAGTTATCTGCCTAGAAAAACCCGCTGTGGGTGGGGGTAGTAGACTAACACCCACAGTATTCCCTGCCTCTCGTAGGAGGCGAGCGAGGGGTCCCCAGGAGCTCTCAACTTGGGAGTGTAGGTTGGCGAGCGCGGGCCCTTAGCTGAGTTCTGGCGTTGCTTCCACTTGCTTGTGTCGGACTCCTCACTTTCATCCTATCCGACCTCCTTTGGTCAATTATTGTTCTTTTCTGACCCCGACTGTATTAGGAGTGCGAATCCTGCCAAGTTGAGGTCAGAAGGCCAGCATCTCAACAGAGTTGATCCTCATATGCCTGAATTATTCGCAGTTATTAATAACAGAAGCTCATATTCATCCGAAATTTGACATTTTATCTAATATGTAAGTATGTCAGTATGTACTTAGAGAAAACCTAATTTCCGGACTGAGTGGTTCAGGCGGTTGAGGCGCTGGCCTTCTGACCCCATGTTGGCTGGTTCGATTCTGCCTCAGTCTGGTTGTATTTGAAGGTGCTTAAATACGTCAACCTCCTGTTGGTAGATTTACTGGCAGGTGATATAACTCCTACGGTACAAAATTCCAGCAACTAGGTGTCACTAAAAACCGTCAAAAAATATTAGTGGGATTTAATAAACAGTAACATTAACAGAAAACCTAATCTGTCTATAAGCATGTGTCCACATATTGCTTTTCGCTCCGTTACTGTATCCGGAAAACATTAATACTCGCGACTATGTTGTATGGAAGTACAATGGAGTCGTCGCACACGTGTGGTATTAGATTTATTTTCAGTCAAGTCGAGCTCTTGCAGTTGTTTCCACTTTTTGTTGTGAGGACAGTGCAGAAGCTCGGTGATCGATTTGCGGTCCTGTTGTAAAGGGAGCTCGACCCGTTTATTTTTTTTTTTCTGACAGCTACACTGCTGGTATGAGGCAGAGAAAAGGAACTTTGAAGATCGTAGATAGAGACGCAGGCGACTGAAGGCTTTCACATGATCGCGTCTTGAACGGAAAGACTGGAGATGCACCTTGAGATGAGAAACGGTCCGTATCCCCCGAGGAATTTACTGTTTGCTGACGTTCTAATCAAACGCATACCTTTCACCATGAGGTCTAACAACACTTTCTCAGATGGTATGATGATTATTAATCATTAAAATTTCATAATAATTAACTCTACACCTATTTATTTATTTATTTATTTATTTATTTATTTATTTATTTATTTATTTATTTATTTACGAGGGCAAATCAATAAGTGTCTTCGGTCAACTTGTATAATTTACTAAAATTGAATACACATGATTTATTGATATAATTATTCAACATAGTCACCCTGCTTTTCAATGCATATGGTCCACCGTTTCACAAGCTTTCTGATACCCTCTGAAAAAAAAAAGTTTATAGTTGCGCAGCAAACCACGAATGCACCATATCACGCACTTGTTCAATTTTGGCATCAGTTACGGCTGCAGATGAACGCCCGGATCTTTCCTCATCCTTCACGCTCGTGCCACCACCTTTGAACTATTCAGTCCACAGGTAATCACTTTTCGCTGTGTGCAAAAGTTTGTCGCCGTATTGTGCTGGAAGTCTTCTATGAATTTCCGCTCCTGGTGCACCCTCAGACAAAAAAGAAAAAAAACAGATTACGCAACGTTGTTTTTCCTTGGTGCAAACAAGAAGTGGCGCGGCCATTTTTACGTCGCAACAGCGCAAGCTGTACTCATCCGATATCGCTGAAACTACCACAGACGTAGACAACGGTGCCATCTAGCGGCTGGTGTGCAAACAACGCTATAGAGCCAACCTAAAGTCAATTAGAGCAAAACTGCAGATAGATATTGACTTGCCTACGTATTTATTTATTTATGTATGTATGTATGTATTTACTTATTTATTTATTTATTTATTTATTTATTTATTTATTTATTTATTTATTTATTTATTTATTTATTTATTTATTTATTTATTTATTTATTTATTAGCGACACATCTCAGTTTCCCACGGAAGCAATTGAATCGCGTCTTGCAGGAAGGTCCTCCGTATACTTATTTTACGAAATTTGTATTTTCATATCTGCATGTAGTACACTCCTAAATGCATGTATTCATGCTGAAAAGGCTTCAGTCCGCCTTCATGGTAGTCAGTCCATCAGCACCAGTTATTTATTTATTTATTTATTTATTTATTTATTCATTTATTTATTTATTTATTTATTTAATTAAGTAATTAATTAATTTATTTATTTATTTATTTATTAATTAGCGACACATCTCGGTTTCCCACGGAAGCAATTGAATCGCGTCTTGCAGGAAGGGCCTCCGTATACTTATTTTACGATATTTATATTTTCATATCTGCATGTAGTACACTCCTAAATGCATGTATTCATGCCGAAAAGGCTTCAGTCCGCCTTCATGGTAGTCAGTCGATCAGCACCAGTTAAGCAGAAAGGGCCTCAGTATCGGATATCCCCTGTTCTTCGTAAAATGAGATATAATTTCCCAGACATCCAAGCTTTTACAGGATACCAATAAAACTGCCTAGTATGAATGGCATTAGAAAGGCATTGTCATAATATATGTTGACCACCAATACAAGCACTTCTGTGAACAAATTCTCTTGTGGCCTTATGCTGTTCGCTCCAATGATGTTGTAGACAGCAGCTAGGAAAATAACAAAAATGTGATAACATTAGCCTATATCTTGTATTCAGGAAAGTTATGTATGTGATTATTGTTTTGTAATATTTTGACTGTTTGCCCATAAATATTTGCCAACGGCCATAGCCGTGTTGAAACACCAGAACCCGTGAGATCTCCGAAGTTAAGCAACATTGGGCGTGGTCAGGAGTTGGATGGGTTGCCACGCGCTATTGGTGGGAGGGGGGTAAGGGAATGGAGGAGCGGAAAGGAACTGGCCACCCTACCGCACGTAAACTCCGGCTCAGGAACACCTCTGCGGAGGTTCGGACCTGCCTTCGGGCAGAATAACCCTTACCTTACCATAAATACTCGTGATTCGTGCAGAAGAGGCTTCAGTACAGTGAATGGAAATTATATAGTTCAATAACTTCATGGTCTTGAACAATGCAATGTACGTGCTTTAAATATGATTTGGGAGAGTTATTTTTTCAAAATACTGTAGTACTTAATTTTTTCCCGAAAAGTAACTGTTTTGGATTAAGGCCATTTCTGCATGAAACGATCAATTGTCAATTTATGGTGATAGACCTCATAAGATTTCCTCGTAGACGACATCAGTTTTTCTCCCATGTTTTATCTACGTAGCTCAGTATTGAGGTATTCCTAGACCCTTCCAAAGTGCCCGATCGTTACGTCGCTCCTTCATACCCATGCAATATTTAAGGGAGGATCTTCACCTTCTATAAAAGCAAAAAAATATTAGTATTTCACATTTTTCTGCAATGATAAACCATTATCTATTTACAATATAATTAGAACACATAACCAGTATTAGAGGTTTAGACAATTGTATCATTGCATCATTAATTCTCAGGTGGTCGCGCTCGAAAATATAACGCCAGTAGTCGAGTGGATTACAATCGTAGTCCAATTTTCAATGGGTATTTTATTAACTATTTTTTGTTTTAAAATGTAGAATTTCGAAGTTATAAGAAGTATGGAATGTGATGTATATATACTAATCAGAGACAAGCACACGAAATATCAAATATTTTGACAAAGCATGGGAAATTTATTTAAATTGAAGTTTTTAAAGAAATTTGGTAACATATCCCGTATTGAAAAAACATGAAATATTTTATAACATCATTTTCAAGAATCAATTGCTTATAGCATATTCAGTTTCCATATCCTATTCAAAACTGTTGCTATACAATCAAACCAACGCAATTGAAGCATTCTAATCTTAACCTGAGCCACAGTCTTGTTCAGCACTCGAACATGTCACACAAACCTTCTTCATGTGCTCTTGATACACCCAATTTATGGACTTACTGCAGTGCTGCCAGGTGCTCTTGTTCGTCTTTCGACTGCAAATAAAACATTGTCGTACATGTCCTTTAGGAGGTTCCAGTGGCATCGCAGTCTCTTCCTGAATGATGAGTAGCAGCTTTCCACGTACTCTTATCGCACTTGGCACTGCTTTGCACATTATTCTCTTCTTCATTTCTGGTTTCGTAAGTAGTCGCGTGGACTAAATTTGTAATATAAATGAACTCTTTGGTATGCCATTGGCACTCAGTGGTCAGTGATGTAATATTTCATGGTTATTGTAGTGGGGAGACCTTCTAGGAAAGGTACTGAGCAGCATGCACCAAAACCAAGTGTATTTTGTACGCAGGTATAAAATAAATAATCCTGGATTACAATAGTAATCCACACGACCACTAGAGGGTTATATATATGTTCATATTGTACAGGAGGTTAGGGCTTCTCAAGCAACTTCTCTAAATCTTCTTAGATTTTAGTTACCGCTGTTTTAATTTCCCAACAACATGCAATGTAATTAATGAAATATTTCAAGGCGAGAACATATTTCAAGATTGTTAATATAATGAGACCTGAATTGCTAAAAATGATATGAAAAATGTATGTATGTCTACTCCCTTTTTTAATGCTATTTATTCGGGGTGTCGACGTAAGAAGATCTTTTTCCCCTAACTTCCTAAATCTCAAATCATCGAACCTTGAAGGAAACAACTGGAAACTACCTAAATTCACTATCCATTGCGGTTCAACTAGAAGAACTACAGGCAATTTTCGAAAATAATAAGGTGCATTGTAATGGCATATCAGAAAGCTGGTTACGTGGAGATTTGCCGTCATGTGCTGTAAATCTCGACGGATACTCGCTCTTACGACATGACCGTACTGACAGACGAGGTGGTGGAGTAGCCTTTTACTACCGGAATGATTTAAAATGCAAGATTATCTGCACCTCAGAACCAAGCCTTCCCCTGCGACCTGAGTATATGTTTGTTGAACTCGACTGTAATAAGAAAATATTAATACCAATTGTATATAAGCCACCTAATATTAGGCAAATGGAGGAATTCGAAGCAGCTTTAACTGATCTTATCTCGGTCTACGAAGATGTCGTAGTCGTGGGGGATTTTAATACTGACTTGTTAAAACAAACCAGTGAATCGGATAAGTTGTGTCACATATTCCGTGCTCTACACATGGAAATCCTACCACTTAACGCTACGAACCACGTCTACTACCCTGACCACTCGACTCACACTTTAATTGACCATATAATTTCAAAACAAACCCAGAAAGTCATTGAGCACGGACAGATTCCAGCTCCTGGGATTTCAACTCACGACTTATTGTACTTATGTTACTCTATCCGAGGACCGAAGTATAAAGCACGCTACGTTATTTTAAGAGACATAAAACATTGAATTAGATGACCTACGCAATGACGCATATAACTTACCGTGGGATGGCATACGTAATTTTCATTACATTGACTCAAAGTTCAACAGACTCAACTCATTAGTGCTGAACTTGTATGACAAACATGCTCCGAAGAGGCAGGTAAGATTTACCCGGTCCTCTTCTCCCTGGCTGACGACCGAGATAAGATCTGTTATGGCCAGCCGTGACCGTTGGTACAGACAATTCAGACGAACACGTGCCAAAGATGACTTTGAGCAATACAGGACACTTAGAAACAAAGTTAAACAGCTAATTAGAAACAGTAAATGCCACTACTTTCAACAGTTACCGGGAAATAATAATTTAAACCAAACCTGGAAGAAGTTACGATCTTTGGGCATAGGCAAAGCCGTAGAAGAGCATATTCCCACCATATCTCTAGATACCTTAAATGATTACTTTTCTCAGCCTAAAGTCGGACCATTTCCATTACCGGCTAACCCCACAAACTTAGCATGCCGTTCCGAGCGCGATCAGTTCTCTTTCCACACCGTTAGCGCTAATGATGTTAAACGTGTGCTGTACTATATCACTTCTGATGCGACAGGTAATGACGGTATCTCGATAAAATTAATTAAAAACATCATCGGGGATGTACTACCAATACTGACTCACATATTCAACTACTGCCTGACCAATGGAGTATTCCCTAACGTTTGTAAAGACGCACTAATAAGACCTATCCCGAAAAACAATACCTTGGATTCTCCATCAGATTACCGCCCTGTGTCCATCCTGCCACCCCTCGCAAAAGCACTCGAACGTCTGATTCATGCACAAATCACTGTATACCTGACCCAAAATTCCCTCCTTGACCCTTTTCAATCCTGCTTCAAAAAAGGACATAGTACCGCGACAGCACTACTGCGAGTTACGGACGACATCAGACAAGCGATAGACCAACGATATGAGACTGTAGCAACACTACTAGACCTAAGCAGCGCCTTTGACACAGTTAGCCCTGGGTTACTACTGCTGAAACTTCGTAGTCTCAACTTTAATATGACATCTCTTAAATTTTTTAGCTGCTACCTCACTGACCGTCGGCAACGAGTATCAGTGGGAACAATATACTCAGGATGGTACAAAAAGTCAATAGGTGTCCCGCAGGGGTCGGTTTTGGGCCCACTTTTATTTGTTGTTAGTGTGAACGACATAGGGGACGCATTGAGATATAGCAAGTACCATATCTATGCATATGATCTTCAGATTTATTACCACTCATATCCACAAGACATAGATGTAGCCATTGACAGAGTAAATTTTGACTTACGACGACTGAAAGACTATGCGAAAAATAACAGCTTGTTAATAAATCCTAACAAAACTCAGACTATTATATTTGGTACCAAAAGAAACCTTAACTTGTTAAAAAGTAGACATGTACCCCCAATTATTTTAAATAATATTGTCGTGCCCTAATGTACGTCAGTAAGAAACTTAGGCATTATAATGACTGAGACACTAAATTGGACTGAACAAGTGACAAATACATGTAGTAAAGTGCAGAAATTTCTTTTTCCTCTCAAACGCTACTCTACTATATTTCCAAAACATCTTAAAATACAACTGGTAAAATCCCTAATCTTACCAGTTCTAGACTACTGCGACACTGTACTTACGGACATATCTCATGACAGTAACAAGATGCTTGAACTGAGTTTAAACACCTGTATTCGATTCATATTTAAGCTGCGATATGGTTCTCACATTTCACCTTATTACAGGGAGTTGTCATGGCTTCGTGTTCATGAGCGTCGCAGTCTCCACATGTTGTCCCTTCTGCATGGAGTTCTAAACACAGGTGTACCAAATTATCTCTTCAAAATTTAATTACCTCTCCTCCTATCATAACCATACCATTAGGGATTTGCGTTCTCGTAGGAGATTTAAGATGGATTGCCTAAATCACTTTCTGAATACTTCTAGCTGACTTTTCGATGTGTGTAGTGTGAATGAGTATATTTTCATAAAAATTAGAAATATATTCGCTAGTTATACGTTTTTACTGTGTTTCCGTATCTTATTATCACTAGTGTTAGTTTTATATTTATTAATCATGTAAATTTAGGTTGTCGTGTTTTACATTCTATAATCGTTTTTTATTACAATCTACATATTTTCTATTAGTACTATATTATTTTAAAAATATTTGTTGTATTTAAGTATTATACTGTATGTTAATTATTTTAAATATTCTCCACGAATAAAGACGAATTACTTACTTACTTACTTACTTACCTTACTGATTTTGTTCTTCGTATGCCACTTCTGTGTTGCCCACACAATATAAAAGCATTTTACTTACATAGCTTGCAACCGTCAGCTATTTACAACAACCACAGTTGTGTGCAATTAAAAAATAGGTTAGCATGCTGACTTTTAGTCATAGAAGACACGGGGGGTGCCGAGGTGCCAAAATACAAAGCAAGTTCTAGGACACATCACCCCAACAATATTCATCCCGTCTTTACCGTAAAATGATTAGCGATGTTCTGAACCTGCGTGTATTTGGAAATGGCGGAAGTGTAAAGTGTTGAATGCAAGGAAAGGAACACAAACACCCAGTCCCAGGCCAGGGATATTAATCATTTACAAATAAAAACCCCTAACCCGGCCGGGAACGAACCCGGGGCCGCTGGGTGACAGGCGGACGCGTTGCCCCCTACACCGCGGGGGCGGAAATGTCTACCCTATAGTACCGTTTCTTGATATGTGGTCGGGAATGAAGTGAAATTAATGTAAATGGAATATATTACGACTGTATGCTCTTCCTGATGTCAACCTCAGTATAGAAGAAGATATGAATGCAATTGAATGAAAATGGGTAAGGATATGAAAGGAATCGGCTGTGATCCATGAATATGAATTGTCTCGGCATTTTCCTGGAAGTAAAAATGGTAAACCACAGAAAACCATTCTCAGGACGGTGGGGTTCTAACCCACGCGCTTCCCGAATGCAGTACTCGGTATATTTACATATTAAATTATTTTAATGCAGAGTTCGTGAATATTTTATGCAATCACTTTAATGCATTTCACTGGTAACTATTGAAGGGATGTGCCTAAAATAATTCACAGAAGTATGTTTGCAAGTTCTTGAGTTATTAAGAAAATGGAATAAGAAACTGAACTCACGGGAAATTAGCGACGGTTTTTTCCCATGGTGGTGAAGGTATAACACTCGTCAGCCGCATAAACTGGTCCCTCCTCAATGGACTTTCTGGCATTTTCCTTCAATCTCACTCTTCTCGGCTTTTTTAACTTCCTTAGTAGATGGCAGTGCTTTCTTTACTGTCTTACTTTCAACTTCTGAAGTGGAAGATAAAATATGTTCGACTATCAGTCCATATGTACTGTCTTGCACTAGTGGTTGCAAGTTCATGAGGCCTCATACAAACCTTGACCAACAAATCTCGTCGCATACAAATCCTACCTCTTTATAGCATACACAGTGTTATTTGACATGAATATGTTCAATGGCTGATGATCATCCGAAAATGTGTGTAAAGCGACGAAATATATAATGGAAGTGACGTCACATTTGTTGTTACCGTAGGCCTTGGTAGACAAAGATCTGCGGCTTTGCACTTATATACAAAACAGTGTATGTTGAAATAAAAAGTGTACCGTCAGTCACACTAGTAGTTGCCGTAACAGACTGAGAACTGAGCATGGACGCTGCAATTTCTTACGCCATAAGTGGGGTTGGATGGATTCTCCAGTGTGTGAATGCAGTGAAGAAGAGCAGACCATGGACCATGTCATCCTGCGCTGCCCTCTTCATGCCTACTCCGGAAGGCCCAGCGACCTGTTTCGTCTTTCAGAAAGTGCTGTAGAGTGGCTGAGAAAAAAGGACCTGGGCTGATGAATTTGCAGTTATAATATAATCACCATACGATTAAATAAATATATAAAAATAATTAGTTACCATTGGCCTTGGTCACCGAAGGTACTGCGGCCTTGCATTTGTACACAAAATAGTGTACGTTGAAATAGAAAGTGTACTGTCAGTGACGTCACAGTAGTAGCTCCCGTAGGCCTTAGTTGCCAAAGGTGCTTTGCAAAATGATGCAAATGAATCGTTTGTTATCAATATTTAATTTAATTTATTGAAAGACATATTCATGATTAGCCTTTTGCATAGGGAAAGGTCTATTTTAACTGTGATCCTGGATGGCCAAATTTTTGTTACATCAACAAATCGTACCAATCGAATTTCATGATTATTTCTGTTTTAAATGGAATATAATTATTGTCTTAAGCTAAATCAAGAATTAAATTATTCGAAGCTTAATAAATATATACATACGTACATTGCCGTGTGCATCTTTTGTAATTTCCGACGTCACTGCGCGTTTAGTGTGTGTTTTGTCTTTTGTTTGTGAAGTATTTACATGTTTAAATTTCTCATGATCATTATTTATTGAGGTTTTCCTATTCTTGTCGATCTTTTGACTTTTACCCATAATTCATTAATATTATTATTGGCCCGGGGAACATGCTCTTCGCCTACCTTACCACAGTAATCTCAAGGATACTTCACCACATTCTTCACAACCCTACCAATCCTAATATTTACGATATTACTACATACAGAACGAAGATATTTCTCTAACTCTCTAAATATTAGATTTATATTAAAAGTTACATTTTACGGAATCTTCATCACTAGTACAATCACTGGCTGCTGGTGTAAGTTTCTTGACCGATGCACAAAGTTAAGGTTGGGTAACACATTCGAGGTTGCTCTGCAACTTTAATTTTGTGTGTCCCTCTAAAAGACATACAGAGCTAGTTCCGCTGCTTGGAAAGCATGATAAATTGAGCGTATCGCTTCATGATATGCTATTCCAGAGGACTGACGGGGGATTGATGCGTGTTAACAGGGCGAGTTGGCCGTGGGGTTAAGAGCGCACAGCTGTGAGCTTGCTCTCGGGAGATAGTGGGTTCGAATCCCATTGTCGCCAGCCTTGAAGATGGTTTTCCGTATTTTCCGATTTTTACACCAGGAAAATGCAGGGGCTGTTCCTTAATCAAGGCCGTGGGTGCTTCCTTCCCACTCCGAGCCCTTTCCTATCTCATCATCGCCATAATACCCATCTGTGTCGGTACGCCGTAAAGCAACTTGTGAAAAGAAAAGTAGTTTTGGATATTCTGCCAAATGTGTGGTAAATGTAGGAAGTGGTCTCGGGTGATCGCAGTGATGGAATGCCTCACTGCTCTGCCACTGATAGGGTATCAGGAAATCTGTTCCTCTTGAGGTTTTATCAACTGAAGGGACAAATCAAAGTCTCAAGGATTCATGCTAAGGTTATATGTAGAATGTCCCAACCCTTGCCAAAGCCACCTGCTCAACAAGGTAGTCATTGTTTCCGCCTCATGGCAACAACGCGGATTGTCATGCAAGATACAGGTTGGGCGAAATAAAACTGGCCCGGAAGATATGAGAAAGGATAACGCGGAACTGATCCTTGTTAATAAACAGGAGAACTGCCCATCACAGGAAATGCTGAAAAACCGTGATTTCGATGCACCAATCGATTGCTGTCATATATTTTCGCGTCGCATTTCCCAAGTACGTCGCTGTGTCATTACGTATGAGTGAGTGGGTGGAACAGACGTGTTTAGTGACCAGTTGAACGCAACCCAAAATGGAGCTCACGATCAAACAAGGCGTGTTCATTGTCGAGTGTTATACAAAGCGCGATTCGCAGAAATGCTGTGCGGAACTGCTTGCGCAAGAGTTTGAGTCTGGAAGTATTTTGGCAAAAACCTCCAGCAAAAGCTGCAATGCAAAACTGTGACAAAATGGAGTGAAACGGGTTTTGTATCGTAACTATCCGTAAAGTGTTCGAACGCCAGAAAACATTGTTCGAGTGAAGGAAAGCCTGGTATGAAGTCGGACGAAATCTCAACGCCGTTTATGTGTGCAAGTGGGACCTACAACATAGTCGTGTCAAAACGTTATCAAAAAGGATCTGCATCCATCTGTATCCTTACAAATTTACTGTCGAGCATGCGTTAAATCGTCCAGACGAACCTTCGCGTGTTGTGCTGGTGGTTTCTGAGTGAAGTGAAGTCAGGACGTTTTTCATTTCTTCCGATGAGGCCATTTCCAGCATGTCCATTAACAAGAATCTTTTTTCTTGCTATTTGCTTTACGTCGCACCGATACAGATGGGTATTATGGCGATGGTGGGATAGGAAAGGCCTGGGAATGGGAAGCAAGCGGCCGTGGCTTAAATTAAGGTACAGTCCCAGCACTTGCCTGGTGTGAAAATGGGAAACCACGGAAAACCATCTTCAAGGCTGCCGACAGTGGGATTCGAACACACTATTTCCCAGATGCAAGCTCACAGGTGCGCGCTCCTAACCGCACGGCCAACTCGCCCTGTTAACACGGATCAATCCCCCGTCAGTCCCTCTTGTAAATATTTTTCGGGCTGGTTTTATTTTGCCCAGCCGGCGTAAGGTGAAGGATGGAGTGGCATCATCTAGCTACCCTCTTGACGACCTGCCCCAAAGAGTCTCTGCCCTGGGCGTGGTGCATTTCTTGTTGTAAGTTCTCTGCAACCAGGCTCTTGGGTTGATCTACCCACTTCAACGGAGCACGTCCACTTAGCCTTCGTCTAGCGACTTTCCATTTAGTGATCGTCTTCTCCAGTCCACTGGATGTTCCAACAATGTGACCGAAGTACCTGTTCTATTGTTGTTTGATAATTGTCGATAGTTTTATATTTTGATGCTGAATTCTTTCAGGATTCACTTGTTCGTTCGATTTACCGCCCAAGGCATTCACAATATTCTTCTGTAGCACCGCATTTACAAAACTGAGTCTATCCGAAAGCAGTCTGTCATCCTTCACGTCCAGCTTTCTGGTGCTTATGTGGCAATGGGAAAAATGAGTAACCACAAAAGCATAAGTTTTTTCGTTGCAGTAGTGGAGGTGTCTTTCCACATTCGAGTAAGCTTTGCTGTCGAAGTCCTCGCCATCGCAACACGCCTGCAGATCTCATGTTCGACATCTGCAGTGTTAGAGACAACAGATCAAAGGTATTCGACGCGACTAACCACACACACTTAGTAACCCTTGCGATATGAGGCAGGTTGCTGTTAGGACGATCCTCAATCATCACTTTGGTCTTCTTGGTGTTGATTTGAATTCTATACCCTGTGCTATGCTTCTCTATCCTCTGCATGACTGACTTCAGCTTGTGCTCATCTTTCGGTATTATCAAGGTGTTTACTGCGCATTAAAAAACCGCTTCCCCGATCACGAGTGGTGATCAAGGTTAAGTTGGTAGTATACTGCGTTGACAGTTCCACCTTGAGGTACAGAAGGACTGCTGATAACCCTCGGCATCGTATACCACTATCAACATGATTATCGTCTTACAGAATTCCTGTCGAATTTCCTTTGGAAGCGGAAATCTCGGGTGGCGCCATTCATTCTATTTCCGGTTTGATTCAGGCTCATAATCCGTACCCATGCTTCGTCAACTCTTCATGGAAGGAATACACGTAGTAGCGACGGGAAGCTAACTCTATATTATTACTAGCTGTTACCTACGGCTTCGCTCGCGAGGAATTCGTAATTTGATTAAAATTACTTGCTCCTCGGTACTGCACTAAGACATTATCTGTAAATCCCTAAATTATAAAAACTCACCGAAAAATTGCTTTTCATTTACCCCAGAACCTCTTTGTATACCGCGCTTGTGGAATTTCGTTTTGGGGCTAAGATGACCAGGCTACTAAAACCAAACCAAACCCCATGGCACTACTGCCCTTGAAATGCCTTGGCCTACCAAGCGACCGCTGCTCAGCCCGAAGGCCTGCAGATTACGAAGTGTCGTGTGGTCAGCACGACGAATCCTCTCGGCTGTTATTCTTGGCTTTCTAGACCGGGGCTGCTAACTCACCGTCAGATAGCTCCTCAATTCTAATCACGTAGGCTGAGTGGACCTCGAACCAGCCCTCAGGTCCTGGTAAAATTCCTGACCTAGCCGGAATCGAACCCGGGGCCTCCCGGTAAGAGGCAGGCACGCTACCACTACATCACGGGGCCGGCTGACCAGGCTACTGGCAGACCTAAATCTGGAACCTGCGACATGGAACTCTATATGTGAGGAACAGTCCTCATTTATGTAGAAGAAAAGTAATCTTTATTTTTAAAGAAAATTCCAAATACCAATTTTCACGTCTGTAACATCTTAATTTTTGAGATATAAGTATCCTTATCAAGATAATTCAACTCCTTCTTCACTTATTTTCGATCTCCAGCTGAAGTTGATTTTCCTAAAACAAAAAGTACGTGTTTCTTCATTTTTAAAGGAGGCTACACATACCAATTTTCACTACTGTAACATGTTAAGATTATGAGATGTACTGTAGATATACTCATTTTAAAAACTTCCCCACTCCTTGGCTGAGTGGTCAGCGTTGAGGTCCACGGTTCACAGGGTTCCAGCTTCGATTCCGGGCTGGGTAGGGGTTGTTAATCGCGTGTGATTAATTATTCTGGCTCGGGGACAGTTTGTTTGTGTTTGTCCCAATACTCACCTCTTCATATTCACTCAACACACCACATTACCAACCACAAGAGGAACACGCATTAGTAATTACGTCCCTACACACGGGATTGGCATCAGGAAGGGCATCCAGCCGTAAAACAGGGTCAAATCGACATGTGCGACACACTTCGCACCCGTAACCTCACAGGTGTGGGGAAAAGCGGTAGAAGAAGAAGAACATACTCACTTTAAAAATTCACCCGCTTTTTTATTCTTTTCGCCCCCTTAAGTGGATTACCCCAAAAAATTGTGTTCATTTATTTTTAAGGAAGATACCAAGTACCAGTTTTAACGTCTGTAACATCTTCAGTTCCTGAGATATATATATGCTCATATATAGAATTTAACTCCTTCCTCACATTATTTCACCACCCCCGTCCCCTTAAGTGGATTTTCTGAAAACAAAATTTTGTGTTCTTTTATTTTTAAAAGAGAATTCAAATACTAATTTTCATGTCTGCAACATGTTAGGGTTTCTTGATATATTGTAGATAATTTCACTGCTGTAGAATCCTGGAACTGATGTTGCCACGGTTACGGCAGCTCATTTCTTTATCCGATTCATAGAGCAGGGGTAGTATGGTGCCAATATCTCCGTAATGGTTGTTTTTAGGTCGTTAAAACATGGTTTACGGGCCCGTAGGGCTTACCGAGTTTTGTTCTTTGCGTTAAGGAGCTTAAATTGAACTTTGTCTCGTCCTTGTGCGACAAATTTGATATTTCGCCTATGTTAGCCTAGTATTTTTATATATCCCCCGTGCCCCCTCCCTCGAATTGTTTTGAAAATAAAATACAGCCCATGTCCGTCGGGGATAATGAGTATTTACATTCATAAAATAATTTTTAGAATCGTTCCAGTAGTTCCTGAGATAATTCATTACATACAAACAAACTCTATATCTTTATATAATAGTATAGACGAAAACGTTACATATGTTCATCATATTTCACTTTATAAGCACTGTTGTATTCCCTGTAATAACAAACTTACAGTTGCTGGAGGATTAACTTTTAATTAAATTAAAGAGACGTGTAATGTCGACACTATGGAATTTACGTTATTAAAATATGGCATGTAGGTCAGTGCTTTAATTAACAAAGTCTCTAGCAAATATATCTACCGAGCTCGATAGCTGCAGTCGCTTAACTGCGGACAGTATCTAGTATTCGGGAGATAGTGGGCTCGAGCCCCACTGTCGGCAGCCCTGAAGGTGGTTTTTCGTGGTTTCCCATTTTTACACCAGGCAAATGCTGGGGCTTAGGCTTAATTAAGGCCACGACCGATTCATTCCCACTCCCAGCCCTTTGCTGTCCCATCATCGCCATAAGACATATCTGTGTCGGTGCGACTTAAAGCCAGTAGCAAAAAAAAAAAAAAAAAAAAAAGAAAAGAAAAGGAAATATATGTATAAATAAGAACATTGTTACCTCTCAAAAATATTATATTTTGTCTACTTGATACGTAAATAGGAGAGTAAATAAATTACACATACCGTTTAATGTATGATCCACATTTAACTTCCTATTTTAATATCTTTATACATACTATCGGCCATGGCACCAGGCACCGATAATGTGTTTCCTACTCGACTGCTGCCACCTTTCCGTCCGCTGCATGTAAGATAATTATGTGCTGTCTCCTTCATTTCACTTGCAGGGCTCGTGGCTCATCGTCTGGGAAGTACAGAAGTTGGTTCAGGATATCTGGTGACGAGTGTGAAGGCCGCTGGTGGCGATGTTATCAACTTGAGCACGTCAAAACGGGAGTGCTGATTCACGCCAGTACTGAGAACGTGTGGGTGTAGAGTTTCGTGACTTTAAGTGCAACGATATGGAAGCGTATTGACCCTTACTGAGAAGGCTACATAGAATCCCTTTCCGATGCTAAATGTAGCTATTCTGCAATCGACGTAATCTGCAAGAAGCGTGATTTCTTGATATCAAAGAACGGGATAAGTGCAGTATTGAGTAAAAAAGGTAAAGGCCGACTGAGCTTAATTTCACAGGGGAAAAAGTCGGAAAATTCTAGACCAGCCACCAGACGTACACTAGGAGTGGTGAAGAATGTGGATACCCTTCTCTCAGGTGGTACTCCTTCCCCTCAAAGACTATACCACGCAAGTTGGGGACGTCCGTTTCAACAGCTAACAACATATTCAACAAGGACCTGCAATTAGAGAAGCGGCATAAGCGCCGAGTTCACAAGCTTTTGCCTCGACACATTTCGGAACATCGCACTAACGCAAGAAAGCTGTATGGCAGGGGACAAGTGGGAAAATGTGGTGACACTAGATGAAGCATATGTGTACCTTAGTGAATGTAATAAACCCCGCTCTATTTACTACCGCATTAGAGCCAAAATAGTTATCAAAAATTGTATAAATAATGCTAGAAATATTTTCCAATGGGTTTCGTGATCATGGCTGGATACTGGTACAGTTAACCATTCACCATTCGCCGCGTAGGTAATAATGAGGAGGTGAATTCTACATACCATCAGCAAGAGGTTTAAGCACCCTCTTACAACACAGATATTCCAGCACTGTATGGGCGGGCAAAAAATCAAGTATGGGTACATCAAGATAAAGCATCCAGCCACACCTCTCGGTGGACTTGTCTGTTCTTAGAGAGAATGGAGGTGGGAATTGGAATCCGTGAAATTCCTTTACCGACAATCCTGTGAATGCACCCGATGGGTCACCTGTGGACTTTTGTGCATTTGATCTCCTAGAAAGGGCCTTAGGATGTAGACGTCCACGCTATAACAATGGCCTCTGGAGAGACTGTCAGGAGGAGTGGGATAAGATAGACACGCTCTGCGAAAATGGCTGCTCCGATAGAAATTACCTTATACGACTACAGCTATAAGTACTGGATTTGCCATTGAGCATGATCGTTGGTGGAGAAACAGCTTTTCATTAGCTAATTACACTTCAAACATCGTCCGCAGAGATCCCGAACGGCCTTCTGTAAGGCAAATTACGTGCATGATTAAGAACACAACACAGCACAGTTTCAACGTTTATTAACCAGTTGTATAAAAATATCTTATAAATTATTTCCTGCCGTACATCTGTGCTAGAAAGGACATGAAAATTAATGGAACCCATCGTGTGTTCTCTTCATAATTTATTATTAGTATACATCGTTGATATTTTAAACACTAAGAATTATTATAATTTGGGATATATACTTTCGTATTAGAGTAATCAAACAAGAAATACTAAATGAGATGTTCAATAATTTTCACTCCTTGTATTTCTCACAGATGTATGGCAAGTTATGTACAATATGTGAAGTATAATACATTTACATTGAGTATATAGATACAAATTTGCTTATGAGTATGCTACTTTTCTATTTGATACAACCAATTTCATACATATTATTTTGAGCACTTGTAATACAGTAATTTCAGTATATATCCTGTTAAATTACGAGATATTTATGGTAAAATTGTTGAGGTTATTTTCAAAGTTATCTAATGAAGTTTGAAAATGAAATTTATCTACATTTATATTAAGGAAATAATTTTAGAATATTTAAACCAGTCTTAAAATATTTGTTAACAATCATCCACGCAGTTATTTCATGGGCTAAGGACATATTTTTTTGACGGGACAGAGTAATCAAATTCCTAGTAGTTCAGTTTTGCTGCTAATATTGTATGTCAAAATGCCTTACAACTGAAAAAGTTATCTTTCTTGTAACAAATGATCATTTTTCACCTTCTTACTCCTCGAATTTTTTTGTCGATTCTTAACTATATTAATGTGTTTTCCTTTCCCACCTGATCCGCACGAGTTTTAAATAATCTGGATGACTAACGAGTCACATTTTTCGCTCCAACCTAAACTTCCATGATTGTGCGGGTATCACAGTGAGCGTTTCCCTTGTTCCTGTTGCTGTGGTCTGTCAACAGGTGCCATGCCTAGAATCTGTAAATATCTAAGAAGAAGCAAACGAGGGTGTAAAGTGATGTACAACAACTGTTTTAAAGTGTATTCATGAGCGGAATATTCGGTAATGACCTGCTGCAACACATTGCATGGAACATTACAATGAATCTCCTTCATAAAAATTGCTCCAATTGTGTTGTAAATTGTCATCAGTACGATTTATTTTCATTATACAGGGTGTGTCTATGACGATGTTACACATTTTTAGGGATGGTGGAGGGCGGCAAATAGATCAATTTGAGATAAGGAACCTTAGTCCAGACACGTTCAAGTCAAAAGTTATTAATAATCCAAATTGTTGAACGTCCGTCCGTTCTTAACAGTTCAGACGACACCAGGGCTATTCGAACGGGTACGACATAACTTTTTGTGACGATGCCATGTCTGCATTGACGTAGGGGGATGTAATTTTGTACATTTGTTGTAAATAGAGCAGCTTGTGAAACTTGTGCAGGTAAACGGAATTAAATTAGTAGAATGTTGCTTAATTTTTGACTCGATCGTTTCCAGAAGATGGTTCCTTATCTCAAATTGATCCATTTGCTGTCCTGCATCATCCCTGATCACGGATACACGCTGTATGCTATTCTCTCCCCAAAGAATTAGTTACGAGCTACATAAAATACTATATTTTTGACGTAAATATTTTCTGTGTGTGTCGAGGGTCATCTGAAAATGTTTCATGAAATTAGCGATACAAAATGTGTACAGCAATGTTACCTAGCAACCGTGCAGATTGTGACGTGAAGTAGTGGTGGACGGCCATGACTGACTTTTATCAAAGTGGCCTCGTCTCATCGTACTCTAGAAGACTGTTTGTTCAATTCGTGGTAGTTCTATAGGCCCTGACACAGTTCCTGTCTTTCGATGAACCCAATCCTACACCTGACGACTGGAAATTCCATACAGATTTCTCTCGGATACGATTCGTTAGATGTAAATAAATTGTTTGTAATAAAGAGTTTCGTTTATCGAAAGGCATATTTATGATCATTTGGATTTCCCAAAGGGAAAATTTGCAACATTATTTATCACTTTTTCTTTCGAATAACGGGAAATCTTGCTCAATAAAACCTAAACTTTTCAGAACGCGTATGACTGAGATTTTTTCTTTCACATATCTTGTTCCCTTCCAAAATGAAACTTCAAATAATAATATCAATAATCTACTCTTCAGGTGGGAAAAGTATTCTATATAAATCATTACGTTTAATACCAACACCAAATTAACGTTAGAAGGTGTAAGGAAAGCAAAATGATATGGACACATGTAGTGATAGTCGCTGGAAGAGAATAACTTTTAGATTCTATTTCTCTCCATAACCTGAGAACTAAATGCGATAGACTGGTCGGCTCCATGTATGACTGCCTTTGCCAACAGCAATTAACTTAACAGGATTAATGAACTCCAGGAACATGTGGAAATATTTTGACCTAATTTTGGATCCCTGATGGTGAATCGAAATCACTTTCTTCAAATTCAATCGAGTATGTCTTTACTAGCCAACTCCATTCTTGAACATTCCTCACGCAAAATTTCAATATATTTTGATGGAAATTGTATCACAACGAGACTTATCCGAAAAATAACTGTTCGCTGGAGGTAAACCTCGTCTGTTCACGCGCAATGCTTGCTCGTCTTGCTCGCGAACGGACGAGATTTTCTTTTGATGACGCGTAGCAAATTTCTCTGCGAAACATAAAGAATTTTACCTCGTTTTCAGACACGGCATATACTAATTCCAAAAGCTTATTATCATATTTACAATTTAATTCTGTGAGGGCATCAATCTAAATAAAAGAAGGATTCATATTTATTTATTTAACATAAGTGAATATTAACTTTTTTCAACAGCCAATATTGTTTCAAAATAGTTCTCTCGTTTTTGTATATTGTGACACAAACCAAAGAGGAACGGTATGAATACATTTTAACTAAATATTATTGTATAACATTTATCTGAAGTGTCTTCTGGAACAAATTACCTAGTTACCTACTTTGAAAAATTATGTTAGATCTATCATACACACCTTAGGAAGAGATATTCGTACACCTCGCCTTACGTTTCGAGAGGGTGAAATATGCAACATTTGACAAATCTGTTAATTTTCAGAATTTAATTCATATTATGAAGGTTTCATCTAGATAAGAGGTGCTCAGCTCGCCGCCCGTTGACGCCAGCCCAGTGCGGTCGGGCTGGCGTGACGTAAATGCGGGCAGCTTACGTAACAAGCGTACATCACAGTGAAGCGAGAAAGCGAACACTCTTTGCAGGAAAGCGAGGGAGCATTGACGTTCGATTGTGATTTCGAAACTCTCCTCCACTACTCACTGAAGTGCTGTTTGGGATACATTATTTAAAATAAAATTCTATAATGGCAGAAAACTTGACCTTTTTTAAGATATTCCGGTTTGATTTAGACTGCGCTCGATACAAACAGTCAGTTTGATTTTTTATATTTATTCATTTAAAGAAAACTGACACGTTATAATGTTTGTATTTCCGTCTACAAAGGTACACAGTTTAAGCGTACAAGCTACGATTTACAATGCCTTGCATGGGAATGACAGTATTTCCACCTTTTAAAGTAAAATTCCTGTTATTCATTGAGCAAAAATGAATAAAATTACATAATGCAACAATTATTTTCCACGGTGTTTTAGTGTTGTAGCGAACGGCCGTAGCCGTGTTGAAACACCGGATCCCGTGAGATCTCCGAAGTTAAGCAACATTGAGCGTGGTCAGGAGTTGGATGGGTTGCCACGCGCTGTTGGTTGGGGGGTAAGGGAATGGAGGAACGGAAAGGAACTGGCCACCCTATCGCACGTAAACTCCGGCTCAGGAACACCTCTGCGGAGGTTCGGACCTGCCTTCGGGCAGAATAACCCTTACATACCTACTTAGTGTTGTATGACTTTCCCTGTGCACTGAATTTCTGAAAATAATATTTAAAATTTAACAGCCGTCCGGTGATAATAGCTGGCCTCTAAATGGCGAGAGGAAGTTTCATCACGAATGAGGACATAGATATTTACTATCCAAGATTAAAGTGCAACAACAACATAAATATATCTACCAGTTAGATGTACAGTATATCTTCAAATAAATAATCTCATTTATGTTATTCCCAGTAAGCATGATTGGACTGTTGGTGAGTTTATCAGGTAATTTAAACCCAAACAACCACAAGCAACAGCTTATCCACCTTTATTCCCTATTATTGTTAAACTGTTTCTGAAGCACGTCTTAAAATGTAATAGTGAAAATCGCAATTCATTACGTAGGGATATTATAAAAATATTTTGTGGTTATAGGCCTAACTCTATTGCATCCGGGCAAAATGCATAAACTGCAATGAATATAGATAACTTATTTCTTACAACGTAAATTGAAAATGCCGTGGACTTTTGCTCTCTTTCTCTCATTATTTTCTGCCTCTATTTCAAACTCGGTTATCGCAGTAGTGATTGAGGGTGACTGCGATAATTTCACGCAACCTTCACGGCCTGTGACGTAGCCACAACGTCACTGTGGTTGAACGGAACACGCTGCGCTCATCGCCTTCCAGTCCGCCCCCTTAAAGTGCTGTGCGCCCGCGGGACGGAATGCCTAGCATGAACACCTCTGTTCCAGATCCTAAGTGGAGACTTCGTACACTTCGCTTGTGAGTTATTTACGACTGAATGTTGATTAAACTTCAACTTACCCACTTCACAGACTATAAAAGATTGTACATACAGAACAAGTAGCCTAACTGTAGGCCGTTGAGATGAAAGGAATTTTACGACAGAAACACAAAGGAATGAAACGGTAGCAAGTTAGAATAGTAGCATTACTCATAGCTGACATTTGGAACCCTTTAGTATGATCACTTGAAGTTGTACGTCGAACAGGGATTTCGATAATATTCGGCAGTTTGGTAGCTTCTTCTTGTCCTGAAGTGCTTGATCTCTTATATAATTTTTGTATAGACATAAATCACTTTAGTTTAAGTCAGTTTTATCAATCAATGTCTTAAAATTAATTTTACCTTACAATTTATTGTATTATTTCCAATCATATAACAGTTCTCTTAGTTTTTAGCCCAAAGTGGTAATAAAAATACACGAAAAGGATTTTCTCCACTAAATTTCATTTTAAAATCAGTCGGTGAATACGAATGCAATAGGCTGCCCCATTCGCATCACCTAGATTTCCTTTTAGTCAATAATAAAAGACAGGATATTAAGAAATATGCAACTGAAACGAGTTATGAATATAAGATGCATAAAGATTCAAAATGAAGTAAATTAGAGAAATGTAATATTTAAAGTCTAATCGAATTCGTAATACTCGTAACGCAGCACTTCCAGATCAGATTTGCGGCTGCATTTTTGTATTTATCAATGGGCTGAAACAATACTGTTATGTGAGACCCAGGTTCTCGATTAAGCAGAAACCAGTATGGTTTTCTCCTAGGAACCTGAGAAATGATCCCTGATTAGTGATCTTCCTTCTTCGTAAGCCAGTGATGTCATCATGTCATCGGAAATCTGCAGTAGGTGCGGCCGTAAACATCCTGCTCTGGGATCCGCTCGTCCAGGGGTAGCTCGCCCGTTTCATGTAGACGATCTCGCACCTGAAACACAATATTGATATGTAATGGTCGCAACACGTATGTTGAAGATCCTTAACAGTTCTAATTTAAAGCTTTAAGACGATATAATGTACACTGAGAATAACACATGGAAACTCTAAACTGGTCAGAGCAAGTTACGAATATCTATAAAAAGGTGTGTTGTGGCTTGTACCCCTTAAAACGGTTCAGAAATGCATTCCCTCCATCACTAAAAATTCAGCTTGTTCAGTCGTTATTATTTCCCATTTTCGACTACCGTAGTGTAATTTTTATGGATATAAAAATGAATTAAGCTTGAAACTACGACGAACTCAAAATACTTGCCTTAGATATGCTACGGATTTACGGTATGACGCTCGAGTTTCTCCCTACTATAAACAATTATTTTGGCTACAACTAGATGACAGACGTAAACTGCATTCAAATAGGCCTACTCTTGTGAAAGAGATGCTTCCGGAAGACATCCCTGCTTATCTTTCCAGCAATTTTTCACCACCTTGGTTGTTTACATTTCCATGATACTCGCTCAGTGTCCACCGAACAACCACATACCATCGACCATTCACCGTCACCGCCATGGGATTGGTGGAATGCTCAGCCCGTAGACATCAAGAATGTTGCATCAAAAAGTATATTTAAAACCTCTTACCAGCAGTTCCTCGTTAAGTGATGAAGTGTAAGAAAGGTTCAGGAGCCCTAACAGATAGTAAAGGCTTTATCTATCTATCTATTTATCTATCCATCTATCATTTTAGAAGCACTTGTTCCCGTTAGAGAATTTTTATAATTCAGACAGTAATTACACTTAGCGGCAGCAGAGGAGAAGACAGACCATACCTCAACTAACAATGGTCAGTCAGTATCAAATGATGTCATTTTTTAATAAGATTAAGGACAAAGGATCCTCGTGTATTTGTGCGAGACCGAGCAAGTTGACCGTGCACTATGGGGCGCGCAGCTGTTAAGGTGGTAATGGTGGTGATTATTGTTTTAGGAGGAAGTACAGCTAGGCAACCATCCTCTATATGACACTAATCAGAGAGAAAAATTAAAAGGGTCCGACACTTCGAAAAATGAAGGTATCGGCCCAAGGAAGACAAAGGCCACGAAGGGCGTGAAAATGAAAGACTCCCTAGGCTTCCATACGTAATGAAGTTGGGGTCGGAAGAGAACAAGAGTTGACCAAGAGAGGTTGGATCGGATATATGAATGTGAGGAGCCTGGCACAAGTAAGTGGAAGCAATGCCAGGGCTCAGCTAAGTGCCCCGTGGTCGAAAACCCACGCTCCAAAATTCAGAGCCCCTGGGGCCCTTTTTAGTCGCCTCTTACGACAGGCAGGGGATACCGTGGGTGTTATTCTACCGCCCCCACCCACAGGGGAAGCAGCTGTTAAGCTTCATTCGGGAGGAAGTGGGTTCGATCCCCATTGTCGGCAACCCTGGAGATGGTATCCCATGGTCACCCATTTTTCACACAAGGCAAATTCTGGAGCTGTATTTTAGTTAAAGCTACGGCTGCTTCCTTCCCTTGCCTCAGGTACCGTGACCAGATATTTTAACTTGACGCCATATGGTTGACTGCTCCTCGAATGCCAACGTTCAGTTTTACTCTAGGGGTACTAGACGGTGGAATAAAGCGAATCTCCATTGAGCGTTTGTGGCTGAGTTTTTAATTAATTGTATCGGATAGACATCAAATGTGCCACCAGATATCTTTTACATACCAATATCGTACGACATGGAGTGACGAGTTGACCTTTTCTGTCCTTCAAAAATCCGACTATCTTTGCTGGCTTTGAACCTGTTATCTTGAGATCCGGAGGCCGACACTTTACCACTGATCCACAGGAGGAGCTTTTCTCGGATAAATTATGCGTCAAGAAGCCTGAATAGAATTTTGTTTGAAATCTGGCGGAGTTAAGAAGACAATACGTCTGTAATTTTACAAGGAAATTTAATTCTAAAGCCTACGTGTATGCTTCCTTTTTATACGCCTAACACTATCTCAATTATTTTGCATGTTGTTGGACAATGCATGCGCCAGAAAACAGAACTGTATTTCTTTCCTGATAATAATCTGATAATGCTAGGAATGAAGTGCGAATTATCATTTATTTGTACAAAATTTCATTCTGTCTCGTTAGGCCTCATTTTTATATGACCAACAGCTGAGGCAGCTCTTCTAAAGATCCCGGCCCCATAGTTTTTCCGCCTTTTTTTTTTTACATTTTTTGAAACCTATTTACTTACCTGGTAAAATAAATATCTTACAATAATTTAGATGGAAAAGCTTTGTAATCGTGAAAGAATTACTAAAATTGACTACGTGTTTTCAGGGATTAGACTTCGCAAACAAAGCCATTCACTAACTTCGGTTCTTGATAATGTTAGTATAGGTAGTATAAATACTACCCTTAAAATTACCCAAACTGTGCAACACACCTCGTTAAAGTAGTCTTCAGGTGCACTATTGTCAAAGTAAATGTGAGGTCATTCGAATGATTTGTAATTTTCTTCTAGTAAAATAAATGTTTCGGTTTTGCATTTTTGAGGAGAGAGAACAACCCACAGTACTACTTGTTTAGTAGTGCTAAATCACGATATATATTGGCAAGAATCCCAGTTACTGCAGCCTGTAATGTACACTCGTTTATGGTAACTGATAACACATATAAATCACAACCTCACCGCCGATATGCACTTTATTGTTTCGGAGAGTCAAAATGCTGGCTCAGTTTCGTATACAGCGAGTATATTAGTGTGGACTACATTCTTCCAAAGATATAAATAATAATTACATTTTTGGCAAACTTAAGTATTTAAATTAATATTTATCCATAGAGGTGGTACAATCGCGGATATAATAGTTGTAAAAGAAATACTGCCTCCTCTTCACAGTATAGAAGTGTCTGGTCATTATAACATGAAATCTCAATCCCTCCTCTCCCTGTTTGGTGGGCGTATGATACACCTTTTATCATCCATTCATATATTTACAAAGGGATTTACGACACACCGACACAGATGGGTCTTATGGCGACGATGATCAATCAATCAATCAATCAATCAATCAATCAATCAATCAATCAATCAATCAATCAATCAATCAATCAATCAATCAATCAATCAATCAATCAATCAATCAATCAATCAATCAATCAATCAATCAATCAATCAATCAATCAATCAATCAATCAATCAATCAATCAATCAATCAATCAATCAATCAATCAATCAATCAATCAATCAATCAATCAATCAATCAATCAATCAATCAATCAATCAATCAATCAATCAATCAATCAATCAAACCCTATCCGCATTTACGGCAGTCGCCCAGGTGGCAGATTTCCCATCTGTTGTTTTCATAGCCTTTTCTTAAATGATTCCAAAGAAATTAGAATTCTAATCAACATCATCCTTGGTAAGTTATTCCAATCCCTAACTCCTCTTCCTATAAACGAATGTTTGCCCCACTTTGTCCTCTTGAATTCCAACTTCATCTTCAAATTATGAAATACACCTCGTTAAAGTAGCCTTCAGGCGCACTATTGTCAAAGTAAATGTGATGTCATTCGAATGATTTGTAACATATATACACAGGAAAGAAATATAGTTATGTTTTCTGGCGCATGCATTATCCAACAAAATCCAAAATAATGGATATAGTTTTAGGCGTATAAAAGAAAGCATACATGTAGGTTTTGGAAATAAATTTCCTTGTAAAAGTTCAGACGTATTCTCTCTCCTACTTTTAAAGACACTACTCAAACTTATTTGTATACTAATATTATTCCACGCCATCTCTCCACTGACAGCTAGGAACATACCACGTAGTCGAGTAGCTCGTCTTCTTTCTCCCTAGTCTTCCCGGCCCAAGCTTTGCAACATTTTTGTAAGGCTACTCTTTTGACGGAAATCACCCAGAACAAATCGAGCTGCTTTACTTTGGATTTTTTTGCAGTTCTTGAATGAAGGGCTAGGAATGGGAAGGAAGTGGCCGTGGACTTAATTAAAGTACAGCCCCAGTATTTGCCTGGTGCGAAAATGGGCAACCATGGAAAACCATCTTCAGAGCTGCTGACAGTGGGGTTCGAACCCACTATCACCTAAATGCAAGCCCACAGATTCAGGCCCCTAACAGCACGACCAACTCTCTGGGTATTTTATGAAAAATCAAAATCCACAGCCTGACTCCAGTCAATCGACCGGGTCAGGAATAGAATAAATGAAGCCCTCATCTAGCGACGAGGACAGGAATTCTGCCGGCTGCCGAAGCCTGTCGCACTCCTCTGGGGAAATGATTAGTGAATGGCAGATGAAATGAAATGATATTGGAGAGTGTTGCTGAAATGAAATATGACATGGAAAACCGGATTACCTGGAAAAAATCCTGTCCCGACTCCGCTTTGTTCAGCACAAATCTCACATGAAGTGACCAGGATTTGAACCACGGAACCCAGTGGTGAGAGGCCGGCGCGCTGCCGCCTGACCCACGGATGCTCTGGGTATTTTTTATGTATAGATTTATTTTTGAAATGGAGTACTTACACGAGAAACTTTAATTTTAGGAGTTAGCACCGCCATTTACAAATCAAAAGTTGAAGATTATATTTTTCCTATTATTGAACAGAATTTCATATGAGCGAACAGTTTATTTCGGCAAATTTTTATCACGTGTCCATTCATGAAGGAATTAAAATATATTACAATCATCACAGGAATATTATTTTGCATTGTGTGGTAATACGTATTATTAGTAAAAAGTAAACACTTGTATCTATTTCGTTTTTCATTTTAAAAACGAAGTACTGTGACATAAACAGGTGTGGGAAGTATAAACATTAATTCTTAAATCCTATCGTCCTGACTATTTTTTATGTGTAGCAGATGGTTTCGTCTGTGGAGGCTGCTGTCTGCCAGAGTTTAAATTCACTTCATGCACAGAAATAGAAATGTTATCTATGGTAATATAATGAGAGCTCCAGAATTTATGTAGAGAGAATCTGAAGATAGATTTGTATTTATTTTACTGAATTACTACAGTATTAAATAAGTAATTGTAATACAAGTTAATAAATACACGATAAAAGCGTGAAATAATTTGGCAATTGGAACTAGAGTCCACATGATACTGAAGCGAGTAACAAGTTTACTCCAGCGTGCGCATCAGTTCTGCTAAGAGATTTGCATAAACACCAGGGAGTTCTGCCCATTGGAACTCCTGAAACTTATATTGCTCTCGGTACATTGTGAAAAAAGAGATACGCGACAGTTCTTAATAGCCTAATTAGCCTGCATTCTTACCTATTGCTGCAAAAACACCCCGGCTCTATCCGTGATCTACACAGAGAACACAACTTTCAGTACGGAAATATAGGCTAATCTTTAAATTTTGCATTTAAAATATTTGTGCCGCAGTCTACAAATACGTCTGCTGTCCGCTTCATGAGAATAAGGGAGTTACGTAAATATAATACTGAAGGCACCTGCAGCAAGGAAGGCACATGGAAGGGGATCCAAATATAACCGGACACCATTTTTCAAAAATACAGATTTTTTCGAATTACCTTCGAAGTACTTTCCATTAACACTAAAAAATGTTTCAAACATTTTCTCCACTGCGCGAAATTCCTTTGATATTCGTCCTTTAGGATGCCTTGCAGCACCGTCTTCGATTCTCTTTCACACCCAGATTGTCTATAAAACCTTTTCTCGTTTCAACTCCCTTTTCATCCGGAGAATTAAAACGAAATCACAGAGTTACGCGATCTAGTGAGTAGGGTGGGTGAGGAAGCGGGATCATGCGGGTTTTCGCCAAAAAATCATGCACAGAAATGGCCGTGTGAGCAGGAGCATTGTTATGGTGGACGAACCAGTCCCCACCCTGCCATAAATCGAGCCATTTCAACCCAACACTCTAACCCAACCGCCTCAAAACATTCATGCAGAAAACTTGGTTCACCTTTCACAAAATCACAAAAATCGAACAGGTCGAAAAACAGATAGAACGGAAGTGTCACAGGAGCTCGCTACAACCGCCTCAAGCTACGCCGCTTGGCACTGACCCAGGAGGGGTTACTTGACACGCATCTTCAAAGAAGAGTGATGCGCGCAGTGAATAACGTCAGGTTGTTTTTGGGTCTCTGTACATTTCTTAGGAGCGTTATTCTGATGAATTTGTATAGCAACAAGTGTACGTAAGCGCAATAATACGAAAGTGTTAGTGCGAAATTTAAAATTTTGTCGCAAAATCACAGCTAGTGTTTGTTTGAAGTTCCTTATATTCTTACACCAGATTTTTCACTGGATCCTCTGTGTACTTTCGCACCAAATATAATTGGAAAAATTATTATATACACTGAAAAATCTAGGAGGTGGGGAACGGTCAGTAGGGTGGAAATGTGGTAAGCAGTTTGGTCTTTGACGATGATTTGGTTATAACCCTAGAAACATACTGTGTGGGTTGCCCATGACCTTCCCGACGGCATTCGTTTTCTGCTATTTATTGTACCATGAGTATTTAGGTGATAGTTGAAGTGCCAGCAATAATCGAACGTTTCTATTTATTTATTTATTTATTTATTTATTTATTTATTTATTTATTTATTTATTGTCACTTACTTGTGCATTTGGGTCATATACGATCCCACAATGAGGTATGTGTAAAAATGTTTTGTTGAAGACAAGACAACAATAGCACACCCATAATTGTCATATTTAATTTAACAACTATTTAAAATAGAACGATACGCCATTTATTTTTCATATTTAAATGTAATCTGAGGCACTGAACTATGCAAATTCCTGAAAATCGTAACATGTTCCTCTATTAACGGCTGATAGCTAACATTAAGCGACTCATTATTTTGGTATCTCTGAATTTGAGAAGACTCCCAGTCATGAGACATATTTAGATCAAAAGGATTGGAAAGAGAATACTACTCTGTCCCATACCACTTTCTATCGTGATCTCTTCAGTAACGTGGTATCGAATTTTTCATGTGAACTGCTTGGTTTCAGTATAGCTTTTTGATGATTTAACGTCATTAATGTCAAGCGCTATATGAATCAGGTGATGCACGAGGGTGGTTCAATAAGTAACGCACATCTGTTTTGATTTCGTTGAGAAATGATGTGTTTGAGAAGGACCAAAAATGTTACATACAGCAACTGCAAATCTTCGTTGGAAATTCCACACAGCTTCATCGCTGTCGTTGTCATAGTTTTGTTGTATAATGGTTATTGCACATTTACATACAAAACGGACAGCTGTAACAATTTTCTTTCTTGAAGCTTGAAAATGCTTGTGGATAAGAGTACATTCAGTCATTGGGTACGTAGAGTACCGGCGTCCCAACGAGGTCCAGTAAAAGTCTTCAACGCTCGGGACAGCCGCATGCAGTTGTGACATCGGTGACTGTTCAATGCGCAGACGGGGCGATAGGCGAACAACAACCATGGAGGGGGCTGATTAATTTCGATGGTGCCAACACAATTATCCGCCGGTTAGGCTATTCGAAGGTTTGTTGCAAGTTGGTCCCTAGGTGCCTATCTGACGACATTAAGGAACCAAATGAGACCATTTATGCTGAGTTGCTTGAACATCACGAGACGGTTGATGGTTTCTTGTCCAAAATCGTCACGAGTGATGAAATATGGATTGAATATTTTGAGCCTGAGACCAAACAACAGTCCATGCAGTGGCGTCACATGAATTCTCCTCGGAAGAAAGAGTTAGTCAGGACCGTCAGCTGGCAAGGTTATGACTGCAGTCTTCTGGGGTCATGAAGGAGCGATTATGGTCGACAAATTTCCATCTGATCACACGATAAGTTCAGAAGTTTTCATCAATAATTTGACAAAATGAAAGACGGTTTCTGAGTGTTCGTACCCATAAAGGTATCAACAATATCCTCCCCCAGCATAACAATGCAAGGTGACATATAACCCTGCGCACGCATGATGCAATCGCAAAACTTGGATGGAATAATATTTCTTATCCATCACATAGTCCGAATATTTCGCCATCTGACTTTTATGGGTTTGATCCCTTTAAAGAAGCACTCCCAGGGAGGCGATACGACACCAATGAGGAAGTAATAGGCAAAGCGGCATACAGGCTCTTATATCTCGGAGGAGGAAAATCATCGTTTCGGATACAATGTAAAATAAAATATATATATATTTTTTTTAGTTTGGAAATGATGTGGTATTTTCTGTTGAAAATGAAGACATTTCTAATGAGAAAAAAATATGAGCTTTACTTAGTGAACCATGTAGTATAAGGATGTCATGTTTGCCGATGTCGAAGTCCTTTTCATAATCAATAAAGCAAGCAAAGACAGTTCGTTGGTGGTGAAGCAAATAATAATAATAATAATAATAATAATAATAATAATAATAATAATAATAATAATAATAATAATAACAATAATAATAATAATAATAATAATAATAATAATAATAATAATAAATATATAGAACAGATTCCAGAAGATTAGAAGTGTGCCCTCATACACACACTACATAGAAAAGGCATTTCTATCCTACATGTAACTTACAGTACAAGATACTTTCACAAGCCCATCAGTCCCAACTTGAAGAATAATTTGACCACCAAATCGGAGAATATGAAGATGGCTTCATCGAAGGTATATTTGTGCTGAATACATCTGAATCTCGAAATAAACATGAATACAGAGCTAGTAGTAGTTTTGCATACTTAAAAAAATAGAACGTATGATTCCACAAACAGACATACATTATTCAACATCTTAGAAGATTTTGGCTTAGACTAACAATCGTAATCTCTAATCAAGTAAACACTAATTGGTACGAGGTCTAAACTCAAATTCGTACGTGAAATATCTGGCAGTTTTGAGAATAAAACAATAAGTAAGTACATCGAGTTGTTAATGGGTTAGACCCATCAACAACCCGGTGTATTTATTTCCATGAGTTTAGTCAATACGCACCAATAAAGGGCCATAAATATTCACATTTGTGAACAAAACACGAGTCAGTTAAGGTGATGGTTTCTCTCTACTCTTTTCAACCATATTCTAGAGAAAGTGGTCACAGAATGGAATAGCATCTAGAGAAACATGAGATCAACAAACAAGTCGGGCTGGATTACGAAGTGAAGAGAGTTGTTTAAACTACTTAGCCATTGTTAAAGATCTTACCATTTTAGCTAAGGATATTAAATAATCCAAAATGCAAATAAATGAACTTTCTCAAAGGTGCGACTAAGAAAATTGGGTTGTTGACATCATGCGATAAAACCAGATATATCACAAATATTAACGAAGCATACAAACAAGTGAAGAATGATTTTAGCAAAATAGACAAGGTCAAAAATTTGGGTGCCTGGGAGACATAATCCAAGTTAATAGTTCAGAAAATTGGGCCCACTAAGTTGGAATTGGGAAGTAGGAAACAGCATTACAACTCACGACATACTTGTATAACAGGAAATCTATTCCTAGAACAACAAAGTCAAGACAAGTAAATGCAGAGGAGTATCTGATTATGTTCAGAATTGAGAATTTCTATGGAGTGAAATGGGGGAAGAAAGAAAGAAAGAAAGAAAGAAAGAAAGAAAGAAAGAAAGAAAGAATAGGATATAATGTTATAACATTAACCCCAAGAAACTCGAATGATAATGTAGGCTAAAAAGTTATGAGATCTACAGTCAGACTGAAATCACAGATACTATTAGGAATAAAAGTGTAATATTCTATGTGCACCTAAAGAAAATGGATTCTAATAAATTCATTAAAGAAATAATTGACAGAAACCTAGGAATATTTTCAAATATTTCCAAGAGCCTAGGAAGGATATACAAGGAGTGAAATCAATACATAATAATAGAAATGAATCAGTAATCAGATTCAGGAAAAGGTTAGTGGCAAGAAGAACTAGTCAGACGATAGGAGCGAGGCTATCAGACTTAGAATACCCCAAAAATATCAGCAAGAGAAACGAAGAATTCAGCTCAACAATTTACTTTACGTGGTGCTTTTATGACCCTAAACGAAGAAAAGAATATAACGGTAAAGTAATAGTAATAGTGGTTATTTTTAAGGTTCTAAGCCAACAATGAAGGTTTCAAAATTTCGACCGTGATCAGGACTCGAATCCAAGTCTCTTGATCTCCAAAAAGGTGCGCTAACGATCCTGCTGAATAGTCCGTCTTGAGAAGTCAGTGAATTCATTATTGATTAGCCTTAATATAACGAATCCATAGAAACTACTACTGAGACCTCTATGAAAACCGCTATCATTTAGGCCCTACTACTGTGTCACTGGGATCAATGTATAGTTGTTGACATCATAAAATTTCTCAATCGCAACTATCCTTGAGAATTCTATCCTCATTGCAACCTTGAGGAACTCAGTGTTAGAGTGGATGGACGTGTTACGCACTATAGCCGCGACCTCAGTAAACTCTGCCATGTAGTGGAAGCTATGTTGACCTCGGTAGAACTGTCTGCAGTCATATGGCTGTATCGATTTCGAGGCCGGTTGGCCTGACCGCACAGTGCACTTGAAGGCGGGCAAACCAAACTAGCTCCTCATTCTCACTATTATAGCGAGCTGGGGGAAGGAAAGCGAGAGTCATAAACGGGTCATTAATATTTGTAAATCGTGAAAGCATTTGGCTTCATCATAAGATGTCTTCATCACCACAAACCTCATGGCACTGCAGACCTAAATGTCCTTGGCCTACGAAGCAACTAATCTTCAGCCCAAAGTTCTGCAGATTACGAGTTGACACGAGGTCAGTACGACATATCCACTTGGCCGTTATTCTTGGCTTTCTATACATGGGCCCTCATCTCGCCTTCAGATAGTTTCTCAATTGTAATCACTTAGGAACAATTTTTTTTGTTTAATTTTGCTTTACGTTGCACTGACACAGATAGTTTTTATGCAGACGATGAGATAGGAAACGTCTAAGAGTGTAAAGGAAGCGGCCGTGGCCGTAATTAAGGTACAGCCCCACCATTTGCATGGTGTGAAAATGGAAAACCACAGAAAACCATCTTCAGTAAGGAAATAATAAAAACATATTTGAACAAGGCGCAAGTATAATCTAGCCGCTCTTACAGTTATGCCGGCGAGTTGCATAAATTTTAGGAGTTCTCATAGTTCAGATCGCTAATATTTATGCTAATCTCACGGCAGGACCGTCATGCGGGTAGAATACATTTGCGCCTTGCTAAAATTCGTTTGTATGCTAACTTATTCGTACCTAAGAATACTTACCCTAGAATCACGTAAGCTGAGTACAGCTGGAACTAGCCCTCAGATCCTGGTAAAATTCCCACACCTGGCTAAGAATCGAACCCGGTACCTCGGGGTGATAGGCAGGCACCCCACTCCTCGACTGCGGGGCGGGCCTTGAGGAGTCTTGAGAGGTCACAATTTATTTTTAAACTTGTCATAATGGTCAATTAATACGGAAAAAGGCAAATGGGGAAATTAAGTAAAATTAATTTAATTAATTTTAATCTCCTTTAATAGTTGAGGAGCGTAGCAGTCAATGTTCGTGTATACATATTTTGTGATATGTTAGGAAATGTTTATATTGTTCACTGGATTATGTACTAATGAAATAATATATACCCTAATACGTAAAGCCAACGGCCGTAGCCGTGTTGAAACACCGGATCCCGTGAGATCTCCGAAGTTAAGCAACATTGGGCGTGGTCAGGAGTTGGATGGGTTGCCACGCGCTGTTAGTGGGGGGTAAGGGAATGGAGGAGCGGAAAGGAACTGGCCACCCTACCGCACGTAAACTCCGGCTCAGGAACACCTCTGCGGAGGTTCGGACCTGCCTTCGGGCAGAATAACCCATACCTTACCTAATACGTAACGCGGCTATTCCCCAAGTTAACTGTCGACTTTCGAGACATTCTGTTAATCACCCCAGTAATGTAACAAACAAATGAATCGTTTGTTTCAGAAATGACACTTCTCCGACGTACCAAATCGTTCAGAAAACAGGAAAAACTGCCTGTAGTGTGTAATGTCATTTCTATCCTTCCGATAATTATTATGCTTATTCTACTGTTGAAATGACTATGACAGATAGGTTGTTTGTATGAATTAGTCAAATACGTTCCTTCACAGACTTTGTTGAAAATGGTGGAGACGTGCTGTTTCTGCAACAAACACAATTCATGAGAAGATAAGGAAGTGTAACATTGATTTTAACGTCATTTCAATTTCAAAAGGAACTTTATTTGTACTGAGGAAATACAGTGTTTAAACCCATTATTTAATAGTTGTCCGACTCGTTGGCTGAACGGTTAGCGTACTGGCCTTCGGTTCAGAGCGTCCCGGGTTCGATTCCCGGCCGCGTCGGGAATTATAACCTTAATTGGTTAATTCCAATGGCACGGGGGCTGGGTGTATGTGTTGTCTTCATCATCATTTCACCCTCATCTCGACGCGCGCATGTCGCCTACGGGAGTCAAATATAAAGACCTGCACTTGGCGAGCCGAACCCGTCCTGGGATATCCCGACACTAAAAGCCATACGACATTTTATTTTCATTTAATAGTTATTTGTAAAACTTACTTATTTGCACATATTATGATTAGACCACATTGTATAGAAAAATAAACAGAAGAATACTCCTTCTGTGTCCCTTTCCAAAGTTCAAGATATATATAAAACAAAACAACACAATATAATACAAGTAACATGTAAGTTTCTAATCTTTGAACAATGCTTCTCACTTCTATTCCACTGATGTCCATGCAAACAGTTCATTATAAAACTCATGGTGTCCTGGTATGTAAGATTCCGACTTCTTTATGTCTGCTAATTTCCTTTCATTTAATGGAACACAGCCTTGTGGATAAGCAAGTCTAGTTGGTAACACAGGGAGACGGGTTGCAGAAATAAGCAACTTGAAAGTATGAACGCACATTCCATCAATACAGTATTTTCCTAAGACATGATTTGCCTCATACTTGACTTGTATGAAACGCGACTTTTGCATCTCTTTTCACACCTCTTCCTAGCGACTCAACTGAACGAACTGACACAACTACTTTGTGAAGCGGGCTGGTTTGAAGTAAAAACAACACATCTCCAGGATAAGTGTTCTTTCTGCACAAAACGGAAACTTTTATTCGCGACTGACAGGCAGAGATATATGGTAGAAGTGTTCTTTCTGCACAAAATGGTAGCCATTCGTCCATTAATCATGGCAGTATTAATAACTCATATAGTGTCAAAAAGTGGAGAAGTGCTGTTTCTGCAACAAACGATTCAAATGGAGAACAAATGAACTTTTACATACTGTTTGCTGTATAATTAATCCGAGATAAAAACGAAATAACAGGAAATCGAAGTGTATATACAAATTAATATAGTCTAATATTATAGATTATTGTTGTAAGGTGATCCCTAGCGGTGTGGCCGCGCGTGCTAACACGCTACGGCTATGAAGCCGAACTCTGCCGTCGTTAAACGCGTGGGTTCGAACACTACGGTCGGTTGTCCTGTGGATGATATTCTTGGTTTCCTATTTTCACCTCCAGGCAAATGCCTGGACAGTTCCTCTTCAAATTCCACAACCTCCTTACATAATTTCATTAACTCTCATCTAGGTTGGTGTCAGGAAGAGCATTTGGCTGTAAAACATGCCTTATGAATTCCAGGAACGGGACAAACGTTGTACATCAATTCATTCTAGAATGCAATTGTTCAGTTAGTACGGATATTGTCAACCCTGAACGAAACACATTCAGAGATAAATTTCCAGTGCTTTGGAGGGGCGTTAGGAACTAAGTGAGCAAAGAAGGGTCGTGATTTCATGCGTACCGGGATCAATGATGATCCACGTCATCATTCTCGCACCACGCCACATTCAAGCCCAGTTGGTACATAAGCTTTCATTCACATTATAAGTCAGTTCAGCACAGATAGGTAGATGTCTTTATTGGTGTTGTTAAGGCGACACTCCGGAGATAAAAATATATTTTCACCTAATGCATGGATTTTCAGGAAACATTGTGGGGAATATCATCTACATAAAAGTAGAGGTGTCAACGAACATTTCTTTCATATACCAAAAATAGTTTTTCCAAAATATTTTTTGAAATGTTTAATTCCACTTTTTTCATAAAATAACATGTTAATGTAAATTCGTAATTAGATAGATAATACTTCTTTTAAAAGCGCAACGTATCGATTTTTCTGTAGATAAGTTATATAAGGAGATATATTTTACTAAAATTTGTGTAATTCTTAAGTTTTAACATTTTTGACTTAAAAATACTTACTACTTGAAAAAATTCTGCAATTAAAACTTCCATACGAAGGTTTCTTAATATAGCTGTGATACATATACCATACAAATTTTGTTACATTTGGCGGAATATTATGGGAGGAAAATGGGATTTAATTGTAAAATTACAACTGGCAAACAAAGCATTATTACAGTGATAAATTGTTTGAATTCAGCGGAATTACCTCGTGACAAGATAAAAGAAATTCAATCCTTCCAATTTCAGTCATAAAATAAATGTCCCCAAAATATTGATTTGTATCTTCGGAGTGTCACCTTAAGGCAATTAAGCCTTATCTGACCCTAAACAGAGTAGGTCATCGAAATCAAATACGTATTTCAACTTTTCGTGGGAGGAAAATTATTTAACCATAGAACAGAAGAATTTATCCTGCAGTGAATGGACAGTCTATCTACTGACGTTCGAAATCAGTTACTTTAATAATTATCGATACACAAATTATATTGAAAAACACGTTAAGAAAAATAAGCATAAAAATAATAAACAAATGATATACATATTTTCATGAAAAAATTATAAAATCTCTCCCAAAACCTTGATCGGTAAAAGTAATGAAATTTATATTCATGAAAGAAATATTTTTTTATGCTACTTATTCGGGGCGTCGACGTACGATGATATTTTGCCCCCTGCGTGTATTTGGAAATTGCGGAAGTGTAAAGTGCTGAATATGAAGAAAGGAACATTAAGGACGACACAAACACCCATTCCCCAGGCCAGGGATATTAATCATGTACAATTAGAAAACCTGATCCGATCGGGAATCCAACCCGAGGCCGCAGGAAGAAATATTTTAAAAAGCAGTATTTTTTCCAACGAATATTTTTCTCGCCTTGTTATACTCTATAGTGTATATATTGATAGTTCCACACGATGTAAACTCGAAATAATAATAATAATAATAATAATAATAATAATAATAATAATAATAATAAACTTCACAAGCGAATTCGGGTGTTAGCATTATCTCCGCACTGTTATTGAAAATATGCATGATGCCGGTAAATGGTTCTGTTCACCGTCTACAGCCTGCCGTCACGAGGGAATGAAGTAGGGCCTGCTCCCTAGAGTATCAAACTGGTAGCCAATGATGATGATGATGATGATGATGATAACGTTATTGGCTATACGTCTCACTAACTACTTTTACGGTTTTCGGAGACGCTAAAGTGGCGGAATTTGGTCCCGCAGGAGTTCATTTACGTAGCAGTAAATCTACCGGCACGAGGCTGGCGCATTTGAACACCTGCAAATACCACCGGACTGAGCCAGTATCGAACCTGCCAAGTTGGTGTCAGAAGGCCAGCACCTCAACCGTTTGAGTCACTCAGCGTGGCAATAACCTATGTTATAGTTAACAATGAAGTACTGGCAAGAAGAGAGGTGGTGAATCTTCCTATAATGTAGTCCATGAAGTATTATGGTGGATGTCTATATGGAATTACTATGGGTAGACAATAAGGTAGGTACTACCTGTTGATGTTTCTTGTTGAATGCAAACATTTTTCATCTATCTCTTGATACATGCTAGAGAGAAAAATGTAGCTTACTTTGATGTTCCATTCTCATTTATGGCTATGCAAGCTACTGAAGTATAGTTCATGCTGAGTACTGACTTTCGGCGAGCAATTTGTGCGTCTTAATGTTATCAAAGATGCTACTCATAGTGCCACTCGTTCTGCTATTGAACTTGCTGGCTCAGTGAGGAAAGCAATGGAAAACTATTTTACTCCCTATCATGCTTAGTATGCCCCATTTTGACGCAGTCATATATTTTTGTGTTTCCTTAATCCACATCAATTTCTGTGATGCTATTTGGGGATCCAACTAGCTTTCGGGCTGATAACCCTGCCTACAATCTTCTTTGCAATTCGCCAACATGGGATAGGAAAAGGATGAAGTGGGAAGGAAGAAGCCGGCCCCGTGGTGTAGGGATAGCGTGCCTGCCCTTCGCCCGGAGGACCCGTGTTCGATTCCCGGGCAGGTCAGGGATTTTTATCTCGACCTGAGGGCTGGTTCGAGGTCCACTCAGACTATATGATTAGAATTGAGGAGATATCTGACGGTGCGATGGAGGCCCCGGTCTCGAAAGCCCAGAATAACGGCCGAGAGTATTCGTCGTGCTGACCACACTCATAAATAACAATCCTTTACATTTAAGCACTATGGTTCGACCTCGTAACAAATTCGTTACCTTAATTTACCTGCCTCACTCTCATACTTGACTTTGACAGTATGACACAGGGGAGAAAATAAAGTAACGCCGTTCTATAAAGCTCGATAGCTGCAGTCGCTTAAGTGCGGCCAGTATCCAGTAATCGGGAGATAGAGGGTTCGAGCCCCACTGTCGGCAGCCCTGAAGATGGTTTTCCGTGGTTTCCCATTTTCACGCCAGGCAAATGCCTGGGTTGTACCTTAATTAAGGCCACGGCTGCTTCCTTCCACTTCCTAGGCCTTTCCTATCCCATCGTCGCCATAAGACATATCTGTGTCGGTGCGACGTAAAGCAAATAGCAAAAAAAGAAAAAGAAAAAAGTCAATCCCTATTATGAACGGTGTGAAAGTGTTTCGCAGAGAGTCCATTGACTTTTGCGGAAAACATATATATAAAAACACTTTCTGGCAGGATGAATCTACGTCACACGCTATTTCCTAGAGCTCTACTTCAGTGACGCTTAGGCAATCTACGGCAGCTGACGGTGAAGCTGTTGAGGCCCTAGCCAGCCTATGGTCTGAGGGCGCAACATACACACCAAGTTTAGTACAGCAATTGCAAATAAGCTGGCATGCAATGATTAATCCTGAATTACAGGAAATTCCCTAAAACTGGAGTTGAGTTGCACCCATTGATAAGAGCATCATACATTTAAGCATTGTGATTTGACGTCGTAACTTTGTCCACAGAACGTACTAAACAATAGCCTTAGTGAGGCTGCCCAGTTGAAATCAAATATAATTCAATAGCTTATTATAAGCAAGCGCGCTGACTCTATGATATCACTAATTAAGGTTGTATACGGTAAAAGTCTCTAATTTAATACAGAAGCCTGTTCTGGTCAAATATTTAATCCCCTACCAAATGACATGAATTGAAAATTTATGCGAACATGGTCGATGATGGAAATATCTCGTTAAATTAATGCTAATTGTATTCATTGAAGGATTATCAATAGAGATAATGCGTGATTAACTTGATGCTGAGCAGCTGTGAAATAAGGGAATATTCAATTACATAATGTTGATGTTACGGTAATGGTGGGTGTCACACTGTATTTAACAATGGCAAAATCTCACTGGAACCTACACATATCAACGGAGAGCAAATTATTGATACGATTAATGCAGAGTCACTAGACATCGGAATTCATTCAGTAAGGTTAGAATGCAAAATAATTTGGTCAGCTGGAAGTGTCGTGCAACCCGTTCTTCCATAATGTAGCAATGGTAACATACAATCTAGGAGTTCAATAGGCCACACACCTAATAGCTATGCAAATTTAATAACATGATCGTTGTACAGAGTAGTCTCTTAAGTAAATTTGCATTCTAACCTATCAGTCCTATAATTCCGGACTTTGAAAACATCACGGAAGAGCTTTTAAATGAAATATTTCGTATTGCAATGATTTAAACGAGCGCTTGAAAACATTTTTTTCTATTCAACGCACCCTGTCATTTATAGTAAGTTCCCCCAGCACATTTACCTACAAATCGGCAACAATACGAGAGGCCAGGTCTTTCGCGTGCACAACTCCGCTTTATCAGTCATTTGTTAGACAATTTTTCTGCATTCTGGCATGTTTTAAGTCGTTAATTTGACGCTTGTCGTGTGCTTTATTGTGTTAATTTTGATTGAAAATAGTATTTAATAATAATGACGTGTGGCCTCCAAAGAGGACTGGTGCATATCTTTCGAGTTGACACCTTATAGGCGACCTGCGCGTCTGTGAGGATGGGGCCCTACTTAAGATGAAGTCTAACGCTGAAGGTGGCACACACACCCAGCTCCTGCTCTCCTTGTGGGTGGGGACGCTGGATAACACACGCGGTATTGCATGTCTGTCGTAAGAGGCGACTAAAAGGGACCCCAGGGACTCTAAAATTTGTAAGTGTGGGTTGGCGACCACGGAACTCTCAGCTGAGTTCCGGCATTGCTTCCACTTACTTGTGTCAGCTCCTCAGTTTCATCTATCCTATCCGACCTCCCTTGGTCATCTCTTATTCTTTTACGACCCCGACGGTATTAGAGTACTCGAGGCCTAGGGAGTTTTTCATTTTCAGGCCCTTCGTGGCCCTTGTCTTTCTTTGACCGATACCTTCATCTTTCGAAGTGTCGGATCCCGAGCCTCTTGAACCAAAGGCCAGCGCAATAACATTTAGCCATAAAGCCGGAAAAAATATTGTTTCAGTATGGATAACTCAATGAAAGCAGAACAGCTGAAGGCGAGTGACTGACAGTACCTAACTCTATTAGAAGTGAGAATGAAGCGATACTAAATGCAAGGGTCATCAGAGCGTTTCAGAGAGAAATATGAGAGATACGAAACGTGAGATACTTTTGCCAGTGGAACGGGAAAGGTTGAACATAAATAGAGCTCTTGCATAGGTAACGTTATTCTCAAGTTTCGCATTAATAAGTGAAATAATTTTTTGTCATATATAAGCCAAGGAACCACCTGGAAAATAAATTCCGTATGTTTAAGTTCTTGAATATTATTCTCTTCTCCTATTTTTAAAATTAATATTCAGTGACATTATTTGAAACTCATTAACATCAAATCTCGCACGTTTCATGGGACATTTTGTTAGTGAATAACACCCGTCGAGAAACACTACTTCAAACAACAGTAGCTCTGCAGCCCTCATAACACATCTGCAGAAAGGATAGAGGCAGATGAGTGGCGTACAGCTGTCAAAGCTACTACTGTTTAGCAGTGCCTTAGCCGCTGGCTTCTATTCCGGAGGGCTGGGGTTCACATCCCGTTCAATTCTGAGTTGATATTTTTATGTCAAAAGCCACGTGGCGTCGGGAAGGGAATCCATTCGTACAACCCCACAACGAAAATCAAAACCGGGCTGGATGGCTCCACCAACCCCAGAAATACATGGGATAAGCTGAAGAAAGCACTTTTCTTGCAGATGGTGGCTGAATGGCTCAGTCGGCAGAGAGGTGTCATCGTAAGGGCTACATGGATCTATATGAGCTCAGTCAGGTTGTACTGTATTTGAAGATATTCATGCTATTTACAGGCCATTAAATTACTGATGGTATCTCCTAAAAGCATGAAAGTACTGAATGAAACGTAAAATCTAGAGTACAAAAATAACTTAACAAATCTTTAAATATGTTTAGGATTTTTATCCCCTCCCTAATACTTACGGCCCTCAAATTCAAATGTTGCGTTTGCATGGGGAAATGTAAATAGGAGAAACTCCTGGTAGACAAATAGTTGAGACATTGACATTTATACCGCTGTTATGATGTTGCTCCTTGAGTTTTAACCACACCTGCGTATATAAGTTTTTCTCAGATGCCACGGTTGTTAATTGAAGTAACATTTTTGATAATTTCAATTCCTGAATGAGCTTTGAAGATATTGCAATTTTGGAAGGAACACCGTGTTCAGTTGTGATAAATTGCAATAACTGTTATATTGAAGGTACCTTTAATAATCGTGTGTAATTTGTTAATGAATACTTTTGAATACAAATTAATAGAATTAATTTTACATGGAAGATGTCTGCTAAATCGGATACATTGTGAACAGAATATTGAGTATATCAAATTCCACGACGCACAGACTTTAAACATCTGGACGATCTGCAATACCTTAGAACAGATTATATACTATGAAGATGCAAGTAAATTTAAACACTGTCATTTAAGTTCTCTCTCCCATAAATCTCATTTTCTTCGTTACAAATAATATGGTCTTGTAAAATTGAAGACAATTCATTTTTCAACCGTTACTAAAATATTTCTCTGGTCAATCAATCAATCAATCAATCAATCAATCAATCAATCAATCAATCAATCAATCAATCAATCAATCAATCAATCAATCAATCAATCAATCAATCAATCAATCAATCAATCAATCAATCAATCAATCAATCAATCAATCAATCAATCAATCAATCAATCAATCAATCAATCAATCAATCAATCAATCAATCAATCAATCAATCAATCAATACTGATCTGCATTTAGGGCAGTCGCCCAGGTGGCAGATTCCCTATCTGTTGCTTTCCTAGCCTTTTCCGAAATGATTTCAAAGGAATTGGAAATTTATTGAACATCTCCCTTGGTAAGTTATTCCAATCCCTAACTCCCCTTCCTATAAATGAATATTTTCCCCAGTTTGTCCTCTTGAATTCCAACTTTATCTTCATATTGTGATTTTTCCTACTTTTATAAACGCCATTCAAACCTATTCGTCTACTAATATCATTCCACGCCATCTCTCCGCTGACAGCTCGGAACATACCACTTAGTCGAGCAGCTCTTCTTCTTTCTCTCAATTCTTCCCAACCCAAACATTGCAACATTTTTGTAACGCTACTCTTTTGTCGGAAATCACCCAGAACAAATCGAGCTGCTTTTCTTTGGATTTTTTCCAGTTCTTGAATCAGGTAATCCTGGTGAGGGTCCCATACACTGGAACCATACTCTAGTTGGGGTCTTACCAGAGACTTATATGCACTCTCCTTTACATCCTTACTACAACCCCTAAACACCCTCATAACCATGTGTAGAGATCGGTACCCTTTATTTACAATCCCATTTATGTGATTACCCCAGTGAAGATCTTTCCTTATATTAACACCTAGATACTTACAATGATCCCCAAAAGGAACTTTCACCCCATCAACGCAGTAATTAAAACTGAGAGGACTTTTCCTATTTGTGAAACTCACAACCTGACTTTTAGCCCCGTTTATCAACATACCATTGCCTGCTGTCCATCTCACAACATTTTCGAGGTCACGTTGCAGTTGCTCACAATCTTGTAACTTATTTATCACTCTATAGAGAATAACATCATCCGCAAAAAGCCTAACCTCCGATTCCACTCCTTTACTCATATCACTTATATATATAAGAAAACATAAAGGTCCGATAACACTGCCCTGAGGAACTCCCCTCTCAACTATTACAGGGTCAGACAAAGCTAAACACAATACTAAACATTTTACCTGCTCCTCCTTCATTTCCGCATATGTATCCATGTACTTTGTTGCAAGTATTTCTAAGATTTTGTCTCTATCACATTGGTCTTATTCACGAGAAAACCTGGCTGATAATTTGTGATACATCATACTAATTTATTCTCTGAACAAGAACATTATGATATGCTTTAGTAAATTAAAATGTAAGGAACCTGGATATTTCCACAATTCCTTTATGACACTCAGTATTTACAAGGACGTCTCCCCATATTCTGATTATATTTCCATAAGCACCGCAAAATAGTTTCTTTTCAGCCATCATAGGAATATCAGGAGGCTCCATTGGAAGATTTGATATCAGTTAACGTAAAATTTTAGAAATTATTTCAATCCAGGAATACCGAAACAGATAAATCAAGTCTCAGAAGGCGATTTCTAAGCTCACCGGACAAAAAATTATTCACCCTAGTGCGCACGCACAGATGGATCGTTACGCCTGTACGAATGGCGCAGCGAACTAGTCCCGTGCTCAATCGCATGTGCAATGCCTGTACACGAGCATAAGTCAGTAGCGATCAGTGAGACATTAATGTTTCAGTGTACGTCAACAATGGTAAATGTAAGGATGTGACAGAGTGACAAAAAGGGGCAATCCTGTTTGCCCGTGGCCATGACCAAACGGTGCGTGAATTTGCTCGATTTATTGGTGTTTCACAGCGGACTGTTCAACGTGCCTACAACCAGTGGTGTACTACACGTGGCCACGGTAAATGACGTCAGATTTGTGGTTGGGTAAAGATCACTGAGAGGGACCGGAGATGCGTTTCACGGCTTGTGAATCAAATTCGCTTCTAAACCAGAGAGGAATTGTTGCAGTCAATTAATGAAGGTACACTCAAACCTGTTAGCGAGAGAACATTGCGACGGAACTGCAAGAGGCCATTGCTCATACGGGCACATAGAGCTGCGTGTCTTCAAGGGGCTAGAATTCATCGACAGCGCACAGTAGCTGACTGAGGGTCTGACGAATCATAATCTTGCCTCTACTCCAATGACGAACGTCATCGATTGCACCGAAGGCCAAATGAAGCATTTCATCCTGGATCTGCGCAAGATCAGGATCAGGCCGGAGGTGGGTCTCTAATTTTTGTAGTGATTTTCGTATTATGGATTGGGCCTGCTCATTGAGATGACCACTAGCATGAACCAGCATGTTTATTTAAACATTATGGGTCAGGTGTTGCCTTTCAGTCAACATCTGCATGATGAGTGTGCTGTTGATACCCCGATATTTAAAGATGACAACAGAAAAGTTCATCGGGCAGGACGCATATGTGACTGGTTTTATGAACATACTCCCCACCCTATTACATATCAATTGGCCTGAAGAATCGGATGTTTTGAACCAAGTTGAAATTCTGTTGGACATGTTGAAGTGGCGAGTAAAACACAGACATCAGCACCTCCACAATTTGGTGGAGTTGCGCGATCAAATTCTCAGCGAGTGGCCTAACCTAGATGCGACGCACCTGTGCAACCGTGCGGACTCACATCCTAAGCGGATGTTGAGTCCAGAGGCGGAGTTACACCGTATTTATATATATATTCGTTTACGGCCATTAGAGACCACGTTAGATAACAATTACATGTTTCTGGAAGCCTTCCTCACAGCCCAGAACTTCAGCATCCTCTCTCTAGCAGCCTGTCTTCTTTCGTCCGTCCACCCACGGTTAAGTTTTGGTTCGTCATGGAATCCCTGAAATCTGTCGATCACTGACCTAAACTTTGTTCGGTTTGAGATGTCTTCCGAATTTAGTCCCACCTGTCTGAGATCCTTTCTCACCTCCCTGAACCATTTGTCTGACACTTTAGGTCTGCTGTCTAGTATTGTGAAAATCCTTTTCGTTTCTCTTCTCATCCATTCTACACCGTATTTATTGATGCTTGTAATGATTTCTCCAGGGGTGAGCAACTTTTTTGTCCGTTGAGCTTATTCTACGGCGGGTATGACTTACGTTGAGTGGACATAGTTAAAATAACTGGGACATCCTGTAACACGTTCTGCAGTTCATGGATTTCACCACAGAATTCGTAACAAGAAATTTCATGAACCGTCTCCAAAATGTATTTCTGAATTGTGTGAACTACTTTGCGACAGACATTCCGTATTACAGTGTACAAAGAGGACGTTATCAATGACCTAACAATGTAGTGACCGACTTACTTACAAAGATATTTCGTGCTTTTCATTTGAATGTTATTTTAATATTGCCTTACTTACATACGTATGGCCATTGGCTGTTGTAAATAAATAGGGCGAGTTCTACTCTTAGTTTTCCTTGTATTATATTAAAGTACTCGAAAAAGTTCGGTGTATTCTAGTTAAGTCTATTTATATTCATCTGTGCATATGTACGCAAATTGTATATTACGAATGGTATATAAACAGAAAACAAAGACGTAACACCGCTCCAGGATGAAGAGCTCGTTCCATTTCTCACCGCATCGTCTCCAGACTCCAATGCTCCAGTCTGAATGGGCAGAGGCTTATAGTAACACCATGAGTAAAGAGCGACTTTGCTTTCCATTGCCGCGAACGAAAATAATCTACCTCCCGGTTGTAATGTGTACTTTTCAAAAGATACAATTTTTAAACTATTAATGGTTGACACGCGTGGAATATTATAGTGCAAAAAGTCGGTTTTTGGGGCTGCCTGGCCGAGTCTCTGAAGGCGTACTCGTTTCACCCAAGAGGACGTGGGTTCCATTTTTCATTAAGAAGTCGAAAAATTTAAGAAACGTGATCTTTACTTCCGGAAGTGAGGTTCACCCAACCTATACAAAAAACCAGAACCAGGCGAATTCGTGGGGTCAAGCGTATAACTAACCACTCTACCCCATCAAGAGCCAAGGTTACGGATAGTGGAAGCCTTCATCTACCACCAACTTCATGGAATGTACGGAGATGACACTGCTTTTCGATTTAATAAAATGTAGTGATTCATACATTGACGTCCTTCATAGCAAGAACTCGTGTAATTATAAATTATCCATTGCCTTCTAAAGTTGTACAATTTAAGTATCAATAAAAGCATTGCCGGTATACACTAGTTCGGGAGATCACTTTAGAATGATAATTTAACGAGTCGCCAACAATCAGATTTGTAGGGTGTTTCTTCATCTATATCTGAGCATCTAGGTTGACTTTTAGGAATAATGCGAGTTATAAATGGCGTAGAGTCCTCTTTATATTTCTTTTTTTTTTATTCAAAGGCTTTACATACTGCATATGTGCCCGAAGTTACTTCTGCTAAGCGTTCTCACACTCTTAACTGTAGAGATGATTAATGGCATCCGTACACACGATCACGCGATCTGTAGGAAGTTGCCATTTCCCCAAATTATACATCTTTAGAAGGTGATGAATCATTCATAATTTCAAAAGTACGTGCTATGAAGTGCTTAAACGTCAGAATTAATACAGATTGTTAGCAACCTAAAAATGGATTTGCCGGGCTGAATGGCTCAGACGGTTGAGGTGCTAAAAATCTGACCCCAACTTGGCAGATTCGATCCTGGCTCAGTCCGGTGGTATTTGAGGGTACTCAAATACGTCAGCCTCGTGTTGGTAGATTTACTAGCATGTAAAAGAACTTCTGCGGGTCTAAATTACGGTAGTTTGGCGTCTCCGAAAAGCATAGAAGTTGTTCGTGGGACGTTAAGCCAATAACATTATTATTATTATTATTATTATTATTATTATTATTATTATTATTATTATTATTATTATTAAAAGGGATTTCGTATAGATAAGATGGACTCCGTAGTGAATAAAGCGCTGCTTCGTTTGATGGTAGTTGTTAAGCACAGTGCAGGAAACCTCTTGCCTTCCTTAGGAATATAGTTTGTTCATATACAGTGAGATCGCAGCTTAGTCAGTGTTATAAAACGTCAACTACAGATTGACCCAATGCCCGTTAACATTGACGGGACAATACTTCACGGAATATTGGATGTAAAGAGTTAATAATTGACACACGTGATTGGCATGTGGTTTTATTGACAGCAAAATCAAGTGCACAAAATTACCAACAGATGGCGATGGACAACAATACATCAGATATAAATGGTCACACATGCTTGACATGACATAGGGTTTTGTTGACACCAACAACGAGTGCACAAACAGACCAACAGATGGCGCTGGACAGCATCACGTCAGTGATGCCGCTTGAGACCCCTGTACGGTATAAAAGGAGCTGTCATGAGAGAGGGCGTCAGACGCGCCTGCAATCGCACCATGTCATGCTTGGCCTCCCCGGTCTCCCGACCTCAATCCGTGTGATTATTGGTTATGGGGTTATCTGAATTCGCAAGTCTTCCGCGATCGTCCGATCTCATTAGGGATGTAAAAAGACAACATCCGACGGTAATGTCTTACCATACCTACCGATATGCTGTACAGTGCTGTTCACAATATTTTCCCTCGACTACAGGTATTTTTGGTTAATGACGGCCGACATGTTGAGCGTGTGTTCTGAAGAATGTAGTCTTTGCTAAGTCTGGAATGTTATACTAATTATTTCCTGTGTATCGTATGAAGCGCCTTCTGTTGGTCATTTTGTGTAATTTATTTTGGTATCAATAATATCCTATGTCATGCCAATCATGTGTCTCAATTATTACCACCCTACCTCCAATATTCCATCAGCTATTGCCTCGTCAAATGTTAATGGACTTTCGAGCCAACTTGTACATCGTATCCTACAGCACTTGGAAGTACTATTTTATTTTAGGTATGTACCAGGTGACCCGCCTGGGCCGTAATTTTTAATTATAGGTGTTTCGCAGGCACTAGTGGTGAATTGGATGTCTAATGACCGATTTTTACAGGGATATTACTGCCTGCTGGAAGGTTACGCCAGAATGCGAAGAGGAGATAAGTGGATGTCCGCACGCTGCATGTTTCTGAGCGCTACCCGTCTAATGCGCTCCCTTGCATTAGTAAGCCTCAGTTTCGAATGCAGAGTGTTAGGCGGGGATCTGGTACAGCAGTACTACACTTGCTGTCAACATATCGACAATGGGTGGTGTGTTCAGCAACGGGGATTACACATATATAATTTTGTAATTAAGAGCTAATGGATCTTTGAAGGCAAGCGACTCATTGGAAAAGTGAAATGTCTGTATGTGTAAAAATTAACGAGCTTTAAAACTTTATTTTCTGTGTATTTACAAATGCATCCTATGTGATAAAATAACTGCTACTTCCACATCCGAAATATAGCACATTGTAGCGCTCCTGTGTAAACCAGCGATTAGGCATCTCATTCTCCATTAGTGCATGGGGGATACATATACGCAGAAAGTACGGGCCTCCCGGGCCACCTGTTATATAATTCATTACTCAATGTCGTACACATACCCGTTCGACTTCTCTGAAGACTCGTATGAGGTTCATCCCCGCCAGTTTCTGGAGGTCTCCCTCCGTCCAGTGACCAGAACCCAGTAGTTCGGCCAGCAGGTGAGGGTACCGCGACACGTCCTCCAGGCCAAGAGGTGTTCTGAAATTAATCAAGCGCAGTTCGTTAGTTCCACGGGGTGTTACAGTAATCAATCAATCAGTTATTACTCTTCTTCAGGTTTAAAACTAATATATTTTAACAACAATGTTGTCCTGGTGGCAACTTGCGAAGGCATTTTTGACTTCACTCGGGGAGTTTTAGAATGTTCCTAGCATAAAACGACAGTTCATAATATTATTACCATTCTTTCCACTCTGCCATGATTTTCCTAAAAAATGGACATTTCTTTTACCAGTTATAGCATTAAATTGCAAGTTCTTCTTTTATTTGTTACTAAATCCTTTCGCGATAACGGGCGGGAAGTATATTAAGAACGGAACTGCTTAGCTGAAAATGGTAGCACAAGAAAGGTAGATATTTTAGTCATGGAGAGATCGTTCTATATCCAACAGGACGTCTAAAATCAGACGAACAACAGGCGTACGATGTTCCCTCTGAGAAGTAGCCAATCTACGTTTCAGTATCCTTGCACTCTACATCATGGAGAAATGTCATGTAAACTACGTTACCGTTTACGGATTGTTAGTGGGTGCAAGAGGTACCATACCGGGGATGATAGAGGAGTTGTGGAAAAGGTTTGCGCTCAAAGAAAGATACCTGGCCACGATTGCCGAGACGGCTCTGTGTGGGTCCGTGCATAATTTTAGGAACCATTTATATTCCAGAACATCAAAATTGTATAAAGCTGTGTCTTACTGCAAATTCGTTGAGGGTCAATTTTCTAAATAAAGGATTATATTACTTAATTATTATCTTCATTTACATTGTCATGTTGTATGTTCTGGAACAATAATATTACTTTTGCAATTACTATCTCCATATTTCCTATTAGTAATACGATATCATTCAATATTTTCACAATAATAATTTCGTGTGATAATTTCTAGCCGAGTGCAACCTTTGTAGGGCGGCATCGGCAATGCGTAGGTAACTGCGTATTATTGTGGTGGAGGATAGTGTTACGTGTTGTGTGTTGCAGGGATGTTGGGGACAGAACAAATACCCAGTCCGCGAGCCAAGGGAATTACACATTTAAGGTTAAAATCTCCGACCCGGTCGGGAATGTAACCCGGGGCCCTAAGGACGAAAGGTCAGCACGCTAACCATATAGCCACGGAGCTAGACAAAGCTCGTGTCCTCATCCCGAGGTGCTGCAGCTTTTTTCACGCACACCCCCAATGGAGTTGAGTTACACGCACCATTTCAACCACATACCAGCACTCCTGCCATTCTTTAATTTCTGGCAGTACCGGGAATCGACCCCGGACCGTTAGGCTAAGGAGGTGGACAATATCTTCATGCTTTGCTATAATATTCATTATCTCATAATTCCATAATTTTAATGCAGTGGATAAGTGTAAGAGAAGGCCTAACTTCGCCATGAGTAAAGACATTATCTAATCTCATTTACCATATGCACTTGGGAGGAGTTTCACTAACTGAGACTTGATGTATGGATTATGAGGGATCGCCGAGTTTTACCCCAAATATTTCAATAAAATGTTTACATGGAAGCCACAATTTCTGTTTATATACGCGATACATAAGAACTTGGATAAACGGTAGGGGTGGACTCCTCAAACCAAAGCAGGGAAATAACATGTTATAAAAATACACCCTAAAGTGGTTCGTGTTAGAGATTGAACGTGTATGTTAGAGGTACATTCGAGAAACGTAAGTGTCTTAGATTAATTCCTTTTAGCAGAGAAGCGACTGATGTTAGTGATATCTGACAATAGTGGCTGCGTCGTTAGCGCGTTGGACACATAATTTAAGATCGCGGGTTCGGTTCCGGTCGAGGCGAGTGATGTTTACACCGTGGCAAAAAACATAATGTGTCATGTCGTTTATAGTAAAATGGAAGTAGGTCGTTACCACACGGCAGACTGTAATTCGACAATGCACCAACACATGTGATCCGGTTCCTGCATCCAGGTGCCTCCACTGTGGCTGTGCCCACATACTGTGATGGAAGGAAACACGTGTACGAGGAGGACATTTTGAACAATGATGCTACGAGTTGAACACTTCCTACGTGCTGCCAAAGTAAAACAGGTAATATGTCATTGTAAAATGTCTTGTTTCAGTAATACCTCATAAGCGAAGCATTTCAGGGTGTATGTTTGTAAGACATTATTCAATTGTTTTGGTATGACGAACCCACCCCATCAGTTTCTCTAAGTATATTTGATAACACCGGTATACTACTACAGTCAATAAGTTTTGGACTGGCGCCTACAGTGTAGGCAGCACAGCGTATACCTTTGTACGTAGTGCAGTCTGTATGTTGGTGGACTGGCGCTAACGGTTCAAGGATTACATAGTCTTTTGACCAGTCTTTTCGCGTCTTTTTCCCGTCGTTGTGATCCGGGCGATTTCGACGAACTTTATGACCCTTACTACGTATATGTTTTGAGCTTAAAAAGTCCTTACTGCGGACGCAACCTTATTTCGACACTAAAGTATTGTCGCTGAAGTGACAACATAGCGCACACTGACGTACACGAGATGCTAGTTATGTAATTAATTTTAATTGTACTTTGGTTTACAGTATAATATGGCTTAATTACAGCAGAACATTAATTAAATATACTCACACGTTAATTCCATCGTACCCTGCTCCAAGTCCAACGTGATCCACTCCAGCCACCGCGCGGATATGGTTAATGTGAGCTGAAACATACAACAGCAACACATCATGTTTAATAGCTGTCATGAAACACATCGTGATATAATACGGTGTAATTTACTAATTTACATAAAAGTGCTTGCAATTTCAATTATCTACAAGAAGGATTTTGATGTTGGCAAAGTGTTGAAGAGAGTTTCAGGTCCTTCTGTGAGTATTCAGAACCACTATTCGAAACCCCGACACTAATCGATAATAAAGGGTTAGATCTATGTGTGGTAACCTTCTGTCCTTTTAATGTAACTGGTACTTTATTTGTGGTACACGCTGAATGGAACCCATGGATATATACCTTGTTAGAAAAGGAAATCTCGTTTCTCAATACAGTCGAAATCTGTTATAAACGGCTCCGAAAGAACCGCCAATTAATGGTCGTCATAAGCGATAGTTGCAAAATGTGGGTTTTTTTGCTAACAATTTCATATCTATACGTTTTAAGCTACATATTTATATGGTCAATTAACAGAATAAAGGTAGAACTTCAAAAAACTTAAATAAGTACTGTAGTTGCAATACATTATTTCTGGAGTGGGTGTGGGAGAAATTTTTGTTATAATGTGTACACAGTATGTACAGCACTAATATAAAGTAATAAGTGAGGAAAGAAGTAGCAGCAATGTAAATTGATCAATAATGTTACACCAGGTCTTGGCTGAAGAATGAGATCTTCTTTTTGTACTTCCAAATAGTAGAAATCGTTGAATGTGATAAACCCAACTCCTTCGCGATGCTGGCGTTTGCTTTCCCATTTTCTAATCGTCATATTATGTGTGATTTTCTTAATTACGAAACACTTTTCATTTCTTTTGTGACACCTTCAGAGCGATGCTTGCTGTGACTATTTAACTGTCAGACTAATTTGAAATCTAACCCCTGTGAGTGGGGGACGCAGATGAAGAATACACCCATGGTCTACTCTGCCCGTTGTAAGAAGCGACTAAAAGGGGCAACCAAGGGATGATCAAATTTGAACCATGAGGCTACTTGTAAAATGTACGATCAGGCGGTAACCCCATGGGTCGCATTTACTTGGGAGTAGTACCACTATGTTAGGTATACAATAGGTTTGTGATTAGTAGCACCAAAGTGTGAATCACGGTGGGATTTACAGTACCCGTGATTAATACCACCACATGCGGAAAAACATTGGATTGCATTGCTTGTAATTAATACAATTATGTGAGAAACACCACGAGTCTGGAAGTTGCCTGTGATCAGTACCACTATGTGAACAACACCGTGGGTCTAAGTTGCCTACGATTAGTACCCACTATGTGAAGAACACGACGGTACAGTAGGAGTCCCTGTAATCAGTACACCTACGTGAGGAACACCATAGGTTTGCATTGCTTGTTTGTGGCGCCGCAGTGTGAGGAAAACCACAGGTCTTACACGCGCGTACCACTTTACCTGCCAGTAGTACCATAATGAGTTGAATACCGCGAGTGTACGCTACTTTTGATAGCACAACATGATAAATATCATGGTTCTACTTTACTAGTTATAAATAAAATTATGAATGGCCGATGACCCGGATTATGGACTCCTTTTGACAACAAGCATGATCGTTTCAGGATGGTGCTTTAGAAGCATCCCTTGGTCAGTAATACCATTGTTTAACGCTAGTTTCTGGAAATGTGGGGCATTGCGGGTCGGATCCACAAATTGTTTTATATTCATATTGACCAAATCAATCTTCCTCATCACGTTTTAAATTCTGGTCAGTGGATGGTTTTTGACTTTTATATTGCCATTAATTTCGTACCATTAGGGGCTGATAACGTAGATGTTAGGCCCCTTTAAACTACAAACATCGTCAACATCATCGATTTGAAATCTACAATCTTCTGAAAACAAGAGTTTGAAAATAGCTTTATGTGCTTGTCAGTTAACTCCAAACGTGAAAAAAAATCAACATTGGACGTTATAGTCGATACATTTCTCGAAAAGTCATAAAACGTACGCCGTTTTATAAGATATATCGTAATAAGCGATGTCGTACTAAGAGGTATTTTAAATAGAGTGTTTATGTAGGATTAAGAGAGGATTTTTATATTTCGCCATTATTTCCAATAAAAGCGATGTCGGAATAAATGGTTTTCAGTTTTGAACTCGCTTCGTTCGTGTGTGCTGATCAGTTTCCCTTGTCGATTAGGTATCACCTGTCCAGTACATAAGTGGGCACAACAGGAATTCCTCAATGATTCAACCACTGTGGACATATTTTGTGCACAGCATTCAAAAGGCTCCTTTAAATTTCGAGTCCACTTGCAGGGAACCTTTCTGAACCCCGCCATTCATCGGCAACTTTGCAGGCATATTTATGGTGCGGGTATCTTTCGATGAGATGGTTGGCTAGTTACGCTGCTGTGACCTTGTTTGCCGCGGTGGTAGTAGTATTTTATAACAAAGAAGCTAATTTGACTTTGTGCGAATCCAATGGCATTTACTGCATTTCTTGCGAGGTACAAGTAAATATTGCTAACTTTCTATCTTATAAACTGAAACAGATAATTTATATTTTCAAGAGAATGTCGTCCAAATGCCAGACAGGGAAGCAGGTGTTGCAATGAACGTTTTATAAAAGTATTGTGTAAGTTAGAAGTGTTCTACCGAGCTTGATAGCTCCAGTCGCTTAAGTACGGCCAGTATCCAGTATTCGGGAGATCGTGGGTTCGAACCCCACTGTCGCCAGCCCTGAAGATGGTTTTCCGCAGTTCCCATATTCAGACCAAGCAAATGCTTGGAATCTACCTTAATTAAGGCCACAGCTGCTCCCTTCCCACTGCTAAACTTTCCCGTCCCATCGTCGCCATAGAACTTATCTGTATCGGTGCGAGGTAAAGCAACTTGTAAAACAAAATAACTTTTCTTACTAATAAAACCATGACTTTAGTACAAACTGTATATTTCATTTTTCGATCTAGTGTAGAACTTCAGTATGACAAATGTGAGCTTTTTGTACTTTTGTGAAAGTGGAGCATTAATTGTAGACAAATCAGTAATTTTTCAGGAGAGGGAAGAATTATTTTTGGGTTTTATTTCTTGGTACACACTACTTCAACCAATTACATATGCAAGTGTATAAATTATTTCATATATTAAATCAATATTTATTGTTATAACTTAACGTTTTAGAAATGACATATGAACCATTTATGTTACAGTGGAAATTATCTGAAAATTTGTCTTACGTGTGTGTATAACAGAAGAGGAATTCTGTACATGCAATTGGGACACAAGTGGTAGCAAATTATTGTTGGTGCAATAATTAAAATAACAATAAGGATTAAAATGCCAAGAAAAATATTTAAAAATATAAATGTGATTTCGTCTATGGCCTTTATATGAATGACCTAAAACACCAGGTTATGTACCTACACAAACACTGCCCACCATCTTTAATTGTGTTCCATCCTTACTCCAGGGAAGACAAAGTTCTGCTGGCTTTCAACCAGCTTGAAGTTCAAGTGTAAGACATAAGATGTCACCACAGCATAGAGGAGTCATGATATACCCTATTTCCATTGAAATCTTACTTCTCAAAAATTTGTTGTTTACACCTTTATTCCGAGAGGTCTTCAATTATGGCGTAATCGGGATAACGTTTCGTTACTCACAAAATGATTACATTTTGCTAGTCCATACATATTCAGTCCTCAGAAAAGGTGTTGCACTTTTTTGTATGTAATCCCCTTATCGCTGACAGTTTTTCAAAGCCTCCTTTCTGCGTGGGTGTTTGGTGGATATATATGTGGACAGTATTTTCACAAATAGTTAACTACCTTCCAGGTACTGAACCTAGACGAATAGTATCGAAATATTTAGCAACCCAATACTGGCACAACTGTGTTAACAAGGAGTAAAAAATGCCTGATGATAATGATACACAGGATATTAATACAGTATCTTACAGACAGAGAGAAATTAACTTCAGCATACAGGGAAAAGAGCAGTAGCCACATGTCTAATAACTATGACGGATTGACTTACTGTGATCAAGTTTTCCTTTCGCTTTGTGTTCCTGAACCATTCATCGCTTGTAACAGAACGTATGAATAAACTGGACTTCTAGTCTACCGAGGCTCATCTCCACGTCTGTGTTGCCGACTGGTAAGAGTTCCGTATTAAGAATGTTGTAATATATCTAGGTGTGGAAAGGAATCTGCCGTGGCCTCAATTAAGGTACAGTCCCAGCATTTTCCTGGTGTTAACATTGGAAACCACAGAAAACCATGCTCAAGGCTGTCTACAGTGGGCCTGGAACCCACTGTCTCCCGAATGCAAGCTCACAGCTGTAATAAATTGTAGCGTATGTCTCATTACATTACGCCGTCCACTCAAATACAGACTAAGATTTCAGCAGATTGCCGTGATTCTCAACACACAAACAGATAAAAATTAAACGAAGGTGGAATTAATAATTACACACCTCATCCAAGTTAGAAAACTAGTGTTAGTCTAAAAATCAATATTTCTTAGGATTCGCTATGCCCAACTAAATACCACGTTTGAACATATTTGAAGTTTAAAAATTATTTTCTCTTCTTCTCTTCCCAATATCTCTTCATCTTCTTGCTCTGTTTCATTTTATGTTGTTCATCTTGCATTTAGAAAATCTGCGTTCGTTAATTAAGGTTCTGAATTTTATTCTATCTGGAAGGGTTTCTTCATTAGTGTCAATTTCGTTTAGGTCGTTGCTGATTTCTTTTAGCCAATTATTGTGACTTTTCATTGATAAGGCTAAGTGAAAAACATTATTTCCGAGCCTGTTATTATACATCGCAGTTTCCTGTTGGTATCTCTGATTTATTTTCTCTAACTTGATAGATTTCATGCGATTTATTTTTCGTATAAATTCCATTTTTGGAATTAAGATTTTTCTGAGGATTCTCCTTTCTTATTTTTCCGTCCAACTTTATAAGAGAATAGCCACTAATTACAATAGTCTCAGATGCATAAAGTGGTTCTGCTTTATCTACTTTCTTTTAACATCATAATGTTGCCCGTTTTGATGAAGTTCTTTTACTGTATCTGTTCCAAGTATTTTTGAATGCTTTTTTAAGTTTTTCAGCAATTCAGCTATTCATTTGTTAACTTGCTGATATAACCCTTGTAGTTCAATAACTTTACTAGGAACTTAAATTTGTCTTTAGTTCGATATTTACATATTTGGTGATTAACGGCTGACTGGTGAAACCTGATTTAGCCTCTTTCATATTATTTGCCCTTTTGTAAGAAATTTGAGGTTCTGTTTTGCCTGCTACTTCATGGATATTTCCTACACACTGGATTGCTTTCTGTCTGTTGTTGCATACGGTATCAATGCCAACAGCAAATACTGGGCAATTAAGGTGAATTTTGTTTTGGAGAGATCTACCTATATTTGTACCTTTACTTTAATTTTGCCATATCAATATTACATATATTATATAATACCTTTTTTCCTTCTACAGATTTATCCATCATCTACGTAGAGGAAATAAAAAAAATAAACATAAACAAGATTACACGTGTCGAGTCTATGACTCAACTCAGTCAACGGGATATTCACTGTCTTGTATCATTCCCCACCACCTCCCAACGGCTAACCTGTTGTTATGTGTGGGTGGGGGGGGGGTGCACTCGAACACCGATTACCTTCCTTTCCTCTCGTTCCGTTGACTCATCTCAAAGAATTATTTTACGGAGTACCTTCACAACACGTCCTTATGTCTCTCACTCAGTTCATTTTATATACTCCATCGTCACAACGAACCGCCGAATATTTACCATTGCCCAACATCACGATAGGGCACCAGAGCAAACGACAACCGCTACAAAAGAATAAGAAAATATAAAAGAGCCGATATAAAGAGATCCCTTCATTCGTTACTCCCCTGTTAAAATGTTCACTCCTGTAAATATTCCTTATTCTTATTTACTTCATACATACGTTCCTCATTTCACTTAAATATTTGCATATACTACCCATACATTTTCATTATTTCACAAGCCACACAATAATGTTTAGTTCATTGCCAGTCTGACTTGTTTTTCTGACTCTCACTCAATAACTTTCCACTCACTCCTTTTGTTTCTTTACACCCAAATATCAGATGGTAACCCGCCCTCAATTCATCACACAAAATGCATGCAATTGTATCTGCATTTTTAATCCACCCATTATTCTTATACAAATCCAGCAACCGCCATAAACAAACAAAGGGAACATTTTTAATAATCAATATTCATGTTTATTTGCATATATAAATGGAAGTCGATTTTAAAAGTATACCTGAATTAATGAGACACTTCCAGGCATCTTAGAAACTTAAAATTCGCTACCAGAGTATGTGATGACCTCAAGATCCGTAGAAAAATATAAAATTCCAAAAAGTCCCCGAGAGGGTCAAGCTGGGTGGTTTTCATATTTGGGGCTCAGTATAAGGCAAGTATGGGTGCTGTAAGATCAACGAAAATCTGCGGGATCATGGTTTTACCAAACGAACAAAATTCCGGCTAGGATATGGAAGCGGTCAGGTGGCGCTGTTGTCGATGTGTAGTGTGCATTTGACGGGTGTCCAGTTGGAAGTATTGTTGCTGTGTGGCGTTGACGTGAAGAGTGTCGATTTCCCCGCGCTAAAGCATGTTTTCAATAAATGATCAAGGTTCGTGTCTTAAGGGAAGTCGTAATGGTCAAAATAGGCAATACGCCCTAAATTCATCACACAAAATGCATGCATCTTTAAAACTGCATCTGGATCCAGTCTGTAAAATGTAAGTAGATGTCGAACAAGTTGTATCTCGTTACCACCTGAGTGATTGTTTCACTTCAAAGGGCAGTTTTTTACAATTCTAGCGCTGAATGTTTACATTAGACCAGTCCGTATTAATTAACGAAGGGTAGTTTTGGAGTAGGACAAAATTCGCCCGGTTTGAAAGACCGGACTAGGTTAATTAAATCATTTTATTCATGATTGCATGTGATATTAGAAGGAGGGTACATTTCATGTAACTGTTTGAGTGTTTCGAATATATAAGACAAATGTGTGTGCACATTTTGGGCCGGTGAAAGACCTGCATATGACGAAAGCAGCCTTATGACTTATTGAAAATAGTTACAGTCTGTTTTTATAAGTTGGAAATATCGAAACTGTTTCTAAGGAAACGTACTAGCCTATTATTGCTACAAAATACACTATTGGTATACAAATAAGCCAGCTTTTAATACACGCGATGTACAATATTATATTAATTGAGTATAATGCATCATCGACATGGATGCGATAGTGACGCTAAATATGCTAAACTGTACATACGTACAGGAAGGACTACATTGTAGGCTAGTATACGAGATGATCCCACTTTTTGGTTTTTACGATCGTGGCGGTGAATAGTTCGTTTACTGTGCAGTCCGTATTCATTTTATATAAAAAGGCAAGGATTCTGCTCCTCGAGGGAACAGCGAAGCAAGCATTCATAGGGGCGGTGCGCGTCCGAAAGGATTCCGGAGGCGACAAAGCGCACCAACTATCTGGATGGTCGCCAGGGGTATTGGCGGGGAGGTGCCATCACCACTATGATGCTTGCTCAGTTGTTCTCTTTGGGGGTAGAAGAAGCAACGACAGAAGCATTCATAGGGGCGGTGCGCGTCCGAAAGGATTCCGGAGGCGACAAAGCGCACCAACTACCTGGATGGTCGCCACGGGTATTGGCGGGGAGGTGCCATCACCACTATGGATGCTTGCTGAGTTGCTCTCTTTTGGGGGTAATAGAAGCAACGACAGAAGCATTCATAGGGGCGGTGCGCGTCCGAAAGGATTCCGGAGGCGACAAAGCGCACCAACTATCTGGATGGTCGCCACGGGTATTGGCGGGGAGGTGCCATCACCACTATGGATGCTTGCTGAGTTGCTCTCTTTGGGGGTAATGGAAGCAACGACAGAAGCATTCATAGGGGCGGTGCGCGTCCGAAAGGATTCCGGAGGCGACAAAGCGCACCAACTACCTGGATGGTCGCCACGGGTATTGGCGGGGAGGTGCCATCACCACTATGGATGCTTGCTGAGTTGCTCTCTTTTGGGGTAATGGAAGCAACGACAGAAGCATTCATAGGGGCGGTGCGCGTCCGAAAGGATTCCGGAGGCGACAAAGCGCACCAACTACCTGGATGGTCGCCACGGGTATTGGCGGGGAGGTGCCATCACCACTATGGATGCTTGCTGAGTTGCTCTCTTTTGGGGGTAATAGAAGCAACGACAGAAGCATTCATAGGGGCGGTGCGCGTCCGAAAGGATTCCGGAGGCGACAAAGCGCACCAACTATCTGGATGGTCGCCACGGGTATTGGCGGGGAGGTGCCATCACCACTATGGATGCTTGCTGAGTTGCTCTCTTTGGGGGGAATAGAAGCAACGACAGAAGCATTCATAGGGGCGGTGCGCGTCCGAAAGGATTCCGGAGGCGACAAAGCGCACCAACTACCTGGATGGTCGCCACGGGTATTGGCGGGGAGGTGCCATCACCACTATGGATGCTTGCTGAGTTGCTCTCTTTGGGGGTAATAGAAGCAACGACAGAAGCATTCATAGGGGCGGTGCGCGTCCGAAAGGATTCCGGAGGCGACAAAGCGCACCACCTACCTGGATGGTCGCCACGGGTATTGGCGGGGAGGTGCCATCACCACTATGGATGCTTGCTGAGTTGCTCTCTTTGGGGGTAATAGAAGCAACGACAGAAGCATTCATAGGGGCGGTGCGCGTCCGAAAGGATTCCGGAGGCGACAAAGCGCACCAACTACCTGGATGGTCGCCACGGGTATTGGCGGGGAGGTGCCATCACCACTATGGATGCTTGCTGAGTTGCTCTCTTTGGGGGGAATGGAAGCAACGACAGAAGCATTCATAGGGGCGGTGCGCGTCCGAAAGGATTCCGGAGGCGACAAAGCGCACCAACTACCTGGATGGTCGCCACGGGTATTGGCGGGGAGGTGCCATCACCACTATGGATGCTTGCTGAGTTGCTCTCTTTGGGGGTAATAGAAGCAACGACAGAAGCATTCATAGGGGCGGTGCGCGTCCGAAAGGATTCCGGAGGCGACAAAGCGCACCAACTATATGGATGGTCGCCACGGGTATTGGCGGGGAGGTGCCATCACCACTATGGATGCTTGCTGAGTTGCTCTCTTTGGGGGTAATAGAAGCAACGACAGAAGCATTCATAGGGGCGGTGCGCGTCCGAAAGGATTCCGGAGGCGACAAAGCGCACCAACTACCTGGATGGTCGCCACGGGTATTGGCGGGGAGGTGCCATCACCACTATGGATGCTTGCTGAGTTGCTCTCTTTTGGGGGTAATAGAAGCAACGACAGAAGCATTCATAGGGGCGGTGCGCGTCCGAAAGGATTCCGGAGGCGACAAAGCGCACCAACTACCTGGATGGTCGCCACGGGTATTGGCGGGGAGGTGCCATCACCACTATGGATGCTTGCTGAGTTGCTCTCTTTTGGGGGTAATAGAAGCAACGACAGAAGCATTCATAGGGGCGGTGCGCGTCCGAAAGGATTCCGGAGGCGACAAAGCGCACCAACTACCTGGATGGTCGCCACGGGTATTGGCGGGGAGGTGCCATCACCACTATGGATGCTTGCTGAGTTGCTCTCTTTTGGGGGTAATAGAAGCAACGACAGAAGCATTCATAGGGGCGGTGCGCGTCCGAAAGGATTCCGGAGGCGACAAAGCGCACCAACTACCTGGATGGTCGCCACGGGTATTGGCGGGGAGGTGCCATCACCACTATGGATGCTTGCTGAGTTGCTCACTCTACTTGTTATTCGAGGTAAGGTGTGCGTCCGAAAGGATTCCGGAGGCGACAAAGCGCACCGACTTTTTGGATGGTCGCCACGGGTGACGGCGGGGAGGGGCCGTCACCACTTTAAAAGCTTCCTGCGTTAGGCCAAGGAAGCAAACCCCCTCATCTTATTTGATGATATCCTCGAAGTGACAGCCCAGAGGTTTAGTCCCTCGGAAATATCGGCAAATACGTAATGGGTAGGGTGTGCGCGTCCGAGAGTATTTCGGGGGCGACAATACGCACCCATTCTTTGCATGGTCGTCACCAATACAAGATTTTTTTGCATGAGTCAGTTAGGCTAGAACTGGATGAATTCTCCTCGGTTGACTTTAATACATGTCAGTGTGGTGCTTATGTCTCCATTTTCTTTCGTTGGAAGACTACAACTGAATCCCGGAAACGATTGAAGTCTTTACTTCCAAATGCGCGCCTGCGAGGATTGTGGAGGCGATAAAAGGCACCGACTCTCGGTATAATCTGCATGGGTGTGGGCGGCAAGGTACTCGTACGACCTTCAAACTGCAGACGGATATCAGTGTACCTTCTTATTTAATAAAATATATAATTTCCAGGAAGACGAGCTTAAAAATGTTGTTTGTTATGTTTCTTAAATACTTTTCTCTGCTCTAGATGCTGCTGCTCTTCGTGAGTTCTCAGCTACCGGAGACGTGATACATGGATACGTGGACCTGGGGGTAGGTCTTGTTCCTGAGAAGAAATGTGCGGTAAATCCACAGAATGACGAATGTTCAGTTTCTACGAAGAGCTTCTCAAGTGCCAGATTTAGTATCAATACATGATCAGTAAATGTACGGACAGTTCGTTCCAGCCTGTCATACCTGCTAAATAAAATTCAGTGTGCTGTGAGAACTATAAGCTTTATCATTCCATATAATAATTATACTGTATATTAAATTAGTCTAGCTGATATTCCTGTGCTTCAATGCGGAATTCTACTTTTTATACAGAATTATTGGTGAAGTAATGCACACGTTGTGAGTAAGATGTTATTAAATCGCTAAGTTCTTAGCAGTATACGAGAAACACAACGGGGAGTTCGTCATGTGTGAAATACGGGTTAAAGAGTTTTAATTTTCTACTGCCGGTCACACTCAAGTTGGGCAATTTCCTATATAATGGCAGACACTCACTACTACTCAATACTTTAATTCCTCTCCTGAAGGGGGAGGCGGGCCTTCTAGACGGTGACGCCGTCGCTTAGGCCAGAAGATTTATTACGGTAAAGGAGATGTGCGGAGACATACGTCAGTCATAAAAATCTTGGTAAGAAAAATTCCCAGGAATAAGGTATGAAATACAAAGGATGGTTTAAAAATCTGTGGTCCTAAGCAGAGTTTGATTAATAAAACCCCCCAGATATTTCAGTTTATCCACCTCCTGAATTAACTCGCTTCGTACTATCCACTATCATCTTGCTTTCTCTAGTTCTATTTTCCGGGCCTGCCAACACCTTAATCTTGTTACGACTTATTTTAAACGCCCGGTTATTAGCATATTCTTAAACCCCATAACTAAACTGAACAGTAAGGGAGTTAATCCATATCCTTGTCTGACTCCTGTTTGGATTTCAATTCGTTCAGATTTATGTCTTCTTTCGTCCGTCCACCCACGGTTAAGTTTTGGTTGGTCATGGAATCCCTGAAATCTGTCGATCACTGACCTAAACTTTGTTCGGTTTGAGATGTCTTCCGAATATAGTCCCACCTGTCTGAGATCCTTTCTCACCTCCCTGAACCATTTGTCTGACACTTAGGTCTGCTGTCTAGTATTGTGAAAATTCTTTTCGTTAGTCTCTTCTCATCCATTCTACACCGTATTTATTGATGCGTGTAATGATTTCTCCAGGGGTGAGCAATTTTTTTTGTCCGTTGAGATTATTCTACGGCGGGTATGACTTACGTTGAGTGGACACAGTTAAAATAATTGGGACATCCTGTAACACGTTCTGCAGTTCATGGATTTCACCACAGAATTCGTAACAAGAAATTTCATGAACCGTCTCCAGAATGTATTTGTGAGTTGTGTGAACTATTTTGCGACAGAGATTTCGTATTACAGTGTACAAAGAGGACGTTATCAATGACCTAACAATGTAGTGAACGACTTACTTACCTTACAAAGATATTTCGTGCTTTTCGTTTGAATGTTATTTTAATATTGCCTTACTTACGTACGTATGGCCATTGGCTGTAAATAAATCGGGCGAGTTCTACTCTTAGTTTTCCTTCTATTACATTAGAGTACTCAAAAAAGTTCGGTGTATTCTAGTAAAGTCTATTTGTATTCATCTGCGCGTATGTACACAAATTGTATATTACGAATGGTATATAAACAGAAAACAAAGACGTAACACCGCTCCAGGATGAAGAGCTCGTTCCATTTCTCACCGCATCGTCTCCAGACTCCAATGCTCCAGTCTGAATGGGCAGAGGCTTATAGTAACACCATGAGTAAAGAGCGACTTTGCTTTCCATTGCCGCGAACGAAAATAATCTACCTCCCGGTTGTAATGTGTAATTTTCAAAAGATACAAGTTTTAAACTATTAATGGTTGACACGCGTGGAATATTATAGTGCCAAAAGTCGGTTTTGGGGGCTGCCTGGCCGAGTCTCTGAAGGCGTACTCGTTTCACCCAAGAGGACGTGGGTTCCATTTTTCATTAAGAAGTCGAAAAATTTAAGAAACGTGATCTTTACTTCCGGAAGTGAGGTTCACCCAGCCTATACAAAAAACCAGAACCAGGAGAATTCGTGGGGTCAAGCGGATAACTAACCACTCTACCCCATCAAGAGTCAAGGTTACGGATAGTGGAAGCCTTCATCTACCACCAACTTCATGGAATGTACGGAGATGACACTGCTTTTCGATTTAACAAAATGTAGTGATTCATACATTGACGTCCTTCATAGCAAGAACTCGTGTAATTATAAATTATCCATTGCCTTCTAAAGTTGTACAATTTAAGTATCAATAAAAGCATTGCCGGTATACAATAGTTCGGGAGATCACTTTGGAATGATAATTTAACGAGTCGCCAACAATCAGATTTGTAGGGTGTTTCTTCATCCATATCTGAGCATCTTGGTTGACTTTTAGGAATAATGCGAATTATAAATGGCGTAGAGTCCTCTTTATATTTCATTTTTTTTATATTCAAAGGCTTTACATACTGCATATGTGCCCGAAGTTACTTCTGCTAAGCGTTCTCACACTCTTAACTGTAGAGATGATTAATGGCATCCGTACACACTATCACGCGATCTGTAGGAAGTTGCCATTTCCCCAAATTATACATCTTTAGAAGGTAATGAATCATTCATAATTTCAAAAGTACGTGCTATGAAGTGCTTAAACGTCAGAATTAATACAGATTGTTAGCAACCTAAAAATGGATTTGCCGGGCTGAGTGGCTCAGATGGTTGAGGTGCTAGAATTCTCACCCCAACTTGGCAGGTTCGATCCTGGCTCACTCCGGTGGTATTCGAGGGTACTCAAATATGTCAGCCTCGTATTGGTAGATTTACTGGCACGTAAAAGAACTCCTGCGAGTCTAAATTACGGCACTTTGGCGTCTCCGAAAAGCATAAAAGTTGTTCGTGGGACGTTAAGCCAATAATATTATTATTGAAATGGATTTCTTAGAGATAAGATAAACTCTGTAGTGAATGAAGCGCTGCTTCGTTTGATGGTAGTTGTTAAGCACAGTGCAGGAAACCTCTTGCCTTCCTTAGGAATATAGTTTGTTCATATACAATGAGATCGCAGCTTAGTCAGTGTTATAAAACGTCAACTACAGATTGACCCAAAGCCCGTTAACATTGACGGGACAATACTTCACGGAATATTGGATGTAAAGAGGTAATAATTGACACACAGTCGAAACCTGTTATAAACGGCCCCGAAAGAACCGCCAATTAATGGTCGTCATAAGCGATAGTTGCAAAATGTGGGTTTTTTTGCTAACAATTTTATATCTGTACGTTTTAAGCTGCATATTTATATGGTCAATTAACAGGATAAAGGTAGAACTTCAAAAAACTGAAGTGAAATAAGTACTGTAGTTGCAATACATTATTTCTGGAGTGGGTGTGGGAGAAATTTTTCTTATAATGTGTACACTGTATGTACAGCACTAATATAAAGTAATAAGTGAGGAAAGAAGTAGCAGCAATGTAAATTGATCAATAATGTTACACCAGGTCTTGGCTGAAGAATGAGATCTTCTTTTTGTACTTCCAAATAGTAGAAGTCGTTGAATGTGATAAACCCAATTCCTTCGCGATGCTGGCGTTTGTTTTCCCATTTTCTAATCGCCATATTATGTGTGATTTTCTTAATTACGAAACACTTTTCATTTCTTTTGTGACACCTTCAGAGCGATGCTTGCTGTGACTATTTAACTGTCAGACTAATTTGAAATCTAACCCCTGTGAGTGGGGGACGCAGATGAAGAATACACCCATGGTCTACTCTGCCCGTCGTAAGAAGCGACTAAAAGGGGCAACCAAGGGATGATCAAATTTGAACCATGAGGCTACTTGTAATTTGTACGATCAGGCGGTAACTCCATGGGTCGCATTTACTTGGGAGTAGTACCACTATGTTAGGTATACAATAGGTTTGTGATTAGTAGCACCAAAGTGTGAATCACGGTGGTATTTACAGTACCCGTGATTAATACCACCACATGCGGAAAAACATTGGATTGCGTTGCTTATAATTAATACAATTATGTGAGAAACACCACGAGTCTGGGAGTTGCCTGTGATCAGTACCACTATATGAACAACACCGTGGGTCTACGTTGCCTACGATTAGTACCCACTATGTGAAGAACACGACGACACAGTAGGAGCCCCTGTGATTAGTACCACTATATGAACAACACTGTGGGTCTACGTTGTCTACGATTAGTACCCACTATGTGAAGAACACGACGGTACAGTAGGAGTCCCTGTAATCAGTACACCTACGTGAGGAACACCATATATTTGCATTACCTGTTTGTGGCGCCGCAGTGTGAGGAACACCACAGGTGTTACACGCGCGTACTACATTACCTGTCAGTAGTACCATAATGAGTGGAATACCGCGAGTGTACGCTACTTTTGATTAGTAGCACAACATGACAAATACCAAGATTCTACTTTACCAGTTATAAATACAATTATGAAGGGCCGATGACCTGGATTTTGGAACCCATTTGATACAAAGCATGATCGTTTCAGGGTGGTGCTTTAGAAGCAGTCCCTTGGTCAGTAATACTACTGTTTAACGCTAGTTTCTGGGAATGTGGGGCATTGCGGGTCGGATCCACTAATTGTTTTAAATTCATATTGACCAATTCAATCTTATTCATCGCGTTTTGAATTCTGGACAGTGGATAGTTTTTGACTTTTAAATTGCCATTAATTTCGTACCATTAGGGGCTGATAACCTAGATGTTAGGCCCCTTTAAACTACAAACATCGTCAACATCATCGATTTGAAATCTACAATCTTCTGAAAACAAGAGTTTGAAAATAGCTTTATATGCTTGTCAGTAAACTCCAAACGTGAAAAAAATCAACATTGGACGTTATAGTCGATACATTTCTCGAAAAGTCATAACATGTACGCCGTTTTATAAGATATATCGTAATAAGCGATGTCGTACTATGAGGTATTTTAAATAGAGTGTTTATGTAGGATTAAGACAGGACTTTTATATTTCGCCATTATTTCCAATAAAAGCGATGTCGGAATAAATGGTTTTCAGTTTTGAACTCGTTTCTTTCATGTGTGCTGATCAGTTTCCCTCGTCGGTTAGGTATCACCTGTCCTGTACATTAGTGGGCACTACAAGAATTCCTCAATGATTCAACCACTGTGGACATATTTTGTGCACAGCATTCAAAAGGCTCCTTTAAATTTCGAGTCCACTTGCAGGGAACCTTTCTGAAGCCCGCGATTCATCGGCAACTTTGCAGGCATATTTATGGTGCGGGTATCTTTCGATGCGATGGTTGGCTAGTTACGCTGCTGTGACCTTGCTTGCCGCGGTTGTGGTAGTATTTTATAACAAAGAAGCTAATTTGATTTTGTGCGAATTCAATGGCTTTTACTGCATTTCTTACGAGGTACAGTAATGGCGATCTACAAGTAAGTATTGCTAACTTTCTATCTTATAAACTGAAACAGATAATTTATATTTTGAAGAGAAGGTCGTCCAAATGCCAGACAGGGAAGCAGGTGTTCCAATGAACGTTTTATAAAAGTATTGTGTAAGTTAGAAGTGTTCTACCGAGCTTGATAGCTCCAGTCGCTTAAGTGCGGCCAGTATCCAGTATTCGGGTGATAGTGGGTTCGAACCCCACTGTCGACAGCCCTGAAGATGGTTTTCCGCAGTTCCCATTTTCAGACCAAGCAAATGCTTGGAATCGACCTTAATTAAGGCCACAGCAGCTCCCTTCCCACTGCTAAACTTTCCCGTCCCATCGTCGCCATAGAACCTATCTGTGTCGGTGCGAGGTAAAGCAACTTGTAAAACAAAATAACTTTTCTTACTAATAAAACCATGACTTTAGTACAAACTGTATATTTCATTTTCCGATCTAGTCTAGAACTTCAGTATGACAAATGTGAGCTTTTTGTACTTTTGTGAAAATGGATCATTAATTGTAGACAAATCAGTAATTTTTCAGGAGAGAGAAGAATTATTTTTGGGTTTTATTTCTTGGTACACACTACTTCAACCAATTACATATGCAAGTGTATAAATTATTTCATATATTAAATCAATATTTATTGTTATAACTTAACGTTTTAGAAATGACATATGAACCAGATATGTTACAGTGGAAATTATCTGAAAATTTGTCTTACGTGTGTGTATAACAGAAGAGGAATTCTGTACATGCAATTGGGACACAAGTGGTAGCAAATTATTGTTGGTGCAATAATTAAAATAACAATAAGGATTAAAATGCCAAGAAAAATATTTAAAAATATAAATGTGATTTCGTCTATGGCCTTTATATGAATGACCTAAAACACCAGGTTATGTACCTACACAAACACTGCCCACCACCTTTAATTGTGTTTCATCCTTACTCCAGGGAAGACAAAGTTCTGCTGGCTTTCAACCAGCTTGAAGTTCAAATGTAAGACATAAGATGTCACCACAGCGTAAAAGAGTCATGATATACCCTATTTCCATTGAAATCTTACTTTTCAAAAATGTGTTGTTTACACCTTTATTCGGAGAGGTCTCCAGTTATGGTGTAATCGGGATAACGTTTTGTTACTGACAAAATGATTACATTTTGCTAGTCCACACATATTCAGTCCTCAGAAAAGGTGTTGCACTTTTTTGTATGTAATCCCCTTATCGCTGACAGTTTTTCAAAGCCTCCTTTCTGCATGGGTGTTTGGTGGATATATATGTGGACAGTATTTTCACAAATAGTTAACCACCTTCCAGGTACTGAACCTAGACGAATAGTATCGAAATATTTAGCGACCCAATACTGGCACAACTGTGTTAACAAGGAGTAAAAAATGCCTGATGATAATGATACACAGGATATTAATACAGTATCTTACAGACAGAGAGAAATTAACTTCAGCATACAGGGAAAAGAGCAGTAGCCACATGTCTAATAACTATGACGGATTGACTTACTACGATCAAGTTTTCCTTTCGCTTCGTATTCCGAAACCATTCATCGCATGCAACAGAACGTATCAATAAACTGGACTTCTAGTCTACCAAGGCTCATCTCCACGTCTGTGTTGCCGACTGGGAAGAGTTCCGTATTAAGAATGTTGTAATATATCTAGGTGTGGAAAGGAATCTGCCGTGGCCTCAATTAAGATACAGTCCCAGCATTTTCCTGGTGTTAACATTGGAAACCACAGAAAACCATGCTCAAGGCTGTCTACAGTGGGCCTGGAACCCATTGTCTCCCGAATGCAAGCTCACAGCTGTAATAAATTGTAGCGTATGTCTCATTACATTACGCCGTCCACTCAAATACAGACTAAGATTTCAGCAGATTGCCGTGATTCTGAACACACAAACAGATAAAAATTAAACGAAGGTGGAATTAATAATTACACACCTCATCCAAGTTAGAAAACTAGTGTTAGTCTAAAAATCAATATTTCTTAGGATTCGCTATGCCCAACTAAATACCACATTTGAACATATTTGAAGTTTAAAAATTATTTTCTCTTATTCTCTTCCCAATATCTCTTCATCCTCTTGCTCTGTTCCATTTTATGTTGTTCATCCTGCATTTAGAAAATTTGCGTTCGTTAATTAAGGTTCTGAATTTTATTCTAACTGGAAGGGTTTCTTCATTAGCGTCAATTTCGTTTAGGTCGTTGCTGATTTCTTTTAGCCAATTATTGTGAATTTTCATTGATAAGGCTAAGTGAAAAACATTATTTCCGAGCCTGTTATTATACATCGCAGTTTCCTGTTGGTATCTCTGATTTATTTTCTCTAACTTGATAGATTTCATGCGATTTATTTTTCATATAAATTCTATTTTTGGAACTAAGATTTTTCTGAGGATTCTCCTTTCTTGTTTTCCGACCAACTTTATTCGAGAATCGCCACTATTTACAATCGTTTCAGATGCATAAAGTGGTTCTGCTTTATCTACTTTCTTTTAACATCATAATGTTGCCCGTTTTGATGTAGTTCTTTTACTGTATCTGTTCCAAGTATTTTTGAATGCTTTTTTAAGTTTTTCAGCAATTCAGCTATTCATTTGTTAACTTGCTGATATAACCCTGGTAGTTCAATAACTTTACTAGGAACTTAAATTTGTCTTTAGTTCGATATTTACATATTTGGTGATTAACGGCTGACTGGTGAAACCTGATTTAGCCTCTTTCATATTATTTGCCCTTTTGTAAGAAATTTGAGGTTCTGTTTTGCCTGCTACTTCATGGATATTTCCTACACACTGGATTGCTTTCTGTCTGTTGTTGCATACGGTATCAATGCCAACAGCAAATACTGGGCAATTAAGGTGAATTTTGTTTTGGAGAGATCTACCTATATTTGTACCTTTACTTTAATTTTGCCATATCAATATTACATATATTATATAATACCTTTTTTTCCTTCTACAGATTTATCCATCATCTACGTAGAGGAAATAAAAAAACAATAAACATAAACAAGATTACACGTGTCGAGTCTATGACTCAGCTCAGTCAACGGGATATTCCCTGTCTTGTATCATTCCCCACCACCTCCCAACGGCTAACCTGTTGTTATGTGTGGGTGGGGGGGTGCACTCGAACACCGATTACCTTCCTTTCCTCTCGTTCCGTTGACTCATCTCAAAGAATTATTTTACGGAGCACCTTCACAACACGTCCTTATGTCTCTCACTCAGTTCATTTTATATACTCCATCGTCACAACGAACCGCCGAATATTTACCATTGCCCAACATCACGATAGGGCACCAGAGCAAACGACAACCGCTACAAAAGAATAAGAAAATATAAAAGAGCCGATATAAAGAGATCCTTTCATTCGTTACTCCCCTGTTAAACTGTTCACTCCTGTAAATATTCCTTATTCTTATTTACTTCATGCATACGTTCCTCATTTCACTTAAATATTTGCATATACTACCCATACATTTTCATTATTTCACAAGCCACACAATAATGTTTAGTTCATTGCCAGTCTGACTTGTTTTTCTGACTCTCACTCAATAACTTTCCACTCACTCCTTTTGTTTCTTTACACCCAAATGTCAGATGGTAATCCGCCTTCAATTCATCACACAAAATGCATGCAATTGTATCTGCATTTTTAATCCACCCCTTATTCTTATACAAATCCAGCAACCGCCATAAAAAACAAAGGGAACATTTTTAATAATCAATATTCATGTTTATTTGAATATATAAATGGAAGTCGGTTTTAAAAGTATACCTGAATTAATGAGACACTTCCAGGCATCTTAGAAACTTAAAATTCGCTACCAGAGTACCTGATGACCTCAAGATCCGTAGAAAAATATAAAATTCCAAAAAGTCCCCGAGAGGGTCAAGCTGGGTGGTTTTCATATTTGGGGCTCAGTATAAGGCAAGTATGGGTGCTGTAAGATTAACGAAAATCTGCGGGATCATGGTTTTACCAAACGAACAAAATTCCGGCCAGGATATGGGAGCGGTCAGGTGGCGCTGTTGTCGATGTGTAGTGTGCATTTGACGGGTGTCCAGTTGGAAGTATTGTTGCTGTGTGGCGTTGACGTGAAGAGTGTCGATTTCCCCGCGCTAAAGCATGTTTTCAATAAATGATCAAGGTTCGTGTCTTAAGGGAAGTCGTAAAGGTCCAAATAGGCAATACGCCCTCAATTCATCACACAAAATGAATGCATCTTTAAAACTGCATCTGGATCCAGTCTGTAAAATGTAAGTAGATGTCGAACAAGTTGTATCTCGTTACCACCTGAGTGATTGTTTCATTCCAAAGGGCAGTTTATTACAATTCTAGCGCTGAATGTTTACATGGCTAGACCAGTCCGTATTAATTGACGAAGGGAAGTTTTGGAGTAGGACAAAATTCGCCCGGTTTGAAAGACCGGACTAGGTTAATTAAAACATTTTATTCATGATTGCATGTAACCTTTTGAGTGTTTCGAATATATAATACAAATGTGTGTGCACATTTTGGGCCGGTGAAAGACCTGCATATGACGAAGGCAGCCTTATGACTTATTGAAAATAGTTACAGTCTGTTTTTATAAGTTGGAAATATCGAAACTGTTTCTAAGGAAACGTACTAGCCCATTATTGCTACAAAATACACTATTGGTATACAAATAAGCCAGCTTTTAATACACGCGATGTACAATATTATATTAATTGAGTATAATGCATCATCGACATGAATGAGATAGTGACGCTAAATATGCTAAACTGTACATACGTACAGGAAGGACTACATTGTAGGCTAGTATACGAGATGATCCCACTTTTTGGTTTTTACGATCGCAGCAGTGAATAGTTCGTTTACTGTGCAGTCCGTATTCATTTTATATAAGAAGGCAAGGATTCTGCTCCTCGAGGGAACAACGAAGCAAGCATTCATAGGGGCGGTGCGCGTCCGAAAGGATTCCGGAGGCGACAAAGCGCACCCACTATCTGGATGGTCGCCACGGGTATTGGCGGGGAGGTGCCATCACCACTATGGTGCTTGCTCAGTTGTTCTCTTTGGGGGTAATAGAAGCAACGACAGAAGCATTCATAGGGGCGGTGCGCGTCCGAAAGGATTCCGGAGGCGACAAAGCGCACCAACTACCTGGATGGTCGCCACGGGTATTGGCGGGGAGGTGCCATCACCACTATGGATGCTTGCTGAGTTGCTCTCTTTTGGGGGTAATAGAAGCAACGACAGAAGCATTCATAGGGGCGGTGCGCGTCCGAAAGGATTCCGGAGGCGACAAAGCGCACCACCTACCTGGATGGTCGCCACGGGTATTGGCGGGGAGGTGCCATCACCACTATGGATGCTTGCTGAGTTGCTCTCTTTGGGGGTAATAGAAGCAACGACAGAAGCATTCATAGGGGCGGTGCGCGTCCGAAAGGATTCCGGAGGCGACAAAGCGCACCAACTACCTGGATGGTCGCCACGGGTATTGGCGGGGAGGTGCCATCACCACTATGGATGCTTGCTGAGTTGCTCTCTTTGGGGGTAATGGAAGCAACGACAGAAGCATTCATAGGGGCGGTGCGCGTCCGAAAGGATTCCGGAGGCGACAAAGCGCACCAACTATCTGGATGGTCGCCACGGGTATTGGCGGGGAGGTGCCATCACCACTATGGATGCTTGCTGAGTTGCTCTCTTTGGGGGGAATAGAAGCAACGACAGAAGCATTCATAGGGGCGGTGCGCGTCCGAAAGGATTCCGGAGGCGACAAAGCGCACCAACTACCTGGATGGTTGCCACGGGTATTGGCGGGGAGGTGCCATCACCACTATGGATGCTTGCTGAGTTGCTCTCTTTTGGGGGTAATAGAAGCAACGACAGAAGCATTCATAGGGGCGGTGCGCGTCCGAAAGGATTCCGGAGGCGACAAAGCGCACCAACTATCTGGATGGTCGCCACGGGTATTGGCGGGGAGGTGCCATCACCACTATGGATGCTTGCTGAGTTGCTCTCTTTGGGGGTAATAGAAGCAACGACAGGGGCATTCATAGGGGCGGTGCGCGTCCGAAAGGATTCCGGAGGCGACAAAGCGCACCAACTACCTGGATGGTCGCCACGGGTATTGGCGGGGAGGTGCCATCACCACTATGGATGCTTGCTGAGTTGCTCACTCTACTTGTTATTCGAGGTAAGGTGTGCGTCCGAAAGGATTCCGGAGGCGACAAAGCGCACCGACCTTTTGGATGGTCGCCACGGGTGACGGCGGGGAGGGGCCGTCACCACTTTAAAAGCTTCCTGCGTTAGGCCAAGGAAGCAAATCCCCTCATCGTATTTGATGATATCCTCGAGGTGACAGCCCAGAGGTTTAGTCCCTCGGAAATATCGGCAAATACGTAATGGGTATGGTGTGCGCGTCCGAGAGTATTTCGGGGGCGACAATACGCACCCATTCTTTGCATGGTCGTCACCAATACAAGATTTTTTTGCATGAGTCAGTTAGGCTAGAACTGGATGAATTCTCCTCGGTTGACTTTAATACATGTCAGTGTGGTGCTTATGTCTCCATTTTCTTTCGTTGGGAGACTACAACTGAATCCCGGAAACGATTGAAGTCTTTACTTCCAAATGCGCGCCTGCGAGGATTGTGGAGGCGATAAAAGGCACCGACTCTCGGTATAATCTGCATGGGTGTGGGCGGCAAGGTACTCGTACGACCTTCAAACTGCAGACGGATATCAGTGTACCTTCTTATTTAATAAAATACATAATTTCCAGGAAGACGAGCTTAAAAATTTTGCTTGTTATGTTTCTTAAATACTTTTCTCTGCTCTAGATGCTGCTGCTCTTCGTGAGTTCTCAGCTACCGGAGACGTGATACATGGATACGTGGACCTGGGGGTAGGTCTTGTTCCTGAGAAGAAATGTGAGGTAAATCCACAGAATGACGAATGTTCAGTTTCTACGAAGAGCTTCTCAAGTGCCAGATTTAGTATCAATACATGATCAGTAAATGTACGGACAGTTCGTTCCAGCCTGTCATACCTGCTAAATAAAATTCAGTGTGCTGTGAGAACTATAAGCTTTATCATTCCATATAATAATTATACTGTATATTAAATTAGTCTAGCTGATATTCCTGTGCTTCAATGCGGAATTCTGCTTTTTATACAGAATTATTGGTGAAGTAATGCACACGTTGTGAGTAAGATGTTATTAAATCGCAAGGTTCTTAGCAGTATACGAGAAACACAACGGGGAGTTCGTCATGTGTGAAATACGGGTTAAAGAGTTTTAATTTTCTACTGCCGGTCACACTCAAGTTGGGCAATTTCCTATATAATGGCAGACACTCACTACTACTCAATACTTTAATTCCTCTCCTGAAGGGGGAGGCGGGCCTTCTAGACGGTGACGCCGTCGCTTAGGCCAGAAGATTTATTACGGTAAAGGAGATGTGCGGAGACATACGTCAGTCATAAAAATCTTGGTAAGAAAAATTCCCAGGAATAAGGTATGAAATACAAAGGATGGTTTAAAAATCTGTGGTCCTAAGCAGAGTTTGATTAATAAAACCCCCCAGATATTTCAGTTTATCCACCTCCTGAATTAACTCGCTTCGTACTATCCACTATCATCTTGCTTTCTCTAGTTCTATTTTCCGGGCCTGCCAACACCTTAATCTTGTTACGACTTATTTTAAACGCCCGGTTATTAGCATATTCTTAAACCCCATAACTAAACTGAACAGTAAGGGAGTTAATCCATATCCTTGTCTGACTCCTGTTTGGATTTCAATTCGTTCAGATTTATGTATAAATAAATAAATAAATAAATAAATAAATAAATAAATAAATTGCACAAAGTCAGATAAGTGTACTGTAAGTAGCAAGGCTGTAGAGTTGTCTGCTTGTCGTAGGAAGAACATTTTACATTCTAGTAAGTTTCACTCACCTGTACTGCTAAGAAGCACAAAGCTAAATGGATGGGCATGAATCCTACAAAACTAGTACCGTACTTTTCCTGAAAACCGGATAGTCTTCAATAATTTACTCCAGTATAACATTATTTCTTCTCCAGTGAATGCACGGCGAATATTACTATCCTCTGCGAGCTATTTACTCCTGTCGCTTTTAAGCTCCAATTATGCTACCGGAACGAAAACCTCTCAATTTGCATATTATACACAGGAGTGTCATAAACGGCAATAGCTTCTATTGTTTGAGTATGACAGTCATGTCCTAGTTGTAATTACATCTGTATTAACCGCAGAGAGACTACACACTATAAAGTAGCCTTTATTATGCAAGTAAACAGCAATAATTAAATAACAGTGTTGGAACATGAATTGAGATTAGAATAAATTTCATTTATAATTAATTTGATCGAACAAAACATTACTGATAATAATGTCGGTGGAATAGACAAAGGATTTATCAGGCAATCACAATTCAAAATACACAGTATTTGTTGCATGCGTGTTAATTACAATTAAACATAAACCCTAGGTGGATTGAATAGATAATTGCTCATTTATTTCGACAAGTAAAAAAAAACCGGTTATTTTATCTTAAATCATAACATATTACATAGTATATACAATATGTACCTTATTGTGAATGTTGTATCCTTTTTAGAATTCTGATAGAGATCTTTAGTAGCAGTATGTGTTTAAGAAGCAAACTAAGTTCTCTGTAGTTACATTCAGTCATTTGACCACCGTTTCCGGCTCATTGCTAAATCAAGGGGTGCCGAGTTCGATTCCCGGCTGGGTCGTAGATTTTAAATTAAATTGGTTAATTCTTTATTGAGAGGCTGGATGTTTTTTTCCTTTTCAACAGTAGATTTCTCCTTAGGTAGGGCTTCATTCTGACACACGCCCAAGTCGCCTGTAGGGCCTCATCTCGAAATATCTCCATCAGGCCACTACGGAGGCCATATGCCATTAAAATAAAATGACTATCGTGATCACTTAGTACTGTATGATCACAAAATATTATTTATTTCATGCTACGATGTAAGTACGGAAAATGACGCTTTAGCGTACTGTATTTTTTAAATAATTTGTTTTAAGTCACACCGGCACAGATAGGTCTTATGGCGGCGATGGGATAGGAAATAGCTAGGAGTGGGAAGGAAACGGCCGTGGCCTAATTAAGGTACAGCCCCATCATTTGCATAGGGTGAAAGCGGGAAAACACAGAAAACCATATTTAGGTCTGCCGACAGTGGGGTTCGAACCCACCATCTCCCGAATGCAAGCTCACAGCTGCGCGACCCTAACCACACGGCCCGTACTGTAATTACTGTCCACAGTGTTTTAATAGAAATTGTCTCTGATTGGTTCAATTCCGCTTCACATTAACGTACACACGGATACTCAGAGGGATCGTGAGTCAGGGTACACAAAACTTAACCTTGTTGAATTGTCCCTCCGCCAGATTGCACCACCGTGCTTTTGTACCCATCTACACGAAAATGTCGTTTCTGTGTTCCCAGTTCAAGTAATCTGATACCGTGCGCTACCACTGTACTCACTAACGTATAGGATAATTCGTTTCCAACAGATAAATATCGCATATTTCACAGTAAATCCTAAAGTTCTTATTACCTACATTAATCCAAGACCAGAGGACCATGTTTACAACTCTGGTAGCTTAGTGGACTGTTCGCTGCTTCAAATAACGTTAATTTTTATGTTTTATTATAATATTACCCCTAAATACAGCTTATACTGTATCTATCATAATAAGACCCGAACAACAGAACAACAAAACGTAAATGTATGGATCAAACATGGACGTTTATCTTCGCGACGGACAAAAGCCTTAAATGCGTACGTACATTATCATTATAGACCGTTATGCCTTTCAGCGTTCAGTCTGCAAGCCTATGGAATTTACTAAAGGTCGCCATATCATCCAGAGTATCACTATTCATTCCAGCGACCCCGAAAACTATGGATTGTACACTAATATAGGTGGTTTTCGATTATTTTTAATCCCTCCCCACTTCACCTCAAAGGGTTTTCGGTGTGTCTTACTCCCACGGTATTTCTCTCAAGATTGTATTAAGTCATATGTGTTCCAAGTCTGGTTGAAATTGCAGGTTTGTCCATAATGGCCGTCATTTGTAATTGTTTAGCTTGGACGATATCTTTACGTAGAGATATTGCACCTTAACTATATGCAACCGGCTATGCACAAAATATATTGCGGGCTAGTGTAGGAGTGATCGTTTCTTCTTCTTCTTGAGGCGCCTTCTCCTAGCGGAGGTTGGCGGTCCACATAGCCAGCTCCGGACGTGATGTTGCAGCATGGAAAGCATCTTCTGAAGTGCAGTTGTGCCACCTTCGGATGTCCTTCAGCCATGAATTCCTCCTCCTGCCAACAGACATTTTCCCCTGTATTTTACCTTCAATGATGAGTTGTAATAGCTGGTACTTCTCACCTCTCATAATGTGCCCTAGATATTGGGTTTTTCTTTTCTTTTACAGTAAGTAGTAGTTCTGTTTGTTTCAACATGCGATGAAGGACTTCGTCAATTGAAATTTTCAGCACCTAAGGTATTCGGAGTAGGCGGCGATATAGATACATATCAAAAGCATCAATTCTTTTTTCTAGATTTTGGTCAAGGGTCCAGCTTTCATACCCAAAGAGAAAATGGAGAATGCATAGCACCGAATCATTCGCGTTCTTAATTGCACACGTAGATCCGATTTTGTAAATAGCTGTTTCATGCTAACAAATTGTCATCTGGCCTGTTCTGTTCTAGATTTTATCTCTCCCTTGGAATCACATTCCTCATCTAGCACAGTACCCAAGTATTTGAAGGAGGATACTTGTTCAATCTTACTGCCTTTTATTGACAGGGTTATTTGTATTTTTCTTTTAGAGAAGACTACAACTTTGGTCTTGGAAGCGTCGGACCAAACTCTTCACTGCTCTAGACTAATTTGTCTATAATGCGTTGGAGCACAGGTAATACATTTGCTATGGCAACAGTATCATCTGCGTACCTGATATTGTTATTTGCCTGTCCATTTATAACTATCCTGCTATTTTCCTCCAACAGCACCTCCCTAAATATTGCCTCAGAATAAATGTTGAATAAGACCATGTGACCTTGCCGCGGTGGGGAGGCTTGCGTGTCCCAATGATGCAGATAGCCGAGCCGCAGGTGCAACCATATCGGATGGGTATCTGTTGAGAGACCAGACTAACGAATGGTTAATCGAAAGGGGGGTAGCAGCCTTTCGGTAGTTGCAAGGGCGGCAGTCTAGATGATTGACTGATACGGCCTTGTAATAATACTCAACATGGCTTAGCTGTGTTGATACTGCTACACGGCTGAAAGCAACGGGAAACTACAGCCGTAACTACCTCCCGAGGACATGCAGCTCTCTCTGTATGAATGATGTACTGATGATGGCTTCCTCCCGGGTAAAATATTCCGGAGGTAAACTAGTCCCCCATTCGGATCTCCGGGTGGGGACTACACGAGAGGGGGCGATCATCAGGAAGAAGGATACTGACATTCTGCGAGTCGGAGCGTGGAATGTTAGAAGTTTGAATCGTTGTGGTAGGTTAGAGAATCTGAAAAGGGAGATGGATAGACTAAAGTTAGATGTAGTTGGTATAAGTAAAGTACGTTGGCAGGAAGAACAGGATTTTTGGTAAGGCGACTACCGAATTATCAACACGAAATCAAACAGGGGAAATGCAGGAGTTGGTTTAATAATGAATAAGAAAATAGGGCAGCGGATAAGCTACTACGACCAGTATAGTGAAAGAATTATTGCTGTCAAGATAGACACCAAACCAATGTCCACCACAATAGTGCAGGTTTATATGCCTACTAGTTCAGCGGATGATGAAGAAATCGAAAGAATATATGAGGAGATAGAAGATTTAATTCAATATGTAAAAGGTGACGAGAATCTAATTGTGATGGGAGACTGGAATGCAGTGGTAGGCCAAGGAAGAGAAGGTAGTACAGTAGGAGAATTCGGATTGGGACAAAGGAACGAAAGAGGAAGTCGGCTGGTTGAATTCTGCACTGATCATAATTTAGTCCTTGCCAATACTTGGTTCAAACACCACAAACGACGGCTGTATACGTGGACGAGACCTGGAGACACTGGAAGGTATCAAATAGACTTCATTATGATTAGGCAGAGATTGAGAAACCAGGTGTTGGATTGAAAAACTTTCCCAGGAGCAGACGTGGACTCTGACCACAACTTGTTGGTCATGAAATGCCATCTGAAGTTGAAGAAATTGAAGAAAGGAAAGAATGCAAAAAGATGGGATCTAGACAAGTTGAAAGAAAAGAGTGTGAGAGATTGTTTCAAGGAACATGTTGCACAAGGACTAAATGAAAAGGCTGAAGGAAACACAATAGAGGAATAGTGGAGAGTCATGAAAAATGAAGTCAGTAGGGCGGCTGAAGAAATGTTAGGAAGGAAGAAAAGATCAACTAAGAATCAGTGGATAACTCAGGAGATACTAGGCCTGATTGATGAACGACGAAAATACAAGAATGCTAGAAATGTAGAGGGCAGAAAAGAATACAGGCGATTAAAGAATCAAGTGGATAGAAAGTGCAAGGTTGCTAAGGAAGATTGGCTGAAGGAGAAGTGCAAGGATGTCGAAGACTGTATCGTCTTGGGAAAGGTAGATGCTGCATACAGGAAAATCAATGAAACCTTTGGAGAAAGGAAATCTAGGTGCATGAATATTAAGAGCTCAGATGGAAAGCCACTTCTAGGGAAGGAATACAAAGCAGAAAGATGGCAGGAGCATATCCAACAGTTGTATCAAGGTAACGATGTAGATAATTTGGTTCTGGAACGTGAAGAGGCTGTTGATGCTGATGAAATGGGAGACCCAATTTTGAGGTCAGAGTTTGACAGAGCTGTGAGTGACCTCAATAGGAACAAGGCACCTGGAATTGATGATATTCCCTCTGAACTACTGACTGCCTTAGGAGAAACCAGCATGGTAAGATTATATCATTTAGTGTGCAGGATGTATGAGACAGGAGAAGTCCCATCCGATTTTCGGCAGAATGTTGTTATACATATTCCCAAGAAAGCCGGTGCTGACAGGTGTGAAAACTACCGCACCATTAGTTTAGTATCTCATGCCTGAAAAATTTTAACACGTATTATTTACAGAAGAATGGAAAAACAAGTTGAAGCTGAGTTGGGAGAAGATCAATTTGGCTTCAGGAGAAATGTAGGAACACGTGAAGCAATCCTGACTTTACGTCTGATCTTAGAGGATCGAATCAAGAAGGACAAGCCCACGTACATGGCATTCGTAGATCTAGAAAAGGCATTCGATAATGTTGATTGGAACAAGCTATTTATGATTCTGAGGATGATAGGGATCAGATTCCGAGAACGAAGAATTATGTACAACCTGTACAAAAATCAGTCTGCAGTGATAAGAATCGAGGACTTTGAAAAAGAAGCAGCAATCCAGAAAGGAGTGAGGCAAGGCTGCAGTTTGTCCCCTCTCCTTTTCAATGTTTACATAGAACAGGCAGTAAAGGAAATCAAAGAGAAATTTGGAAAGGGAATCACACTCCAAGGAGAGGAAATCAAAACCTTGAGATTTGCCGATGATATTGTTATTTTATCTGAGACTGCAGAAGATCTCGAGAAATTGCTGAATGGTATGGATGAAGTCTTGGGTAAGGAGTACAAGATGAAAATAAATAAGTCCAAAACAAAAGTAATGGAGTGTAGTCGAACGAAGGCAGGTGGTGTAGGAAATATTAGATTAGGAAACGAAGTCTTAAAGGAAGTAGATGAATATTGTTACTTGGGTAGTAAAAGTAACTAACGATGGCAGAAGTAAGGAGGACATAAAATGCAGACTAGCACAAGCAAGGAAGAGCTTTCTTAAGAAAAGAAATTTGCTCACTTCAAACATTGATATCGGAATTAGAAAGATGTTTTTGAAGACTTTCGTGTGGAGCGTGGCATTGTATGGAAGTGAAACTTGGACGATAACTAGCTCAGAAAGAAAGAGAATAGAAGCTTTTGAAATGTGGTGTTACAGAAGAATGCTGAAGGTGAGATGGATAGATCCAATCACGAATGAAGAGATACTGAATCGAATGGGTGAGAGGAGATCGATTTGGCTAAATTTGACAAGAAGAAGAGATAGAATGATAGGACACATCTTAAGACACCCAGGACTTGTTCAGTTGGTTTTTGAAGGAAGTGTAGGTGGTAAGAACGGTAGGGGTAGACCAAGGTATGAATATGACAAACAGATTAGAGCAGATGTAGGATGCAATAGTTACGTAGAAATGAAAAGGTTAGCACAGGATAGGGTGGCATGGAGGGCTGCATCAAACCAGTCTATGGACTGATGACTCAAACACACAACAACACAAGAGAGGTGACAGCACACAACCCTGACGAACACCTTTTCTGATTGTAGTCGCTTCTGATGTCTTTTGGTCGATTTGGCATCTGCGGTTTGATTCCAGTACAGTGCGCTGGTAATGCGTAAATCGTATTGGTCAATACCAGTCGATCTTAATATATCTCTACCATCTTTTCATGTTTCACACTGTCGAAGGCTTTTTTGTAGTCAATGAAACAAGTATATACATCGACATTTATGTCCCTGCACCTCTGTACTAGTACATTTAAGGAGAAGAGTGCTTCACGTGTGCCGATCCCATTTCGGAAGCCAAACTGGGTCTGATCCATATGAGATTCACATTTCTTGTAAATCCGGGTGTGTATGATCCGCAGAAATGTTTTGAGGACATGGGACATCAAACTAATCATACGGTAATCATCACACTGGGAGGAGTTCTGCTTCTTCGGTATTGGTATGAAAGTTGATCTCAGCCAGTCAGAAGGTATCTTTCCTGATGTATAGATGATGTTGAACAACGATGTTAGTAGACTGAGGCCGTTTGAGACATGTTCAGCTATATCTTTAACAACTTCAGCGTAAATTCTGTCTGGACCAGTGGATTTACCATTCTTCTGAAGTTTAATGGCATTCAATACTTCTCTCTTTGTTACTTTACGACTGGCTTCATTGATTCTTTCGTCAGGTGGCGGAGGATCATCTCTATCATCTTTGAAGGGATATTCGACGTATTTATTCCATCTTTTAAGTTTTTCTTCAACTCCTAAAATAATCTCATTGTTTGCGTTCCTTAATATTTGTCCGCATCGCTTCTTTTGTACACCACTCAGCTCTTTCACCTTTTAGTATAGGTTAAAGTGATCATGTTTCTCTTGAAGTTCCTCGATTTCCTTGCAATTGTCAGACATCCAGGATTCCTTTGCTTCTCTGCATTTTCTACGCATCTCTTTGTGTAGATTTTTGTATTTAACGGGGTCTTTACCTTTATATTTCCTTCTTTCATTCATAAGCTCCAGGATTTCATCAGTCATCCAGTTTTGCTTTTTCTGCTGTTGATGTATCACATGCTATTTTCCTGGACTTGAGTTATGCTATCTCTTATTGAGTTCCATGTGGATTCTACTTCTATATGTTGAGACTCTTTTATTGCTTCCATTTTTTCTTCTAGAGCAGCACCAACACTAGTTCTGACATCAGAATTGTCCAATTTTCTGATGTCTATGCGTCTTGATAATTTAGCACATTTTTTAGCGTTTCTAAAGCGTTGCATTTTAAAGTCCATTACTAGAGGGTTGTGATCACTGTTAATGTCGGCACCAGGATAGGTTTTTACTGATTTCACGAATTTCTTCAGCTCATGTTTCACTAAAATAAAATCGATCTGATTTCTGACAGTCTTTTCTTCATTATCTGCAGGTGAAGTCCATGTGTATAGCCTCCTAGGGTGAAGTTTGAAAAATGTATTAGAAACGAAAACTTCCTGTTCTGTGCAAAACTACACCAATCTGTCTCCCCTTGTGTTTCGTTCACCAAGACCACAGCTCCCTACAATATCACCTTCAACACCGAGGCCAATCTTTGAGTTGAAATCACCCATGACCAGTGTTATCTCTCCTTTCTTTGTAAGTTTCAGTGCTTCATTCAATGTATCATATACTGATTCTATCTCTTCATCATCTTTGTCAGAAGTTGGTGCATGAACCTGGGTGACATTCATAGGTTGGTGTGAAGTTTGCAACCTTACTAACAATATTAGATCACTAATTAGAACGAAATCTAAAACTGATTATGCAATCATTGATGACACAATAACGCCAACTCCATACCTGTGGTTAAAATCATCTCCCCCTGAAAAGTACATAGATCCTTCCTTCATAATCTGAATCCCTGATCCAGGCCATCTTACTTCACTTAACCCAAGAATGTTAATTTTCAGCCTGCACCTTTCTGCTTCCACGTTTGCAAGCTTCCCAGTCATATATAAGCTGCGTACATTCCATGTAGCAATTCAAAATTTTGTTGTCGTACACTTTGATCTCACCAAAACTGTCGGGCTTTCTAATCATAGCACTGTTCAAAACATTCCCCCCTGGAGATCCGAATGGGGGAATAGAAACTCCGGATAATAATTTTACATTAAACAGAGCCATGCCATATGAACTCAAAGGGATATCCTTCAGAATCTTTAATGCAGTGGTTTTTCGTTGCCTTCTGTATCCTAATGCCGTTGACCAGTTGTAGGTTCATCCGCCTTTTGGGACCATTTTCTGCCCCAAGGATAATAGAGTGCCCTAACCTCTACCCGCTCATCCACCCTCTAGGAGACTGTTGGCACTTGGTAGAGGGTATCTTCTTATACTGGAAGATACTCGGTCGTTTTCACACTACCCTATACAATTTCCTTCTCGATGTCTTGCTGCTGGTATCATTTAGGTACCACAAGCTCAATTTTCTTTCTTAATTTCCTAATTTAGTTATTCTTGCTAAAACTGAACAGAGGAATTTCGTTAACTTAAAGTACAGTAGTATAATTTCAGCTAGACAGTAGTATTCTAAATAATTCGAGAAGCCAATAGCTTGACTTTAAAGATAATAATTACTATTCTGAGAGCATATATTGGTGATGAATAAGTGAAAACTTATCAACTTACATTCACAGATGTAAGATTTTGTACTAAATTGGTTTTATGAAAACATCGTCATAAAAAATCTGAGTTGATTTTCTACCTTGTTGAACTACAAAACCAAGTCACGAGTGTATGCCGTAGCTTCTTTTAGGTCATAGAATATGTTATATCTGCACACGATAGTTAATTTAATAGCCAGTCAAATAAACGTTCACAGTATTACAACTTTACAACCCGCTTCACTAAAACTCTAATGATAATAACATAACCTTGACTTGCATAAATTCAAACTAATCGCATTTTCCACAATCGTAAGTAAGGCTCTTTCTCTTTAGTGAACCAGGACTCCCTAATGTTTCAGATGCAGTTTACCTATGTCCACCGCCATCTTAAATTTACTCTTGTTTATTCTATTGACTTATAACCTCTTTGCTCATTCAGATCTAAGAAGTGAGCAACTTTGACCCATAGTAGCTTTGGACCTATGGAAAAGAAAAAGATAATGGCTGTCTCTTATTTCAGTAATATTTTTAACATATATAAGTGGGAAATACTAGATAATACTTCTCCTTGAGTATGGGTACGTAATAACGCGCTGCCGTTTTTGAAATTCAATGAATAACTCTTGTAATACTTTTCTTCTTTACCAAAATCCCACACTCGTAATCTAGTCCAACTTATTGTGTATTCAATTGTTATAGATCGTTTAATGATTTGATTTTATGCTTACTCAAATCTGACCTAACTTAGAGACCTACCAATATCTCGTAATTCACCGGCAGGTAATTCCGGAGAAATTGAAACAAAAATTAAGCAAGTCGATCCATTATTATTATTATTATTATTATTATTATTATTATTATTATTATTATTATTATTATTATTATTGGCGTATGGCAACAAGTTATATGCATATATATTCAAGTAATCAATATTTACAAATATACACAGACAAGAAACATGTTTCTTGCGAGGAAGATTTAGTTAGAGTAGAATGTCCAGTTATGTGATCCACTGTACGGCTTCCTCTGTTGGTTCCAAAAAGACACTCGGGATACCTGTGTTGTGGGAACGTCGTACGCATTCAGTTACAATATGAGGGATCGTCTGTCGAGTGGCACCACAGTCACACTGTGGTGGTGAAGTATATTTCCACTTATGAAAGGCATCCCTGTATCGTCCATGTTTTTTGTTCTCACCCGATTCAGAGTGGTCCAAAGCTTATGCGGTAGATGATGTCCACCAGGAAGGTGTTCACCAGAAAAGATGCTGTGCAGGGAACTGTATGTCTCAACTTTCGAGCGACTTCATTCTTATAAAGGGTGAAGATTCCCATTAGCCAATGTGACAGTATAATGCAAAGATGAGTGACGTGACTTAAGCCTCGTTATCTTCAGAGCGGGAATATAATCCAAAACAGGCAGTTGAGGGCTCATTTCAATCTTCTTGTACTCTCGAATGAGAGCATTTGATCTTAAATCAGGTGACATTATACCCGATAGAATTGGAGGCCAATAAAGGGGAGTGAACTGGATAGTACCAGATATTAACCGCATGCTAGCATTCAGTTGATATCAATGAGTCTTGTATATGGTCTATTCAGCCAAACTGGTTCACAGTACTCAGCACAGAAGGAAACCAGTCCCAATGCATACGATTCTAAGATTTTGCTGAGGAACCCCAACTTGAGACACTCAATTTCTGAAGGATATTATTGCGTGTTTTGAGCTTTTTGGACAGATTCATAAGATGTTGTTTGTAACATAGTGTGCGATCAAGTGTAATGCCCAAATATTTTGGATACCAGCTGTGCCTAAGTTCACGATGACAAAAACGAATGTGAAGTTTAATGCCACCTTGTCGATTATTCAGACGAAAACCTGACACTTCTGTTTTGTTACGGTTAGAATTCAGTCGCCATTTTTTAACGTTCGTTTCAAGTGAAATCGGGTCTCTTTGTGGCACTTCTTCTGTCACACTAAGGTCCAGTAGAATGGACTTATGGATTGGCCGAAGCTGCTTTTGTAAACCCTTTTAATATCTAGATTATTATCATTATAATCTCCCATGCGATTGCGATTTTAATTTTACCCGCTTGGTGACCACGCAGGTTAAGGTGTCAAGTCCATACGGTATGATGGCGTAGTTAGCGGTTCAAGTCTCGTTGGTCGAAAAAACTTCAGCATCAGAATGTTGGCCGGCAGGGTAGGGCAGGTGGTGAGAGACGATTTCTAATCACCAGATTCATGCCAAAAGCCTGGATTAAATGTCAGTTCTCCCCGCAGTGCCATATGAAATGATGGCATACGGCGCTGTTGATGGTGATTCTTCTGTCTGATGGAGACGTGAAGTCTTGAGCAGACCCCTTGGTGCTATTCGACAGCAGTAGGCTATTTACCGTCGCCGGCTTTCACCCTCTCCTTGCGCACTATCGTACATCACGTCATTCATTTAATCTCATTAACTCCTCTGATGAGGCTGACGTCAGAAAAGGCATCCGGTTGTAATATCTCGGTACGAAGGTTCATCTCAAAATGGATTACTTATTTATCGGAATTAACTCAAATGCTACATTTTTCTTGAAACCAATATAAAACGCTAGATTCCAGTGCACAAACGGTATAAAATGTGAAATGCAAACTGCGGTATTTTCGGTTTCAAAACGAAAGTCACCACCCCTAGCCATCACGTATCGACTGCCGCAGCGCCTCAGGGATCGGATGGAAGAGGTAAAGTGGGAGGTGAAGGCGGCGCAGAGTAGGTAATTAATTGATGCTCCTTGTGGTTTGTGTAGCAAGAACAAAGCCTTCACCGCGATGTCACCTCAAGCTGCGATAAATGGCCTGCCTACACCCATTACCATTGTGTGTTCTAGCGGTAATTGTAATCCACATATAGGACGCCTGTTTACTTCAGCCTCGTTAACAAGACCGAACTTCTACCTATAGGAAGTGTAGTTCAGCAAGGTTATTCACGTAACCCAGGTAATATATAACAGTTCGCGACTTGCTCGTTCACAACATGCTATGGATCGCAGAACATTTTTCTGCTTACAAGACTAGAATGAATTATAGAGAGATGGAAACAGCCCTAGAAATGAAGTTCATATATTTACTTACCTGTGTGCGGATTTCAATTGAGATGTTTCCGATAGTAAGGGAGAACTAAATCTTATATCAATTTCTGTTTTTAGTACGAAACAGAACCGTAGCAGCCAGCACACATGTCCACAGGGGTACGCGTTTTGCAGTTCACCCGTCTTTCCCTTTTTCGTAATATGTTTATGAGACTATATAGAAGTTGTGGTAAGGATGTTAACGGGAGGGAGTGTAAGTCTTTGGTAAAATTGCAATTAGAGCATTATCGAACTAGAAGCTTCCCGTCATTACTCACTAAAAATACGGTGACAAATATTCAAGAAATATTTCACACCCGCACTCGAAGGACTTGATCAATTTTTCACGAGAACTGCAAAGTTTTTGAACGCACATAAAAATCAAGATGGGCCGAGAAAACGGCTTGGTAAATGTTTTCCCTTGTAGCTATGGCAGGCTTTGCCGATCTCCCCTCCCCCACCCAAAAATGGATCTACAGCCCAAATGGCCTTCCTTTACCAGATGACCGCTGTTCAGCCCGAAGGCCTGAAGACAACGAGGTTACGCGTGGTCAGCGCATGAATCCTCTCGGCCGTTATTTTTTGCTTTATAGACCGGGGATGATATGTCACTATCACACAACTCCTCAATTTTAATCATGTAAACTGAGGGGACCTCGAACCAGACCTCCGATGCGTGGAAAAATCATGGCAATCGAACCCGGGGCCTCCGGGCGAGAGATAGGCAAACTGCATCTAGACCACGGGGCGTGCGATCTCCCCTAGCGTACTTTGAAACTTAACGTGGATATCTGAGGTTGGACAGAAAGATGTGATAGTGGTTATAGGAGTGTAAGCCAGTCAGAAGCAAGGATAGCGTATGTGGAAATGCCGAGTAGCACATGAAGTAGTGACGTAGCGTAGCCATTTGAGAAAATTCTGGAACTTGAAAGTTGCTTGCCAAGAACAATAACGTTTATCCCCAGACGGTATTGTTCGGTTCAATGACATCCTTTGATACATACTGATGATTTGCTGAATATCCCACATAGTTCGTAAACATCGTATGTGCTATAAAATCTAGATGATGATTTTCCAAATAATTCCTAATTACCACCTTAGATATTCTGCCATGTATACTCCCATCTTGTGAGTTAATTCATTTAAGAAAATATGCCTTTTTCTTCATCATATTCTTCTCTAATCTGATCTTTCCCCAATTTCTTGGGATTAGCACTCCATGCGGATCTGGCCCAGGCTTACGGCTGGATGTCATTCCTGACGCCAAACCTATGTCCCACTTCCGACACCAGTTTGATAGAATAAAACTCCGTCTTTTTGTTACTCTAATTTCTTTCAGGATGTTCCAATAAATGCACGAACGCACACACACACACACACACACACATACATGCACAATTCTATTCAACTATGAATGACCACACTTTCTAATTCCTGTCTATTTACAAGTCTCTCTTCTGTACACACACCAGGAAGTCCAGATCGAATGGAATTACCTGGGGACGGCAGTAATCCTTACTTTCGCTTCTCCAAGTCCAGTTACCTCGTACAGCAGCTGTACTCAGGGCTACTGGCTGCAAGACACACGACGAATGTTCCTCTGGTGGTTGGTAGAGTGAAGTGTTATACGTAGATCAGAGTTACGCGGCTGAGCACCCGTTAAGACTAGCCCAGTCTGGCCAGGCTGGCTTGACTTAACTGCGGACAGCTTACATGCCAAGAGTACGTCACAGTCAAGCGTGAGAGCGAACACACTCGGCACAGCACAAGAGCAGTTCGATTTTGACTACGTAAATTTCCTTGCAAATTATCAACGAAATATTTATCGGAGTACAGTATGAAACATGGCACCATATTCGCACGAAAAGCTATCTTTTTCTAGAATGTGTTTGATTTATACTGCGCTTGATATGAAGAGACATTGTTTAATTTTCCTCTATTCATACATTCAAAGAAAACTGATACATTAAATTTTTTGTGTTATAAAGTACAGTCACAGAGAAAGAAAGCATGAGTGCATTGTATTGTATGCTCCTCGCACTTAATATTTTGTTCTGTCTTTCTGTTTTGCTAAAAAGGGCATGATTATAAATTTTAGCCTGCCCACTTACATGGTTAATTATCAGAATTAATTTAATTTTTACAAACATACCGGTAGCAGAAATAAGTACTGTTTTTACAGGACGGTTTAGTGGATTGGAACTGCGAGAAATTTAATTGAATTTCACTTGAATAGTAGGTTCATTAATCTGCACATTATTTGTTCTTGGCTACTTAAACCATCTAAGTAAACAGTCTTCAATATCTTTGTGCTCAGGTGACATGGCCCGCTTCATCTTTAAAGAATTTTCTTCGAAAAACTATGCTTTCTCTCTCTCTTTCCAACATTGTCGATATCGTTCAGTGTGATAGATCCAGTTCCTTTCCGATGGTGACATTTGTTTCCCTATTTTCTAATCGCCATATTACGTGTGAATTTTCTTCACTATTAACCCTGGATGAGTAAAGTGTAGGTGTTCGAGCACTATAAGTATGCGAATCCCACAGATTTAAGTTTTAAAATAATGAGCTGAACATTTTCAACTTTCCTTTAATAAACTGAAGTTACTAACCTAAAATTATATTATCAATTTTATGCAATTATGATTTTTAAAAATTATAGTTAGTACATAAAACACCAAAAATGGTCTCAAAAGATAGCTCTAAAATGCTAAAATGCACTTTTCAGAAATGTTTTCTTGACACATTTCAGCCAATGGAGGTGATCACTTTGTGTTCCTGACATACCGGCCTGTTTCAAACACCACAGACAACTTTGGTTTTGCGGTATTTACTCCTCGGACAGGCATAGTATCTTCCTTGAGATCCAGAAATGCCCCTGAGTTGGAGCTGTCACTGGAATTTCCTTACCTAGCCGCTCTGCAAGTGCCGTCTTGATAGATTTGATAGATTTAGTTTTCATCAGAAGTCGTTTCTCCATCCATGCAACCATCAACTGCTCTCATAATATGGTCTTCAAATTCTTCTGACATAACACGTATCTATCACTGACAGAGAGTTTCTTTTTCAAAATGTTTGTCATCACTGTCTTTTATTACGCAATTATATCACGAAAGCATGTACAATACCACATGTACACAATTACATCTGGAATGGTTAGCCGGAAAATGATAATAAACAGTTCAGTGGAAATTCACAGGAAAAAGTATAGTTTTGAGTAAGTTGGGGTGAGAAGTTGCTCTAAGGCCAGTGTTCAGACAACTGATAAACACAGGGACTGTTGGTCACAGTGGCACTGACTACCTACTAGCGAGACAAAAAAGTTCGGAAGATGAAATAATTCAATGCTACCAACTTTAAACTATCCTAGAATTACGTAAAATGCTCTGGGGTGAGGCTACACCCCACCTTGCTCATCCAGGGTTAATACTTTTCCTTAGCAACATCTTCGCAGCGATGCTTGTCTTGACTATTAAACAGACAGACTGAACTTAAATCTACAATAATAAACGTTACATTGTTGTCAGCAATCCCCAAATATGTAACAGAAAGTAATTAACATTGAACTTTATAGCGGATACATTTATCTGAGAATGTGGTCAAAATAAGTCATTTTATACGATATGTCGTACTAAGCGATTTTTTAAATGTAGTGTTTATATAGGATTTGGACGGGGCCGTTGTGTTTCGCCGTTATATCCAGTACGTCCTTAAAAGCAATGTCGCAATGAACGGTTTCCACTGTATTATCAAATTATAATTCATCTCCCTTGTAGATAAAAAAGGAGAATGCCCGGAAACGAGCATTACATCTAGACGTTTAGTTGTTTCTGCGAATGCGGGAAACTTATACAACACCACAAGCTCATTCTTCTTTTTTTACATAAATATGTCTTTTGGCTTGGGGTAATCTGAAAATGTGCGTGTCGGACGTTAGTGTGATGCAAGTGTAACAGTAGCAACCGCGGAGGCTGTGGTGTCAAGTAAGGAAGGATGGATTGACAGAGAATGTTACTTAGCAACCGTGCAGGCTGGTGGTCAACAGAAATTAGCAGCCATGATCGAAAGACATATTTATGATAATTTGATTTTCGCAAAAGGATCAATGATTTCTTTTTTCTTTTCCTTGAGTGACCTTATAAAGACACGGGCTTGAAGCGTACTATTTCTTAGATGGGATTGATATAATTTCCACTAAAGAAAGTGCAATTATTATTATTAGCTTCAACCATTTTTATTCCATTACCCCCTTCAACAGTCTCATACGAATGGGTATGCTTCCTTTTGAAGTGGTGTTCTGCGCGATACAATATAACAGACTGCTCACATAGTAGGCATTTTGCACGTCTCCTGCTTAGACATTAAATGCATTTCTTCCCACAGATCCTTTTTTTCTTAATTAGTTTCAGCTTCAATTTCCAACTCGGGTATCGAGAATGACTCGCAGACCTTCACCCAGGATTGATCTTCACGGCATGTGACCTTATCACAACGTCACTGTGGCTGACTATACATACATTGGTCGCTCGCCGACCCAATTATATTCTGTGTGCCCGCGGGACGAAAAGCCCAAAGTGAGCAAGACTGATGTAGATAAAGAGATGTGTATTAAAACGAACATAAACACCTAGTCCACGAAACAGAAGTTTTAGTCATACGTAGTGTTATCGAACCATGGCCGTCTGAATCGAAGGACGCTAAGCTGGCCATTCAGGTAAGAAGCCCAACTAAGTTAATACTGAATATAACTATTGATTTGCTACCTAAGCTTATACCGCTGACATATCCGTAATTGTATTCCATCGTCAATATGACATTTTGCCGACCACAGTAGCTAGGTATTTGCCTTCTATTTCTAAGAAAGTGGGTTCGATCCAAGCTGTGGAAGGTAGCTTTAGAGGGAGCTTTTGTTTTCCACAACGTTACAGTATTCCCGTGGACAAAATTACGGCACAACGATGTTTGTTCCGACGAATAACCTCACGGTATTATTGGTATTTTCATCACAATACAATAATTAGCTAACAGCTCCGTTCTTGTGGACATAATTTGCTTCTGAAACCATACAAACTTCGATAATCAGTTTCCAATTGTAAATCATTATATGATGTTAATATGATTTTTTTAATACTATCACTATAGATTTTAAATATCAATCATGAAGTATTATAGAAAAGTCTTGCATAATCTTCTTTAGGCTGTTTTAATCTATAATTTACTTCAAAACATTTTAATGTTATGAAATGATATGGTTAAGTAAAGATTTCACTTTTGTAGGTATTAGGATGTCCCTTTGTGTGCGACGTGGTAGCCGAGTGATACTGTCACTTTGCCCGTAAAATTAAAAGAAGTGTTTTTAGAGATAGGGCCATGTGCCATTGCACAGTGTTGCAACATTTCTGCATTCCTTTCACCTTCCCTTCACTACCGGCTCACTTGTTCCTTCCTTCAGACCACTGTGTTCCGTTGTACAAACTCATAAGTAAGAGGTTTGGCAACTCCAAGCAACACGGGCCGACAAGCAGGTTTATCTCCATGGCAACCGTAGTGGATCCACCCACGTTTCCATGGCAACCATACATTACAACTCCCTTCTCTGCACCGAGGCAGGCAGTAAATGGACCTCCCTCTAAGAACCGTCAGAATACATCGTTCAATATTACGACCCTGGCTTCTCATTAATGTGGGTATGGTTCTAGTCCTGGACAAAAATGCTATTTTTGATACGAAATGTATCATCTGTGTGTTTTTGATTACATGTAAAGCAGTGCCTATGGGCATGATAATATTTACGGAAAACTACAAGGTTGCATGCTTTGCCAGAAAATTTATAAACACAAAAATATGATTACCCAAAACATCAGACCGATATTTATTTAGTACAAGTCGCCGTCAAAGTACAGATAAATTGTGTAATGCATTTTTCTCCTTATTTGATGGAATAGTCCGCCTCTATGGTGTAATGGTTAGTGTGATGAATAGCCACCCCCGGAGGTCCGGGTTAGATTCCCGGCACTGCCACGAAATTTGGGAAGTTGTACGAGGCCTGGAATGGAGTCCACTCACCCGCGGATGTCAACTGAGTAGAGAGCGTGGTTCAGTTACCACCTCAGCCATCCTCGAAGTGGTCTTCCGTGGTTTCCCACTTCTCTTCCCGGCAAATACCGGGATGGTACCTAACTTAAGGCCACGGCCGCTTCCTTCCTTCTTCCTCTTCTATCCCTTCCGATCTTCCCACCCCTCGCAAGGCCCCTGTTCAGCACAGCAGGTGAGGCCGTCTGAGTGAAATCATGGTCCTTCTTCCCAATTGTATCCCCCGACCCAAATGTCTCACGCTCCAGAACACTGTCCTTGAGGCGGTAGAGGTGGGATCCCTTGCTGAGCCCGAAGGAAAAACCAACATTGTAGAGAAAACGGATTAAGAAAGAAGGAAAGAAATAAGGAAAGAAAGAACCATTTTATTAAATATTTCTTGGCTTGTACTGTACGTGAAACGCACATTTCTCTAGTTGATCATATGTTCCATCCAGGAATTTTATGAAATACTGCAATATTGTAACATACTGAAATTAAAAAGTATTAATGGTATCGTTAAACCATGACGAATATAAGAACCAAGTGTGATGACTCATCGAGTTCAGGCGCGCCCCGCCAGGCAGCGCTAGAGTTTGGTAGCTCCACAATACCTATCAGCTGGTCTTAGGAATGGTGACACAGGAAACGTATTACTCCGTAACTGATCAGTATATACACTGTCTTTTATTTTTTAAATGAGAGATTACAATTAAAATGCCACGGCAGAGAACAATGGAAAAATATCATACACGGAAATAAGAGCTACGACTTTCATCACATGTTGCGAAAAGCACAAGTTACTCGAGTGTATATATACATAAATGACAAAACTCCCAGCATATTAAAAAAATACCCATGAACTATTTAAAGGTAATACTCTACTTACCATCTCAGTTTGTCGGTTACTGGACTTTCGAAAGCTTGCGTGAAAATTTCCCGGATGTTCGAGATTGTAAATCTCGCCGGATTTCTTTCACTCTGAAGAAAAATCAGCACTTCAAATAATGATAAACAAGGCTGGGGATTATATCCATAACATGTTGAAGTTAACAGCCAGCACCTGAAGGATCAACTGAAATTTTGTCTATAGAATCGATAAAATAAAAAACTATTTCGCTCCACATCGATTTTGAGTTCAGTTTTTCACTAAATACTTTCTCGGTCTGGAAAAGAATGTCACATATACTTTTCGAAGGGCGTGTTAAAAACACATCATTATGGCTTGAACCGTAGTCTTTTATTTCGGAGAGAACTGAAAATGTACTATGATTATTATCACGTAGAGAATGGGCACAGGGCGAACACTTAATAAATTTAGAAGAGTGCTTAACAACGTACCCAGCCAAATGGTTCACTAAGCACTTCTCAATCGAAGAGTTTGGAGCTCTGTATTTCTAACCTGCTTCTCCAATAAATTAATTCTCGATGTTGCTGAGTTTGGACTGGATATAGCTCGAATTAAATTTCGATTAGCATTTTTAGGCGCATTTTGAGCGATAATATTGTCTTTTCGGCATCAGAAAGCACACTAGAATAACCCAAATTTTGATCAATATTAGGCTGACCTTTTAATTCTCTATTTGCTGCTACACTCCCGTCTTTCTTCTTCTCCTAGTGGTGTCTAGATTCTTTTTTCTTGTTAGGAGTTTCACGCGACTTAATCTCACTTGAAAGGTATTTCGGCAAATTAGAGAAAATGTGAGGCACTGCTCCTGGACGTAATTTCCATCTCTCACGAGGCATAACCACTTTTTCACCATTCACTATACAGTTATCTGATTTTACTCTCAAATCATCAGAGAAATGAACTTGACAAATTCTACTATTACGCGTTAACACAGTATCCTTTCGTGGAAAAGCTCTGGCCCATTTTTCAAATTTATTTCTATCCTTTGGTGGTGAAAATAATTTTATACCATTAACTACTCTACCATAGCCTGACTTACAGCCAGGCACAAAACGTACGGCTTGTTGAACTATTAATTTAATCAGGCCACATAACACACGTGATTTAAGTGCACAACACACAATGAACTGAGTTTAGGAACTGAAAGCAAAGGAAATTCAACTTGTTGGCTTAAAATATCTCGTACGATAACATCTCCCGCACTTTTCCAACACATGGTTTATCGGTCTATTGAAGTACGTGTTGGACACCGACGTTTGCAGTGCTCGCAGTGGCGGGTCCACTAACTACCACGCTATAACAGTTGAGTAATCACACTTGGTTCTTATATTCGTCATGGTTAAACTATATGTGTTATTCAAACCACATGTGTTTATTTCTATCAGGTGTTCCTCAACATTGCATTAAATGCCCTAGGGAAAAAAAGTGCTTTGCAATTCTGTGGCGCACTCCCCCACACATGATTGCTCCTTTCTTGAATTAGATGTTGTTAACTTTTTGACCGCTATTGTTGGCAGTATCGCTACCGGTAATTGTAGGTTGGCTGCACGCGTGTCGCAATTACAGTGAATGAAGCACTCAACGCGAGCGGTGCAAGGTATCCTCCCTATTGATTTCTGAACTGACCGTTTGTGGAGGACATTTTCTTATGCAGCCAGATAATTATTTCTAACCAATTTAAATACCATGTAGTATTGTGTCATTTAGTTCATATATTTTAAAATATCAAATATCTATTCGTATAATTACATCAGCCAGAAAATTTGGCTCGGAGTTGTAAGTGCGCTTTGAATATAATGTCTACTATGAACATTATATCCAATCCGAGTATCATTTTTTGTTAAGCGTCTATATTAGTTATTATATAGTATGCAACAGAATACTTATTTCTACTAAACACTCGTGACCAGACACTGTGGAGCAGGTAATCATCAACTTTAATATATACTGATACAAAAAATATTTCGAACTTTCGATTGTATCTGTGGGGATTTAGCATACAAAGGATGCGAAATTTCAGGACTGCATTTCTCATATACACTCACTGACATAAAAGGTTGGAAACCTAGGTTGAGGAGAAAACGAAAAGAAACTATACGTGTTGAGAGGTTATGTGATTATTTCAGTGATTACAAAATCGAGTCAAATGTACAAAGTACTTGGCAGCTTCAGTTCGCTTATGAGTTGCCCTGGATGCATGCTCTAATTCGTTTGGAAAGGGTGTCATAAAGCCGTTGTACCCGCTCTTGAGACAAGCCGGCCCCCAATAGTAGTAATTGGCCCTCGATATACTGGATATTGGCACTGGGAGGGAGTTGACGTCCGAATTGGCCCTACGCATCTTATATCGGGCCAAAGGAGTACCTCAATATCATGCAGTCAGTTCATAGAGATACGTGACGTGTGTGGACAAGCGTTGTCCTGTTGAAAGATTGTACCCCTGGATACTGTCCACAAGAGATAACATATGAGGACGCAGGTTGTCCGTGAGGTACCGTTGTGCCGTCAGTTTTCCTGAATAATACCAGAGGTGACTTAAAGTCATACCCGATGGTATCCAACACTATGGGCCGGTTTCATCAACGTGGGTTAAACCTTAACCCCGAGTTACACAGTTTTAACTCTGAATTTGACTGTTCATTCCGTTTCATCAAGGAGGGTTATTTTTAACTCTAGGTTAAGACCGGAGTTAAGTTAACCCCTCCTTTCACCTGGGTTAAACTGTTTATTCGAGGTTAAAAGCAAAATGGCGACCGTAAATCATGCATTTGATGCAGAGTTGCTTTATTTAGATTTGTTAAACGGTGTTCCTAACAGAAATAGGCCTATAATAAGGAGGAAAGACTTTGAAAATCTATCTGAGGAGCAATTTCTGAAGAGATAGACTTCAAAAACCGTCGTCAGTAAATTCGTCAATGAAGTTCGCGAGGGGTTAGAATACACAGCTGATGGGAACAAACTTGGGCGTGCGAAGTAAACTAGAAACTACATTGACCGTAATAGTAGCAACAGCGGTATTACACAATATTACTGTGGAGACCCGAGATGAACTTCCCCCACAGGATTTAACTCTGCATCAGCATCTCACAGGAAGGAGAAGGAATAGGAATGTTGGAATTGAGAATGACATCATTCTTCACATTGATAACGACAGCACTACAGTGGCATATAGGAATGCAACTGCACAACACCACTTCAATAGTACAACACCTGTGAACATTATACTGTGTATTACGTAGTGGTTATACAGAAATGCACTTTGAAATTAAACTGTATATTTATTTACTTTCGAGTGTGTTATTCCTGTGAAGGTGTGCCAACTTTCAAAACACAACTCTTGGCACAGAGAAGCTAAAATTTTTATAGAACTGTTTTAGTTGTTTCGTAGATCGCACTGTAACGTGGGCAATATTATTAAATTCCCCTGTTGTTCTTTCCCATGTATCCTCCTTTTCTTTTAATTTTATACCGTCAATCTTCTTGCATTCTATAATAGTTCGGTAATCGGTGGCTAATTCAATAAGTAATGATTTTTCTAAAGCAGAAAAATTCGTGCCACTATTTCTCTTCTGCACTTCTTTCATTTTTCGTTCAAGATCACGAAAGAATAATATCTACAACGGACCTGAGGAAGAAAACGAAATACCGCGCAAGAAATGAACAAAAGAACCACGCAAGAAGCGTATTCATGATATCTGATTTTTAGTCACTGCCTCCTTGATTATTAGGGCAGCTGTTTCCTGCGAGGGTTAACGCGGTGTTAGTTAACCCTCTGCCGAAATAGCTTGGTGAAACGCGTGACTTTTAAGAATGAGTTAACATATTAACCCTAAGTTAACAAACCCAGGGTTAGAGTATATTTAACCCACGTTGATGAAACCGGGCCTATGACGCCAGGAATAACACCGGTGTGTCTCTTCAAAACATTGGCAAAATATGCTCTCTCCCCATGGCGCCACCATATTCGCAGACGAAGGTCATCTGAAGTGGTGCAGAACCGAGATACGTCGCACTCGTCAGCAGTCCATGCTTCCCGGGTACAACACCACTCCAAACGCAGCCGTGTGTGTTGTGGTGCGAACGTCAGCCTACCGATGGGGCGGCGATTCTGTAGCCCGACAGCTGCTAGTCTCCGACCGATTGTGCGGGATGACACGTGGTGTTGTGGCGAGTCCATGATTGGCACTCGGATGGCAGGCGCAGATGTAAAGGGGTTACAGTGTGCTTGGCGCACAATACCACGATCCCCCTTTGGTGTGGTCAGACTTTGTCGACTGGAACATTGATGACGTGTGTGGTTTTCCTCACGTTCCCATTCAGCCCAACATCGGGACACTGACACATCTCAGTGCCGCACATGCCTCCAAATTGCAGGATTAGACCAGCCGGCCACATTGACCCACAATGAGCCCCTTGCAATACCTGTCAAGTGCTGGTAATGTTGTCTCACAGGAGCACGTGGCACAGTGTTCGCTAACCATCTGACACTGCGCACACCTCTTATACCCATCCCATCAAGCTCACGATTTGTCAACACCACTGCACCGTAATACGTTTCAGATCATTGCAATTCTAATCATTTTTATACCCGTCGATGTTATACACGTGTACTACATTATGTTGAAATCGGACTTGAGGTGCGCCGGGCTGAGGGGCCCAGAGAAATTAATGCGCTGGCCTTCTGATCCCATCTTGGTAGATTCGATCCTGGCTCAGTCCGGTGGTATTTGCAGGTGTTCAAGTACGTCAGCCGCGTGTCGATAGATATACTTGCATGTAAAAGAATTCCTGCGGGACAAACTGCTGGTAATCCGGCGTCTCCGAAAACCGTCAAAAAGTAGGTGCTTTTCGTCACGCCGACACAGATAAGTCTTACGGCGACGATGGGATAGGAAGTTGCTAGCAGGGGGAAGTGCCGCGGCCTTAACTAAGGTACAGCCCCAGCATTTGCGTGGTGTGAAAATGAGAAACCACAGAAAACCATCTTCAGGGCTGCTGACAGCGGGGCTCGAACCCACTACCTCCCGAATGCAGACTCACATCTACACACCCCTATCCACACGGCCTACTCGCTCGGTCAAAAGATAATTATTCGGATGTAAAAAAACAACATGATTTTTTTTGCTAGTTGCTTTACGTCGCACCGACACAGATAGGTCTTAGGGAGACGATCGGACAGGGAAGTGCTAGGAGTGGGAAGGAAGCGGCCGTGGCCTAAATTAAGGTACAGCCCCAGCATTTGCCTGGTGTGAAAATGGGAAACCACGGAAAACCATCTTCAGGGCTGCCGACAGTGGGGTTCGAACCTACAATCTCCCGAATACTGGATACTGGCCGCACTTAAATGACTGCAGCTATCGAGCTGGGTAACATTATTATTATTATTATTATTATTATTATTATTATTATTATTATTATTATTATTATTATTATTATTATTATTATTATAACACGTGGAAGACACCCATATGCTGATTATCTTCCTTGGGAAAGACGGGCATTTCCAGAAATATAATGCGATGTGTAGCAGACTTAGAAACACTGACAGTAGCTGGATGAGCACGGTAAAGTCTTCCAAGTGCTATGTTGGCCCACTAACTTCACAGACTTGAACTTTTGAGCATCTGCTGAACCACCCTGAGAATTGTGTTCAATCTAGGGACCCTCCGTCGTATATCCTCCAGCAGCTGTGGAATGTACTCCAGTTAGCTGTGACAATCTAGCATCACTTTGTTTACCCACTCCTATTTTACCTGGATCTTCTCCTGCTACACAGAGTGGTTGCTTTGGATATTATTTATGCATTTATTTACTTCTTTATTCATTTCTTTATCATATGATAATACAGAGGTACATACAAGTTAAGTGAATAACAGAAGAGAGATACAGCGAGATCACAAGGTCGGAATATTGGTTGCAAATCCAAATACGGCTTCAATGGATGCTGGAAGATTTGTTGAAGTGGCTTAGAAACCACGAAGTGGACACTCAAAGGCAATATGCTGAAGTGTCTATAACTTCTCCCCACAGTTGCAGTTCGGTGAAATCTGCCATCCCTATTTGGTGAGTGAACTTACTCAGGTCTGCAGAATATCTGAAGCTGTATGTGTCCCATGGGTGGTGGTAAATGAGTGACAACGCTAAGATGAGTGCAAACTGTCTGACTAGACCTATCAGTCAAAGGGTACAGAGGAAATAGAAATGGTTATATTAATGTTACTACACTGCTTATAACCTCATATATGCCCTACATTTCCCCCCTTCGTACCCTGTTCGAATCTTTATGCATTCATCTACCACCTTTTAAGTTAATATTTTGACAATGAATGCTGAGAATGCAGGAATGGGCGACAATGCTGGCACAGTGGCAATAATGCAGCGAGCAAGACAATTGTTGAGGTTCGCGATAATGAAGCTCCTTAGAAAAATCTTGACAGTATCCAGTAATCGGGAGATCGTGGGTTCGAGTCCTACTGTCGGCAGCCTTGAAGATGGTTTTCCGTTGTTTCCCCACTTTCACACCAGGCAAATGCCGGGGCTGTATCATAATTAAGGCCACGGCCGCTTCCTTCCAACTCCTAGGCCTTTCCTATCCCATCGTCGCCATAAGACCTATCTGTGTCAGTGCGATGTAAAACAAATAGAAAAAAAATCTTGAAGGTATTATCTGGAAGTGCCTTCCGCGGCCTTATAAAAGGTGCCCTTAAAATTTTTCCAATTTTTTCAGGTCTTTTTGAAATTTATATATTCAAAAATTGGTTACGGCAGACTGAAAACCTAACGGTTATTTTTTTTAATCTCACGATATAGATCTTTACTGAATTACATTTTATATGTCCTGTTAACTGTCAGACTGACTCAATATAACCTTAAATTTCTAAGATCATGAACTCCCTTGTTTTCTATAGACCATGGTCGCTTGAGCCTCTTAGATAAATGAATGTAAATGTAGATGCATTTAAGAAAAGTATAGTTACTCACCTGCTACATCAATCAGCGTAGCTGTCTCGCTGCAGCTGATGAAATGCGGGAAGAAGGCTACCATGATGAGACCACCGTTCGCCGCCTGCAAGAAAAAAATTTTACCTGTAAAATTGAGAGTCACTTCCATTTGCTAAATTAAAGGGTACAGCCATAATATTATCTAAATATATAAAAACGTATGTACTGTACATATATGACACATCTCCTCCTAAACCACTGGAGCAACATCAACCAAGCTCGGTACAGTTATAACTTATTATCTGGAGACGAGGATTGTGGGGGTAAGCCATCCTAAGCACCCTAAGGGTGGGGGTCAAGGGGGTTGTATATAAAATTAATCGAAAATAGTGTCGAATACATAGTTTTTGGGGTCGCTGAGGTGAATAGTGACACTCCGGATATTTTAAAGTACAAGTTCGTTCCGCTTTGCGTTGGGGGCGTACAAATATTACCTACTATCTGGAAAAAATATTGTGGGGACAAGACGCTCATAGAATCCCTAGGGAAGGGGGTGAAATATAATGTACATTAATAAATAGAAGTAGGTTTGGAGCGATCTATATAAACTGCACTGTAAATATATATAAATTAAGATATAAAAATTGAAAATAAACGCGAACTAATGGGACACTTCCAGGCATCTTAGAAACTTAAAACTTGTTACCAGAGAAGCTGTTGACTCCAGAATCCCTAGGAAAATCTAAAATTCTCAAAAATACTCTGAGGGGGATACGCTAGGAGTTTCAAATTTGGGGCTCAAGAGAAGAACGCAGTCGGGTATATTTATCCAAACGATAACATATAGGTTTCACAGCCGTAACTTTTTCCTGAAAGTCCTAATATTTAACCCCGTCCCCCAAATTAAGATGGCGGCACAATCTGCCAGACGAGCTAGAATAATGACATTTGTCAAAATTATATATGTTAGCCTGTAACCGACAGAAAGCTTCCAAGATCTTTAAATATTTCTCTTTCTACCCCCGAAAAATATCGAAATATTAGGCAGTATTAATGACCTTCGTTTCGAGGTATTTCGTGGCTAAACGGTAAATCCTATCACAAAACGGATGGCACAATCTCGGTTCAATTTGGAGTGATCTACAACTTTGGTCGTATGACATTTTGTCGTTTCTCCATCCCTTATACGTTAGATTTGTCTCTATTTCTCGATTGTACGTACATTTTGAAGTTCTTACACGTATAACTGGTAGTTTGAATCACTTATAGGAAAGGCAGGTTAATCAAACTCTAGACAAACTTAGCCCACCCAGTAGCCATATATGGGCCAAATTCTATGTTTGTAGGTGTCGAATAGATATCCGAAACGAAATGCAATTTGAGAAAACCTTACCCACATTTCACCGCGTTCAACGTTCCAAACTGAATCTTAGCCATAAACGGATGAGATAAGAGAAAATATCATAGGATCAACCATTCATTCTGCTAAATGAGACGTCTTAAAATGCAATACTTTTGTCGATATGACGCACAGTTTAGCAGAAGTTAATCACTAAATGAAGATAAACATGCATATAATTTCGTATGCCGATCTATATTTATTCATTGAAGTCGATTTATAGCGATCTAGGAGAGTGTGTCTGCCATTGCAATTAATATTTTAAAAATCGATAGCGACTATCAGCAGGAGGGCGTCTGCTATTGTAATCTGTGCTTCCAACATCAACTTTGACTGGCAATAGAATCGGATCCTTCTCCAACTACTGTGTACCACTGTAATAAATAATTCCCTTCTCAATATGACTGGCAGAAGGCAAGGGAGCATGCAATTTTCTTCAAATCTCCTGTACCCAATTGTGTTTGGCAGTACGCAAGGGTGCTCTCACCGAGCTGAATAGATGCAGTCGCTTAAGGGAGGCCAGTATCGAGTATTCGGTACATAGTGGGTTCGAACCCCTCTGTCGGCAGTCCTGAGGATGGTTTTCCGTGGTTTTCCATTTTCACGCTAGGCAAATGCTGGGACTGTACCTATATTAATGCCACGGACGCTTCCTTCCTACTCCTAGCCCTTTCCTATCCCATCATCGCCATAAGACCTACCTGTGTCCGTGCGACGTAAAACCACTTGTAATGAAAAGGGTGCTGTCTATTATAAACGAATTTACCCATCTGAAATGTGACTGACTTTAGACAGAGTGGCCTGCTATTATAATGGAAACTCACCAACTCGCTGTAACAATCAGTGAGCTGGCTGGCATTGGGGAAATGGGCCTGTCATTGTAATACAAATTCCTCAACTGTAATATTTCTGGAAGGAGAAAATGAGGCCTGCCATTATAACGAAAATTCCCCAAATCGATTACGACCGCGCAGTATTCAATGGGGCCGGCCATTATAATTAAAATTCCCAACCCTATTGTCAATGGCAGTAGGCAAGTGGACTTTCCGTTATCATCACAACTCCGTGACTCGCAATTTACGTTGTAAACAACCTATGTTGACTTCCCTATGCTGTTTCTCGGACGACTCTAAGAGACATGGAATTTAAAAAAACGTGTTCACTGTATGTATAGTAATTTACTTCGATATCCGTATACAATGTAGAACACCGTAGCGAAGCACGGGTGCATTTGCTAGTTTTCATTAGAAATCAATATGTATTTATTCAGATATAATCCACATGGTAACCGCTCCTATTAGGGAACCAAAATAAATACGAGGGCTGTAAATACAGTAGGGGCAATATTCATAGAACGCAATATTTAATGAACTGACAAGTATATTACATTACTTCAATATAGTCACCCGTGAAGTCTATCAATTTTTTTTCCAAATATCGGGAAGCCATTGAGGACAGCTGACAATACGTTCCCGTTTATTACAGTGGCGGAGTGCCCTACTGCGCGGAATACAGATGCCACGTCAGGAAATCAGCGGCCTCAGAGTGGTTCCTTCATGTTGTAACCAAGGTTGAAGTTTACAAAACACAACTTTTATTGCTTCACTTTATGATATTTACACAAATAACTGAAATTTATTTTGAAGCAAAAAGGAATATTGAATCTTGAGAAAAGTCTGTCTTTATACAATATGTACAAGGTTACAGTCTTTATATACACTCCTATCTTGAAAAGATAGTCTTTGTGAATTGACACGTTGATAGTCGAGAACTATCTGGCACACTAACATGAATGTCTTTGAGAGTCCTTGTTTGTTGAAGTGCCTGAATTCCTAAAAAGCAAGTTCAATTGATTGAAGAAATTCCACCTAGCGAAACTAAGGGAGCTTGCATAACTTAGGGAATGAAAATGGCTTGTAAAAAAATTACGGAACATAGGCAGCGGAAACAGGTAAGGGAGCGGTGACCAGAGGTGAAACCTCGTACTGCCAGAAATTCAGTCCACCTGGTCGAAGCACATTTTCAAGAGGAGTAACCTCCGTGCTCGACGTAGGGTGTATTCTGGAGCTGGACACCGGGGCAAGTGGGCAATTGAGCAGGCAGGGAGCTCCTATTTATAGTACACTCGATGGTCAGGCACGCGCACTGAGGGCTGCGCGTCGAAGCTAGCAGAATGATACACAGGCGCGCGTACAGCTGGCTGGCGGAGCGAGAAAGGGAGCGCCGGACATACAACACCCTCCCCTCCTAAATACGCCGGTACGGCGTGAAACGGCGGCGGCGCTGGCGGCGACTGCGATGCTGGGGCGGAGCTGCTGATGTCTCTGTTGTATTGTCCGGAGCTGGAACTGGGCGGAGTGGCGCTGTCTCGTCCTGAAAGGAACCCATTGTTATTAAATGATCTAAAGCTCGTTCAGCAATAGATTTATCTGGTTTAGCAATAGCATCAATAGCTGAACAGGGGCGGTAGCGCAGACGTATCTGATCTTGATGGCGGCAGATACGTTTCTCCGTAGTCTGTATCTCGTATAGACGATGACCCAAAGATCTGCAGATGACTCCAGGTATCCAGAGTGGGTTGGATTTGAATGTCCTGGTGTAGACCTTGTCGTTGAGGGAGAACTTCGTTGGTGATGTCTTATGCTGGGCCGGAAGAGGCTGTAACAGAGAAAGTAAAGTTCTGTGAGGTCGTCCATGGAGCTTCTGTGCAGGAGAGATATTATCAGCGCCGGGTAGAGTTCTGTAGTTATTTAAGAGTTGGAGCAAGGCTTGGTCTTTAGTTAAGCCTGAAGAGACAGCTTTCTTCATACTTCTTTTAAATGTTTGTACGAAGCGTTCAGCTTCACCATTAGATTGAGGGTGAAAAGGTGGTGCTAGGATATGACGAATGCCATTATGTGTACAAAAGTTCTGAAAAGCAGTAGCTGTAAATTGAGGTCCGTTGTCTGAAATGAGTACTTGCGGTAAACCTTCTGTAGTAAAGATTTTCTGGAGAGCACGAATGGTAGCTTCGGTTGTAGTAGTCGAATGCATATCCACGACATATGGAAAGTTTGACAGTGAATCGATGACTATTAACCACATGGAATTGAGGAAAGGACCTGCGAAATCGATGTGAACTCGTTCCCATGGAGTAGTAGCAGGAGGCCATGAAGCAAGATCAGAAGACGGGGCGTTCTGATTCGTTTGACATTGCTCACAATGACGTATTAGCTTTTCGATGGCGGCATCAATACCGGGCCAGTAGCAGTGTTGACGGGCGAGTTGCTTTGTTCTGGAGATACCCCAATGGCTTTGGTGTAATAATTCGAGAACTTGTTTCTGTAGGCTAAGTGGGATAACCACTCGGAAGATGGTGCCTGCTTCTAGTAATACAACTCCGGCACGAGTCGTGAGACGATGCTGCATACGATGATAAGGTGCCAGGTGGGCAGGAATTGTGCTCTGAAGAGGCCAACCGTTGCGGATGTAAGTACGTACAGTAGCAAGTGTACTGTCCTTATCCGTAGCTTTAGCTATGCAGGTAGCATCAATAGGAAAACTGGATACAGTATCTTCAAGTTCTATGTCCAACTGAAGACATTCAGATTCTTGAGAATCGAAGGCAGTATCAGGACCAACGGGTAAGCGGGAGAGGGCATCAGCATTACAATGCTGGGATGTGGCTCGATATACAATCTGATAGGAATAATCAGAAAGGAACATGGACCATCTTTGAAGCTTTCTGAGGGAATTCTCTGGGATCTTATTACCAGGATGGAATAAGTGTACGAGAGGCTTATGATCGGTAATGATCAGGAAATGGTTGCCATAGAGATATTCATTGAAACGGCGAATACCAAAGATGATGGCTAAAGCTTCTTTCTCTATCTGTGAGTATCGACGTTGATGGTCATTAAGTGTTTTCGAAGCGAAGGCGATAGGGCGTTCTTGTCCATGACGATCCTTCTGGGAGAGAACGGCACCGACACCGTAGTCTGAAGCGTCAGTAGCTAGCGTGATGATCTTGTCGGGCTGAAAATGAGTGAGTTGTATAGCTTGAATTAAGGCGTTGTTGATTCTTTTCCATGCCTGTTGGCATTGCGGAGTCCACTGAAACTTAACACCTTTTTTACGTAGAGCGTTTAATGGAGCTGCCACTGTAGCGAAGCGTGGAATGAACTTATTATAATAGTTCGCTTTGCCTATGAAGGACTGAAGCTGCTTGAGGTTCTGAGGTGCTGGCATGTTTACTATCGCTGAGACATTCTGTGTACTAGGACGAATTCCATTCTTATCAAGTATGTGTCCGAGGTAGTGAACTTGAGGCTGAAAGAAGGTACATTTAGCGAGATTCGCTCGTAGGCCATTGTCTCTCAATTTCTGGAGAAGGAGGCGTAGATTGGTGAGATGTTCCTGATGATCTTTTCCAGTAACAATAATATCATCCAGGTAGTTAGCACAACCGGGAATGGAGGCGGTGAGTTGAGCCAAATAGCGCTGAAAAATAGCCGCTGAGGATGAAACACCGAATGGGAGCCGCTGGAGCTGGAGCAGTCCGAGAGGAGTGTTGAGTGTGAGAAATTTCTTAGATTCTTCGTCTAAAAGTAGCTGGAGATATGCTTCTTTAAGATCAACTCGAGAGAAGAATTGTCCACCAGAGAGACGACGGAATAAGTCTTCTGGACGTGGAATAGGAAAGATATCTGTGTCGAGTTGTGCGTTGACTGTAGATCGAAAATCGCCACAAAGTCGAACATGACCATCAGGTTTCTTGATTACCACGAGTGGAGTAGCCCATTGACTAGAAGTAACTGGTACAACAATTCCAGTTTGTATCCATCTTTCTAATTCTTTCGTGACCTGGTCTTGAAGTGCTAGGGGTACTGGACGTGCTTTGAGGAAGCGAGGCTTAGCTCCGGATTTCAGCTGTATGTGAGCTGTATAGTCTTTTGCTGTTCCGAGCTGAGAGTCGAAGACTTCAGGAAACTGCGCTAGGAGAGCGGTAACATCAGAAGTAGGATGCAATGTAGATACGACGTTAATGTTGTCATGTATCTGGAAACCAAATAAGTTAAATAGATCCATGCCCATAATGTTTGATGCAGTGTAGTTGTTAACTACGAGAAGAGGAATGACCTTCTGAATTCCTTTATAACTAGCCTGAAGCTTGATTTGACCTTTGATGTCAATTTTCTTCTTGTTAAATGTCACGAGCTGGATGTCAGCTGGAGAGCATGAAGGTGAACCTAAGTCGTGGTAGGTAGTCAGGTTAATAATAGAGACAGGGGATCCAGTGTCTATTTGAAAATCGACAGATCGATCAGAGAATGAGAGAGGAATGATGATTTTGTGAGAATCCTTTGTGGGAAGAATAAGATTGATCTGATCAACTTCCATGTCTTGGCGGGGCTGTATATGCTTCCGGCGTGCTGCAGTAGTTTTAGCAGTGCTGAGCGAACTTTGACAGACAGTCTTAATGTGTCCAAGTTTATTACATCGTTCACAAGTAGCTTTGAAAAAACGACAGTCACGACGTTCATGATGCTTGAAACAACCTCGGCAGGAAGGCAGGAGTTTCGAGGTGCTTTTAGAATTGGGCTTCCGTGTAGCATTACGAGAGGGAACCTGGCGAGAATGCTTGGTGGAGAGCGCCTTATCCGTACGGTTCACTGTAGCAGAGGACTTGCGGGCCTGAGGCGAGACTTGTGCAACTTCGTGTGGAGAAGCTATGGCTGCGGCAGTCTTGGTAGTAAGCTCATAAACCGTAGCAATACGCTGGACGTCTTCTAAAGAAGGGTTACTCTGCTTGACAGCGTCAAAACGTATTTTGTCTTCAGGAGTATGTAATATTATCATGTCCCGAATGAGAGAATCAGTGTAGGATGAACCACAACCGTCCTTGGAGCAGATGAACTGGCAGGGTTTAGCTAGACCACGCAATTCAGTTATCCATTCAGTATGTGTCTGATGGGGTTGCTTTCTGCTCTGAAAAAATTTATAGCGAGCAGCCACTATGTGAGGAGCTTTGGCATAGTGTTCCGTGAGACGGGCCAAGAGCTGCGTGAAGGGTACCTCAGATAAGTGTTCTTCCGGACTTAATTTACGTAGTAATTCACACGTAGCATTGCCAACCGAACTAAGAAATAGTGCGCGGCGGCGTTGATCATCTGTGACAGAATGGCAGATGAAATGCTGTTGTAAACGGGCTAAATAAACTGACCATTCTTCCTTAGCCGGATCAAAAGCAGAGAACGGAGGAATAGCTGATGGCTGTGTAGAGACAGAAATAGCTTGAATAGCCTGAATTAATGCTGCCTGTTGTTGTTGCATAAACTGTTGTTGTTGCTGCTGTAAGGCTTGGAAGACCGTAGCGAGTTGTTCCGCAGTAGCCATTGCGAGATGCGTGCAAGAAAGAGTAAGGTAAGCTGTGTGTCAGAACTGGTTGGAGTGTCGTTGTTGTTTAGCACGTCGCCGTAGAGTTGACAACTGGGCCTGTTGAATTGTAGTGCCGTGGTTACCTCGTTGCTATAGAGTTGGCGATTGGGGCTGATGACGTGTAGTTTGTTGCGTTTTTACCTCGTCGCTATAGAGTTGGCAACTGGGGTCGAAGAATTGTAGGTTGTTGCGTTTTTACCTCGTCGCCATAGAGTTGGCAACTGGGGTCGAAGAATTGTAGGTTGTTGCTTTTTTACCTCGTCGCCATAGAGTTGTGTTGTAACCAAGGTTGAAGTTTACAAAACACAACTTTTATTGCTTCACTTTATGATATTTACACAAATAACTGAAATTTATTTTGAAGCAAAAAGGAATATTGAATCTTGAGAAAAGTCTGTCTTTATACAATATGTACAAGGTTACAGTCTTTATATACACTCCTATCTTGAAAAGATAGTCTTTGTGAATTGACACGTTGATAGTCGAGAACTATCTGGCACACTAACATGAATGTCTTTGAGAGTCCTTGTTTGTTGAAGTGCCTGAATTCCTAAAAAGCAAGTTCAATTGATTGAAGAAATTCCACCTAGCGAAACTAAGGGAGCTTGCATAACTTAGGGAATGAAAATGGCTTGTAAAAAAATTACGGAACATAGGCAGCGGAAACAGGTAAGGGAGCGGTGACCAGAGGTGAAACCTCGTACTGCCAGAAATTCAGTCCACCTGGTCGAAGCACATTTTCAAGAGGAGTAACCTCCGTGCTCGACGTAGGGTGTATTCTGGAGCTGGACACCGGGGCAAGTGGGCAATTGAGCAGGCAGGGAGCTCCTATTTATAGTACACTCGATGGTCAGGCACGCGCACTGAGGGCTGCGCGTCGAAGCTAGCAGAATGATACACAGGCGCGCGTACAGCTGGCTGGCGGAGCGAGAAAGGGAGCGCCGGACATACAACACTTCAACTTCTTAAACAGGTCGAAGTCACAAAGATTCATGGAGGGTGTTCCAAGACCTCATTCCGAAACGCCTTGACTCATCGTGCAACCATTCTATACGGTAATGCATTATCACTTCAGGCTTTATCTCGATAACATCCGGTTGCAATTTTGCCACGGGCAACCTCGATTTTATGCAAGAACGCTGATCAACTTTGAAAAAACATGCTATAGAGCGGTGAAATCGACACCCTTCACTTCAACGCCACACAGCAAGAATACTCCCAACTGAATGGCCGTCAAATGCACACTACACCTTACCACTGCCATATCCTATTTGCGCATGCTCGATCTCCTGCGAGTGTTCGGACTACGTTGTCACTACTTTATTAACAGCCCTCGTAATAATGTATCCCAACAAACAAGCAAACAAACAAACAAACCTATGAACCTTATGGTGCTACATCCTTGAAGGACCTTGGTCTACCAAGCGACCGCTACTCAGTCTGAAGGCCTGCAGATTACGAAATAACCCATGGTCAGTGAACGAATACTTTCGGCCGTTATTCCTGGTTTTCTTAACCGGGTTCTCCGTCTCACTGTCAGATAGTTCCTTAATTGTAATCACGTATGCTGAGTAGATCTCTAATAACCTTCATGTCGAGGTAAAAATCCCTGACCAGTATGGGAATCGAACCCGGAATTTTTTGCGTGAAATAATATTCTCAGAAAAGTACTTAATATTACGACTGAGCGACAAAAAATCGTATTATAAGGTATCTGGTGAAACGTCAGTACATAGTGGAAGCAATACGTATCACCTGGTCACAAACGTACCTTCTGTTACAAGATAATTAATCATTGGCGTATACTGAGAGCTACCAAGGCTATCCGTAGGCTAAAACCCAAACTTCTAATGAGAGCAATGGAAGTCTAAAGCACATTATAAGGCAGGGCCTCTCAAACGCCCAAACTCTCACGCGTGCAGAGCACGGTGCATAGGCTCTGTGCACTGTGCATCGGTACGCTTCGCCTCAACTCGGCTTGACTCGGATGGTGTAGTGTGCTGAGAGCGACGAAGCGTTTGGTGGTAGACGACGTGTTTATCAGTGAAATAGATAAGCGCACGACAACAACATAATAATGGAGCAACCTGTTTCGAAGAAAGCAAAGACTTCCGAAAGTCTATTTCAATCGAACTGGGAACTTCCGTATTTTTTTTTTTTGTTTGTTTGTCGTGACGATAACGCCAAATGCTTAATGTGTGGGACGATAATTACGTGCGTAAGAAAATCGTCTATTGAAAGACACTACAACAGACTACATTCGGAAAATTATTGTGAAATCATAGGAGACGTCAGAGAGAAAGAATTAAGGAAGTTGAAACAGCTTGAAGAAGAGCATTCTATATCCACAAATGAGGTTTGTTCCAGTACTGTAGCATTTTCATTTTGGTTACGGGTTCTGCATTTCTTAAAAATTATGTTTACATTCCTCTCAAACATGTATGCGTATTTCTAATTCACTTTTTTAATTTTTTTAATAACACTGGTAACCTTGTCCCATACAACTGTGCGTCTCCGCTCACCACACGTAAACATTTCGCAGTGGGGGAGAAACAGCAGTGAAGGTGAGGAACGCGGAGACAGGCCGAACGGGGAGACAGGTGTAGGGAGAGAGGAGTGGGGGGGTCTGCACTCTGGTCAACCAAGCGAAGTCGTCTTTTGCACCGTGCACAGTGCATGCACCACGCGCATGCACCCTGAGAGGCCCTGTTATAAGGTAAGCATCTGACACATTGTTCCATTGACATAATTTGAAAGCAATGAGAAAATCCGTTGCACGTATTTCTGAGAGGAAGGCATTGGGGACAGATCTCGTAGCCCAGGCTCTGCGTCCTCTCCTCTCGACACGCACCTCGAGTGGCTTGCTGCTGCATGTCCGATAGGTGCGCATACCGGGGGAAAGGGATAGGTGCTCCGTCAGATCTCCACTGCTAACAACCATGCATTACTCGTCGTATATACTGCCTCACCTAATACTTCTGACTTAATTATAAAGATAACATAATGCTGGTATTTCACTCCCGTTTACTTATACATCTTTGTAGGAAGACACTGCAGGGCTACTGTTATAGGTAGATCTGCTAAAATGAAATGCAATCTTTCAGGTTTAGTGTTCCCTTTTGTTGTTTGGAATCAAACCCGTGACCATGGGTCGGACACCCCCACCGATCTCCCGAGGAAGCTAATAAAACAATGTACCATGGCTACGACCGCTGTAAAATTCAATTATTCAGTAACAATAACAATAATAATAGTGCTTAACATCTCTATAATCTTGGTGGTGAGCTAATGAGGTTAAAATGTATGGCGAAGACGTCATAAACACGCAGTCCCCTAGCCAGGAGAATTAACAGTACGAGGGGTTGATTTTGGGAATTGAACCAGGGCCATCGGACCAAAGGCCGGACTTTAATTTGCTAAACCTTAGGCTACTATCTACACTGATCAGGTGTTGAGTACTGAGAGTAACAGAGGCCAGGGAAATAGCTCGTGAAACAGCCTTGACAACAAAGCAGTCTTCTCCGATGGCTATTGGCTGCAGCTCAAAACGCTTAAAGCTTGACGTTCGCTAAACCGACGATTCGAAACGGGTAACCTAAGTCTAGTGCTAGCTCACGTCTTGATTCCAGCATTCGTCACTGTTAAGACTAAGAGTACACTACCACTTACCAACAGTTTCAGCACATGGTCAGGCACATTCCTCGAGCTGTTGCAGAGTGCGTGGGCGGACGAGTGGGAGAAGATAACGGGAGCTCGACTGATGCGTAGAGCGTCCAGCATTGTAGGCACCGAGACGTGTGATAGGTCCACTATCATACCGAGCCTGTTCATCTCACGGATCACCAGCTGGAACACACAGTTAACATGTCTTTATAATGTGGAATAACAGAAGATGTATTACGATACGTACCACAGAATTTCCTTTAAACGTGAGAGGGCTACATAAGCATAAATGGAAATTATTTTCAATGGCTACTATGACATTAAGGTATATAGAGGGTGGGGGCAGAGGAACTTGATTATTTCGAAATGTAATTTAAAGGAAGTAATCCTAAACCCCATGGCCCTTGAAGGGCCTTGGCCTACCAAGCGACCACTGCTCTGCCCGAACGCCTGCAGATTACAAGGTGTCGTGTGGTCGGCACGACAAATCCTCTTGGCCGTTATTCTTGGCTTTCTAGGTCGGGGCGGCTATCTCATCGTCAGATAGCTCCTCAATTCTAATAACGTAGGCTGAGTGGACCTCGAACCAGCCCCCAGGTCCAGGTAAAAATCCCTGATCTGGCCGGGAATCGAACCCGGGGCCTCCAGGTAAGAGTCAAGCACACTACCCCTACACCATGGGGCCGGCTAAAGGAAGTAATGCAGATATATATTTAATTCTTTGAACAGTATCAAGAACAACGTATACTTTTTATGTTTACCAATTTTTAAGGATGTTATCAGGCAGATGGCGTAAATTATTCTCAATAACGTTATTGGCTTTACGTCTCACTAACCACTTTTTCAGTTTTCGGAGACGCCGAGGTGCCGGAATTTCGTCCCGCAGGAATTCTTTTACGTACCAGTAAATCTACCGACACGAGGCCGACGTATATGAGCACCTTCAAATACCACCGGACTGAGCCAGGATCGAACCTGCCAAGTTGGCGTCAGAAGGCGAGCGCATCAACCGGCTGAGCCACTCAACCCAGCGGCACATTCTTCTCAATACACTGCGTTAATCAAACTCGCAGGATTCGTTGCTCTCTTTCCAGCATATCGACGTGTATATTGGCGACAGCTTGACGAATGTTCATTTTCAGGTGACCAGGGTCTGAGGACGATCGTTGTAAACAACTGATTTTAGATAGCCACATAAGAAATTGTTGCAGCGGGCTAAATCAGGGGACCGTGCAGGCCAGTGCAGATCACCGCTCAAGGATATGAGGCATCCTAGGAATTGGTGTTGCAAAATAGTCATTGACACACGCACTCTGTGTGCCGTGGCACCGCCCCGCTGGAACCAAATGTCTCCCACATCTATCTCGTTGAGTGCTAGTAGGAAAGACTTCTGAATCATGTGGACGTAACGGGCAGCAGTCACTGTTACTTACTCGTTAGTTTTATTGAAAAAATGGACCAGTTATTCCAAGTCGCGATAGTGCACACCAAACAGTTACACATTTTAAATGTAGGGGACGCTGATGTTAAGTACAGCAGTCTGGAGTTCCCAGGGCTCCAATAGCGCATGTTCTGCTTATTTACAGATTCCGAAGGATGTAAATGAGCCTTAATACTGAAGAAAACAAGTGTGTCGTAAGGCATGACAAGAAGTGTCTCACATGCTTTTTTACGAGCAACAAAATCACGTGGATTAAGTTCCTGCACACTAGCCATTTTGTAGGGATGAAATATTAGTTCTTCATGAAGGATTCGCCTCACAGAACGAACAGACAACCCAACATCAGCTGCATGTTTATGGGCAGAGCGCTCAGGGGATTGCACAACTGAATGCGTTGGAATCTCAAGTACTTTTCTTCGCATCACTAACTTCCCTGAAGTTGTTTAGCGATGAAAAACCAGGAAAACGACCACGGGGCGTGTGTACGAAATGCACGTTGTGTGGCGACGATAGATCAACCATTAGAAAAGTGGGTTTCGAAAGTTAACGCGCGCTCCACCTTCATCCACTCAATGATGACCAAACAGAGCGACAATTTTACACCTCGCCCTCTCCAATGTGCCTACCTCCACTCTCCTCGGAGCAACCATAGCGTCAGGGCGCCAAATTCAAATGAGCAAGTTCCTCTGCCCCACCCGGAATATACAGACAGGGTGTCCTTGAAACTGTTGCGTGCTGTCTCCTCTGCAAACAATGGAAGATAGGTCCTATAAGCACTGGTCACAAACCCAGTTATGGTCCGCTACCACTATTATCAAAGGTCAATGATCACAATGTTTCAATAATTTACGGAGTGTCGTATGTAACAGAAAAAAGGGAAAACGTTACTACCTAACCATTTATCGTAAACCTGTTAGCATGTTGTGTTATAGTCTTCATATGTTGGGACATCGGCCCATTTCCATCGTAGGATTAGGCAACACCTAAGACGGGTCCTCCAAGTGCGATGGATCGGTCGGGGAGGGCCAATACCTTGGCCTGCCCGTTCACCTAAGCTTAACCATTTGTAAGTTTTGGCTTTTGGAACATGTAAAGATCGTGGTGTATGCGGTCCCAGTAAATGATGTGGATACACTACGAGAAGGCGTGTTCAATGACTGTGATGCAATACGGCAAGAGCCAGGAGTGTTCCAACGAATGCATGATTCCTTGCGACGTAGGGTGGAAAGCTGCATTGCAATGGATGACGGTCGCATTGAGCACATTTTGTGAAGAGTGGATGAAATACATGGTGATAATTGATGGTAGTAGCATCACACCACAACTCTGAATATATTAGGTTTGTGACCCATATTTATAGGACATATTCTTCCTTCGTTTGTTGCGTACTGCCTCCCGGGCAAATATTGCCAGCTCTTGTTTCCTTCCGGTTTGTTATGATAGGAATCGGGGGGATTAAAATCTGGCCTTCACGTCAGCACGCTATGCGCTCTGCGCAGTTATCTCTTATAAGAAGGACACTAAATAATAGAACTGCGACTGTTTACTGCCGATATGTGTATTGGACAAAAGTGTATTTTAATTAGTAAGGCAAGGAACATTGTATTTCGAATATTCATAGAACGGTAGGAGATACATAGATTTTAGATTAATTATTCCGTACAAGAATCCGCTCAGATTTTGTGTACTTCTGTACTTTAACTATTTTGATTGTGATCAAGATGTTTGTTGTTTAAATCAGCCTAACAGATAGGTCATCGGCCCTTCGTGATACGAGGTGCAACGGAATGACACTGCGATTAAAACTTCAAAATGTATCCACTGACTAGTAACTAAACCGAACGATAATGAAAAAATACCTAGAATCAAAAAGAACGAGTGGATCTGATTCTCAATGATGATGCTTATTCTCCAAAAGGGTCCAAAATCAAGGTCACCGGTCCCTTATATTTCTACTAATCACTGATAAAGCAGAACCATTGTGTTTGTCCTAATTAGTCTTAATCACTGGTAATGAAGGATTATGGAGTTCCTCGCATGGTGGTACTAATCATAAGTAATGTAAACCCAGGGCTTATCACACAAACCAGCACTACTGACAAACAACGCAGACACATGGTGTTCCTCATATAGTGTCACTAATCACAGACCGCGTATACTTATGATGTTGCTCACATATTGGTACTAATCATAGGCAATGTGTATCACACATTATGGCAGCAGCCACAGCCAACACATATCCATGGTGTTCTTCATATAATGGTACTTCTCCCATATCAGTCCTCCCCTGCTGATACTGATCACAGACCCAGCTGCAGGCAGTAGCGTTAGTAGTGTTTATTGTTCTAGGAGGGAGAACAACTAGGCACATGTAAGAATACTAATCGCAAGTAAAGTCGACCCATGGTGGGTGTTCATCGCGTTATGGTACTAATCACATATTGTCTCACGGTTTCAAAAGTATCGTCCCCTGACGGTCCCTTTTATTCGTCTCAGGAGTAAAAAAGAAAAATTCCTACACTTCAAAAAATGAAGAACCGGACAAAGAAAGGCAAGAGCCACGAAGGGTGTGAAAATGAAAGACTCCCTACCCCTCGAATGCTCTAATAAAGTCGGAGTCGGAAAAAACAAGAGTTAACGAAGGGGGGTCGGACAGGATAGATGAAAGTGATGAGCCTGACATAAGTAAGTGGAAGAAATTTCAGGACTCAGCTAAAGACCCCGTGGTCACCAACCCACGCTACGAAGTTGAGAACCCTTGGGATCCCTTTTAGTCGTTTCTTACGACAGGCAGGGATTACCGTGGGTGTATTCTTCGTCTGCGTCCCCCATCCACAGGGGGATTTAACAATTATCTGGTGGTTACAGTTTTTTTTTTTTTTTTGATACTAGGAAAAGAGGTGAAAGTGGCCTTTAAGACTGTTACTATCGCAATACTTGTCTAAGTCTGGAGGATTTGATAATTATTGTTGCTTTCTTGAGAGACGCACTGGGGTAATCTGCAGCCCCAGTTAACTGCACGTGATTGGTTCAACCTCAAGGACGTCGACCCGATTCCACGTCAGGAGGTCGAAAATTTTAAGAATTGAGATTATCATTTCTGGAGGTGCACATGGCCCTGAGGTTCACTCAGCCTGCATTAAGAGTGAGTGCTAATTCCTGGGAGCAAATGTGGTGGCGCAGAGCTAACTACTCCCTCCCATTGAGTGCTCAGGTTAAGAATAGTGGAAGCCTTTACCTTCTACTGCTCCTGGGACCATCAAGGCCAGTAAGGAGATGACTTTGACTTTAGTTTCCTATAATTTTAGAAGAGATCTGAGCCCTATATGAATGACGTTATCGGCTAAATAAAGGGAGGGACCTTGAAAGGTATGTAGTGAGAGGTTTTTAAGGTCTCGCAAGGCTAATATCGTCGGCACGTAGAATCCAAGAGTTGACCAATCAAGGCCATGTAAGAGATGTCACAGTAAGGAGTCGCGTTCAAGCATGAAAAAGTTATAGGTTCCCAACGTGTTGTGGTGCCTTTATCGAACTGCGCGCCACGCGCCTACATCTACAGTCAATATGGCAGAGTGCAGCGCTGGATAATGACGTCACGCCAATTTTCAGTATAAATTGGCATGTGGGATGAGCTGCGACACATTGCCGTACGCTGACCTGTCTACACCGTACTCCAGCCACGTAGTGTATCCCCTATTTGAAAATGTGGTCTGGACTGGTGGACTGACACAGTTCTGCGCGAGCAAGCGTTACCTCGGAAGGAGTCATTCCCTTTCTCCCTTTCACAGTAATCGTCTTTGCTTTCACTAACTAACTAACTAACTAACTAACTAACAAGGCTTTCATTATCCACCCTGAAGGCGTGGGGCGGGCCACATAGAGGCTAACACCCTCTCTCTGGCCAAGGTTTTTTGCTTTCAGCATTCTCGTGATATATTCTATGTCCCATTATACATTGTGCAGAAGGACTTAATTCCTTATTCTTGATTTCATGCGCTTTAAGATAGGGATTTCCTTATTATTATTATTTGTGTTTTGGCAACGGGAATATTATTGTGACTTAAAGAATATTTAGGAACTGACAACAGTCATTCCCACTAATAAGCATCATTTTGTAAATAGTGTACATAGTTAATTTTCATAGCCACCGGCGAGAACAACTTTTAGTTTGAGTGAAATTTAGAGTGAATGAATCCTTGTAAACTAGTGAAACTATTGAATCAATACAAATACGTTCGTGTTTGTACAAGTGTTTCCTTTTTTTAACAACACAAAGAGAGTGTCTTTGCTTATAAACTCCTGGATTTGAGGCTGCCAAAACATTCTTAAGAAAACCAACACTAGAATTTAGCCCACTTCTCTTCACAATTACGTTCTTCAGCTGAGAACTCTCAATCCAAAAACTAGTCCTATCTTCGTTCCAGTGTCGAGAATCGAAGCCGAAACATCCGGGCAGGAAGCTACTTTACTGCCCTTACAGTTTGACAATGGAGCAGGAGTCCAGGGCTTTAAAATGCAATACTCCAATCATTTACGGAGTGAAAATTTGTGTAGGAGAAGAAGAGTATTTTTCAGATGGTCGAATAGTTGAACTTCGAATCTTAGACTGATTCAAATGGTTCCACATCCCGGACCATACATCGAGGATAACTCACAATACTGATCTCTTAATGATGTATTTCAGTCTATTTAGCCGGGCTGAGAGGCTTAGAGGGTTGAGGCGCTGGTCTTCTGACCCCAACTTGGCAGGTTCGATCCTGGCTCAGTTCCGTGGTATTTGAAGGTGCTCAAAACGCCAGCTTCGTGTCGATAGATTTACTTGCACATAAGTGAACTCCTGCAGGACTAAATTCCGGCACCTCAGTGTCTCCGAAAACCTTTAAAGTAGTTAGTGGGACGTTAAGCCTATAATATTAGTGTTACTCAAGTACGTCAACCTCATGTCAGTAGATTTACTGGCACGTAAAAATTGCCTGCGGGACTAAATTCCGCCATGTCGGCATCTCCGAAAACCATAAAATTAGTTAGTGGGACGTAATAAATAACATTGTTATGATTAACAGTCCAGTTATCGACAAGATTTAACCTGTAATCTACAAAGGTGGGTGTAGAATAGCGGTCCAGCCCTCGAAATAAAATTACACCACAATTGTATTCGTAACAGAAACGTAGCAATTTATTTAAGCCTGTTTTTCTCTATTGTACACGAAGAAATATTCCTAGAATGACGTGACATGAAAAGCTGTGGAAGGGGAAAGCTCTTCATTGATAGAGCTAGCAGGACAAATGGATTGCCTCGGGAATGGTGTGTCGATAGCGGAGCTTTTTTAATGTTCTTTTTTTTCAAGGATGATATGTGTTGGTGATTGGGGGATGGGCAGAGCACATTAAATCACTCTCCACAGCTAACAGAGCCATCGTGTAGCTCAGGGTGGGCGAATGGCCAAGCAGCCACATCTGCATTCCGCCAACCTCTCAAATTATCACTTAGCTAAAACGACTGTTCCTCTGGAACAAAATTCGTTTCATTTAATGAGAGAAACAATACAGGGGTATATTTTACTCTTGTCGTAGGTACGTCAGCATTGGGGAAGAGGTAACGTAAGCTTGGTCATTGTGTTCCCTTGCGGGGACTGTTTACATATGAAAAGTATCGGTACAAAACGTATTATGTCCAGTGAATGAAATTTTAGAAGAAAAAACTTGATGATAGTCAAATCTGTGTGGTAATTACAAATCAGTAAGTGTGCAGTAGTGCTACGGTATGCATTCACCCAACAAACACCGATAATGAAACAGTTTCAGAATTTGAAGTTAGGAGAATCGAAATAACACTTCAGAAATAATACTACCTGATCCGCACAGTAATAGAATAATGTATGATTACATCTTCGTTGCACCTAGAAAAACCGTTATGTGATAATATTTCAGATTAGAGCACTAAGCAAAAAGATTTTGTCATGTATGGTTCGGTATTGCATGAAATACATGAACGAATTTTCCTTTTAAGGATACATGTGCAGCGGGTCAGTATTTATCCCCTTAACATTCTCACAACCGTATTCCGAAAAGCAAAGATGATATAGTGATTTATTATTTCTTTATTATTTATTAGTGCCTTTCTACCGTGGCAATGTTAGGGCTCGAGGTCCTCTCTTACACTTAACCACATACTAATCAAAGTCATAAATAAAATACTGAGATACTTAAAATAGTTAAAACTAGATAAATTTATAGCATTGAAAATAAATTTATTTAAATTGGTTGTTTGGTTACCCCTTAGTCCCGATTTTTGATATGGGGTCGAAGATGAGATGAGATGAAATTATATACCACGTTCCTGACGCCAATGTCAGTTGAGGAGCTAATGGAGAATGGTGGATATTCCGTAAGGAGGTCGAAGGAATCTGCTTTGACCTATGAATAGGAACTGTCATGACATTTGCCTAAAACAACAGTAAACAGTTCCGAGGACAGCCGACGATGGGATTCGAACCCACGCGTCTTCCGAATTCAGAACCGTAGCGCGTTAATACGCACGGTCCCTCCGCTCGGTATATTAATTTATTTAGACTAAAGAAAGTCAGACATGTCAAGGTCACGAGGTGATTGACAGCTCTGCATGCATGAGAAACAGCTGCTACGAGCGCTAGCCCGGGACATCATCAGATAGCGCAAGCCTGGAGGGGTGTATATTGCACTTTCATAACTACGGTACATGGTACAATACACGGACATAAATCTTCATAGCAGGATGTGCATAACTGTGTTCAACACGGCGTTTGCATAAAACGCGGTAAATAACATGCTTTGCAGTCTCTGTGCACAATGAAAGCAAATACCTAGTTTAAAGACTACCATAAGGAATGATGTACAACATTAAAGACAGGTATTGACATGCTGAATTCTCCTATGAACAGTTATGGAGCAAAATAATGCCAAATACTATGTCACTCCTATATCGCTTCTACAGCAGAACGTCATGCTTTTGCCAACATAAATTAAAAAAATATAGACTACGATAAAAGTAGCATCATTTCAAGCAACCGTGTTGACAGAATATGACACAAATACAAACCAAACAAGAGTAAACCAAACCCCATGGCGCAACAGCCACGAAGCCTACTAAGTGACCGCTGCTCAGCCCTAAGGCCTGAAGATTATGAGGTGTCGTGTGGTTAGCACGACGATTCCTCTCAGCCGTTATTCTTGGCTTTTTAGACAGAGGCCTCAATTTTAATCACGTAGGCTGAGTAGACCTCTAACTAGCCCTCAGATACAGATAAAAATCCCTGATCTGGCCGGGAATCGAACCCAGAGTCTCCGGCTGAGAGGCAGGCACGCTACTCCTACACCACAGGGCCGGCGTCACAAATACAAACACAGACTAATAAATTACTCTGTCAGTCCTTATACCACAACCTTACAGGATGTAGGTGAATGTTTCAACCATTGCTATTAGCTGTACGTCGCATCGACACAGATAGGTCTTATGGCGACGATGGGATAGGAAAGGCCTAGGAACGGGAAGGCAGCAGCCGTGGCCTTAAGGTACAGCCCCAGCATTTGCCTGGTGTGAAAATGGGAAACAACGGTAAACCATCTTCAGGGCTGCCGACAGTGGGATTCGAACCCACTATCTCCCGGATGCGAGCTCACAGCTGCGCGCCCCTATCCGCACGGCCAACTCGCCCGGTGTTTCAAACATTACTGAAGATGAAGGTGAATGAAGCCTGTAACCTATAGTAGTGCACAACACTGAGTCAGCAGCATGGAGAAGCAGGCCTAATGAAGACCCTACTTGCGTCCGCGTGCGCAGGTATTTCTAGCACAGACACTGCACTCACGACGGGCAAGGATTGACACCCGTGTCTTAAGGCCCTCATGTTACACCACTGTGTGCAATGTGCAAAGAGTCCCTGAACCCACAGGCCTATTTCTTATATTGTTGATTAATTAATCTTGAGGATTTTGAACAAAATATTTATGAAAATGGAATTAGAACCAAGCTTTTGGCTTACGATCGTGTACGTGATTAGCGTTTCACCCATAACGTGCCATATTGACTCATCAGTTGGATTGGGATGCTTCTGCAACTGTACCAGATGACAATGTTGAAGACTTAAATAATTAAAAATATGGGACAGGCAGTAAAAGAAATCAAAGAGGATTTTGGAAAATGAATCACAGTCCAAGGAGAGGAAATCCAAACTCTGAGATATGTCGATGATATCGTCATTTTACATGAGTCTACAGAAGATCTAGAGAAATTCCTGAATTGTACGGCCACGGTCTTTGAGAAGGAGTACAAGAAGAAAATAAACAAATTCAGTCAAACAAAAGTCAGATGATGCAGAAAATATTAGGTTAAGAAATGAAATATTAAAGGAAGTACATGAACATTTTTACTTGGTTAGTGGAATAACTAATGATAGCAGAAATAAATAGGGAATAACATGCAGACTATCACAAGGAGGGCCATTCTTAAGAAAACAAATTTGATTACTTCGAACACTGACACAGGAATTAGAAAGGTGTTCTTGAAGCGTAGGATTATATGCAAGTGAAATACGGACGATAACTAGGTCAGATAGAAAGAGAAACTTATGTGGTGTTACTGGAGGATACTGAAACTGAGATGGATAGATTGAATCATGAATGAAGAGATGCTGTATCGAATTGATGAAAGGAGATCGCTTTGGCGAAATTTGAGCAGAGGAAGGGACCAAATTACATGACACATCTTACGACACCCATAACTTGTTCAGTTGGTTTTTGAGTGATATGAAGGCGATGAAAATGGCAGGGATGGATTAAGGTTTGAATATGATTAGTATAGATGTAAGATGTACTAGTTACGGAAAACCGGAAAGTTTAGCACGTGATAGTGTGGGATGGAGAGCTGCATCTACTCCGCCTATGGGCTGATGATCCAAACAACAACAACAACAACAACATGGAACTAACCCGCGAGCAACTAACAACAGCCTTATATTTACCTTCTTCTTATTTTGTATTTTACTTTCAGATATTTGAAACTATGTTCTATACTAAACACTTTGTGAATATTTAGTTTTCAAGATTGCATTGTACTTGAAATAGACCTTCAGCCGAAGATATACTAGATGCGGAACAACAATTTACAACCTGACTCTGGTGGAAACCGAACCTACAACATTCCAGTTGCGCGTCGGAAACTTTATTGCTGTAGGTATCCTGACCTTGGTGATATTATTTTGTATCATTATGAATAATGTGAGAAACAAGTTTGACCCTATTGCTAGTATAATTCTAGAGAGGGAGAGCGAGAGAGAGCACTGGTTTTCCGCTATGGACCAGGGGCGTACGCAGAAATTATTTTTTTTGAGTGGGGATATTAAATATTACAATTTGAGGACTATAAAATAATGCTAGGTGCATATTGCAAAATTATAATGCTAAATGAAAACTTTCAAAATATCATAATTATTTACTTAATACACATTTGTATTCATGTTGATGATTAGAATAGCAGACCTATCCTGGTTTTTTTGGCCAGTTCATGGAAGATATTTTCAACGGTCACATGTTCTTCTTTGTACGGGTTACAAAAGAGCTATCTCATTAAATCTTTCCTTCTCAGTCATAATTATTCTGCACATAACCACTTAAATATTTCAGGGATGAAATCGAGCGTTCTGATGTGGCAGTTGTTACTAGCAAGACAGTAAACAGTTTCAGTACTCCATGTATTACTGGGAGAATATCACTGTCGCAAAATTTTAAGTGGAGAAATGAAGTCCATTGGTTGAGGATGATTGCTTCTAGAAGAAAAACTTCTCCACATTTTGTGTTCAATGGAAAATACTCGTACTATATTACCAACGTTTATATCATTTGGCCATTGAGTCAAAATGATATCAACAACATATATTTCATCATACGATGCCTTCACGATTGATTGAGAGGGAACTATTTTCACGTCTCCGTCTGAAGTTCTGAACTCGTCACATCCCAAATAATGTATCTGTTAGTGTCATCCATTGTTCATAAAGCCCTGTGCTGTTGGTCTTTCACCTTGCGGCTTAATTGTACCCTTTCTCCACAAGTCCACACTTCCTTTCACTCAACTCTTTGGCGGTAAAGGTAAGGTTAAAACCCATTCACTTAAAATCAAAAGACCGGATAGAGATCTTGTAACACCCTTTTCATCTTTTGATAATGAAGTATGGGAATTACCTGCGAATTGCAATTTCTTAACAATTGCAGAATACAATACAGACTGAAGGTCAAACGGCAGGCCAAGCTCACTGTAATATGTATTAATGAAAGCATCAACACACTGTTGGAAAATAGTTCAAATTAAAAGCAAAATAATGAACTGCCTAAATTCTTCATTTACATGGTTGCCACAATTAATCACAAGTTCCAAACTTCAAAATTTTGGGGGGATTTTATCCCCCCAATCCCCTCTCTGCGTACGCCCCTGCCATCTTCAGCTTTTATGACCGCGTTCTAATTAAAATAGTCCTTCAGCTTTCTAAATCGTGTTTTTCACATGTAATACATGCCGAAATGATGTTAACTTGTGTACAAAAGTGTCCTGCTGGCAAAATTAAATCATATTATAATGGTTTGCATCCAGCAGGAAGATTTACAGACAAATTTCACTACGAATAAGCTGGATAAATAATTTCTATAACGAGGATCTTATTTTCAAAACCAATCATTGTTCAAATCCAAAGAGGAGGTAATCGGGAAGTTTTGATCATATTTTCAATTTCTTACGCCGTAGAAGAGAGCTTCTAAGGACGTCAAACTTTTAAGACAGTATAAGGGTCCTGTTATACTGTTGTAAGTTTGGGAAAGATGACGTGACGAGAAAGTTACACATGACAAGTTGTGATTACCAGTTTCAGAATTGTAAATAACGACATCAAAGCGCAGGAAGATAAAGCTTGCTCATTTGCAGGCATCAGAGAAGCAGAAGTAACGAGAGATGGGGAGGAAGGCGGCGAAATTACTGCGTTGTTATAAGACGACAGGACTGTTTGGCGCCGAGCTAGCAGGAGAAACATCTTCCTGCTTCTCAGACGTCATAGTGTCTGCTACATTTCATCCCCACAGGTCTTTGTTTAAATAAGAGTGTACACAACTACGTATGACGATACTTGTTTTGAATTACTTGATAATTCATAGATCTGTTAACCTCAGAAATTCTTTTTTTTTTTTTTTTTTGCTAGTTGCTTTACGTCTTACCGACACAGATAGGTCTTATGGCGACGATGGGACAGGGAGGGGCTAGGAGTGGGAAGGAAGCGGCCGTGGCCTTAATTAAGGTACAGCCCCAGCATTTGCCTGGTGTGAAAATGGGAAACCACGGAAAACCATCTTCAGGGCTGCCGACATTGGGGTTCGAACCCACTATCTCACGAATACTGGATACTGGCCGCACTTAAGCGACTGCAGCTATCGAGCTTGGTTCAGAAATTCTAACGATTTTTCTGTTTCCCGAATGAATGTCTATGATGGTAGAAATGAAGTTGGTCACTTATATAACGGATCGGTATTTGAAGATAATCATATACGTCATATTCGGGGCACGTACAATACTTTACAAAAGTTTAGAACCTCTTTACTATTTCAAATTAAGAACTCCTGATCCCGCATTTTTGTTGGTATCGTGGGCATGAATTATCTGAAGGTTGATCAGACTAGACAGGTATTTCTATTTAAAACTAGTTGAAATATGAATTTTAGGTTTCGAGTTACATATTTTTATCAAATTAGTTTTAATTTATATTTTTCTTCTTTGGTGTCCTATAACCAGAGAGCACAATACCACAACTCACATGCCAATATTCTGTATGTGTTGAAATAATGTATATGGACATTAACTAGCTTAGAAGTGAAGGGAATAGAAGCTTTTGAAATGTGGTCTTACAGTAGAATGCTGAAGGTGAAAATGAAGAGATACTGAATCGAATTGATAAGAGGGTATCGGTTTTGCTAAATTTGACGTGAGGAAGATATGGAATGGTAGGACACATCTTAAGACACCCAGGACTTGTTCAGTTGGTTTTTGAGGGAAGTGTAGTTGGAAAGAATGATACGAGGAGACCAAGGTATGAATATAATAAGCAGATTAGAGCAAATGTAGGATGAAGTAGCTAAGTAAAAATTAAATGATTAGCACAGAATTAGGTGGCATGGATCAATCAATCAATCAATACTGATCTGCATTTAGGGCAGTCGCCCAGGTGGCAGATTCCCTATCTCTTGTTTTCCTAGCCTTTTCTTAAGTGATTTCAAAGAAATTGGAAATTTATTGAACTTTTACCTTGGTAAGTTATTCCAGTCCCTAACTCCCCTTCCTATAAATGAATATTTTCCACAATTTGTCCTGTTGAATTCCAACTTTATCTTCATATTGTGGTCTTTCCTACTTTTAAATACACCACTCAAATTTATTCGTCTACTAATGTCATTCCACGCCATCTCTCCGCTGACAGCTCGGAACATAACACTTAGTCGAGCAGCCCGTCTTCTTTCTCCCAATTCTTCTCAGCCCAAACTTTGCAAAATTTTTGTAACGCTACTCTTTTATCGGAAATCACCCAGAACAGATCGAGCTGCTTTTCTTTGAATTTTTCCAGTTCCTGACTCAAGTAATCCTGGTGAGGGTGCCATACACTGGAACAGTACTCTAGTTGGGGTCTTACGACTTATATGCCTTCTCTTTACATCCTTACTACAACCCCTAAACACCCTCATAATCATGTGCACAGATCTGTACCCTTTATTTACAATCCCATTTATGTGATTATCCCAATGAAGATCTTTCCTTACATTAAACCTAGATACTTACAATGATCCTTAAAAGGAACTTTCATCCCATCAACGCAGTAATTAAAACTGAGAGAACTTTTTCTATTTGTGAAACTCACACCCTGACTTTTAACCCCGTTCATCATCATACCATTTCCTGCTGTCCATCTCACAACATTATCGAGGTCATTTTACAGTTGCGCACAATCTTGTAACTTATTTATTACTGTATATAGAATAACGTCATCCGCAAAAAGCCCTACCTCTAATTCCATCTTTACTCATATCATTTATATGTATAAGAAAACAAAGTTCCAATAATACTGTCTAGAGGAATTTCCCTCTTAATTATTACAGGGTCAGATAAAGCTTCTACTACTCTAATTTTCTGAGATCTATTTTCTAGAAATATAGCCACCCACTCAGTCACTCTTTTGTCTAGTCCAGTTGCACTCATTTTCGCCAGTTGTCTCCCATGATCTACCTCAGGGTCAGCCAACTGCGAGTACGTGTGATGTCAGGTAACACGTCACACACTCTGCTCGGGCAGCGAAACGAAGTACTTAGTACTGTAACTGAGAAGTGAAGGCTAGAGGGGCGAGGGGAAATGCAACTTCATTCGTAGAGGGAGGCCCAAGGGCTGCAGGCAGTACAATGCGATATGTGTAGTACATATTTCTCTCCATATAATTTATTGTAACGTAACTTTGTTATGAATTAATATAAAAGTTATAAAGCAACTTTATTTCTACATATACAAACTAAACTAACGTTTTCCGGTGAATCTTCGGAACTGATATTGAACACAAAATTGCTGTGTTTTACAATATCACCCACTGTAAAAATAGTGCTAATAGTAACAAACAGCACAGTTTTACAACAAAAATAGTACAGAGAGTAATCTGTAAACTCGAAACATACGTTTTATCTCATGATATCGATACTCAGTTGCCACTCGTGGGTTTCTTTGATTTTTGTAGTCTTGTTTCGTTTATTAGTTTTGCAATATTTGGAGTTAATATTTGAGGAAACACTAAGTTTAAGAGCACTCTTCAAATCGTGATCTGACAACTGGCTTCAATATTTTGGTTTTGTTGATTTAAAATAGAAAATATTCGTTCACAGGCATACGTGGAACCTAATATACTCAACATTCCCGCTGCAAACCTATGCAATCGGGGAAACCTTTCTTTTTAATATTATGAGCCCAACTACTCCAGAATTGCACCCTACCATAGAAGTCGCACCATCTGTTGCTATTGAAACTAGTTTGTTCCATGGCAAAAAATAATTTTCAACAACACTTACAATGCAGTTGAGAATGTCGATGCCTTTCGTGGTATTCTTCATAGGCACTAAATCCAGTATTTCCTCCCGAATTGTTAAGTTTTTGTCAACCCCTCGTATGAAAACGCTAGCTGGGCCGTGTCAGAAATATATGTGCCCTCGTCAATTGCTAAGGAGTATGCCCGGAAGCTTTTTGTCAGTTCTGATAATTGTAGGTGGACATCATCAGATAGGTCTTGAATTTAAGTCGACGCTTTGTGCACGGACAAGCTGGTAGCTTCGAACTCTGAATGATATTTAGACAAAACTCCTCACCTGCTAGAATTAAACATTCCTTTACGAATTCACCACCACTGAACGGTTTAAGTTTCTTTGTAATTAAATATGAAATTTTATAACTCATTCGAACTGCTGACTCACTGATCGAATGCTCGACATGGTTATTTATTTTACCTTTTAGTTCTGTAATTACACGTACCCTTTCCTCGCCTTGATACTGATCATAATCTGCAGCGTGATACAAACTTTTAACCACGCTATTTTCGGTTGTAGATATCGTTGATCTAGACTTACAGTTAGAGTTATTAGATTTACAGTGTGATAGAGAACTAAGAGATAAATTTTTAAATGATTTGTGTGGCTTTTTGTGAAAAGTGTCTATAAAAGCCGTAGCCACCAGCATGTATGACACTTCACGTGTTTACTACAAAGCGAGGCTGTCTCTTCGTCTCCAGTCTACGACAGTGGCTCCCCACCTTCTGCGCTCTTACGTCACATTGTCTCTCCGACGTCACACGGCCTCTCTTACATCACACGCCAGCCAGTTGGCCGAGCCTGATCTACCCTAACAAATGCTTTAGACAGGTCAATCGCGGTACAGTCCATTTGATTTCAGGAATGGAGATTTTCATCAAACCCGTCTATGGAATGATGACTCAAACAACAGAATGAATAAAAAAGTTAGAAGTACATGTTTCTTATGTTTTGAAAATTGCTTCATACTTTGAAAAATCAGGATATTTAGATTAGGAGGAAAGTGTAAGCATATAAAGAGCCGAGTAACTCCGTCGTTAGAGGAGGCAGCGTAGCTGATTTTGGGATATTTTTTTTGCTAGTTGTTTTACGTCGCACCGACACAGATAAGTCTTATGGCGACGATGGGACAGGAAAGGCTTAGGAGTGGGAAGGAAGTGGCCGTGGCTTTAATTAAGGGAGAGCCCCAGCATTTGCCTGGTGTGAAAATGGGAAACCACGGACTGCCGACAGTGGCGTTCGAACCTACTATCTCCCAAATACTGGATACTGGCCGCACTTAAGCAACTGAAGCTATCGAGCTCGGTGATTTTGGGATTTAGACGTATTGGTTGGGGTTTTCTCCCCTCAGAGTAAAGGTATAGGAAAATCATCTAGGATACACTATACTGAACAGGAGGATGAGAAAGTCAGGTGTAACATTAGCATAACGTGAGATAACGGGAAATACAAGAGAAGGGAGATAGAGCTTACTCCTTCTGAATCTTTAACATTGCAAATTATCTTATGAATTAAGTTTAACAAATATTAGGCTAACTGCAGTGAGGTTGAGATTGCGATGACGAACACAATTAAGAAATGTATTGAAGGTGGTAAAAATGTGTAATAAATCATTCAGTGGCCGGTCCAGGACGACATCTATCTTTGAAGACGGACAGATCGCCAGTTTTGAACTGAAAGTCTCCACTTCCTGTCATAAGAATTATATCTAAATGAAATGGCGTATGGCTTTTAGTGTCCGAGGACAAGTTCGGCTCGCCATATGCAGGTCTTTCGATTTGACTCCCGTAGGCGACTTGCGCGCCGTGATGAGGATGAAATTATGATGAAGACGACACATACACCTAATCCTTGTGCCAGCGAAATTAACCAATTAAGGTTAAAATTCCCGACACTGCCGGGAATCTAACGCGGGACCCCTGTGACCGAAGGCCAGCACGCTAACCATTTAGCCATGGAGCCGGACAGAATTACATGGGAAAACAATAAACAGAAAAATGTGTCAAAATGACCACTTCTCCCAGATTAATGTAGAGCATTTACTAAATAAATAAAATAAATTATTATTTCTGGATTAAATCCACTTTATTTTACTTTATTTTAACAAAAAAAGAGCGACCCATGTGGGACCAAACATATAAAAAAAGAAACCTTTCCCTTTGCGAAAAGAAAACTAATGATCATGAATATGTCTTTCAATAATTGAAACTCAAATATTCATAACGATAGCCGCAGAATCTTTGGCGAAATAATTTTTTGGCGCTATAGTTCAGATAATAAAATGATTTACTTGTCAAAATGCTTAAAATTGTTACTTTCGTTAAAGAATTCTTATAAAATATATTGTGATTTCAAACGTTCGTTAGGGAGTGGAAAAGGGCTCTTGAAGGATCTATGTCTCCAGGAACCGTGAAATGAGTTGGAAGAACGTAAAAATGATTACATTATTATCACCTTAAAATAGTTAATGTGACTTAAAACAATATTATTATTGTCATTATTATGATTATTATTATTATTTTATTACGGAAGCTCTAATTAAGTGGGTCAAGCTTACAGTCATCATTTTACCTAACGCCACTTATCATGCACTAACAAGCCTTCTATCACAAATACCCGCCAGCACATTTATAGTACGTGTTTTTCCTTCAAGCGGTGTTCAAAATTACGGATACAACTCAGGTCTATGAAATTTGTGTCATCAATAACAATTTCACTGAATCTACGGAGAGCCTAATTATTTCGGTGTCCACCGTTCTTTCACTGATCTGAAAATCTTATGCACAATAGCATATCGTCGTTGAGCTTCGAAATATCGTTATGCGATAATGCTGAGGGGATAAATACTGACCCGTAGCACATGTATCACTTAGCACTAAAATTCGTTAATGAAGTTCGTGCAATACTGAACTTTGGATGACAGCACCTCTCTGGTCAGAGCTGTATTATCACATAGCAGGTTTTTATACGTGTAATGATGAAATAGATAACTCGCTCAGTCTATTTCCAAGAATTTAGCGTAAAGTAACATTGTACCAACATTGCATGTTGCACCGACTGTTCATAACTTTTGTCAGCTAAGATCGCTGAGTAGTGTCATTGGCATCTCATAAATTACCCGTAAATACACAACACATGATTCGCATGTTGGTACGGATACTGGACATCACAGACTGTATGTAAAAGGGTACAAAATAGTACTCGACGGCTATGAGGTACATACAAGAGTGGATACATCAGAAATTATCACACGTACTTCTCACAGCATAGATTAGACCGGTTCTCCAGTAGAGCAAGTCATCTCGTCCCACGTGCATTCTCTATCCCCAATTCCTCAAGTGGCCAAAAACGGAACTGCACAGCCACAAGAGTTGGCCTGCGATTGTAAACAAATTCAAAAGTCCCTGCACTCGGCTGCTGTAGTTTAACAGGTAACTCCGAGACAAGAACACTATGATGTAAGCAGCGTTTTCTACTACGTCCATTCAAAACTGAAATATTCGGCCCGTTTATAGGGAAATTAATTGGACAAGGTAAAACGTACATATGATATGTATTCTTCTTTAGCAACTAACAAAATATCTGCACGTATACCCCTAATACCCTGTATATGTCATTAACCTCAACACTACAAAACTAACAAAATATCTGCACGTATACCCCTAATACCCTGTATATGTCATTAACCTCAACACCACACCTTTTACCTCTCTATTCCTAAGCTTTCCTTTCTTGATTGACTACTTCTGGATATTTTTTCAGAATTATAAAAATGCCTTTGTCTTTAATTCTGCCATAATCATCTTCTTCTCAATATCGTTCACTGCAATAGTTACTTTCTTACTCATATTATTATCTTCGTTCCGAATCTCTTTATCCCAATAGTATCCCATTCCTATTCTCCTTAGCATTCTTTATACTTTGCTTAGCCAGTAATAATCTTTTAAATGCTTCAACTGATGTTAGTAAGTTTAATTCAATATTTACCTCACGTTTCCACTTCTTAATCTTAACCACTACAGTATAATTTTTCTAGCTATATCTGCTTGTTCATTTATATCTTCACATGTGATTGTAACTTCATTATTAGCTGTACATTCTTGTAGACACATTATTATTTTGCAAAATGTATTGGCGGAGGAAAACTACGTGAAATCATGAGAAATCGATCCTTCAGTCGTGGTACCAGTTACCATTATAAAAGAAAGGGAGCAGTGTTATATTCACACTGCCCGAAAACAAATTCCTTGATGACTCATAAATCACCTTTTTCCTCTTCTGAATACATGAAAGTAGTGAGGATGCCATGCAACCTCACCGTATTCAGATCGGTTCCCGTTAGGTCATACAGCACAATCCGTTGCCGCTAAAATGGCTGCAACGAGATAGAACCCTTTAGACATGTGCAGGGATTCTGCCGGAGCACTGAGCTAATGCGCAATCATCGCCACGACCGTGTAAGAACGTCGATTGCTGAATCCATGAGACAGCGTGGTTGGGAGGAGCACGAGACGTTTACTGCATCTCTGTCGATGACTCTAATCGGAGGGCTGACATCATAGCCATCAACAGAAAGGAAAGTAAAGCAATGGTCTTAGATCCCACCAGTCACTTTGAAAGAGACTCAAATCAGTCTTGGGATGTGGACCTAGAAAACCAAGCTATTTTTGTTCCGTGCTTGCCTTAGCTGTCAGCAAAGTATAAAATACCTGTCGATCGGTGGATTTCCAGAGGCCTGCTATTTGGAGCAAGAGCCTCTCTAGGCAGACATCAACCTTATTACAAAATTTAAAAGTTTCATTCTGCGAAATTTAATAAAAAGTAATATAAATACTCATAGACTCTCTACAAATCTTTTATTTCCATCTATATCTGAGAACGTGATTAATATTCCTCCCCCAGTAACCCTGGAAAAAATATTTAAGATAATGACAGCATTAACAATTAAATTTCCACATTTTGATGTTTTTAAACTTCAGTGAAATTGTAACCTGACCGTATCTGAATGGTCACCCCTCATTGGAAGAAGGACGATTTATTTATTTATTTATTTATTTATTTATTTATTTATTTATTTATTTATTTATTTATTTATTTATTTATTTATTTTTTTAATTTTTTTAATTCGTTAGGGCCATCTATGGACCACGGTGCTTGTGTTTTAGCTGTTTCTTGAAGTCATCGTCGTTGTTTGCCACAATTGGTGTTCTTAGCGGCTGGTTTGGCAGCTGTTTTCTTGTTGGTACCTCGAGCTTTCCTGATGGCCCAGTAGTCCTTCATTTTCCGGCTAAATTCAATCTTACGTTCCTCAGACCATTTCCTGGTCTCGTCTTTTGGTCTGTGGGTAACTTCTGTGAGGGATGTTACAAAGGATTTAGTTTTAAGAGTTGTATGATAGTTACTCCGATCAGCTATGTCGTTTTGATTTATGTGGAGTTCCGAAAGGTCCTTCTCCACTTGCTTCATCCACACGAACCCAGTAGCTTTGCCCTTGTTAGCAGCCTTGAAGATCCTATGAGATAATCTATTTGAGTCCATTCTGGATAGGTGTCCGTAAAAAGCCAGTCGCCTTCTTCTGATGGCATCTATGAGATTTTCTTGGTGTTTATATAGCTCACGATTTGGTTGATACCATCGGCTTCCATCTGGTAAAATTCTTGGTCCCACTATCCGTCTCAGGAACTTTCTTTCTTGTACCTCGAGGGCTCTTAGTGGGGTCTTCTTAGTTAAATATAGACACTCTGCTGCATAGAGGACTGACGGCCTGATTACTGCATTGTAGTATCTTAGTTTGACATTCATCGACAGATTTTTTGAAGCATACAGCTTTCTACAGGCATGGTAAGCCTTATCTAGTTTGAGTCTCCTGTGTTCAAGAGCCATTGTTTCACTGAGGTCCTCTGAGAACCATTCCCCAAGGTACTTTACACTTTTGACTCTCTTGATGTAGATATTATCACTGACTCTCATCTTTCCAGGGGCATCTTTGATGTTAGTAACAAACTCGGTCTTTCCTATTTTGATCAAAAGACCCGTTTTAGCCGCTATTGAGTGCAGTGTTTGGAGCTGAGTAGTAGCCTCCTGTATGTCATTTGCCAATAAAGTCAGATCGTCTGCAAAGGCTAGGCATGGTATCCTCAGGTTGTCTGCTTTAATCCCCATCCGTAATCCAGTGTTCTCTGGAAGGAATCTCATCCACTCTCTAATTATCTTTTCCAGAACGCAGTTAAATAATATACATGAGATGCCATCTCCTTGTCTCACCCCTGTTTTAATGGCGAAACTCTCCGAGAGTTGTCCTCTAAACTTTACTCTGGCTGTGGTATTGTGCAAGGTTGCTTGCACCAGCCTGTTGATCTTGTCGTTAAGTCCTAGTTCTCTTAATGTATTGTAAAGAGTAATTCTATCTACTGAGTCGTATGCTTTCTGGAAGTCGACAAATATAGCTACCCATTGTCGAGCTCTTGATTTGCTGTATTGAAGGATGGTCTTCAGATTTTGTATCTGCTCGGTACAGGACCTCGATGCTCTGAACCCTGCTTGATATTCTCCTAACTCTTTATCCAACTGTCTTGTGACATGGCGTTCCAGAATCTTGGAAAATATCTTATAGGTAACAGCAAGGAGTGATATTCCTCTGTAGTTACTGGGATCTGTTTTGCTTCCCTTCTTGTGGATTGGATGGATAATGGCTGACGTCCAATCATCTGGGAGCCTCTCACTAGTCCATATGTCCAGAATTACTTTATGTATGCTCCTGAAGGTGTGTTCTCCGGCATGTTTTAGCATTTCTGCTACTATCCCGTCTTCTCCAGAAGCTTTATTGTTCTTGAGTAATTTAATTACATCTCTGACTTCTTCATACGTTGGAGGAGGGATAAACTCAGTATTGGGGTTAGTTGGTTCTGTAACTTGGAGACGTTCAATAGGTTCTTCTGCATTTAAGAGTCCTTTGAAGTAGTTAGCTAGGGTCTTGGTACAATCGCTGTCATTATTTATTTATTTATTTCTCTATCTAATTCTTTACTGCTTTCTTCAATGCCCCCTACTTCTACGCCCATACAGTGCTCCGCGTTTTACAAGTGAATTTAACGTAGCTTACATTCCGTACTTGTAATCACTCCCTACAAACCTCTTGTGCTAAATAGAGCAACCAGCCATTTCATTTTGTTCATCTATTTTTTCATTCCACTTTCCGTTAGATGCTAGTATAATTCTTAAATAATCTATTTTATTGACTACCTACTTCTAATTCTTCACCATCAAACCACTAACTTTCTTCCTTCTTTAATTTATTTCCGTGTTTACATATCATTACTTTTGTTTTATTAACGTTCGATTAAGAACTTATTACTGCTTCTTTGACAATGTTTTACGTAAAATTCGATAAGCAATTAAGTTTGCTGTTAAGAACATTGTATATAAATCATGTAACCACCACACTTGGCTGCGGCTAGATGAATACCGGATATTACACGAGGTGAACAACGTTTGTGGTCAGAGAAATTCGCAATTAATTTTAGTTTCCATAGTAGCAGAGAGGGTAGACACCACAGCGTGGTTCATTTGTTCTTTCTACTTGTATTAAGGAAATATGCTAAAAGCTGTTAATTCTAGAGCGAACATCTCAGATTAAAGATATGTATATTGAGGCACTGATAATAAAGAATTGAACTAATTCTTATAATAAATATATAAAAGTCGCATTGCTCGATATTACAGAAAGACATTGATGATAATACTACTACTATTAATAATAATAATAATAATAATAATAATAATAATAATAATAATAATAATAATAACTCCAAAAATATTAAAAGTAGTTAGTGGGACGTTAAAAATAATAGATTACTAATAATAACAATTGTATGACCACAGATACCATGTGCGGGAAATGTAATTTGGTGCCATTCAGGTTGTCCGCGTGTGAATTTGAACCGAGATGATAATTCTTCTTCATATCACCACATATTCCAAGACAAGCTGAAAGTTTCTAACCAATGAGCCCTATAGTTTCATATGTATGTATGTATGTATGTATGTATGTAAAAGAAGTGAGATGAATCTTCTTAGCGAGTTTTACGATCAAATGCCCTTCCTGACGTCGGCCACATCAGAGATGAAATGAATAACGTGATATATGATAGCAGGTATAGAGAGGGTGAAACCCGGTGCCGGTACATAGCCTACTCCTATGGAATAGCACCAAGGGGTCTACTCAGTCTCCATCCGACGAACGAATCACCATCAACACATGCCCTCACTTCACATAAGCACTGTGGAGAGGTTTTGAATTGAATCCTCGCTTGGCACGCTATCTTGTGATTATAAATTGTATACCATCTCTCCTAACCTGCCAGCTAACATTTTGATAATGAATTCTTTTTTTTTTTTTTCGATAAACGGGACTGGAACCGGATAACCACGGTGTCAGACCATATTGATAGGCTACTCATGTATCTGTAATGATATAATTTAACTTGTTCTCTTTGAAGTCAATTTACTATGGAATTCGTAGGAGACAACAAGGAGCATTTTCAGTACGCGTATCTCTAAGCCATTAATTAGGGTTCCGAAGCTCTCTGGAGCAATGATCAAAAGTCCTACAGTTTCATATTAGGAAACATTTGTGGACTTCCCTGCAATGAATGATGAGTGACACATTAAAAGTATTTATACTTGAAAATGAACTAGGCTCAGCAGAGCTTTGATTGCGAAAGCATCCTGAGTTCATACTATTCAGAAAACCACTACTTGTTTTGTTTTAAGCTGAACGATCGGCTAAAGACAGGTATAAAATTCCATGAAAATCATAAATTAACAAAATTTTATTTATTTTTTCTAAGTGACGATTTGTATGTATACGCGCATGTCGAATTAACTCTTCATATTTCACTTCGTTCGGTATAGACTGACTGTCAGTTTATAGACTGTAGCTGTCAGTTGCTTCAAACGATTATCATATTTCGAACAAAATTTCGCTATCTCACTTCATAACCAAACAGAATCTTTATGAAATGTTCTTACAATACTGTAATACTTCCCCATTCTTGGGCGTCATTTGTTACTTTACTATATACAGGGCGTTATAAATGAGTTTCCGCAGGTTCAAACCCCGCCGTCGACAGCCTTGAAAATGGATTTCCGTGGTTTCCCATTTTCACACCAGGCATATGCTGGGGATAAACCTTAATTAAATCCACGGCCAAACACTACAATATACCTGTAATTCTATTTAAAATTGTCCACATTTTATAGTATTAAAGGAGTTATATTCGTATTCTACAGGCTGAAAAGTTTGTTAACTTATATCTTTCTTCTGCACATCATCATGTACCATTAACGCCTTTAATTTACTGAAACAAACAAATTCAGAAAATGTACTCCGTTGAAGAATATCTCTCACAGCCTCTTCCTCCTGAAGGGGTATAAAATGGGAATGTCTAAACTGGTCTTTGTCGGATCAAAACATTGTGTTTCTTAACCAGAAACTGATATACCTTTATAAATCTCACGAATTTCTACAGTGTTTTAGTAATAACAATAATTCATAGGTGTTTCTAATTTAATCGTTAATTTATATGTTTTTTCTAATTTAGTATTAGTACGTAATGAATAACAGTATTTATACAAGTACGATAGTAAAATAACACTGTAGTAAGTTAATGTTTTTATTAAATTAATATTATATTAATATATCGTAAACATAATTTCAGACTTTTATCTACTGTTATAAAGAGGTTATGTAATGTTCTTTACGAGTCTTTCACCTTCTGTGACATATTACCAACACATGTTTGTGTTTCGTAACAGGAACATTGTAATGCGAACACGACTGTTGACGCTGCCACAATGAGAATGATACACCTGAATATCTTCTCCTTTTAGGATACCTTTGACAGCAGCCGAAATAAAGAGGTAAGGAATCTATCTATCTATCTATCTATCTATCTGTCTATCTATGTATCTATCTATCTATCTATCTATCTATTGTACCGGTAAAAGAGCCCGACTCTCAGATTATATTTTAAAGTAAGCAAGTATATAGTTCTCAGGGCAAAGCTGGGTGACTAGTAGCTAGGGCTCGGTACAGGAGGTAGGGTCCTATCTACAAGAAAACTTTGACTTTGACTGAATATGAGTTTATTCATATTAGACATGAAATTGAACATCACCTCCAGCTGTCTTCCACATAGTCCTATAATATGTCTCGGATTCTCCAGTTCACCAAGCCGGGCAGGTTGGATCACGCTCCAGAAGATTCCAGGGACTCCGTACAGAAGCGTCTGGACTGTCTGGGTTGGTAGAAGGTAGAGATGCCTCGAACTTTCGAGGCCCAGGTTGAACCCCGATGATCCTGGTGATGTTGCAGATAATCATTTACTACCTCAGTCCAATGTGACTGAGAGGGTTGATGTCTCCAAGGTCACTCGCAGTACTGATAAATCTGAGTTCATAAAAACCTTGGGTGATTAACCTATTAGTGAAGTCACTGGTTATTATTCGTCAAGACTTTCAAAATTTAACATTCGTAAAATGATATGTCTCTGTATACGAGGATTATGAATACTTTCAAAGTTCACCACTAGCAAAGTCTTCGTCTCTGAATAAATACTGGCAAAAAAATACAAGTCCCTTCTCATGAAGCTATGATTAAATTTAAAGTTCATCACTGGCGAAGGTACAAGTCTTTGAATGAACACGGACGAAAAACATAAGTCCACCCACATGAAAATCTGAATAGATTTAAAGTTCATCACTGGTGAAATTTATAAAGTTTTGAATCAACACTGGCGAATGTACAAGTCTCTGAATGAACATGGACGAAAAACACAAGTCCATCCACATGAATAAATGTATAGTCTATCACTGGCAAGGTATCCAAGTCTTTGAATAAACACAGGTGAGATCCTAAATTTATGTTTTAAAGACGTTGAATGAAGTTCATCACCGGCAAAGTTTATAAGTCTTTGAACCAGTACCGGCAAAATCACAAATTTATGCTTACGGGAATTTTGAGCACATTTTTGATCATCACTATCAAAGTTTGTAAATCACTGTTTATTAGAGGAATGAGTCTCTTAACACTCGCAAGTATTGCAGGTTCAATTTATGAAGAATTCGTTCTTTAACATACGTAAATAATACAAGTCCAATTATGAGTTTGGCACACGTAAATAATACAAGTCCATTTCATGAATAATTGGAAAAATTCCAGCCTTGAACACCCGTAAATATTGTAAGTTCAATTATGAAGACTTAGAAAATTACAGAGTTCCTCGTCGGGACTGTCACTACACGACGATAGTAGCAGCAGGAGTGTCCACGCTGACTACTCAGCTGTAACTGAGTGAACAGGCTACAGTGGGCCCTCCTTTTATTCGATCCGGGACGTCTACGTCACAATACGGCTTGACTGAATATCTCCTGAATCCCTCGATGGATTTACTTGAAACTTGAGCATTGCGACGTTCAGGTGATCCCAAATAAGACGACATATCGCTTAAGCCGCTAGCATAATTATTACGGGAGTTACAACATTTTCCCCGTCGAACAATCTGGAAGATGTGACGTGGAATCTAGAATATACGAGTCCAGGCTGGGAACACGTGCTGTGACGGGCGGGCGGTCTAGCTAGCCCCTATGGCTACGTCACAGCTCACAGCTGTCCTTCACTCGCTTGCTTGCCCCGCTGACGGCAAACAAACCAGGCGTGCTCAGAACATTACGCGTGATAATTAAATGTCATTTATACTCAAAAAATACTCATGTACAGGTCGTAACCGGTACACTATCTATCTATCTATCTATCTATCTATCTATCTATCTATATATATATATATATCTTGCCCTACGTCGCACAAACTCGGATATTTTACTGATGATAGGAAGGTTATTTCCATTACCTTTATAAATAAAAGGTCTTGAGAGAGGGTATGCGATTTAATCGTCCAGAAATCGGGTATGGTAAAGCAATGTGGTACCAGTGAATACTGTAAGGATAGAGGCCCATAAGTGTAAGCAAAAAGAGCTCACCTGGGTAAAATGTCTACAAACACAGCCTAGATGACTACTTTGAGAAAAATCGTCTGCTATTTATTGAAATTATTATAGAAATTTTGGCCGAAGCTGGAGATACAATACCCCACTGTAACGCAGATTTCAACAATTTCAGTAGTTGTTTTTTACTCTTTTATAGAATTATCTGCATTAGGCATTATTCAGAACATGTAAAAGGCACTGACTACTTTGTTCAATCAATTTTATATCCTAAAAATACGGTAACAGAAAAGTTCAAATTTTGCGATCGGAAAATATACGTAAAATCAAGAACATGGATAATCGAATGTATACAATATTCTTTACTAATAGTAGGACTGTAGCGTATGAGCTGTTGACAAAGAATCATGACATGAATAATCAGAAGCATTTAAGTTTTTTTATGGTTCATCGCGTACGGCATTTATGGTTACAACCGAAACCACCTGATATGTATACTTGGGGACAAAACATGACGACCTCACCTCACAACACTACTCTCCAGCAACAGCCCGGTGTCTATTAGCGTATTGTAGGATTTACTACGTCTACTGTAACTGGAGTTGCCAAGTCGTCCACTGCACTCGACACGAAGAGAGGGTAAGACTGAAGAGAGTGTGGAAGAAAGTGGTTTAGCAACCTCGCCATACCAAACAAGGATCACTTCGAACTCGTTAACTCAGCAGAGTGCAGGTTGTGATTGACTGCTCGCTTCCACCTTATTCCCAGGAACTCAGGCCATCATATTTTGTCCCCACGTATATCCCGCAAAGGTTCGGAACGAACTGGTAGATGCAGGCACGAGCTTTCGCTGATTCATTTAGTAATAATTCACTGATTTTAAAGGAGTTTATCGAATATCTCCTTTTGTAATTCTAATCCAAAATTCCCATTTCTATTAAAGAATATTGGAACGAATTTTTCCTGTTGAATTCAAAATATATCTTCAAGTTATGATGTGAAGATTAAGTTGGAATTCAAGAAGACAGATTCTTACAAAAATACTAATCACAAATTACTTGTAACTTGTACCACAGTAAACAAATACGTCAAGGTGTTATTTTTAATTACTTTTCTTTTATATAACTGTATATTGTTACTCGAATATTGATCACATTGACATTTACAACCGGGACAAGTTCTAAAATTAATCAAGACATCTGACTCTCTCCAGCTAAATCACTGCGTGTAAGAGTAGGAGTGAAATGACTCAAGAAAGAAGAGACATCCATAGTTCTAGAATAAAGGAATACTGGGCTAAGAAGAATAAAAAAGCCCACCTGAGTTAAGAACCACGTGTTCAATTGTAGGCCTAAAAGAAGAAGAATAAGAAGATGAAGAAGTTACTCGAAAACAAGGTGCTTGCATTCGTTTTAATGCATATTTTCTCATCCGTATAAGACGCCACACTACCAACCACTGCATAAACGTGTAATAGTGCAATAGTAAATATATTCCTCGTCAAATGTTTGGCATCAGGAGGGGCTTCTATCCGTATCCTTCTTTGCCATCAACTTTTCAATGAATATGGTATTGCGCAACTTTCCGTTTGGCTGAAATCATCTTCACCATTAATAATAATAATAATAATAATAATAATAATAATAATAATAATAATATTGGCTGAATGGTCAGTATCTAGACCTGTGTTTCAGAGGGTCCTGGATTCATATCTGAGCCAATTCGACGATTTTAATCACTTCCGGTTAAATCACGTAACTCGGGAACTGTGTGTGTGTCTTACACCAACAGAAACGTTTTCATATATGCACATAACTCAGCACAGAAACATATCATAGTGAAGACATCCCTCCACATAGGGTTAGCGCAAAGACGGTCACCGGACAGTACAACAAGACTAAGTCCCCATGTGCGAGACAATTCACACTCACGACCCCACCAGGGTGTGCAAAACGTGGCAAAAGAAATAATAACACACCATTACTATTATACTGATAATAACGCATAATAAGCAAACCAAGTGGTTTCCCTCAAGGTTCAGTGCTGCATCCGCTGTTGTTTAAACTCTGCATTGCAGATACTCCGGACACCATTTCAGGTAAGTTTCCGTATGCTGATGATCTAGCATTTGTTACACAAAACTCCTGTAAGAACGCGATAGAGACGAAATTACAGATCCTGCAAATTTGAGGGTGTGCTTTAGGAAATGTTGCTTAATACCAAGCTCCAGTAGAACAAATAACTTGGGTTTTGCATAAACTACAGATAAGCATAATATGCTGAACTTGCTGTTTACTATGGTATTCCCCTACATCAACGAACCGATCCCAGGTACATTGGATATTGCATATCCAAAAAACATCTCTCTGAAAGCGTTGCTAAATGAAGGGAAAGAAACAGCATACAGTACTATAGAAACTGGCTGGTTCCACGTGGGGATTATCTGCATCGTTCCTATGTACTTGGTGTTTGGGTTTGCCGTATTCCAGTAGTTAACTGCTCTTCTGTCTTGCTGAACAGCCCTCATGCCAAGAAAACTGAGCAAGACCATTCTCAACATCAGTGGCACTGTTAAATCCACCTCTCTCCATTGGCTGTGTGTACTGTGTTACACAGTACCCCAAGATTGAGAAGACTAACCAGCCTGGTGCGGTTTAATGGTAAAAATGTTACTTGATCGCATGGACTATTTCCATATATGGTGGTATGACTTTGGGATTCCAGTAACTAAACTCTAGATCTGCAGCAATCCAAACAGTAGAAGAATGATCTCCAGGGACTGCAGTGCGGTAAGTGAGTGGTGTTTGGAATGGCACAGTACGAGGTGACAAGAACGACAATCAGTGCTCCACACACTCCAAAGGGATTTGATCTAACACGGAGGACTTTGGTTACTATTAGCAGTGTCCGATCCAATCACAGACGAAGTGTCTCTTTACTACATAAATGGGGTATGCGATCTCCCCCACTACATGTGCTTCCAGCGACACAATCAGACAATTCAACATTGTCAGGCATTGTACGAAGAGGGCATTCTTTTGTTCCTAGAGAAGACTTTGAGAACTGCTGAACAGACAATACACTAGCTGGTAATTTTACGACCCATCCAGTGCTTTGATGACTGTCAATTTAGGACATAATGTATTTATATACAAGATGGTTGGAAATAACGTGAACCGGGTATATGAGCTTTACAGGGTTGGTCATATTGACACAGCATGTGAAAAAATCGATATCTCGCGCTAATTTCATTTTATCCGTTTCTGAACTTAACCAATCACATTGCTTCCTGAGTGACTTCAAATAGATATTGCGAGACGTTGTTGCTAATTCTTCACGTGGCTTACGTCCAGTTTGATCGCAACAATAGAAGAGGGTAAGTTGACGCGATGATGTATCAGTATGACTAACCCTGTAACGCTCATATACCCGGCTCACGTTGTTTCCGACCACCCTGTATATGTAAGTGTACATACATCTGTGTATATGTGTTGCCATAATAAGCTAAATAAATATAATTATTGTGTAGTTCTTAATTGCCCGCTGGAAGCTCGAATCCCTGAGATAGCGGGTTCGAACCCCACTGTCGGCAGCCCTGAAAATGGTTTTCTGAGGTTTCCCATTTTCACACCAGGAAAATGCTGGGGATGTACCTTAAATAAGGCCACGGCCGCTTCCTTCCCATTCCTAGGCCTTTCCTGTCCCGTCGTCGCCATAAGACCTGTCTGTGTTGCTGCGACGTAAAGCAAGTAGCATCTAAATCGCCCGAATATGGTCTTATCAGAGAGCGTGCAATTTTAAGTACCGTAAACCATACTTTTAACATCTAGGTCGACTTATACTGTTCGTTTAAATACTGAAGAGTGATATTTATTTAATTCAAAGTTCCTAGAAATATAATAATCCTGAAAGTATTCACATGTATTTATGGGGTATTTCTACTTTTTAACATCCTCTAAATACACTTTCGTTAATCATGACAAAAATGCGGTGCAGTATTCTAATATATAGTTAACAATACGACACTCAACGTCATGCAGCGTATATCTACGTCGTGTGTGAGGTTACTCATTTAAATTGGCGTTCGAAATAATTGAAAAACTCGCCTAATATTCTGAAGATTTCGTGAAAATCACCTGGTATAGATTATTACAATAGCAAAGCGCTCTAAAGTAATATTATATTTAATGAAACTATTCAATGTCAAAATAAAAATATGCGTGCTCTAATTATATAAATTAATATTATATTCCCGCAGTCGGCCTTCCAGTGTTTAATACTGGGATAATTAGGTACCTTACATTGTTCATCTCCAGAGGGATGGGGAATTGATCTATGTCCATCCCTAAACCCCACCCAGACAGAACATGTGAGGACGATTGTCTCTGGAGAATTGGAAATCAAAGGTTACCAGAGGACGGTGCAGACCGCATTAGCTCCTTTGAGTGCCGTATTGTAATGAATAGACTGAAGTGCAAATCGATCTGCCAAATCCACCTTGGTGTGGTAAAGTGGATAGGTCGAGAGCGGGGAAATTCTACAAGTCAGTGCATAAGTTGGAGTATGAACTTTAAATAATTTATTTCTTATAAAAATTTGCCGATTCTAACAAACGGCTTCAATAATTCAATACTTGGCTTCAAATTTTTTTTGGTAATGAAAGCTAGAGTTGATTGCCACTGTAATCTAGTCGACAAAGTATGGCTTTAAGGACTGGGTAGTCTAGGGCTCGATTTCCAGTCCTATTGCTAGTTTATTATTTGTGAGGAGCAGGGCCGAAGCGTCAGGGGAGACAGGGTAGACAGCGTGTACCCTTAACATTTTGTGAAATAAATATTGTCTAGTTAATTCAATTAATTATTAATTATTTCCAGATTCGTGACATTATTGTATTCCCCGCTTTACTTATTTTCGTCTCACTTCGACAATGCTAAGGCTCGCGTTAGTTACACGAAGCACGTAGGTGAAAGTAGACGCTGTCCATTCTGTGTATGTTCCCTTTGTTTTTCAAAGCTTTCAGATAGAGCAACACTAACGCTATCTGTAGGTGCTGACTGTGGAACTATGACTTTCCTATAGCGAGATGTCTCCGCCCAGTAGACAGACTTACCAGCGTCTCTTCTTGGTCTCATTGGCTAGTATTTGCAAAGGTGCTCTTATTGGCTGCCATCTTCGACATGCTTTTAATGTTATTAATTTGAATTTACTTTATTTTAAGACACGTCTAAAAATAAATTAATAATATTTAAATATGAAGTATAGTAAACTTAAACCTAATAAATGAATGACAGCATCAAAACCTTTCAAGTACGTGCATTTTCTTGCCCGCCAATGTTAGTTGCGGTATTATAACCCCAGCAACTATTGGCTTCCAGTCTTAATAAGCTACTCAGAGTACGCATACGGAAAAAATTGCTTAACTTGATGCTGTATATTCCGTTAAAGTCAGTTTCTAGTGAACGCGCTATGAGTGCATTCAAATGAATTAAAAGGTATTTAAGGAATTGGATGACCAACCAGAGACTGTCTAACTTGGGAACTCTAGCTATAGAGAAGAGATTTCTGTGGAATTTTATCAAGACGCCTGACTTCAAGACGAGAGTAATATATATACAGTATTTGCCGAAATGAAGGACAGGCGAATTAAATTCATTTACAAGAATATTGTTTAAGGTGACTTGTACGAACAACTATTTATTTCTTATCTATCTTATTAAATCTACATAACAATGAAATATATTGCTATTTTTATAAAAGTATGTTATTTAACAACTCCCGCGGCCTATTTCGTCTATATTTAAAAATAAAGCAAGTGCACGCAGGGTTATAGGTTGTTATGGGGTTTGTCTTATTTTCAGAGTCATTAATATAATACTGAATACAGATGTTTCCGTCGAAAACAAAATTCCATATAATAATATGATTAAAATAGTTTAAATAAAAGAAATCTCTGTCTACCCCCTTACTTAGTTCGCGCTTCGCCACTGGTGAGGAGGATCTTGAACGTGGTTTACTCAACTACAGTATGCAAGGATCTGACGGGAAAATAAGTCGTACCTACTTCAGCTCCACGAAGTCCGCCGCGTGTACGTGACTATTCATTTTTACGTTCAACTAACTAATTTTAACGGTTTTCGGAGACGCTGAGGTGCCGAAAGTTTGTCTAACAGGAGTTCTTCAACATGCCAGTAAATCTAATGACATGAGACTGACGAATTTGAGCACCTTCAAATACCACCGGACTGAGCCAGGACGAACTTTCCAAGTTGGCCTCCGAAAGCAGTGCTCTACCGTCCGTAATGACTCAGACTGGCTGCGCAACAGGGACATTTATCTTCAATGTAGACTAGTATCCCTTTCATCGTTCAGTCTGAGAACTTATGTGAATTAATTGAAGTGTCAGATAAAATCATTTTATTTATATAGATGTTGATAGGTGAAAAGAGACCCTTGTGGGTGGAGGACGGATACGAAGAATACACCCACGGTATAACCTGCCTTTCGTAAGTGGCGACTATAAGGAGTGACGAAGGGATGATATTAGAGCCATGTGCTTTTACTTGTGTTTACAACGATTACATGCGGAACACCATGGGTCGACGGTACTTGCGATTAATACCACCTTGCGAGGAAAACCATGGGTACGTTACATAGAGGCAGTACCATTATGCGAGAAACACTACGGGTCATCATGTGCATTCCACCGGTCGGATCCACTGTGTTCAGAATGGGTCTGCGTTACCAAGGAGTAGTACCACTAAATAAGGAACACCATGGGTCTACGTTGCCTGTCTCTGGTGGCACCACTTTGTGAGACAAACCACGGATTTGACTGGCGCCCGTGATAAGTACCACTGTTATGAAAACCATGGGTCTGAGTTGTCTGTGAGTAATACCATTATTTGATGAACACCATGTGTTTGTGTTTCCTGTGGACGTTACCGCAATGTGTGATACACCGTGGGTCTACATTGCCTACGATTAGTAGCACTATGTGAGAAACTCCATGGTTTTGCGTGGCTTGTGAGTAGTCCCTTATGTGCGAAACACCATACGTAGGTTTGTGTTACTTGTGAGTGTTGCCATTGTGTGTGACATACCATGGGTCTATATTACCTGAGGTTAGTACCACTACAGGAGGAACACCGTTGTTCTGCTTTACCACTTATTAGTACCATTATGAGGGGCTGATGACCTGGATTTTGGACCCCTTTAGATAAGTATCATCCCAGTACTTAAGATATTGTGAATATGATCCTCTTATTATTTTTGTTTCACGATCATTTTCCCATAGTCATTCGTTTTAGACTCTGGTCAGTGGAGACAATATTAAGTTTTAATTTTCATTTCGTTCACCTCGTACCATTAGGGACCGATGGCCTAGCTGTTAGGCCCCTTTAAACAACAAACACCACCACCATCATCATCATGGGTAAAAAGATTCCCCTACTTTAAAGACGATATGTAGGCAAGCATGTGCTGGTTACTCTGTGATACCATGCCCTTAGTTTTCATTTGTCTTGCAAGCCGTATACGTTTACCATGCTCGATTAGTTTAAATTAGTTTATTATGCTGGCAGACTAAAAGTTTCCTTTTCTTTAGGGAGAGTACTTAGGCACAATGTTTCTAAACTCGCTAAATGTGCATTTGAATCGCTAATTGCTGAATGAAACGTTCCTATTTTTTCTCGAAAGTGTCATTTCACCAGGCATATAATCGTTAGATCAATCCTTATCACTTCAATTTTCCGGCTCCATGACTAAATAGTTAGCATGCTGGCCTTGGGTCACAGTGTTCCCGAGTCCCGGCAAGGTCGGGAAATTTAATGATTAACGGTTAATTTCGCTAGCACGGGGGTTGCGTTTATGTGCCATCTTCATCATCATTTCATCCTCGCCTACTGGATTGAAAAGGAAAGACCTGCATCTGGCGAGCCGATCATGTCCTTGGACACTTCCAGTACTAAAATCCATATGCCATTTCATTTCTTTCCATCGTTTCAACTAAAAGACGATCGTGTGTGTGTATAGACAAAGATGTACGAAACAGACATGTGAAAGCATTTGAAGTACGTTGTATTATTTATTTAATCTCTTGTTTCAGGAAGACAATAACAATAATGTTATTGTTTTTACGTCCAGCTAACTAGATTGATGGTTTTAGGAGACGCCGGTGTGCCGGAATGTTGTCCCGCAGGAGTTCTTTTACGTGCCAGTAAATCTTCTGACACGAGACTGATCGTATTTTTGCGCCTTCAAATACCACTGGACTGATTCAGGATCGAACCTGCCAAGTAGGATCAGAAGGCCAGCTCCTCAACCATCTGAGCCACTCATCTAGGCAGGAAGACAGGAGAGTACTGTAACGAAAATGCTGGAAATACTGGGCTGGGAAAATGTGAGAATAAGGAGGCAAATCGCTCAACAAAATGGTATGTTACAATTTGTCAATGGGAAAATGGCGGGGAATGACACTAATAGACGAAGAAGCTTGAACGGACAGTTTTCTTTCTTAAAAAAAAATACAAGTTGCTTTCCGTCGCACCGACACTGATACGCCTTATGGTGACGATGGGATCGGAAAGGGCCAGGAGTGGGAAGGATGCGACTGTGGCATTTTCCGGTTGTAAATGTGGAAAACCGATGGAAACCATCTTTAGGGCTGCCAGAAGTGAGGTTCGAATGCACTATATCCCGAATGCAAGCTGACAGCTATGCGCCCCTAACCGCATGGCCACTCGCTGGATAACGGAATTCTGAAAAGTAGGAGAGGTCAAAATATGAGGATAAAGTTGGAATTAAAAGAGAAATGTTTGGGCATATATCCGTTCATAGGAAGGGGAATTAGAAACAGGAATATTTTTCCAGAGAAGATATTCGATAAATTTTCTACTCCTTTGAAATCATTTAAGGAAAAATATCATGAACAGTTGATATGGATTCGGCCACCTCGGAGTCAGCTCTAAATGCAGATAAGTGGTTATTGATTATTGATGTCTTGGGAAGATGCTTAATGGCCTTAATTGAAACAGGACGACTCAAAGTAATAAGGCGTGCTTCCTTCAGAAACGTCCTCCGTTTCTATCCTACCACATGGGCTTCCGTCTTCCTCAGTCAGAAAGAAATTATAAAGCACAGGAATTACGTAAAATCATCAACAAGTAATTCTTGAAGGAGAAAAATTCATTGTTTTAGAGTTAACCAACTGGAAACAATGGCTACAATGTCTGTTTATCTATTTAAGAAGACCCGTTTCGCAGATTTATCAATGGAAAACTGTGTTCCTGAGAAAAATAAGGATTCTTTTACTGTTTCTACGAACTTTAATTTTGAATCCTGTTCCGCAAAGCACTATACGATAAAACTAGTGATTTCATTGACGGCATAATGACCCACAGTATCAAACTTAGGAACTTTTCTTGAGATATTCATTTACAAACACAAACCAAACACCGAAGAACTTCCCCTGCTGAAGTAAAAAAGATGAATTTCAAAAACAAAAGCATATGAAAATTGTATTCCAGACAGTACGTAATTTTAAGTAGGGAATTGTTTGATTCACCAACAGATTAGTGCTGTTTTATTTTTTATATCATAGGAAATCGATCAGTTCACCAAACCCGATTTTGGGTAGTAAAACGTTGTACTTTAAATAAATAAGCTTTTCATACAAGAAATATTATATGTGGCTGCCAGTGAATGTATAGTGCATCATGGACAAAAGACATTCCTTATTATGTGTTCCCTTCACAGTCGAGCAAACATGGAAAGATTAACAGAATTACATGCATAAAAGGAAGAAATGTTCAAAAATATCTGCTTTTGATTCTACGTGTGTATATGAAGTTAGATGTTTGTTAATATTCTGCGTGTGTATATGAAGTTATATGTTTGATAACAGAATTTTCAAGTACCGAACATATACGTTTAATGTGTAATTACCTCAGAATATAATAGAGAGTAGTGGAATAATATAATACATTCTTCTGTTATTTAATTAAAGTTTGCCAAACTGTGCATGTTCCCTTTGTGCATTTAGAGATTCAATTGTAATACAGCGGGTACTGAATGTTGACCATTATTAGTTGCTAGATATTAGAACAAACTAGGAATGTCAAACAGTCCCACGGGATATTGTATGATACGGGAACGCGTATAATTTCCTGATTTGCAATATGTTCACAGACCTAACATTCCTAAATTAGTTAGGAAATGAGACGTTTGCTATTTCCTACATAGCTTTGTTTTCGATTTTACTGTGTTATTCATGATTTCGGTCAGAATATTTACACAACGGGTTAGGAAATTAGCCCCTGGGACAGTCATATTGCATTCTGGTGCTCCGAATCATAAATATTTAATGAATTAGAATCCACATCAATTCGATATTAACTTTGTACTGTTCACAATCATTGTGTACAAACTGAAACGAAACCAAATCTAATAGCTTGTAGCTGTAAATAATTGGATTTTCAAGGGAGTATTGTACATAGTTCTTTAACGATCCTCTGTTAACCGGAACAAAGAGGAGAAAAGTGGTTTCAGATAATGAATATTTCGGAGGATAATTAAAATACCATTTTTGTAGTTAAGGAACTTTTTTGACGTTTTAGATTGAAGTAAAAAAAAGCAGTACGTATACAATGCTAACAAAAGATTTTATTAAACCGAAACTACTGTACTTGTTTAGAACAAACCATGTTCCATAGTGCAAATACTTACACTGCACATATTGCACTATTATTTGAAAAAATCTTCTAGTTTTTTTTTTTCTTTTCATATGGTTTTCTAACCGCTGTGTCTCACCACTGTTTCTTTAACAGAATGTCAGAAGGCTTTGATTCGTTACATACAAACTGAGTTGGCAATAGAGAAGGGAAGGAGGCCATCAAGGTTGGAGAGTCCATCCCCTTAACATAGCAAACAATAGAACTAATGAAAGAGGTAAAAGAAAATTGAGTTGGTAATAGAGAAGGGAAGGAGACAATCAATGTCAGAATCCAAGTATTCCGTTACTCATAACTTAACATGACAAGGTTCCTTCAATTGTGTTTTACTGTAAATATTTATTTTCGGTCGTTTCCTTTAAACGGTATTTCTGTTAAAAGTGTTCCGGATAACAGAGGTTCTACTTCTTCTTTTCTGGCGTATGTGTGCCCACGATGGACACTCCTAAGTATCACTCACGGTCGGCTATTCTGACCCTGGAGAGTCCTCCGTGCGGTTGGATGTCCCCGTCACTAGAATGCCGTGTCTATTAAAAGCCTTGTACGCCGCCATGTTGCTCCCGGACGTTCGCGTCCTCTCATTGGTCCCTCGATTGCAAGAGCTCTCTTAACGGGATGATCTTCATCTCGATGTTGTACATGTGCGTACCGGCGCAACTGCCGCTCCTCCAATTTCTCGCTGATAGGGGCCGTATTAAATGATCCTCGTATATGCTCATTGCGCACTCGCTCGAAGAGGATTACATCGCAGCATCCGCATTTCCTTTATGTGCATTTGCTGATCATGTTCCTTTTGCGTTGTCCAACACTCGAAGCCGTAAGTTAGGACAGGTCGAACCACAGTCTTGTATAACTTGCCTTTGAGGTTTATAGGCATCCGTCTGTCATAAGACGCCTGTCAGCAAACGTCGTTAGGTCCATCCAGCGTTGATGGGATGTTTCACGTCATCATCAATGGTCGTACCGATGGTAATAACTGAGCCCAGGTACAGAGATTATACTGTAATAATAATAATAATAATAATAATAATAATAATAATAATAATAATAATAATAATAATAATAATTTCTGAGCACGGGCGCCTTGGTGGCGTGTAATAGCTCAGTTGCAATTAATGAATAACCATTAAGTGAATCATATGATTAAAATTTCTATGAATTTCTGTTTTGCATGGGATTTTATGCCTTAGTCTATAGCAGTTCGTCCTGTGTTGAAATGAGCCAAGATTTGGTTCTCTGTACAGTATGAACTTAGGATTTTTTTATCATGTGTTGAAACCAAATAATCTAATAACTCACTTTATCTTCTATCTATATAAATAAAATAGTAATGACCGTGTGTCTGTACATTGGCTATTTTGGCGAAATTTCCGTGCAGTTATCCGTTTTAGATGTAATAATGACCACCTGCATTGTTTTTAGCTTTGGTGTCTGTTTGTCGGTTTGTCTGTTTGTCTTCCCTTCTATAACTTGAAAACTACTGGACATATTTCTACCAAACTTCACATTTAGAATCCACCTGTCCTTGGGTAGCATTTAGGGCAAATATTGTTTCAAAATCCCTGAACTAATTGAGGGTTTATACGAAACCGAAACCATGATTTTATACTCCCTCAAAATATACACAACCAAACTTAATGGAAATCTACCTGCCTTAATGGAAATTAATTTCCAAACCTTTTTTCTCATCATTTCGATACCAGGATTAATAAGGGAGATATCATGAAAGGTCGGTTTCTCAGGCTAAGTCCAGCGAACACAGCCCAAAAGGTCTTATACGTGGAACAGATTCCTTATCTATCTACATAAATCATACCCTAAAGACCGTGTGTCTGTGCATTGACTATTTTGGCGAAATATTCGTATAGATTTCCGTTTAAGGGGTAATAATGACCATGTGCACATTTTTAGCTATACTTTCCCGAAAGTCCTAAATTTTACCCCCCTCGCCCAAAATCAAGATTACCGAGCTCGATAGCTGCAGTCGCTTAAGTGGAGCCAGTATCCAGTATTCGGGGATAGCGGGTTCGAGCCCCACTGTCGGCAGCACTGAAGATGGTTTTCTGTGGTTTCCCATTTTCACACCAGGCAAATGCTGGCGCTGTGCCTTAATTAAGGCCACGGACGCTTCCTTCCCACTTCTAGCCCTTTCCTATCCCATCGTCGCAATAAGACCTATCTGTGTTGATGCGACGTAAAGCAGCTTACAAAAAAATCAAGATTGCCTCACAGTCTGCCACACGAGCTGGAAAATTGAAATTAAGCAAAAGTATACGTTTCAGTCTGTAACGGACAGAAAACTTCCAGGAACGTTAATTTTTTCACTTTTTATCCCCGAAGAATATAAAATTATGGAGTCAATTTTAATGATGGTGCAGACCTTCGTTTCGAGGTATTTCGTGGGATAAAGGGAAGTCCTATCACATAACGGATGGAACAATCTCCGTTGAATTTGGAGTGATCTTCAACCATGGTCTTACGACTTTTTGTCGTATCTTTATCCCTTATACGTTAGATTCGTCTCTATTTCTGGATTTTAAATAAATTTGGACTTTTTACCTGCATAATTCATACTTAAAATCACTTAAAGATAGAATCACCTAACTCTACACGAACATTGGTCCACCCAGTACCCTTATGTGAGCCAAATGCTATGTCACATAATATTCCGAAAAGAAATGCAATGTAAGATAATCTTACATAAATTTCAAACTATTCTACGTTTCTAACTCAATCTTACCCATTAATAGATGAGGTGCGAGAAAATATCATAGGACCAGCCACTCAGATCGCCAAATACTGCGCCTTACGGTAAATCCTTTGTCGATACGACGTACCGTTTAGCAGCAGTTCCTCTGTAAATGAAGGTCTGCAATATTGTAAACATGCATATACTTTCGTATGTCCATCTATATATATTCATTGATGTCGATTTGTAGCGATCGAGAAAGGGTGTGTCTGCTATTGTAATCAGTACTCCCAACAAGGGCTTTGACTGGCAGTAGGAATGGGGTCCTTCTCCAACTCCTGTGTAACTGGCATTAGTAAGGAGGGCCTACCATTGTAATGAATAATTCACTTCTCGATTTGACATGCAGAAGGCAAGGGAGCATGCAATTTTTTCAAAACTCCCTTACCCGATTGTGATTGGCTGTAGGTAAGGGGGTCCGCCATTATAAACAAATGTACCCATCTATAACGTGAATAGCTTTGGGCATAGTGGCCTGCTAGTTTAATGGAAACTCTCCAACAGTGTGTGACCAGCAGTAAGCTGGCTGGCAGAAGGAGGAAGGGCTTGTCATTATAATGATAACTGCACAACTCAATTTCGACTAGTAGTAGGGATGTTGCCTGCCATTATAATAAAAACTCCTCAACAGTTATCTGTCTGGTTGTAGGAAAGGGGCCTGCCGTTGTAACAAAAACTCCCCAAATCGATTGTGACCGCGCAGTAGGCAATGGGGCCTCCAGTTATAATGTAAACTTCCCAACTCGATTGTGAATGGCAGTAGGCAAGTTATCCTGCCGTTATCATCACAACTCCACAACCCACACTTTAGACCGGAAACAACGTATGGAGACCTCCCCATGCTATTTCTTGGATAACGCTAATAGACATGCAATTTTAAAACAATCTTATTTACTGTACGCACAGTATTTACTTCGATATCCGTGTACCATGTAGAATACCGTAGCGACGCACGAGTACATTTGCTAGTTTGTTTATATTTATGTGCGCGCTGGAAGTAATTGGTGGCAGTAAAGTATTGAAGATGTGACTACACAAAAGTGCCACATTCTGTCTCGGGTTGTTATTTTGTTGATAAAAGTTACATTAGATGTTTATACTGAATATTGAATATCCCTTATGGCTCCAAGAAGGAAGGAAAAAAATATGAAATTGTACAGGAACAGCGTGCGAGGGAAATGTTCTTTGAACCCCGACAGTTTCATGGAAATAAGGTACGGTAACTTAAAAATTGAGATGAAGCAGCACATTCGTATATTGATGGGTTGATTAACTACTTCGTCCGACTCTGTGGAGTAGTAGTTAGTGTGATTAGCTGCCACACCCGGGGCCCGGGTTCGATTCCCGGCTCTGCCACGAAATTTGAAAAGTGGTACGAGGGCTGGAACGTGGCCAACTCAGCCTCTGGAGGTCAACTGAGTAGAGGTGTGTTCGATTCCCACCTCAGTCATCCTGGAAGTGGTTTTCCGTGCTTTCCCACTTCTCCTCCAGGCAAATGCCGGGATGGTACCTAACTTAAGGCCACGGCCGCTTCTTTCCCGCTTCCCTCTCTATCCCTTCCAATCTTCCTGTCCCCCAGCAATGCCCCTGTTGCACATAGCAGGTGAGGCCGCCTGGGCGAGGTACGGGTCATCCTCCCCAGTTGTGTACCTGACCCAGAGTCTGAAGCTCCAGGACTCTGCCCATGAGGTGGTAGAGGTGGGATCCCTCGCTGAGTCCGAGGAAAAACCCGACCCTGGAGGGTAAACAGATAAAGAAGAAGAAGAAGAAGAAGGAGAAGAAGATTAATTACTTCTAATAAAGGAACGTGAAGCAATTATTATAGCTTTTTGCATAATATATCATATACCTATTTCAAGAAAAGAAATACTGGAGGTCGATGGCCTAGATTCTAGGCCCATTTAACACTTTCAACTCTAGCCCACACGATCGTGGTCTTTTCTCCGCGGCAATACGGACTGTAGAAATCGTGAAATTTTACCAAGGATAGTTGCCATTTGCTCGGAGAGTAAGTAAATTATTTTGCATATATTTTAATAATACACCATGCCTTTTTTATTTAGCATCTTTTATAATAATAAGCTAGGTTTATGAATGCATAATGTAAATTCAATTATATTAATAACTGGTCTCACAATACACTCTCGAATTTAAAGTAGCATGACCGTGCTAGTTAGGTTTAATATTTAAGGTTATGGCAACTTCTATTGTCAATACAGCTTTTAATATTATTCTTTCCAATATAGTATTTTTAATATTAAATGCTAGTTGTGTGTTAATATATGATTTATTACATGTCTTTAGACCTAACTGAGGATAAATCACTTCAACAAGTGGATGAATCTGACATGGATGAACTGTCCAGTCAAGATGAATCTCACTCTCCAATTCAGTACTCAATGATGACACGTTAGATGATGATGATGATGATGACAATTTAAGAGAACATGAGGATGGACTACCAGCTGAAAATGAGCCTGCTAGTCCTGTACAAACAAAAAGTGACTCAACTACACCTGTATAACCACAGGCACGCAGATTGTTATTCAGAGAAAAGACATTCAGCGAGAAGCACCATCCTGCATCAAACAACTGTAGACTACTTCAGATGCTCTGCTTTATACTCTTTGCTGCTTTCTGCTATGGCATTTTTGTATACTTTCTGCAGAATTTTATTTTAATTATTTTCTCTCCTCCTAGAACGCACCACCTGTGAGAACACCACTGCAGTATATAAGGGACTACTTCACGGATGACTTATTAGAATTAGGATCACAATACACCAAAATGTATTCTGTAGCAAAAACTCGGAAATACTTAGAAACTGACTGCATAGAACTAAATAAGTTTATTGGGATGAATTTATTAATGGGATGCATTCCCTATTCAAGGTTGCCAATGTATTGGGAACAGGGTATATCTATGAAAATCATATCAGGGTGCATGTCTAGAGATAGGTTTCTTGCTTTATGAACAAAACTTTATTTTGTCAACATAGTCGTACCACCAGAAGAGGCAAGTAGTAATAGTCCTTGGAAGGTGCAGGCTGTTATTAATGCAGTTTGGTTATTACTCCATTGATGAGAAAATGATCCCTTTCACAGGACGCTGTAAACTGATATAGTGTGTGAAAAATAAACCAAGGCCAGTAGGGTTAAAATAATTAGTAGTGACCTCAGCTTCTGGTATTGTTTTATATTTTTAGTTTTACCAAGGCGCTAGTACTCCACTTCCTGAGAAGAACCTAGGTTTAGGGCCTGCAGTTGTCATGAGAATTGTTCGTTCCTTATCACAGGGTAGTTTAATTTATTTCGATAGATATTTTACTACTTTGACTCTCCTGGAAAGGCTTCAAGAAAAAGGTCGTAAAAGTACTGGTACGATCATGGTGAATAGAATTGGACATGTTAAATTAAAGTAGACAAAGACAGGAAAATGTGAAAATCACCAGTATGTTCGATCAGATGATGCCATGGTTGTAGCTGAATGGAAGGACAACCAGTGAATGGTATTGGCTTCAAAATGCTCTGGGATTCAATCTGAAATCAAGGCGAATCGTTGGAACAAAATAGAAGTTGACTGTCCAGCACATGGGAGGAGTCGACTTGTGTGATCAGCTAGTGGAAGCCTACCGCTTGCAAGCATTTTAATCTGACGCCAACTGGCTGCTACTTGTCAAATTCGACGTTCCGCTTCACTGTAAGTCTACTAGATGGCAGAGTAAACCGAAGCTCTCTTGGGTGTCTATGGCCGAGTTTTAATGAATTTTATCGGGTGAACACCAAGTGTGTCAGCAGAGATACATGCCGACGTCGTACACAATATACAAAATATACAACTATATCTGCCGGGACTGAACCCGCTATCTTGGGAGCCGGAGGCGGGCACTCTACCACTGAGGCACAGAGGGAGCTGAAGATAAGATAAAAATTAGTTTCTTAATCATTTCTTAGTTAAAACCAAGTAAGTAAGATATATTTTAAAAAATACGAACTCTTCGTGATAATTTATTTATTTCTGCTTTCATATACGTGAAATCAAGTTATATTTCAACGTAAGAAATCATTTTAAATGTGTTTTATTTATCGTATGGCATTTAGTGCCGGGAGTGTCCGGGAGAATTTTTGGCTCGCCTTGCGCATGTATTTCCATTCGACGCCAATGGGTCTGCTCAAGATATTAACGTCCCCATCCGACAAGAGAATCACCATCTACAGCATCACACGCCCGTATTCCATGTGGAAACTGCGTGTAGGTTTGGAATTGAATTGAGGCTTTTGGCACGTAATACTCTGATTAGAAACTGTATATAGCTACCTCTCCTACGTTCCCGGCCAATATTCTGATGGTGATATTATCTACCAGTGGGACTCGAACCGGATAAGCACGGTGACAGGCCATAATTATTTGACGCCTTAACGATCAAGGCTAACCAGGTTGTCGATAGATCCATATTTGAGACTGCAGCCGGTCCATATTTTATTTGTTCTGTTTCTAATCGAGATACAATAATATAATTTCGTGTGGCTATTCCCAGCCGAGTGCACCCCTTGTAAGGCAGACCCTCCTATGAGGGTGGGCGGCATCTGCCATGTGTAGGTAACTGCGTGTTATTGTTGTGGAGGATAGTGTTATGTGTGGTGTGCGAGTTGTAGGGATGTCGGGGACAGCACAAACATCCAGCCCCCAAGCCACTGGAATTAACCAATGATGGTTAAAATCCCCTACCCGGCCGGGAATCGAACCCTGGACCCTCTGAACCGAAGGCCAGTACGCTGACCATTCGTCCAACGAGTCGGACATCGAGATAATATTACAACTATCTTTAGCAGAGATTCGCAAACCATTATGAGTTTGTAAGATAGCTCCCCTCACCTACGGCTAAAAGTTTAATGTATCCCTACGAAAAAATCTATAAATAATAGGTTCGAAAAAGTACCTGGCTAATTATTGAGACATTTTAATTGATTATAAACCAGTGCTTTAAATGCACAGCATAAATAAGACGAGATTGTAAAATTTGATACATTTTATTACACAGCAGAAGAGATTAAAGCGTTTATATCTGTAGGCCTATAAGAATAACACAATGATAATAAATTAACACATGATATGCTGTTTGTATGGAAGTTTCACAAAACGTTAGATATTAGCTTAAATATAAAATTAAAAATTACGAATAACAAATTTTCAATCATATTCTGGAATTCAGACATGGCGAACCGTCAAGATTCCAATGTGATGGGTGGGCCTGCAAGGCGTGGCACGTTTCTGATGTGTCGTAGTCCAAATGAAACTTTCAATCGAAGCGTGTTTCCATACATACATATTAAACTTTCTTGTTATTCATTCCCACATTTAAAATTTTCTTCATTTTTTTCGTGCAATACGTGTTTCCGTCGTCACTTAGCTTATTATAATGACGTATCTCGATGTTCATAGCATATTGTAAATTCGAAAATTTCTGCACTCTATTTGTAGGTTCCTTAAAAATCAGCAATAGTCAGTCAGTGTGCAATTGTTGTTACCGAGTTTACATCACAAATATCAACAGACATGGCACCGGGTGACTACATTGACAGCAACGGAACAACATCAGACAGACTAACAGCCGAGCCGCGAGAGAACCAGCCACTCAAGCACCAAAAAAATACTAATTTGCTCTGTAATTCCAAGAATAAGCAAGAAATTGATCTGGAAAATAACTGTTTAAAATTAACGGGCGTTTTACAAAGAGGCTAAAATGTTAACAGAAAATAAAACTGTATCAAAATGCATTAAATAATAGTTTTTATCTTTCTATAACCTCAAGTGTACTGACTGATTTCGAAATCACTTATACCTTGAAACGAGCTCCTCGGTGAAAAAATTCGTAATATGAACTTTGTTTAAAATACATTCAAATATTTCTGCATGAAGGAGGATGAATAAAAACCAGTAAACGAACGATCAATCAATCAAACAAACAAACAAACATAAAAGTTAAAATCACTAATATGATCCCGAGATGACCTGTAACTGATAAATTCTTTACAAAATTCAGAATTAACAGATGTACATGCAATAGACTTCCTAAAATACATATTAGTACAGGAGCGAAAAGAAACTTTATGTAAATTAAAAGTATTGTGTTTACTCACCGTTCCGAAGTGGGAGAGTCCTCCGAGGTTAGGAAGGCGACCAGGCTCGTCCGCTATGGAGCAGTCTGCCCTAACAGAGACAAACAATCAGCCATACTGGCGGGACTTAGCATCTCTTACACCCATTCAAGGGAATACTGTACTTTTGGTAGAAGATAATATTTATAAATATTTAAAAGTTACATAAGACAAATTCCGTGTAAGGAGGTGACGTCGAATATCACAGTGACGTCGTACGAAAGAATACTACAAATTGCTTCCATCTACAGTGCTACCTTGAATGGGTCGTTCATTTAATCATTTCCTTCGAACATGCATTTACGAACACTAAAGAATGTTTAAAAGTAGTAGGGCAAAGTATGTTCTAAAACAATGGGTATTGCGTCAGCAATTTCCCACGCTTTTGGCAGGAAATTTGAAATATTGCTGAGTCAGCCAGCCCAGGAAGTTAAGTTTTGACGTCATGATGATGTCATTGACTAGGGGTCAATAACTTGTGATTGCACCAAAATGAAGCTGACTCAGCCAAAATTTCAAATTTCCTGCGAAAAGCGTAGGAGAATTCTGACGCAGCACCCATTGTTTTATAACATACTTTGCCCTCCTACTCTTATACTAGAAGGAGAATAAAGTGGGAATTGAAGATGGAAATGACAAAGGGAATTGAGCATAAGTAGTTAGTATTCTTCGGCCAATCGGGGGTTACTTGTCAATTTGGTAAGAGTAATATAGAAAATCCAGCCAGTATTAAAACACGTCCATTTCTTGTAGTACGATTATGGACGCTCCAACCACGTTAGAAAGCTTTTTTGAAAACTGTACGTTATGTCTATCGCATTTTGCCATGGAAAAATGGTTGCAATAATTCTAAATTTGTCTGTTGGCCCAGAACAGAGCAAAATGTGGCTTGCAGATCTGATTAGCAGAGATAATAGTGCGCTGGCCTTCTGAGCCTAATTTAGCACGTTCGAACTTGGCTCAGTATTTGAAGGTGCTTCGTCAGCCGCGTGTCGGTAGATTACTGGTACGTGAGATACTTTCCGTTTGAAAATAATTTTTCCTGCCAAACAAGTAGCGCGTAGCCTACGTGCATAATTTAAACGTCAATTTGAAAAATACGGAGACACCAAGAGTTCCATACTAGTGGGATTCAGAGCTGCTCTCTTGTCGGACATTATATTGCAATATGTTGAAATTAACCTCCCACTATCAACATTACCGGTAATAACTGGGATCCATAAAGCTTTCCTTAAAATGCCCGTCTTTTGATTTCAGGGAAAGAAGGATGTCAATCACATCAATATGTTTGTTATAGATACATAAAAATAAAATATGATATTTGAATGCAAATATGCTATCAACTATTTTCTTACGGTGATGCTTTCATGGCCCATACTTGTAGACATGGTAAGGATTTTCGGGCTTAAGCCGTGTCACGAAAACAAGGTATAACTCTTTACATTTCGCAGAGAAAGTTGCTCCGCGCCTTCAGAAAATATCTTGACGGTTCACGAGAAAGACTTCTGCAGTATTGAGGGTTTGAATTTAAGAATGCTATACCGTTGGAGCTGTAGTGGTACGCTCATTCGTCACCAGGTGTCTGGTTGTATGCTAGCACAGCGCCCCAAGCGGGAGCTGACGACAACATTAATCTCCAAGCACGGCCGACTGGATCCAGGCTGCGCTAAGGAGCTAGCTAGAGCGACGCATCAAGTCGGTCGTGCTCCAATCAAGATGTTCTATCACATCGGGTGTGCGTAAGAAGTAACAGAGAGGACATCAGATGAATCAGGAATGAATGTGGCAGCAGAAAAGTACGGAAACTAAAAAAACCTAATAAAATAATAAAAACTGGGGTGATGAAATCTTCCCAGGTAAACAGGTTAGATTTGCGGGAAAAAGATGAAACTGTGCCTGAAATATTTCGTCTTGTCATGAGTTAGAGACGATTTTATTTATTGCCTATAGCCCTTCGCTTTGATGATGAAATCATGATACAAAGCAGTAAAGCACTTGACAAACTGGCGCTCTGAAGGAAGGTATTTGATGAATTTGTGCAGAGATCTTTGAATAACTACAGCGTAAGAGTTTATGTTACACTGGACGAAATGTTAGAATCTTTTGGAGGAATGTATTTTTCCGGAAGTACATGCCAAACAATATGGCAAAATACGGTTAGAAATGTTTACTGTAGTAGATGCCAGAATGTTTTATACACACAATATTGAAGTGCACTGTGGAAATAAACCAGAGGGACTTTTCATTTGGATAACACACCAAATGCTGTTGTGGAGAGGATGACTTGACCAATTCAAGGCACTGGTGGGAACGTGACAATAGACAATTGGCTCTCCTCCATGCCAGTTGCAAACGAGTTGGCTACTCAAAATAATTTGATGGTCGTAGAAACATTGAAGAAAAACAAGAGGCAATTAACTTTAGAAACTGGTCGTGTCTTAGGCTCCTAAGAAATATCGGAATGTCACCCTTCTATTGACGATACATGATTCTGATGAGATTGATGAAGCTTTCGGGAACCTAAAAACCTATTGTTGTGACTTTCTGAAACCTTGCCAAAGACGGAGTGGATGTCGTCGATCGCATGAAGTCTGAGTAGTCAGTTGCAATAATTTCATTTCGGTGGCATGTTAGAATACTTTCTTCTCTTTTTGACATTGGTGGGACAAATTCAAAATCATTTCCGAGTTGCAATACTGGAGAAAAGCTCTCAAGAAGAAAATACCTCAAAACCTTGGGCCTAGATATCATAAAGACACACATGACTGTAAATGCCTCACATAATGGTCTGAAAAACGATCTGCGACTTAAAATTAGGAAGTATCTTGAAACTGAAAATGGGGCGCCAGCATTATTGCAGAACTGGTGAAAGGAAAAATGTGTTTTTTCCCAAAGAAAAAATATATTTTTGACTGTCAGATGTGTAAAATGTGTGTCACCAATTTGTGGGGAGCACACAATAACACTCTTGTCATCTGTGCAATGGCAACAAAGGGACAGCCACCGAAAATATTGACATCTATTGAGACAGCTGGATCTTAAAGAAATGCGATTCTCAAACTACTGATGTGTTTGAATGGCTAGTTTATAGCTTAGATAAGTGGTAATATTTATTTTAATTATTACTTTATTTTAAATGAACGTTGTGTAGTCGGTTATTTGTAAAAAAAAAAATAACACAATATTGCCACTACTAATGATAGACAAATATAACGTTGAAACAGCAGTATGTTTTACTGTTAAGTCTAAAATGTTTGTTTGTCGTTCATTTCTATTGTGTACGTTAATAAATTGATAGTTTCCATTCCATTTCCTTGTATGTTATAAGCTCAATGTAAGATGAAACTGTAAGAAATAAACACATGCATACTTCCTTGCATTAAACTCTTAATAAAAAGTGGGAATAAGGTAAAAAAGAGAATACAAAGAAAACGCAAAAGAATCAGAAATATTTCATAAACATTTTCTTAATCACACCCTGTACAATAGGTGAGCGCCGCGCTCAGCATCGACCATCCGCGTCCGTCCGGGAGTGTCTACAACGGCGGGTTCATATAGTTAGTTTCATATACAATAAGCCCTTTTATATTGTTTTAAAATTATTTGTAACATCCAGCAACCCGGTATCTAAATTAATGAGAGTAAAATAAAATGTAAAATAATATTCGCGCGATTGTGTAAAAGCTATATGTGTTAATAAATATAATGCTTTTATTTTGCTTTCAAATATATGGTGTTAAAACATCTAATGGATGAATTAATAAACTCGGCCGAAGCCGCGGGTACATGCTAGTTGAAAAATAATCTACAATATTGTTTGGAAGTACTAATTAAATGTAACGTAACTAATCTATTTTACTGATGGTATGTTTTCTTTCTTCATTATACCCAATCAAAGAGCGCGGTTGAACTTGTTAGCTTCTTCTTCTTCTTCTTCTTCTTCTGGCAAAGTGTTTTAATATGAGGAAAATTGCGCCCCGTTGGGTTCCACATCAATTCACCGACGTGTAGAAAGGTCAGCGGTATGCACTGGCTGGCATCCAGATACCACAACGAAGGAGACGCACTTCTGCAGCGTATTGTTACCATTGATGAGACGTGGACACGAGCCTACGGGCCTGAATTAAAGCGTCAATCGAATGAATGGCGTCACCCAGGTTCGCCACGTCCAAAGAAATGTCGACAATGGCCCAGTCGGGTGAAGCTTATGTTGATTGTGGCATATGACTACGTGTGTGTTATGTGTTATTCTTACTCATGCTGTGCGTGAGGGACATACCGTCAATAGTGACTACTGTCACCGATTTCTGGAGCGACATCTACTTCCGGCTATGGCGGCGGAAACGTCCACATTTATTGCGGGACGATCGCCCTATCGTGTTGTCATGACTCAAACAGTGTCAAGCTCTTATTGCAGCGGTGGAACACCCTCCGTACTCACCAGACATGAGTCCTTGTGACTTCGTCGTCTTCTCACAAAATCTCTTCATGAAACAGCTGTGTTGATTCTTTCCTTCTCCTGTCCATTATTTTCCAGTTTTCATTTTAGCTTTCTCCGTGAATGTATGATTTGCAGGCAGAGTTCAAAAAGCTTTATGATTCCTGATGGTATCCTCTGTGGCATTTATTTCTTGTAAATCACGCTTAATTTCTTCTAACCATTTGATCTTGACTTTCGTTGAATTTATTACAGAATTTTAGTTAAACTATTATTGTCCATTCTATAGATGTGCCATAGGATTCCTAGCGTCTCCTACGTACGGTCCCAGTAAACTTACTTGTTGCTGTGTACTGTTCTGTAGTTTTTCTTATAATTCATATGCCATCTACATGATTGGGACTACATATGTTCCTAAGATTTTTCGTCATTAATTTTAGAGTGGAATTTTAGAGATGTGGTTTTGAAGGCGTATAATGGTTTTTGCAAAACAACTGTCTAATGACGTTTTGCATTAAGCGATGTTACTCTTTAATTGCAGCGATTCCATATTACTCTGTACAGCTTCTGGAGTTTGGTGGCTCTTTCTAAATTGCCTTATTGTCGAGTCCAGATAGTTGTATGATTTTTCCGAGATACTTGAAGCAAGACAAATATTCTATTTGTTCCAGTTTATAAATAGTATCTTGCTTATTATTCTCAAAACCGGCCATATTCAATTTTTGCCTTAATACTGTGGATTCAGCCAGTCTCTCCCACTCATAAATATATTCAGAAATACATTCTGTGTTGTTAATCCGCTAGAATAAACATCTGAGGTATAGTTATGTAATCTCTGAATGGAGATGATCAGAGTTACATAGATGTTGTAATAATGCTAGTAGCGGTCTGTGCGCTTGTGTGTGGGTGTTTATTGTAAAATGAACACACTTTGCTAGTGGAACAAAACATTGCCATGTTCATATTAGCTTCTGATACATCCTCTCCCTGATCTAATATCCAGGTACCAGGTGTAGTAATCCATCATATTAGCTCACTGGCAGATGCTCTCCCGGGCTCATCCAACCATATGTCCGTACAATTTACAACATACTGGACGTTATCTTTCTCCAGTTTATTATCCACTGTTTCAATCTCATTGCGCTTTCAAAAGTGTACCACTGATATTTTTCGATGGCATAAAGTTAGGGAAAAAATTCAACTTCTATTTATTATTCACTAATTCATTCACATTATGCCATCCATAGTTTATCTTCTTCTTTTCTATTTTCGCTATCTAAGCAGTAGGGAAAGTTTTTGTTCATCTTGTTTCTTCTTTTCTTGACTTCCAGTAGTTCTTAATTCTTTCAGATGTGATTACCTTACCTCTTTTTCATATATTGGAAACACTTGCAATTGTATATGAATCTCATGAAAGTTTTGTGTTATATCGTCTACTATTCCAAACTCTTCCATATATATTGTTTCTTACTCCTTGGATCCTCTAGTTGTCATTCTTGCTCTTTCAACCATGGTTCTTGGCACGGTGGTAAAAATAGACGAGCAGTTACACACAACATAACCGAGTTTATTATGATACAACAGTAACAGCACTAAAGCAAAGATACAGAGGTTTCTAACACACAGCCCTCTTGATATCGAGTCCACAAAAGAAAAGGCGCGGCATCACGCTACTCGTGACGAGGTGTACCCTGATGCATGCTGCCATCTTCCTAACATTTCTCTAAGGCGGGTTGCGGACATAAGAGGTAAGATATGAGACGTACCAAATAATGGACAAACACTCGTTTTGTGAATCTACTGTTATCCATCCCCTTTATGTGACGAAAAGTTTTAATCTCCTTTTTTCTGTTCGTGTCTGAAATTCTTTCATTCACCTCGTCCTTTATAGATCTTTATTTCTCCTTTGTCTAACCTCTCCTTCCTCCGTTTTTTCAATGGTCCTCAGATTTTCCTCAATAATTCCCCTTCATTTTTCTGTATCTCTTCTACTTGTATTTTACCGGTTTTCACAGAGAATATGCATTGTGTGGCATACAGACTCTCTGATGGTATTACTGTGTTGTAGTGTTTGATTTTAGTTTTCCTTGAGAGATTATTCTTATTATAGATATCTTTAGGGAGTTGGTATACTAGTTTCAGTTTTCTTGCTCTTGGTCTGTTTGTTTCCTCATCGAATCCATTAATGTAAATTTTTTCACCTAGGTATTTGATGTTATTAACTTTGTTGATTTCGTCGTACTCTGCATTTAGCACTGTGAGCGAATCTCTAATACTAGTCATGAAGTTAGTCTTCTCAAAACATACCACAAGTCCAACGTGCCCTGCTATTTCTTTCAGAAGATTGATTAGTTCTAATGCAGTCTCTTTACTTCCAGAGAGGATTGTTATGTCGTCAGTGAAGGCCAAACAATTTACACCATCACCTTTTCACTGTGAACCTTATCTCATGATGAAGTCCTTTTTATGTCATTTTTGCGTACTCCTATTTCCTTTTATATTAATATTATTTTCAATGACATAAAATGAGGAGGAAAGTCGTCGTACATTTCAAATATTTGAAATTAAACACGGGGGGTGTAATAATAATATTGTTTTACTTATTTTTTTAAAAGCACAAACAGTACGCGGCAAAACAAACGCCGCATGAAGTTTCTGTAATTGCACTGGTACAGTATGTGTTCAAAATATGTACCATCACGTGCCACACATTGTTCATAATTTTTTTGAATATGTTCATGAACATAGGTTGCTGTAAGGATAAAAAGATAGCGTTATCTTCTCCCGGAATTTGGGAATATTTGGTAGGTCTTTAAAAACATATTTTTTTCAGAGTGCCCGATATGTAGTCAGCTGGGCTTGTAACGTCCAGGAAGCAAGAAGGGTACGGAAATGGAATTCCATTAGAAATTCGATGATCTCTAAAGTGTCTTTGCAAAAGGACAAGTGACTCCGCCGCGGTGCGGGCTGTAGCTCCAACTTGCCGGATCTTTATCGTTGGAGGGGTAAGTTTCGAACGCGACATAAACTGCGCAATTTCCGTACGATTATTGTAATAATGAGGTCTCTATAGAATACCTGGTCCACTGTTTTTCGATCCTGCGCGGTATCCTTGAAGACGGCATGAGATACCAATATTTTTTTCAAATGATTTATCAGTATGACCAACCCTTTTACGCACGTGTACCCCATTTACGTTGTGTCCGACCACACTGTATTCGGGGTATATCACAACTATACCGACAAAAAAACTCAGGGATGCATTTCGTGTTTGGCTAAGAACGATGGCACAATCGGAATGGCGGATAAAATGTTATTTTCGTCAAATTGAGGTTACTTTGTTGCTTCCGGGCGGGCGATTCAAAATGACGAACTCTCCGTAATTATTACTCAAGAGTGCAAGCTGCTGTCGTGCTTCACGGAAAAGAACGAGTGGGAGGGGAACTAGGGTGGAGACAGAGATAATGCTTCGCGCGTGTCCACAAGTTTCCTCGTTCGACTTGTACAGGATTGTCCTTGACTCTTACAAGCAACATCCGCACTTTGTTTATTAAACAGCCGTAACTGCATACATAGTACAAGAACACACTGTAACTAAGACACACTTGTCACTTAAGGAATGCACCAGATCGTTTGTTAGTTGCCGTAACGTTCTATATTATTTAACATGTTCGAAGATGCAAGGCATGAAGGCCTTTGACATTCTTAATACTACTGATTTTATTTCAACTTTATTATGTCCTTTAATTATGTTTATTTAAACTACACATTCTGGGAAGACAACAGGAATATTCAGCAAAGACGTTGGACGTGGCATGAAAGGGCCGAGGATGACTACCGTGGTGACCCTCAGTTTAGGGGTTACGTTTCCGGAGTATCCGAGGAATTTCATGGCATGTCCATGGAGTACGTTTGATTTTTTCTTTTCTTCTTTCTTATTAATATTGTTTTGTTTCCTCATTTTTGTTCTCTGCGTGTTTTCTTTTTCTTTTCTTTTTTCTGTACAGTATGTAGAGTTTGAAAGAGTGAATTTTGGCATGGGCTGAACATGTTATTTTTCTCATTTAAAGGATCAAATGGGTATTATTACTGTAGATCTAGAGAAAAATAATAAAGTATCATATATCGTATCATATCACAACATTGTAAATGAAATACTGAACGAAGGAAACAATATGCCCAATTTTTTTAATTACAGTAGATGCTCAATATGTCCCCCTCTCACTTCGATGCGCAGTTCACAACGGTGTAGTAGAGACCTTTGGACTCTGTTCAGGGTGCATGGTGTGTGGTGAACGACCTGGAAAGCTGCCTGTATTCGTGGTAAAATTTCATCTTCTCTTTTTGCGGGGTTCGTATAATAGTCAATTTGTGCAGAACGAACTGTACACTTCCTACTGGAGCTGAGAAGAGACTACGCGAAAAGCTCCGAGCATTACTTCCGTCACCCACTTCCCCTCCCTTCCATCCTCTGACGCACAGCGACAGGCAGCGGCTGGCTTTCTGGCAGAGCAAATATGGCAAGTTCGTCAATTTGAATTGCGTTCCCGGAAGTAATAAGTAACCTCATTATCTCGGAAAGTATAAATATCTTTGCCAATCCGATTGCACCATCGTTCTTAAAGTAACACAAAGAACATCCCTGATTTTTTTGTCGTTATATTTCTGGTACACCATGTATAGGTTATGTCCCATCGACACACAAGAAGGCGCCATGTAAAACTGGCCATGACTGGTTCTCCAGATAATGAGCAAAATGAAATTAGAATCGTAAACCCACGAAATATGAGTCCTAAAACTAAACAATATTAAACAGATAGGAACACGGGACATAAATATAATACAATGAGGATGTTAATGAAAGTAACTGAATAGATAAAGTACAGACCACAGTAGTTTTCAAATATGGATAATCACGCTTAGGTATCTCAACAATACAAATTTAGAATCCAGACGCTTTGCGTACAGTAGCGCGCTAATTCTTCAGCTTGTCTGTTAACAAACGAACGACTTTCATGGGAAACGAGTCACGGCAACCACAGCCAAAATACACCAAAAAAATGCATTTTCTCGAAAACCATTAGTTACGAAGAAAATTCATATATCTCTTTTAGTAAATTGAATTGCATGGCCACGTGGTGGAATCCACTTTTCCATATGACCGACAGTTTACCCGTTACTTTGGTCGATGTAGGGCAAAAATTGCCCAAATTTGGAACATACCACTGGAAAATCCCCATTTTTCCTAAACGGTGAAATACAGGGTGTGATGATGTTAAAAACGTTCAGGTATGATCGAGGACTGCAAATGGATCAATTTCAGTATTCCGGAAGCGATCGAGTCAAAAGTTAAACAACATTCTACTCATTTAATACAGTTTACCTGCACAAATTTCACAAGCTGCTCCATTAGCAACAAATGTTCCAAATGGCGTCCTTCTGAGTCAATGCAGACATTGCATCGACGCACAAAGTTCTTTCGTGCCCGTTCGAATATCTCCGGTGTCGTTTGAACAGCATAGCAGGCACCGAAAATTCTTGCCAATAGATCCTCTCCAGTCTCGACAGATGTCTCATACGCAGGGCTCTTCACATCACCCCGGCATGTTAAATAACTACTGCGGGACGAAAATCCGACACTCCAGCGTCGGACGTTAAACTACTTGAACTGTTAATAACTTTTGACTCGAGCATTTCCGGACTACTGACCTCAAATTGATTCATTAGCCGTCCACCATCATCCCTGAAAATTTATAACACCATCACGGATACAGCCTGTAGATCAAAATCAAAAATATCCCATGCATAACTCAAGATTTCAAGCTATATCTTTACCAAATTTCAGTTAATCGGTGCAGTAGTTTTAGAGTCTATCCGGAACAAACAAACAGACGGACACCATCCTAATTTTATTCCCACTATATATTGGCTCGTTAATATACGTGCTCAATTTTCTACAAAATAAATATTCCACATCAAATTTAGAAATATTTTCCAGTGTACAGGAATTAAGTCATCAATTTTGAACAAACCAGAATTTGAATAATATATTTTAATTACTGAAAACAGAAATAGTCTGAATGTCGAGGGGAAGGTTAAAGTGATCGTTTTATCCGTCAACCATAAATACAAAAAGGTTTCAGATCTGAAACTTTAATTACTGTAAAATGCACTCTGACTATAGAGCAGTGTGTAATAACATAGATCCAGTGAACGTGGCGGTTTGACAGACAGTGACCGAAAGGAACAACAATAAAAGCAGGTAGAACATGTAAATTTATTAATGCATAAAACACGGAGATGGCCTTGCTGGACAGATTTATACCTCGCCACGGGCAGACAAGCTGGAAGAAGACTGATATATTAATGTGGCGAGGAGATAAAGTTTATGAACTGTAACGTTAGCTTATGTAAGCCTTTTTCCAGATTAACACCAACCATTTCGATTAATACTGAAAAATTAATTATAGCCAGGTTTGGTTTATGCATTAGATCTCAAACAAAACAAACCGTGCTTCAACACTGGCTCGGTCTGATGTTTTAATAAGGCTTTATAAATATGGCGTACCAATGACGGAAAAACATTCTGAAGCTCCCCCCCCCCTTTTTTTTAAAGTTGCTGTAAGTCGCAGATACGACTTACGGCGACGATGGGATAGGAAAGAGCTAGGAGTGCGAAAGAAGCAGCCGCGACCTTAATTAAGGTAAAGCCCGTTGTGAAAATGGGAACCGACGGAAAACTATCTTCAGGGCTGCGTCAGTGGGGTTCGAACCCACTATCTCCAGAATGCAAGCTCGCTACTGCACTGCCCTAACTGAACGGTCAATTCGCTCGGTACTGCCATTCTCCCAAAGCTGAATTCTTAACTATTTGAATTACTATTTACACTGTCATTGTATCGACTAAATTCAAAACAAAATTATCATGTGTATGAATAATGTTGGATTTTTTTGGCTGAATGGTCGGTGAACAGGCCTTCAATTCAGGAAGTCCTGGGTTCGATTCTAGGCCGGGCATTATAATTGCGTAGGATTAAGTAATTTGGTTCGGGAGTGGGCGTTATTATTTTTAGTAATTCAATTATCTATCATCTACACACATCACAGAACACTACCAGCTACCACAGAAACACACACAACTGAATATACCCCTCCACATAAGTCTGGCGTCGGGAAAGGCATATTGTCGTAAAACTGGGCTATTTCCACATCATATACCGACTAAAATAAGTTGAAAAGAGGGCTAGTATGCAAGGCCGTACCCAGGAATTTGTTTGGATAGGGTTAGGATTTGGAGGGGAGGGGGCTTTGGAAAATAAAATGCATAGTAACATTTTTTTTACATGCGAATAGATTTTAATAAAATAATTATATAGTTTTAGAACAGTACCATCTAAAACTCAACAGGTAAAGTAGAAAGATAAATTCACAGTGTTCTGGTGGATATAACACGCTTTAACATGTGCGTGCAGTGCGACACAAAGACTTCTCTCATTTGTTTAAAAGTAGAGGTAACAATATGTTTTACTGCAAGTATTAAACATATTATTTTAGAGGCTTGATTCATTAAAAAAAAATCTTCTAGCGACTTGTCAAAATAGTTCTATATGTTAATTGAAATTTATTTTTATGGTGCAAAATGTATTAAGAACATAAAAAGTAAACAATTCGTAAATCTCACCAAAATTAAAATTCCCATTTATGTTTTCAGTAAATTTGCTAACTATATTAATAGGTAAACACACATAAACATGGCACAGATTTCGTAGGCTGAATTCATTTTTCTTTGTTTTGCTAATTTTCGTTTTTGTAAACTGTATATGCTGTTTAAGTTTGTCAATTTCACTTTTAATTCGGAGTCGGTTTGAACCCGCCTCACCTTCCCAATGGGCACGGCCTTGCTAGGAGGAAATTATATACTACTCCATTGTATTATTACTGTACATATATTATTAAATGGGTGGTGTTATGCATCACTTGGCATTATTGCTCCATCTGGTACCTAAGTTTGTATAATTCATTGTGCTAACTTTTGTTCTACATATGCTTTTGCGGCAAATGAACTTTGACCAAACGCCAATCCCTCAATCAATAAATTAAGATTTTGTATAAAGTAATTAACCGCTATTTTAGAGTCTGAATTACGCACCGAAATTGCAGGCATTTGTCAAAGACATCTGTAGAAGAATATAATCCATATAACACATGATGTGGTATGTGACAAAATATTACCCCGTTCTTCAATGAGTACTAAATTTTGTAGAGTGCCGTATTATATATTGCATTGATTTTTAAAACTAAATTAAATAATAATTAAATGACAATGTTGTTGGATAGTAAGTGATGTAAAATAAAAAGCTAAAGAAACTTCTATAAAGTATCATATGACCAAGAGCCATTATATCAGTTGACAATATGTTTAAAATATCACTCATCTTGATACATGAACACGACAATTAATGCTTTATCTTCATTTCGGTATATATCACTTTACATTTCACAGGAAAGATGAATTAATACAATGTTGCGTTTGTGTAAATATCTCAAAATTTACTTTTGGCGCTTCGTGAAGGGATGCATAATCCTATCCAAATGAAATATTGTATTTGATCTGTTATGTCTAGTTCATCATTGGATTTTCAGCGAAAATATTACGTCCTGAAGTGTACAATCGTATAATACAGGCCTAAAATGACTTGGTCTGCACAGTTCATACACATCTGCCAAAATGCTTTTCTAAGCTCTACATTATATGAATATAAACAAATCTTTCAAATAAAAATTTAAAAGAAATTGATCGAAGCTCTTTCAATGCCACATCTTGACTATTGTGATGTTATTTTCAGTTATGTGAGGCCAAAATTGTTTCTAAGACTGCCGCATGCTCAAAATGCATGTGTGAGAGATACATGTAATTTAGGAAAATACGACCATGTGTCATTATCATTCCTAGAACTAAAGTGGTCGCCACTCTATGTTCATCGTAACAATCGTACTTTGTCTCTCTTCCATCGAGTTCTTACAACTCTTCCCCATCTTAACTTTCTTCTAGTTTCCATTACTTTTCCAATGTTCATAATAGAGATACAATGGCTCAAGCAACACACCTGCTCGCCACTCCTCGCCATCGACTACCGCATGTAACAACATTTCTGTGTCTGCGGCAGAACACCGGATGACGTCAGAGTAATACCAACTACAGTGTCATTTAAATGAGCGTTCGGAGGTACAACACTTTGCAATTATGGTCTTTCACTGACAGTGATATTATACCAGTAATATTAAAATAAGTGCTGCAGGGAGGAGCACTGCACGGTGTTGCCACATTTTGCATTCCTTCCTCCTTCCCTTCGCTTCCGCCTTACTTCTTCGTTCGTTCTGACTGCAGTGTTGTGTTGTACGTAACTCAGAATTGAAAGGTTCGCAACTCCAAGAAACATAAGCCGGCCAGCAGGCTTAATTCGTTGGCAACTGCAGTGGGTCCGCTCACGTTTCCATCGCAACCATGCCCCTTACTCCTTTCTCCCTACTCAAGCATGCAATAAACGGACCTCCCTCTAAGAACTGTCAGAACGCATCTTTGAATATTACTACCATACAATATTATTCTATGTCCGACTCCACAGAGTAACGGTTAGCACTATTAGCTATCGTCCTCGGGGCTCGGATTTGATTCCCGGTACTGCCAGAGATGTAAGAATGTCAGAAGAGCTCGTATATGGTTGAAATGATACATGTAGCTCATCTGCATTGTGGGGTGTGACCGAAAAGAACTGCGCAATCTGGCGACGAGGACAGGACATTACTTCGCTATGCTTTCGAGGGTAAAGGTATTCTTACGTTCTTCATATCAAAGTTCATTATTAGTACGTGAAAATGCACCTGCTTTTCCTTTTTGCCGGTTATTAAATATTTTCCCTCACCAACACAGATTTCTCGTTTGAAGTGTATCAGTGGGCTCGTCAGTTGAATTCAAACACCTTTCCTAGATGCTGGTGCCTACTGCCATACTGGGGAGAAACGCTGGTAATTAAACAAATTCAAACATCTGAAGAGCTTGAATCTATATATAAAAAATAGGGGTATTGTCTGTACATTGCTCATAATTTAAAGAGAATGGTATTTTTGTATCGGTAATGTCCACAGTAACAAGGAAATGTACTTTTTATTATCCGTCATTTCTGTCTGTCTGTGTGTGTATGTATGTACGTATATACTGAGAAAATGGCTCTTTACCGGGCGATTTGGCCATGTGATTAGGAGCGCACAGCTGTGAGCTTGCATCCGAGAGATAGTGGGTTCGAACCCCATTGTCGGCAGCCCTGTCTGTGTCGGTGCGATATAAAACTACTAGCAAAAAAAATTGCTCAAGATAATTTAATGAAAATCAGTATGTAAATTCGAAAATGAGGCACTGATATCTAGGCTGTACATAATTTTATTCACGCTGTGTGAAATGGTACTTTAAGTGAAGGCCTAAAATTTATTTCTCAAATATTTATATGTATGGTCTTATGGATAAATACTGTGTAACTAACACCCCTCCCCAAACCCTATGGCACTACAGCCCTTGAAGGGCCTTGGCCTACCAAGCGACCACTGCTCAGCCCGCAGGCCTGAAGATTACGAGGTGTCGTGTGGTCAGCACGACGAATTCTCTCGGCCGTTTTTCATGGCTTTCTAGACCAGGGCCGCTATCTTACTGTCAGATAGCTCCTCGCTTATACTCACGTAGGCTGAGGTTTTGTGCGTTAATATAAGGAGCTTGGTGTGTAGGTGGCGGATTAAGCTCCCTCGGTGGAAGGACTTTATTTTTAAGTTCTTAAAATGGGGTCTGAAGTTGAGGATTTGGTCGATTGTAACGCCTAGATATATTAAGGTGGCTTGTGGTTGTAGCGGTTTTTTCTGATACTTAGGCAGAGATTGTTGGAGTTTCAAGTGGTAGAGAGGCGGCATTAAAATCGACGGATGAGAACAGATTGCTTCTTAAATGATTTATTTTTGATGCCATTTGTCGCACCGGGAGACGAAGGATTTAGATTTGGCTGAAGGAGGCGGTTAATGGTTGTAACTGGCGGTAGATGGCGTCAGAATTGCAGTGTTGTCGGCAAAACTGTAGAAGTTGAATCTGAGCGGGGGTGAAAGGATGTTTGACACAATGAGGTAAAAATGAGAGGGGAACCTTGCGGTACTCTGTGTTATATGGGTATTAGTATAGAGAATTCCTGATTAGTTGAGATTCGTGCTGATCGATTGGACAGAGAGGCATTGATATATCGGAGCTAAGTATCTAGAAGTGCGAAGTAATCAGTCTGAATATGACGGCTATTCCTTTTTATATTATCAGAGGCAGATTGAATTAATAATAATAGTTGATCGGATGAAGAGAAGCCTGGGTGGAATCCACATTGTGATACTGGTAGAAGATGGTTTTTATTTGATGTGAAATTAAATACGGCGGACTAATATCTTACCGAGCATTTTTGCTAATATGGAAATTGGACAAAGAGGTCTGTATGAGTCGAGATGAGAAGGGTGTTTGCCGGTTTTAGGAAAAAGAAACGTGATGAACTTTTCCCAAGAGGTTGGGTAAACTTCCGTTCGTAGAACTAAAGTGAACAGTGTGGCCAGAAGAGTGAATAATATTGGAGGGGCTTTTTGATGCGACGATAGCAGATTTTGTCTGGACCTGGGGCTGTGATGGCGTGGTTTACCAAAGACTTCTTGGATATCTGAGGACGTGATGGGTCTGTTTAGAGGATGGGGTATGGGAATGAGAGGGAGTAAGATTAATTAATTTGGTAAAATTGGGTGTATGTGTTGGAGAAGAATGGGCTGGTTTGGTTAGTGAACCTTTGTTCGAAATGATTTGAAAATATCTTGAATTTTTCAGCTAATGTTGTTGGTGCATTGCATTGGTGAATGATAGGATACTGTGCGGACTTATTTTGTCCAGGTAGGCTAGAGTGAATGTGCCAGTAGCGATAATGGTGGGAGTGTATTTTGTTAAGATCCATGCACGTTTGAGTCTAGGAACTTCTTTTGAAGGCAATGGGGGTGGTTTCTGATTGAGCGAATGTTGGCTCTGGGTATATTGATGTAGACGGAATTGCGGTAGTTTTTATAAATTAAGATATTTCGGGGAAAGGCGGGATTCTGAAGGCGAGTGGAGGGTGGTGGGAATATGGACTTTAGAGGGCGGGGTTATGAAAGACGTAATGAATTCTTCAAGTGTGCGAACAGAGTTGAGGTTTATTAGGGGGAGTGGGGCTTTAGTAAGTGACTTTGTTAATTCTGAACAGTACTGGTTCCAGTTGGTTCGGGCGAAATTTGGTATGAGAAGGGTTGGATTAGAGATGGATTAGTGAATAGAGATTCGTAGAAGGATAGGAAGGTGGGAAGGGAGCATTTATTGATTCGGTATTCAAAGGAATTTTGTGCTATTAAAGCGTCTGGGGTAGTTTGAGAGCATGGACGTGAAGGACCAGGAAGTTGACAGAGAGAATTGTATGGTTCAGATATGAGTGGAGGGTGCTCATTTCACTGTAGGATCGGTTTAGATCTGCTAAAAGCATGAAATTTGGGTGGGTGAGGTAGTAGAGCGGGAGGGGATGGTCTGCTCGGATATAAATGGTGGCCAGTTGAAAGTTTCAAGATTTGAAGTATACTGCTGCAACAACGGCTTCTGTAAAATCAAGGGGGAAGAATGGATTCGTGAAGAAAGATGGTGGTTGATTGCTGATCCCCGCTATCACACGATGTAGAGTGAAGCCTGGAAGATGAGTCGGAATGTGTAGTCACAGTATGGTTTCGTTCATCAGTACCACCTGCTGGGAGTATTGAATTGCGAGGGCTTGAAGGTGGTGTTTCCTGGCAGTGAAGGATTGAATGTTTTGGGGAAGTAATGGAAATGTGTTGTTTGTGGATTGTCTATTGGACATGATGTGTAAGTGTTCCTGGGGCGGTGGGACGTGAGTCCTGAGTTGATGGTGAGGAAGTGGAGGTTCAGGGTCTGATTGGCAGCTGTGCTGTGAGAACAAAAGGTCGGTGATAGGGAAATATATTCAGGAGAGATAGAGGGGTGAATCGGACAACATCTTGAATGCAGGGGTTTGGGAACTGGGTGTCGTTGGGATCGTCAAGTATCCGAAGTAGGGCCACTAGTTCAGGACGATTTTCGGGAGGTGGTGATCGGACCTTACATTGACTGAGCCTGACCCTCGCGAACTGACTCGAATTGCTGCAGATGGGGTACGGTGATTCAAATTTCCGACCTATTTGTTCCTTAATTTTACTATGACATGTGGCACGTAGAGCGTTGACTTTTGGTAGTTTTTTTATATTGTGGTGGGGGTGAGATTTTGATTGACTGAATTGATTGACTGGATTTAGGAATGAAAATGAGCTTAGGTTTTGGTTTTAGTTTACGTCGTAGTATTGGCCGTTTTCGACGAGGTTCGAGTGTACGACCTTGGTATCGGAGGTTGAATGGTCTGGTTTCGATGGGGCATGCAATATTTAGGGGGAGGAGGCTATATGTTTTTCTTGGCTGCAAGTTGCTCAGCTACTCAGTCCACCAAGCGATATTGGCTTAGGGCTGTGACAGGTTTTAGGACATTGTTCGGGTGGTGGGTTCGGATATAGCTTGTGCTAAGTTGGTTTGTGGTGGGAATTGTAAACTTGATTAGTAGTGCTAGTAATATTGCTTGCAGTATGTTCTGATCTTGATGGGCTTGCGGCGGGTAAGTGGTTGTGGGTTCGATAGGGTGGGAGTGTCTTGGTAAGTGCCGGTGCTGACTGGTAAAAACTCTGCCCCAAATTCAAAGACACACCCAACACAGAAAATAACTACAGAGACTCGAACCAACACACATTCACGCCCATCATTTTTCACACGGTGTTTCAAATGCCTGAAACTATATCACTCTGCAGTTGCCTGCTCAGAACCCACCCGCTTCCACTGATGTAGTGGTTCCCACCACCACACTTACCACAGGACCAGCCGAAGTGCGCGAACTGCCACGGCATTCACGCCGCTTCGATCTCTGGCTGCCTATATTTTAAACAGGCAATTCGAACATATTACAGATAATACCACCATCTCACCCACATGAACACACACTCTCCCACTCCACTTCTAAGCCTCCAGACCTCCCCATCTTTGCACCCAGTACCATTAAACTCTCACCACCACCCTCCAAGCCAAGAAACAAATTACCTCCTTCAACTAATATTATTCCAACTACTCACGTCCCAAATCAGACCACCACCACCACCACATACTCTCCAAAATCCCACTTAATAACTATCCTCCACACGCCAAGACCCCGCCAGAAGGAAGTGCCGGAACCAAGACCCTTCCATCATCAAACTCAACCATGAAAAATTAATCACCCTCAGTTCTCACTACCATAAATAGCCTTTTATAGCTTCCCGACAACAAAATCCATTAAACCCATAAGCACTGGAACCAAGGATTACCTGTACAGTGCACTAACAAATGGCTGCAATTTTACATATGCTGCTTTTCTAAATTATTTTTATGTGAATAACATCCCACACTTGCTTAACTATTAGCGAATATCGGTGACAACTAGTCCAGGTTGCATGCCTAAGCAACTTTGGGCATGGTTAGTACCTGGATGGGTGACCGTCCGGTTCCCACCACTTATTAGTGCACATAATCCAAACGATTTAATAAATGCCAGCCTAATCACACCCATGCTTCAACGGAACAACCGACTTCTCCATCCACACCTCAGTTATCACTAAAATAACAATAATAATAAAAAATTTAGAAATAGTAACCCACTATCTCCCGAATGCAAGCTCACAGCTGTGCACCACTAATCACACGGCCAAATCACTCGGTTTTTTATTATTTGTATTATTATTACTATTATTATTATTATAAATAACTTTCTGATAACATCTGGGCTGCCTGGGAAAATGAGCATAAGTCAGAAAATGTTCAAAGTACGATACGTCTACGGTGTGAGTTCTTCAGGGGATTTTGATCTCCGCTCTAAGTAGTATATGTCGGAACTAAACTATATTATGTATAATATTTCATTTGGTCCTAAGATTAAAAGTAAACATGTTAATATAAATCTAGGGACCGAGCTCGATAGCTGCAGTCGCTTAAGTGCGGCCAGTATCCAGTAATCGGGAGATCGTGGGTTCGAGCCCCACTGTCGGCAGCCCTGAAGATGGTTTTCCGTGGTTTCCAATTTTCACACCAGGCAAACGCCGGGGCTGTACCTTAATTAAGGCCACGGCCGCATCCTTCCACTTCCTAGGCATTTCCCATCCCGTCGTCGCCATAAGACCTATCTGTGTCGGTGCGACGTAAAGCAAATAGCAAAAAAAAAAAAAAAAAAAAAATCTAGGGGAGAAGAGTACAAGTCATTTTCTGACTTATACCCGTTTTCATGACGCCCTAATAATATACTTCATAAATATGTTATCAAAGCTAAAGCCTGAAGCACCATTTCAATTTTGTATGTTGCCTCTCTCGTAGTCTTTCGCCTGCAAGGCATTCTGTTGATGTGTCTTCTCTAAGGCTTAAGGATGGCAAGTTCACCTGCAAGACAGGAGGCTGTTCTCAAATTAAACCCGAATACAGGGCTGCTGCCTCGACACTGCAGAGCTCCCATCCCATAACTAGACCTTCATAATTACAATTTCACCCTGGCACAAGCGGCGGAATATTACAGATTATCACCCACTTCCTAAGTAAAAAAGAACCGAAATTGATAAACAAACATGTCTGTAGTATTATCAAATAATCCTCATCATCTCCTTTCACACACAATGAAACTCCATACAAGGTGTTTGAGAAGGAGTAGTATGGAATATTTCGAGTGAAACCGGTCTTATAAACATTTGTACAATATGCAAAGTATGTGGAGTTGCAGAATTTATATGGAATGCATAAGAACAGCTGTACCAAAATATGATTACGCATCGACACATTTAATGACGCAGAAACCTTCGTCCTTTGGAAAATTTTTGTTTTTGGGGATGGATAGAAAGATGTATTGTTAACAGTGTGTGGGGTAGAAAATTGTTTCCACTTTCATTAACCGGTCTCAGTCTCATCCTTGGCTTTGACGATATGAAAGTGAAAGAAAGAAAGAAAGAAAGAGAGAAAGAAAGAAATTATTCAGAACAGTTTTATTTGTGTTCGGAGCCTCGACTGAATCATCGGAGTCGTGGCCTTCGGTTCACGCGGTTCCGCATTATATTTGTGGCCGAGTCGAGGAATTTATCTGCCTCTGATTCATTTCTATGGCTTGAACTAGGTGAGGATTCTTTTTTTTTTTTTTTTTTTTTACAATTTCCTTTGCACCGACACAGATAGGTCTTGTGACAGCGATGGGAGAGGAAATGGCTAGGAGTGGGAAGGAAGCGGCCGTGCCTTAATGAAGGTACAGCCCCAGCATTTTCCTGGTGTGAACATGGAAAACTAAGGAAAACACTCCTCAGGGCTGCTAACTGTGGGATTTGAACCCAGTATCTCTCGGATGTAAGTTCACAGCTCGATATAAACACGACATACCACACCACCGAACACAAAGGGAGAAGCATCAGTGAATTCAGCCCTTTATTAGCCTAGACGAGCGTCAGGAAGGACATCTGGGCGTAAAACTGGACCAAGTGGACTTGCGGGACACAGCTCACACTCGTAACTCTACTAGTATGTAGGAAAAATTATACAACCGTTTTATTTTCAGGTACATAATATCTACTTGCCTAACACATGTCCTTTCCTGAATGCTGCATATTCGTAATCCGAAAGTAGACTATTGTGAAAATCCTTCAAAATTAATTGCGCTCTTGAGACGAACGTGCTGGCTGGTAAATTTGTGAATTCGCAATCCCTCTAAATCCCCTCTGTCAATTGGTAGAGCCGCAGAACGATCTCGGCCGGATGGATCTTATTGCCCGACCGGCAAGCTTCAGTAATCTCCTCCCAGAGGGCCTTGCTGTCAAAACCGCTGCCTAGCGCACCTGCGGTGTCAGGCCTCCTTCTTCTGTAGCAACTGGCTGTTCCGCTTTAGATAACGTCTTTAAAGGGGTAGTGATTACAATGCATGGTGTCGAGTTATGATATAAAAGGGTTAAATCATATGTGCAGTATTGCATTAAATAATAAAAATAATATAATAATAATCACAATGATAATCAATTTTATGTGAATTGTTCTAGCCCGGTGCAGCCCTCGTAAGGCAGACGCTCCGACGAGCGTGGTTGACATCTGCTGTGTGTGTGGAAACTGCGAGTTTTTGTAGCGGTAGTGTGACCTTGTGGTGTAGTTGCAGGAATTTTGCCCCCAACTCCTGGAAAATAACTATTTAAGGTTAAAATCTCCGACCCGGCTGGGAATACAACCCAAGGTCCTCTGAACCGAAGGCGACTGCGCTGACAATTTAGTCAAGGAGACCGAGCGAGTTGGCCGTGTGATTAGGGGCGCTCAGCTGTGAGTTCGCATTCGGGAGATAGTGAGTTCGAACCTCACTGTCGGCAGCCCTGTTACATTTCTACAACGGGTAAATTCAGGGGTTTTCCCTTAACTAAGACCATAGCTGCTTCCTTCCAACTCTCAGCCCTTTCCTATCCCATCGTCGACATAAGGTCTATCTGTGTCGGTCGGACGTAAAGCCAGTTGTTAATAATGATAATTACCGACCAAGTGACTGTGCGGTTTGGGTCTCGTAGGTACCAGCTTGAAATCGGAACATAGTGGGTTCGAACACCACTGTTGGCAGCATTGAAGATGGTTTTCCGTGGTTTCCCACTTTCACACCAGCGTCACCATAAGAGCTATCTGTGTCGGTGCGACGTAACTCAGGTTGCAAAAATATATTATTATTATTATTATTATTATTATTATTATTATTATTATTATTATTATTATTATTATTATTATTATTATTAGCGATAGGGCTATCACCAATCAGGATCTCATTAAAATATCCTTTCTTTTCCTTTGTGTGAACGTTCCTCCGTCTCCAATACTCCTTCATGCGTTCGTTGGCCTGCTTCCGGTTTTCTTTAGTTCAGGCTCTTCCGATCTTCTTAGTTTTCCCTTCGGCTTTCAGATTTTCCAGTGTGTTCCTAAATTTACTTCTGCCTAACATTTGGAGCTTGGAAATGTTAACCTTTCCATATCTTTCCGCGTTACCTTAATCCGGTGACATGTTTCTTTTTCTTCTTCTCCTTCCAGAAGGAATCATATATAGATTTCGTAACCATAGTTCCGTTCACTCTGTACAAATGACCTGCAAATGACACTCTCCTCCTTTTCATGGTCTCTGAGATTATCTCCGACTTCTCGTTAACTTACTTGTTGCTCCGAAGTTTCCGTCTACCTCAAACCGGACAACGCCCATAATTTTCCTCAGGATTCTTTTTAGACCTCTAAATTCTCCAAATTGTAGTTCAGACACAAGCATTCATTGGCATATAGGCATTCCCTTTTGACTATGGGGATGTAGTGCTTGATTTTGGCATTCCAGGATCGCACTCATTATTGTAAATATTTCGGTAATGCATATGCTCTACTTCTAGTGCATTCTCCTGTACAGTCTCACCAAGGTAATTATTATTATTTTATTATTATTACTATTATTATTAGCCAGCACCGTGGTGTAAGGGTAGCGTGGCCGCCTTACCCGGCCAGGTCAGGGATTTTCACTGGTTCGAGGTCCACTTAGCCTACGTGATTAGAATCCTCTGTCTGTAACTAGCTCTGTGGCCTCGTTTAGTTCTACATCTCTTATTTTTAAATCGTTAGAATATGAGTTTAACTATCTTCGTCTTGGACTAAGAGTCCATTATTCTACTAGGTAACTTATCCTCCTGCATTCACCTTATATGACCCCACCACCGAAGCTGGTTTATGCGTACAGCTCCATCAATCGAGCTCTTTCCATACTTAGCCTTTGAATCCTCCTGCCATTGTTCCCACGTCTTCGTACCGGAGATTATTCTCACTAATAGCATGCTTAAGAATAATATATCCGAGTCCACGCAGCTTTCACTCCCGTAAAGGATTGTCTCAAAACAGACCAGAGTAAAATACTAATATTTTCGATGTGTGTACAAATTTTCTGAAAATATGTAACTAGTTGTCAGCTAACATTACTCATTTGACTTTTAATCAAATATTTCTCCTGCTGGCACCATTTGGTTCTTGGTAAAGCGACCTCTGAGGAGGAAATGTATATTTGCTAGGAAACGGTTGAATAAAATATTCCCTTCTTCTTATCAGAGTACAAAAGAACTTCCTGTTAATGTGTTTCCCAGACGTCCTTATGTTGGTGAACGGAAGTATTAATTACATGAAGCGCCATGGTATCATACGCTCTTTCCGGGCGAGTTGGCCGTGCGCGTAGAGGCGCGCGGCTGTGAGCTTGCATCCGGGAGATAGTAGGTTCGAATCCCACTATCGGCAGCCCTGAAGATGGTTTTCCGTGGTTTCCCATTTTCACACCAGGCAAATGCTGGGGCTGTACCTTAATTAAGGCCACGGCCGCTTCCTTCCAACTCCTAGGCCTTTCCTATCCCATCGTCGCCATAAGACCTATCTGTGTCGGTGCGACGTAAAGCCCCTAGCAAAAAAAAAAATCATACGCTCTTCGCTAATTACAGAATGCATATTCCAAGCTATTTTGCTCTCAGTGTGTACATTATACTATCACGATTTCAACTTCCCAAGTTAATTACAGATGGAGGGATATTACCCCTGGCTTATACCATCTGCATTAATATTCCGAATGCATAAATAGATACATATTTATACGTGACGTGCATCCTTATAATATTAAAACAGTATACTTGTCCCAACTGCCATCAACGCACTTGACAACTAACGAAGCAATTGAAATGCTCGTACGTTGCTTGATAATGAAAGACAACGTGCCGCGTTAATTACGTATAAAATACTGTACTCTTAGGTAAGGAATTCAACAGAACGTTTGGGAGTTATATGCCTGTCTGTCTACCAGTATGTCTGTTTCGTTACTGTGACGTTCCATTGCATGAGATTGGCGCAGGTGTAGCTTAAAGGATTGAACTTAAACGAATGGATATTATCTGAGATACCGGCTTCACATTTAGCCCTATGTAAGTTTGATACGTTTAACAGTTTTCCAGAACAATCTATGAAACTCCACGAAATGGACTGAAGCACCTATACGACCTTGAGGTGTGGTTTGGATTCCACGTGAAAACATATATTCCGGCTGTTGTGAAAATATTGTCAGCAGCTGTTAATTCATTTTATGTATGTCTATCCCTTAGTCCCGTTTTTTATACGGGACCGGGGATGAGGTGAAATGATACTTTATGGCATTTTCTACCGATCAGATGGCCTTCCTGACTCCAGCCTCAGTTGAGGAGCTAATGAAGATGATACGAATGATACAGGATGAAACTAGACAAGCAGGAGGAAGGAATCGGCTCTGGCGTATGATTAGGAACTGTCCTGGCTTTTGACTGGAAATGAAAATTGAAAACCACAGAAAACCATTTTCAGGACACCTGACGTCGGGGGCTAAAACCCATGCAGAATGCAGAGCTTGGCTCCGTAGCCGTAGCACGTTAGCACACGTGCCCACTCCCCTCGGTAGCAATCGTTAACTCACTACAGTGAGATATTCTTATTCCATTAGGGGCCAGTCAGCAACCTCCTCCATGGCATCGTGCGACGGCTGTTAAGGTCAAGTATAGTAAAAAATGTCATATGGCTTTTAGTGCCAGGATATCCCAGGACGGGTTCCGCTCGCCAAGTGCAGATCTTTCTATTGGAATCCCGTAGGCGACCTGCGCGTCGCAATGAGGATAAAATGAGCATGAGGACAACACATACATCCAGCCCCCATGCCGTTGGAATTACCCAATTAAGGTTTAAATCCCCGACCCGGCCGGGAATTGAACCCGGGACCTTCTGAACCGAACGCCAGTACGCTGACCGTTCAGCCATGAGTCGGTCTCAAGTATAGTAATAACTATGAACACTCAATAAAGGTACAGACTGGGATTCGAACCTCAATTTTTAACTACAGCTCCTGACAATATCCATCTGTTTTGCAGACTGAGCTAGTATTCAACTGATAAGCCCACAGATAAATCGACAATATTATTACCTTATCGTTCCCTCACTTCTGAAAATCGTGATCTCCGAGGAGGTTTCTGCTCAGCTGTCTCTATCTCTTGCGGTCCTCGGCCAGACGTGCTGTACGAAAGAGGTTCAACCCAGTTATACTCTTGGTAACACTCGACCATCGAGTAGAAACTTGTCCACGATCTCTCTTGTCAGAAACATTTCCAAGAAAGTATTTCTATTATGTCATTCTCACATCTCATAATGTATCCAAAGAAATGTAAAACTCATTCTTCATATATTGATGATAATCTTATTATGGGGTTAAGCTGGTTTATAATCCAATCATTGGTTTGAAATGCTATCCACGGAATGCGTAGCATTCTTCGCTTGAAACATATTTCGAAATAATCGATTTTTTCAGGTTGTATCACGAAGAGTTTTTTTCTGCTATTGGCTTTACGTCGCACCGACACAGATATGTCTTATGGCGACGACGGGACAGTAAAGGGCTAGGACTGAGAAGGAAGCGGCCGTGGCCTTAATTAAGTTACAGCCCCAGCATTTGCCTGGCGTGAAAATGGGAAACAACGGAAAACTATCTTCAGGGCTGCCGACAGTGGGGTTCGAACCTACTATCTCCCGAATAGTGGATACTGGCCGCACTTAAGCGGCTGAAGCTATCGAGCTCGGTATCACGAAGAGTCCACGTATGACTCTGCAGAGGAAAACTGAAAATTGCAGACTGGATAACGAGATAGAGTGACCGATATACTTCTACTAAAATACAGCAACCCTCGTTATCTGTCTATAGCCTTAAATTTTAGGAACCAGACACAAGGCAATTTATGTTATGGTTAGTATAACAAAAACTAACATTTTGGGCTTTGAGCCATAACGTGCCTAATTAAGAACAGGTAGGTAATAACAGTCAATCCGAGCAAATCTCACAATTAAACGTCTTATAGCAGAACAAGTGTCCTTTAAATGCATGGTCACTATACTGAACGACTAATGTAGTCCCAAATGAGAAATAAAATCTAAAATTGAGCAGGCTATGAACCAATTCATTACCATGAGGAAATTTTTGTAAAGTCAGATCTCAGTCTGCAGCTACGAATACCCGTTGCTACATATTCCCTATTCTCCTGTATGGATGTGAAAGCTGGACCCTGGCTCCAAGCGCGGCCTAGTGCGAGGGGAGAGTGGTATCAATTATTACAGCTAATTATTGAAGGAAAGATTCATGAGAAACGGTTCGGTGGGTGACAGAAAAGTTCATGGCTATAGGACATTCTAAGGTGGCACAGATGTACTGTACATCAGAAGATGAATTTCATGTTGCATTGTCAAGATTAGAGCTGGCTGGCTATGTCGATCGCCAACCTCCGTATGAAGACGGCGTCTTAAGAGAAGAATAAGAATAAGAAGAAGAAGGAGAAGAAGAAGAAGGTAATAATAAAAATTAAAATAAGTAATGCGCTTTCCCTCTGTGCTTAACTTCTCACCTAAGCTATTAATGGACTGCTATACAGAGAAATGAAACGAAATAAGGAAATTATGATAACTGCTCCTCGTGAATTATTCTTCTCCTTCTACCGCTTTTTCCACTTGTGGGGTCGTGGGTGCTAACTGTGTCGCGCTTGTGGATTTGACCCAGTTTTATGACCGCATACCCTTCTTGACGCCAAACCTATATGTAGGAGTGTAATCACTATTGTGTGTTTCTGTGGTGGTTGGTAGTATGGTGTGTTATTTGAATATGAGTAGGAGAATGTTGGGACAAACACAAAAATCCAGTCTCCGAGACAGAAAAATTAATCAGGTGCGATTAAAATCCACGACTCGGCCGAGATCCGAGCCTCAACGCTGACCATTGAGAGGAGTCGGACTTACTGTTCCTCGTGAGTGTTGTTAGTATGCTCCAAAAAGGCGACTGTGCTCACAAGTTGTTATAGGTAGAGATTTCAAAAACAAGTGTAGCGAGCACTGGTTGTATTCGAACCACTGTAAAGTGGTAATCGCTCGCATAAGCATTTAGCGATTAAGTATGCTATCAACGAACTTTTCTGATAGACAGCCGTTCATTTACCTTCTAGAAGAAAATTCCTACGCTATTTGTTATTTATGTCTTACTCGTCGATCTAGAAATCCGATCTCAGTGATGTCTACAAACCAGCTACTATGTATGCTTCCGTTTCATGGTGAGTGCTGTACACTTTTACTCTGATTTGAGGATCTCAAACGTGGCAGATTCTTCGATTTTAGCTCACGGCCAATATATATATATTATTTATATTGTACCTGGATTGACCGTACATTAAGTATTTCTCACACAAAATATGCCATAAATAATTTATAAAGTATTAGCGAGTGTATTTTCAGCGCTCATACTAACGAAGTCTGGCAGGAGCAAGTAGTCAACCCGCACAACTCTAACTTCATCGCACAGCCAGCCAGCACGGGGTCAAGGATAGGTTGCGTCGTACGATATAAAAACGTCCAAGCAAGAAATTTGATATATCCTAAACCTATTGAGGTATCGTTTCAGAAACAACAGCATCTGAGAGCACATATCTTAAACATCTCTTCATGTTAATTTCCCCAAAATCGATCCAGGGATTAAGGAGATATTCAGGATTTTAATGAAACATTACATCAGAGCTAGATTAGTATGAAAGGCCATATCTCTTGGTCCTGTCACTTCATTTCACACCGGCAACACGTCGATGTTGGTCCGCTGCATGATACAGAGTCGGCCTGCTGGGCGATATTATTCCTAAGTGACATGCGAGTTGTGGTACATAAAATAATTCCGGCGTTACGGTACTTATAAACTCTCGGTAAGCTGAAGCTCGTTGAGGGACTTGTAATGAAGAAGGTGATTCAGACTTGTATAACTAATATTTATGTGTATGCTAGAAGTCATAATAGTGATATTTCCAAGTGAATTCGACTTAAACTTTAACATTACGATGTGAATAACAGAATATTCAGAGACTAATTTTCGTACAAGTGTTTAACAATTCACTGAGACATTGTATCAAATACGGTAGCTGAAAGTAATATGTTGCTTTCTTTCCTGCAAACAGACTTCTCACAATAATAATAATAATAATAATAATAATAATAATAATAATAATAATAATAATAATAATAATAATAATAATAATAATAATAATAATAATAATCATTTTCTACCGATTTTCCCACACTTGTGGAGTCGCGGTTGCGAACTGTGTCGCACATGTGGATTTTGCCCTGTTTTACGACCGAATGCCCTTCCTGACACCAACCTTATATGGAGAGATGTAATCGCTATTGCGTGTTTCTGTGGTGGTTGGTAGTGTAGTGTGTTGTGTTAATATGAAGAGGAACGTGTTGGAAAAAACACAAACACACAGTCTCCGGGCCAGAAGAATTAATCAGAGGCGATTAAAATCCTAGACCTGGCCGGGAATCGAGCCTCTGAACAGAAGGCCTCAACGCTGACCACTCGGCCAATGAGTCGAATAATAATAATAATAATAATAATAATAATAATAATAATAATAATAATAATAATAATAATAATAATAATAATAATAATAATAAATGCTTCGCATAGAATGCAGTATTTGGGAATGCTAGTGATTTTTCCAAGCAATTTACACTACAAAAATAGAGACATGTGCACTCATAGACATTCATGTAAAATGCAGGTGACCGAGCTCGATAGCTGCAGTCGCTTAAGTGCGGCCAGTATCTAGTAATCGGGAGATAGTGGGTTCGAACCCCACTGTCGGCAGCCCTCAAGATGGTTTTCCGTGGTTTCCTATTTTCACACCAGGCAGATGCTGGAGCTGTACCTTAACTAAGGCCACGGCCGCTTCCTTCCCATTACTAGGCCCTTCCTATCGCATCGTCACCATAAGACATATCTGTGTCGGTGCGACGTAAAGCAAATAGCAAAAAAAAAAAAGTTGGTGAAATTTCCAATGAACTGTGCTTTTACTAGGTCGCTACAAACATTCATTTTCTGTAGAATTAAAAGTAATTCTAAGAGTGCAGTTTTTTCATCAGACTTTCTATTTCTCGACATGAACAGGAATAAAGTGTGTTGTGATGAGTTCCAGTGAACAGTGCAAAATTTAATTTGGTAAAAAGACTCTACGCAAATGACAGAAGTCAAACCTTATTTTTTCTTCCTGTGGAAAGCCATCACAAGTTTCCCAAGTACAGCTTATTTTCCTAATTTTACGTTTTGGGTTCTAAGAGCCGAGACAACGATTACAATTCACAAAGTGCTGTGATTTACGTGAATCATTCCGATACTTGGGGGACAGTTAAATGTAGACACTTGCGTAACATAATCAGTGAGTGGTTACCCCGCTCTGGGACCTTCAAGAATCAACGACAACTCACTGCTGTCTACAAGGACTCGTGGTTCCATGGTTTGGTTGATGCATGCGAGAGATCTTTCCTCCATGGCTGGGTCGCTGTCCATCAAGGAGGATCTATGAAAACAAAATCACTGTAACCAGCAGGTGAACCTTATGTGAATAAATTCAGTTTAAAGAATTTGGAACTCGTTGTAGTCAGAACCTCACTTCGTACCCAACTCCAGTTTTAAACCCAGTGTACCCTGTGATTAAGATATCATTACTCTATGAAATATCTAGCCGCGCCTTATTATCAAATAATTTCCTGGTACAATATATACTTATTTTTTCTGGTTCAGTGTACATTATTACTGGGAGTTCTGTACGGTGTCGAAAATTTATTCTATGTGTGATGCGCACGGTAATGAACAGATTTTCAAAGTTTCTTTGCTCCACCCCCACCTCCAAAAGGAGCACAATAACACAAAAATGCGAAATTATTACATTCAAATTTAAAACCTGAAGTCCTTCTTCTAGAGGGCGAACCACTATAAGAATAACCGGCATGCTACATGTATCCAGGTTTATAAAAATACAAACGTTAATCTTCGAAATTATGTAGTTTATGGTGGAATATCACTGTCACCCCTACAATGGTCAATTAAATGTAATGATGTTGTTCCAACATCGGGAATAGTTATATTTGAATAATGATACATTATTTTTAGTGAATCATCTAATTAAGTGATAAAATATGAGGTCAGAGAATAACTTGTTTTTTTTTTAGTTTAATCTTTGACCAAGAGATGAAATAATGCAACTCGAACAACAAACGTCATGCAAGGTATAGAGCAGTGTGTGAATATATGCCTTGCGAACTCTTCTGAATGGAGCGTACACCTCTTCGTTAAAACATACATAGGCTTATCTGTAAACAAAGTACTGGGAATTTTTTGCAGAAAATTGGTACAGAGGTGAAGGGAAGATATAATCATGAACCTGTGAAAAAGAAGCATGAAATATTGTAGTGTATCGTATCCTGAAATACGGATAGGAGTTAGGCAAGGAGATGGACTCTCACCTCTGTTGTTCAACTGCGTTCTTGAGAAAGTGATCCGTGAATGGCGCAGAGAAATGAGTTATGAAGGATTCTAAAGCGGAGTCAGACTTGGCCAAAAGAACAAGAACCTTTCAATTGACTGTCTAGCATTTGCAGACGATCTCGCGGTTTTCGATGATTCCTTGGATGTGGCTACGAAGCAGATCAACCAGCTTCAAACACAAGCTGCAAAGGCGGGCCTCCAAATCTCCTTTGAGAAAACGAAATTCATTACGAACATCAAACTGGCGCCAAGTGAGCTAGAAGGGACTCACGGAAAAGTCAGGCGAGTTAAGAAATGTAAGTATCTTGGTGAATGGATAGAACCTAACTTTTCCGAAAAAGAAGCCTTTCCTTCACCCATGAATAAAATGGAAATGGCTCACCATCTGACTAAAAATGTCTATAACAAAAGATCTATATCTCCGAATGCAAAAATCAAACACTATTGCACTGTCATCCGGCCAGAGGCTCTATATGCAGCGGAATGTCTCGCCATGAACACAAAAGGCACGATGTAGAAATTGGAGGCCAAGGAAAGAAAGATTTTGAGAAAAATCTTAGGTCCAGTCAAAGACAACTGCGAGTTTAGGAGACGGCACAATCAGGAGTTGTATTCGCATGTGGAGAAAATAACCGATGTGATGCGAAAACGTAGGATAACGTTTTATGGATACATGACCCGAATGAATTCAACACGGTTAACCAACCGTATTTTCACTTTCCTCTAAGAGAAAAAGGCAAAGGGGGCATGGTTCATTGAGGTACAGAAAGATCTGCAGCAGATTGGAATCTCATTTGAAGATATCCAGGAGCGTGTCCTACTTAAGAAAAAACTCCAAAGAACATCAGAGTTTCCTACCAAAGCTGAAGATGAAAACTGGAAAGGCATGGACGAAAGAGCGAAAGGAGCAACACCGCATACGAATGAAGGAATACTGGACCAACATTAAGGCTCAACGGAAATAGTTGAAATAACGTGGTCCTTAGTTGGCCGAAATGAAACAAGAGAGAGAGTGTATCGTATCCATTCTTATTTTTCTTCGTGCGCTTTTCCAATTACTTGTGTTTGGTAGTATGTATGCATTTGGCTCAGTTTTACGGCCGGATGTCATTCCTGACGCTAGCCCTGTGTAGAGGGTTGCGTTCGCTATTGTGTGTTTCTGCGGTGGTTTGCAGTGCGATATCTTAAATTTATTAAGACGAACACACACACTCAAGCCATGAGCTAGAGAAACTAATGTATACGCAGTTTAAATCCCCGATCCATCCGGGAGGAAAGCCCTTGGTGCCCTAAACTGAAGACCACTATGTCTACTATTGAGCCCAGTATTTTTATAGTATATAAATTCATTCAATAAAATGATAATTAATACTTGTGAAAACTCGTGTTTATCAATACACCTGACTCTCATTACTTCAACTACCAAACTGTGTCCAAATTCGATCGTATAAACCAATTAGTATTAATTAATTCATTCATTTAACTCGAAATGAACTTAAGCCAGTAAGACACTCGAGCTCACCCCGATCCAATCCCCTCTACTTCTAAATCACATGATCCCTTCCATCTCTCTCTCTCTCTCTCTCTCTCTCTATATATATATATATCTATCTCTCTCTCCCCCTCCCACCCCACTTTGATCCAAGGTTCTTATCAACGGAGACTGCTAATTGACTGTCTTTTGTGTTTGGCTAATTAAACAACCATTCATGAAAGTTCTTAACTATTCAGTTTCTGACTTCAGTCCTGTTGCCCAGGTATTCTATCTTCATTCATGAATAGCAATTGGTAGAATACATGTATATCAGTCAGTAAGTAACATTCCCATTGTATAATTATCCTAGATAACTTTATTATATTTCTAGTCACGCACGATACTGACGAATTAAGTTTTGTCAAAAAATTGCTACAGTTAAAGACTATGTTTAGTATCCTCTGCCAGGAATTGTCATTAGTTTCGCGAAGAGAGGAATGACACTGATCCCAGTAAATAATTTCGGTCAGAAGTCATTCAAGAAAGCAGAATAATCGAATTGCCAATACTCAAGCGCACAAAATATGTAAGGTTCCAGCTCTTTTTGAAGAGTGAATCAATGAAATTTCTTCCACAAACCGTAGTTGAAGGAGGTAAGTTATATGAAAGGATAAGTAAAGGGAAGGTAGGTCCATACCAGTGCTCTTTGTTCATACCTCCCTTTAATATCCTTCCCACCCCCTGTGGGTGGGGTCCGTAGATGATGAATACAGCCACGGCATCCCCTGCCTGTCGTAAGTTGCAACTAAACGCGGCGACCAAGGGATTATGGAATTTGAACCATGAGATTACTTGTGATTGGTAACATTACGTGAGGAACACGGTGGGTCGACGTTACTTGCAATTAGTACCATTATGTGCGGAAGTCCACGGGTCTGGACGTTGCCTGTGATTAGTAGTACCACCGTGTGTGTCCCATGACTACATACACTAATGTCAGTGCGTGAGTAGGTGACGTGCGCTGTGCTAATTTTTGTTGGTTCCCCTGTATTCAGAATGAGTCTGCGTTACCTATGAGTAGTACCACTATATGACCAACACCATGGGTCTACGTTGCCCATGATTAGTACCACTATGTGAGGAACACCATACAGTAGTTCTGCGTTGGTTGAGAGTAGTACCATTATATGAGGAACACCATGGGTATGCGTTGCCTGAGAGTAGTACCATTGTGTGAGGAACAGCATGAGCCTGTTTTCCTGTGGATGGTACCATAATGTGTGATATACCGTGGGTTTACATCGCCTGTGATTAGTACTACTATGTGAGCGACACCGTGAGTATACCTAGCCTGCGGTCAGTACCACTGTGAGGAACACCATGAGTCAGCGTTGCTTGCGAGAGGTGCCATTATGAGTGACATACCATGGGTCTACATTACCTGTAATTAGTACATCCATGTGAGGAACATGATTCTACGTCACCTGTTATTAGTACCACTATGTGAGGAACACCATGGTTCTGCATTACCAGTGATTAGTATGAGGAGCCGGTGACCTGGATCATGGACCCCTTTGGAAAACAAGCATCGTCTCAGAAAATGAGGCATTCTCAAATGGATCCACTGATTGTTTTGGATTCATAGTAATTTTTTTATCAACATTTGTTGTATTCTAGCCAGCGGATTCACTTTGAAGTTTTAATTATCGTGTCATTTTGTTGCTCCTTCGTACCATTTAAATAACAAAACATCATCTATAGCCTTCCAGTTAGTCGTACGTTCAGAATATAGATCAACTTTTATTGTTATGCCTGGTATTTATTGGTGTGACATAAATCTGTGTGTACAGTACATAAAGTACGTCTTTCTGAACTCGATGATTTCTGAAAAGGATGTAATGATTTATCTGCAATTTATAGGAATACGTAGAGTTCTTATCGCCCTAGGTTTTAAGCTGTTTTCATCACAAATAAAAACGACGTGGAGTGGAGAATAAAAAAAATAAAAAATCAGATTCGAAATTTCTCCTCAAGATCACGTAGTGTCTGGAAATACTGGTCAAAACCCCAAATGAGTACGGTGACCCCTGAAAATTATGGATTTTTGAAGAAAGTTATTCGAGAGTGTGTTTACTACATGGAAGGTGAAGTCCCCTAAATAAGAATAATATTCATAAGTAGATGGAATAATCAACGTGTTTGCTCACCAAGGCGTGTTGCAGGTGTGCGTCAGCGTGAGGTAGCGAGCTCCGAGCTGATACAGCATCCGTAGAACTCCAAGGCTAGAACCGAGAGCGTGACCTCCTTCGACTCCAATCAGACTGGCCAGCAGACCAGCCTCATGAGCTTGTTCGATACCTGAAACAGAGGAAATAAAATTAATGATAATAATTGTAGAAGGAGCACTTATTTGGTTTGGTATCCCTAGAATTGCAGCCTATAGCACAGGTTGTAGGGCTTCTACCAACACGATAAGACTGCACAGTTGCCCAGGCTAAGAAACTTGCTCTACTCCTGAAACAAAATTAATGTAGAAATAGCTCTAATATGATTTGGTAGCCCCGAGAATCCAGACTACAGCTATCAGCATGGAGCTCCTTCCACTTCTATAACACTGGCCAGTAGCCTAGCCTCGAGACTTTGTTCCATACCTGAACTCCTTCCACTTCTATAACACTGGCCAGTAGCCTAGCCTCGAGACTTTGTTCCATACCTGAACTCCTTCCACTTCTATAACACTGGCCAGTAGCCTAACCTCGAGACTTTGTTCCATAGCTGAACTCCTTCCACTTCTATAACACTGGCCAGTAGCCTAGCCTCGAGACTTTGTTCCATGCCTGAACTCCTTCCACTTCTATAACACTGGCCAGTAGCCTAGCCTCGAGACTTTGTTCCATACCTGAACTCCTTCCACTTCTATAACACTGGCCAGTAGCCTAACCTCGAGACTTTGTTCCATACCTGAACTCCTTCCACTTCTATAACACTGGCCGGTAGCGTAGCCTCGAGACTTTGTTCCATACCTGAACTCCTTCCACTTCTATAACACTGGCCAGTAGCCTAACCTCGAGACTTTGTTCCATACCTGAACTCCTTCCACTTCTATAACATTGGCCAGTAGCCTAGCCTCGAGACTTTGTTCCATACCTGAAATATAGAAAATAATAATTCTAAAGGATTTGTAAGATGATTCACTATCCGTGGATACTGCAGGCTGAAACGTAGAAAATTCCCTCTTTATATCCCTTTCAGCATCATGAATGGTTAAATAGAGTGGAAAGGCAGAGATAAAATGGCCTCATACAGTTCTAAGGTTACCATGGAATGTTAATTAGGTACCTTTTGATTGGACAAAAGCAGTAATTGCAGCTATCTATAAGCAAAAGAACAGGAAGGACTGCGGTAACAATCGAGATATTTTGGAAGGGAGGGTGCGATTAGTGGTTGTGAAAAAGTTGAATGAAAACCAGTGTGCATACAAACCACAGAGAAGCTGCCAGTACCCTATCATATCTTCACTGTGCACCAGGTAATTGAAAACTTCTACAAATAACAGACTGAAAATTTCTACGAGAGGAACATACAGTTGTCTTTACATTTTGTAGATCTAGAGAAGGCATACGGCAAACTACTGAGGGAAAAAGATGTTATGGGATTAAGGGTGGAATATTGAAAGCAATAAAAATCATTTTTGATTACTATTAGACTACTATGCGAAATGAAATGCTGAACGATGTCTTAGTTCAAAGTAATTGCAGGGATTAGACAAGGATTCAATCCTTCAACTTTGTTGTTCATAGTTTACATGGATCATCTGCTGAAAGGTACGAAGTGGCAGGGACGGATTCAGTTAGCTGGAAACGCACTAACCAGTTTGGCCTATGGCGACGACTTGGTCTTAATGGCAGATTGTGGCTGAAAGTCTGCAATGTAATATATTGGAACCTGAAAATAGGTGTAATGGGTATGATACAAAAATTAGCCCTTCTAAGACTATAGTTATATCAGTAGGTAAGAAACCTAAGAGAAATGAAAATCATACGGGAACACAAAGCTGGAAAAGGTAGATACTTTCAGGTATTTAGGTTGTGTATTCTCACAGATTGGTAGTATAGTAAATGAGAGTGAATCAAGATGCAGCAAAGCTAATGCAGTAAACTCGCAGCTGCGATCAACAGTCACCTCCAGAACGAAACTTACTCCGATCTCTTTTGTAGATCAACTTTTGTGTACGGAAGTGAAAGATGGGTGGACTCAGGATATCTTATTCATAGGTACATGAAAGTAGAGAGAATGATCGCTGGGTAAACAAGTAAGAACAATGGCAGGAGGGTACTCGGAACGAGGAGGTAAAGACTAAGGAATGCTATTTGCTATCTTTTTTGCTTTACTTCTCACCGACACAGATAGGTCTTACGGCGACGATGGGGTAGGAAAGGGCTAGAAATGGGAAGGTAGCGGCCGTGGCCAGGTGTGAAAATGGGAAATCACGGAAAACCATCTTCAGGGCTGCCGATAGTGGGATTCGAACCCACTATCTCCCGGATGCAAGCTCACAGCTGCGCGCTCCTAATCGCACGGCCAAATCGCCCGGTAGTTAGGAATGAACTCTATTAATGAAGCGGTACGCATAAAGTGTCTTCTGTGGTGGGGTTATCTGAGGCGAATGAAGAGGATACGTCACCTACGAGGAGTCAACAATGGAGGACGAGGTCAGTGGAGGGAGACCAAGGCGACGGTGGTTATACTCAGTTTCTAGTGATTTATTTTCATTGGAGGGAAACTAGGTTTTTAAACATTTAAAGATAAGTGGACTAGATCTAAACGAGGCCACAGAGTTAGGTTGCACATAGAAGGTCATGAAGGATTTTATTTAATTCACAGAGATTTGCGGACTGAATGTTGCAGTGCGTAAGAGTCTATAATGAAGACGTATTTACTCTATAGGTCATATATAATGGAATGTTTCACAATTTTTTCGTGTGGCGGCTTGAAACGGTAATTATGGGACTCGTGATAGCAAAGTCATCTCCGTACAGGCCACGAAGGCCCGTGGAGAGGTGGAAGGTTCAAACTTCCACTATCCGTAACCCCGGCACCTGATGGGGTTGAGAGGTTAACTCAACGCCCGGCGACCTTCTACCCCAGAAATTAACCTGGTACGCATTTTTTGTGTAGGCTGAGTGAACCTCAGGGCCATATGCACCTCCGGAAGTAAAAATCTCGTTTCTTAAATTTTACGACTTTCTGACTCGGATTCGAACCCACGTCCCCCTGGCGAACCGAACACGCCTTTACCACCTCGGCCAGTGGCTAATAATTATTTAAATTGTATACTTGGTATCCCATTTAAATTATTGAATGATTTAGGGGACCTATAGAATTGTTTAAATTCGAGAAAAATATTAGCAGTCATAAGGTTAATATAAGTAATGAATTGTATGCTTTCCAGTAATTGCGATGACTGGCTTAAAACCAGAGGTGCCGTTTGTCATATCCTCTCGCAATTTCCGTACAAATTCTTATATTACACCATTTCCTAGGAAGTAATTGTGGGGTTCCCTTATTATTTTTGTTCGCCTGTTTATATCCTGACACTGGGAGGGAAGGCGTTATGGAGAGATAAGATTTCCCGAGGTACATATTCCTTTTAATTATAGCGTAACAGCACATCAGTCTCCATTATCGCACCCCGTGGTTCAACTGCATATCATCAAGAATTGCTCTCTGCAGACCCACAGCAATGTTCTATGGGGTCATGTGTGCTGCTTAATTGTTAAGTACTTTCATCTGCCACTGTGAAGCTGTCTTTGTTTAGTGGCCTGATCCCTTCAGTTACTTAAGGTATGGAAGTGGTTCATCTTAAAACATAAATAAAAGAAAATTTAATTTTTGAATGTATTCTCTGAATAAATTATAAACAGGGCGAGTTGGCCGTACATTGAGGGACACGCGACTGTGAGCTTGCATCCGGGAGATAGTGGGTTCTAACTCCACTGTCGGCACTCCTGAAGGTGGTTTTCCGTGGTTTTCTCATTTTTACACCGGGCAAATGCTGGGGTTGTACCTTAATTAAGGCCACGACCGCTTACTTCTCACTCCTAGGCCTTTCCTATCCCACCGTTGCCATCAGACCTATCTCTTTCGGTGCGACGTAAAGCCAATTGTAAAATAGAAATCCTAATAGGCCTACTGTGTATGTATCTGCAACTACTTCGTTTATATGTACAGTGATGGTAAATTTAGCGTCAAAATGTACTCCAAGATCCCTGGTAGAATTCACCAATGACAAGTTAGTCTTAAAAATGTCATATGAGTGACTAATGATACGTTTTATTCCTGGAAAATAAATCATTACATGCCATCTTTCTTTTTGTTTTTTTATATTATTTTACAATTTTTCTTTAAGTCGCACGACACTGATAGGTATAATGTCGACGATGGGATAGGAAAGGGCAAGGAGTGGGAAAGTATCGACCGTGGCCTTGATTATTGTGCATTTGCCTGGAGTGATAATGGGAAACTATGGAAAACCATCTTCTGGGCTGCCGACAGTGGGGTTCTAGCCCACTATCTCCCGAATGCAAGTTGAGTGTTCTGGACGAGACAAGTTGAACAGAGAGAGTAAGCAAGGGCTGTCAGTAAGTGTATAAAAATAATGTATAGATGAACCGCGATTGCTCGTCATTTTGTCAGGACTTACGGCCAAGCTGTTTCATTAAGTCATTATAAGAATCAAATTTAGGGTAATTATTAGTTATTTTGTACTTAAGGTATCTAAGAATTTTCTTAGCACCATTTCAGCATTGTATACATATACTTCAATATCGAGCGAGTGGCTGTGTAAAAAGAGTAGTAATGGTTCAGGATTTGAACCCTGTGGGTCACCTATCGTGTATTATAACACGCAGAGTCAAATCCTTTATAAGGTACATATTTGTTTATCAGAAAGGCACGATGCAGAAAATTTTATTAGGCTGTGAGAGAGTTCTTAATAAGCCTATTTATTTAAAAGTACATCGTGATCAACTTTATCAAATGTTTTACTAAAATTCTGTCAAAAAAACGTGAACTTGGCCCCCTGTGTCCTCATTTGCTGATATTGCATGACTTAACTCCCATTAATTTGTCAGCGATTTCCTCGGTAAGAAGCATTGTTGGAAGCCACAGATGATTATTTCTACGGACTGAATCCATGCCGAAAAAGAGTTTGTTCGTAAATCTTTGTAGTGCGGAAGAATTTGCAACGGGTCTGCAGTTATTCATTACTGACCTGTTCCCAGATTTATGAAGTGGAGTGACTCGCGTTATTTTCCACTTATCAAGAAAGGTTCCTTACTGAGTGTGACTTCAACAATCAATTTAAAAACTTGACCTTTCATAAGGTTGCTTTTCTTTCTGTTAATAAGTATTATTACAGACAAACCATTATCAATGAGTACTTCACCCTAAATTCTGCCTGCTCAGATATACGTTTTTTACCAACTGGTCGCTGGAGAGTATTATAATTCAGTTTTTGATATTTCACCACTGAAGAGTTTAAGATGCGAAGATTTCAGCCTTTGGTCGAAATATCTGAATGTTAAAAGGAAACGAATAGTGTCAATATGCACACACTTTTCAGAGTGCCTGAGAAATGTGTAGTCAAATACATGATGACGATGGTGATGATGATCAAGATTGAAGTTTCAAGGGGCCTACAATCTAGGCCATTGTCGCCATTAAATAAGACTATAAGCTCAATTATTCCTCCTACTTGATTTGATAACGTCTTAAAATTCGGTCTGTCAGTAAGAATTTGAAGTCTTCGTACGGTACGAAGTTATCGAGGTAATTTGTTGATTTACATATCAAAGTTTGGAACATATCTCCCATAACGCGACAAGGTTTGACAGGCGTCATGCAGGAGGAAGCGGGAGGAGTGCGCGGGCACCTGGTGCACGATTTCGGGTGCAAAGTAAAGGTACAAAAGACAATGAGATTACACTTGCTGTCTAATTTTGTAGCAATTAACAGCAGTCGTTTGCTAAGTAAATCTGTTTTCTGGGAAGAAATTCAAAGATATTCAGAAGTATCGATGTGTGTGTTGTGAGTTAGTAAATAAATGTTAGCGGAGAATTAACCTAACATCATGTTACAATGGCCGACGGAAATTGAAGAAGCATGCTCAGTAGGGTCGTGGAATAAGCGAATCTGAGCTCATTCCGTCAGATTATACCTCTCCACTTCTACTAATCAGCTAGTTTGTTCAGAGAAAATGCCTGCTGCTATAATAGTTTTGTTCACGCTTCTTGTACCGCAGGTACACCGCTGCTAAGTGGGTGGACGGGTGATCATTGCGTTTGCTTCAACTACGGTGACGTTGTGATTACGTCACAGGCCATAAAGATCGGTGTTCGACGCGGGTCTACCAATTAGCCTCGATCATTCCGGCGATACCCGAGTTCAAAATTGGGCCGGAAACTAACGAAAAGAAATAGGGTCCTCACCGAACCTAAAAGCAAAGGGCCATCAAAAGCAGAATCGAACTCATTCGCGTGATACTTTTGTAGAGGATGATAAAATAGAAATGGTTGAAGATAAATACAATTTTCGGAAACACAATGAACAGTTTTGTGAAACTCCATAAAACTGTGCAAAGTCGAGTATAATTTTTTTAATAATGCAGTACATTTTACTGAATGAATAACAGGAATTATACTTCTCATGGTGGAATTCTGTCGTTTTCATTCAAAAAATTGCAAATCGGAGCTTGCACGCTTCAACACCGTATTTCTGTACAGTATCTCCAACAAAGCATGAGGGAATGGTGTTGTTAAGTTCCTCGCACACTTCTATCAGAAGCAATTGAACATATAGGCATACAGCGTATGCTGTGGGTAATAACAGTGTTTCTATCTGCGTGGGATGTGAATTCTACTTTGACAATGAAAATCCACAGCCTGTTTCCAGTCATTCGACCGGGTCAGGAATGGAATGGTTGCAGACCCCATCTAGCTTCGAGGATAGGAATTGTGCCGGCTGCCGAAGCCTGTCACACTCTATTTTGATAATAACTATGTTAAAACAGTGCGGGGAACATGCAATACCACCCCCGTGTGGGTGAGGGCAGTAGAATAGAATTCTGGGTATCCCGTGCCTTTCATAACAGGTGACTAAAAGGGACCCCAGGGGCTCTTAACATGAGAGAGTGGGTTGGCCCTTACGTGAGTCCTGGCATTGCTTTCACTCACATGTGCCAGGCCCTTCACATTCAAGTTTCCTAACTGATCTCGCTTGGTCAGCTCTTCTTTTCTATTCAGAACCGGACGGTATTAGAGAATTCGAGGCATTATGCCATTTTCACACACTTCGTGGCCCTTGCCCTTCTATGGCCGATATCTTAATTGTTCGAAGTGTCGGAACCCTTCCACTTTTTCCCTCTGATTAGTTATTTATTGGCCAACGGCCGTAGCCGGGTTGAAACATACCTGATGCCATGAGATCTCCGAAGTTAAGCAACATTGAGCGTGGCCAATATTTGGATGGGTTGCCAAGTGCTGTTGGTGGGGGGTAAGGGAATGTATGAGCGGAAAGGAACTGGCCACCCTGCCGTACGTAAACTCCGGCTCAGGCACACCTCTGCGGAGGTCTGGACCTGCTTTCGGGCAGAATAAATCCTTACCTAACCTTAGTTATTTATTTACTAGCGAATGTACCCGTGCTTCGCTACGGTATTCTACATTGTATTCGAATATCGAAGTAAATAGTGTACATGCAGTAAATAAGATTGTTTTAAAATTGCATGTCTCTTAGCGTTATCCGAGAAAGAGCATGGGGAGGTCCCAGTACGTTGTTTCCAATGTAAAGTGTTTGTTACGGATTTGTTATATAACGGCAGGCTCACTTGCCTACTGGCATTCACAATCGAGTTGGGAAGTTTACATTATAATTGCAGGCCCCATTGCCTACTACGCGGACAGAATCGATTTGGGGACTTTTCGTTAAAATGGCAGCCCCCTTTCCTACTTCCAGACAGATTACAGTTGAGGAGTTTCTATTATAAGGGCAGGCAATTACCCTACTATCACTCGAAATTGAGTTGTGCAGTTATCATTATAATGCCAGGCACATTTTGCTACTGGCAGCCAGCTTACTGCCAGTCACACCAAGTTGGTGAGTTTCCATCAAAATAGCAGGCCACTATGCCTAATGCCAGTCAAATTTTAGATGAGGACATTTCTTTATAATGGCGGGCACCCTTGCCTACTGCCAAACACAATCGGGTAGGGGAGTTTTAAACAAAACTGCATGCTCACTTGCCTTCTGCAAGTCAAATCGAGAAGGGAACTATTCATTACAATTGTAGGCCTTCCTTACTAATGACAGTTACACAGGAGTTGGAGAAGGAACCCTTTCCTACTGCCAGTCAAAGTCGGTGTGGGGAGTACTGATTACAATAGCAGAGCCACACTTTCTCGATCGCTACAAATCGACATCAGTGAATATATATAGATCGACATACGAAAGTATATGCGTGTTTACAATATTGAAGACCTTCATTTACAGATTAACTGCTACTAAACGTACGTCATATCGACAAAGGATTATACCTTAAGACACGCCGGATTTAGTGACCTAAATGGCTGGTCCTATGATATGTCATCTATTCTTGGGTCAGATTGAGTTAGAAACGTGGAACAGGGTAAAGGTTTTGTAAGATTATCTCACATTACATTACTTTTCGGATAATTATGTGACAGCTACATACATAGCATTTGGCTCACATATGGCTACTGGGTGGGCCAATTTTCGTGAAGAGTTTGATGATTCTGTATTTCATATAAGTAATTGAAAGTATGAATTATGCATGTGAAAATTCCAAATTGACTTAACATCGATTAATAGAGAAAAATCAAATGTAAAAGTGATACAGATACGGCAAAAATTCATAAGACCAAGGTTGTAGATCATTCCAAATTGAACGGAGATTGTGCAATCCGTTATGTGATAGGAATTTCCGAAGGTCTGCACCATCATTAAAATTGCCAGCATATTTCGATATTCTTCGGGGATAAAAAGTGAAAAATTTAATGATCTAGGATGTTTTCCGTTCGTTACAGGTTAAAACGTATAATTTTGTCACATTTCAAATATCTTCTTTTTCTTCTGGCAGATTATGCCGCAATCTGGATTTTGGGCGAGGCGGGTAAAAATTAGGACTTTCAGGAAACTAAACAAAAAATTATGGAGATGGTCATTATTACCCCTTAAACGGAAATACGAAAATTTCGCCAAAATAGTCAGTGTAGAGGCACACAGTCGTTACGATTTGATTTATATAGATAAGGAATCTGCTCCATGTAAAACACCTTTTGAGCTACGTCCGCTGGACTTAACCTGCAAAAGTAACCATTCATGATATCTCCCTTATTAATCCTCCTGACGAAAAAATGCACATGAAGAAAAAGGTTTATGGGTGGAATTCCATCACGTTTGGTCGATTTCCAGTCAGGTTGGTCTTGTTCTGTATATATTGTGGAAGAGTAAAATCACCATTTCGGATCCCTATAAACCGCCAGTCCATTCCGGAACATGAAATGTTATTTACGTTTAAAACCTACCTTTGGACAGGTGGATGCTAAATATAAATTTTGGTTCGAATGTCTTCAGTTGTTTTCAAGTTGTAAGGAATACGCTTTACACGCACCCGCTCGTGAGTTAAGTCCGATGGGACTTGTACAGAAAAACGGTCCGTTAATGATATCTCCCTTATTAATCCTCGTATCGAAATGATGCACATGAGAAAAAAGGTTTAGAAATTAATTTCTGCCAAGGTAGGTAGATTTCCATTAAGTTGGTTGTGTATATTTTGTGTAAGTGCAAAATCACTGTTTCGGTTTCGTATAAACTCCCAGTCAGTTAAGGGATTTAGAAACAATATTTGCCCTAAAACCTATCAAGGACAGGTGTATTCTAAATATGAGTCTTGGTGGAAATACATCCAGTAGTTTGTAGCACTCGCGTACATACGGCGTAATTAAGGAGGAAAATAATACAGTTAAGAAAGTTGAAAGTAATAGAAAATGGATTATAACTGAGGACAGCCGGATAACGACAAATATGTAAATGCCAAGTGAATGTATTGGAAAATCAAATGCCCCTCAATAAATTATGCTAGTGTGAGTTATGGATATAATAAAGGGGTAACAGAGGAGAAATTTTGGTCCAGTGATTCTTAGGTAAACAAATAATAATAAGATGACTAATGGTGTTATTACTTAATCTATTCGAGAGCGGTTATAACATCCAACGATATTCCGCCAATATCCCGCAGATAGGCCGATTGACGCCTCTCTTGCCTTCTACCCAAGTAACAACCACGAATTTAAAAGCATGATGAGGAAAATGGCAATACGTTACTTCCCTGCTGGCATGCAGTCAGAGACGTTGCCATGGTAACCTGTAGGTTCGTTGTCGGTCTGTCGGTCACTCAATGCAGAGCATGGTACCAGCAGAAAATTGTAAATTTCTCCGTCATGTGAAGAGTAAGGTAAATTATGAACATAACGAAAGTTGTTTATAATGAAGAGACGTTTCACATACGGTAAACTCAGTTTACAGAAAATCAATAGTATAAGAGAAAATGGAGGAAAACCATTCGGGTTTTCCTTTAACCCACCCCCCGTCTATTCAAAGATTTTAAAATAATATGCATACCGAAACCTTCCCCGGGATGAGTACACTCTAAATATGAAGTTTGGTTGAGATCTATTCAGCTGTTTCGAAGTGATAGTGAAAAAAACATTCAGGTTTCCCTATAAATCCCCCGTCTATTCAAAGATTTTAAAATGATATGCATATCGAAATCTTCCTCGGGATGAGTGTACTCTAAATATGAAGTTTGGTTGTGATCTATCCAGCCGTTTCGACGTGATGGTGGAAAAACCATTCTGGTTTTCCTATAAACCCCCCGTGTATTCAAAGATTTTAAAATGATATGCATATCGAAGCCTTCCCCCTGGATGAGTATACTCTAAATATGAAGTTTGGTTGAGATCTATCCAGCCGTTTCGACGTGATGGTGGAAAAACCATTCTGGTTTTCCTATAAACACCCCGTGTATTCAAAGATTTTAAAACGATATGCATATCGAAACCTTCCCCGGGATGAGTATACTCTAAATATGAAGTTTGGTTGAGATCTATCCAGCCGTTTCGACGTGATGGTGGAACAGACAAACAGACAGACAAACAGACAAACAGACACGAAACGTAAAAACCACCGATTCGGTCTTGAGTTGACCTAGAACGGATAAATATCTGAAAAATTGGCAAAACAAAAGAAATTACAGACAGCGGACCCCCTACAATTTTATTTATATAGATTAATACAACCTCCCCCATGAGGAGGATGCCACAAGGACAAAGTATATCAACTACAAAGTATTTTGTTTTTTAAGTTTGCTAATATGCAAGATAGAAATACCCATCACAAGGCTCGGGAATAAGTTTGGAACGAGTTTGGAATGTGGCATGATGTTCTTCAGATATTATATAGATGGTCGCGGAGTATGGTTACTGAACCTCCTATTGCGGCGATTGCGATGTCGTGAAGTTGTGTCCGGTTCAGACCGACAGAATGCCCGTTGTACTTCCTCTTAAAACAATAATTACCACCACTACCACTACCATGTACTCATTCTTTCTCTGAGGAACTGTACAGTACATTGTAACATGAAAATAAAAATATATGTCAATTGTTTTTGAATATGTAAGTGGAGAAAAATAGAACTTGGTCTGTTTACTTTTGATCCACTCTATGTAAAGCTGTTACCAATTTCATGGAATCAGCCTCTTTATACAGAGGGGTGTTTATGCTACTACTAAGACTCTATTTACTGAAGCAGAGTTCATTCCATTAACAGCCCGTAACTGGTAGATACAATCTGAACGGTATAAAGCGGATCATTTTAAACGTGATCTTCTGTAACGACAACCATCCTACTGCTAGTATGGCGTACGCTATCTTAATATGGGTGCAGCCAGTAGCTCCAGACAAGTTCAAAGTAGGAGGAGATTGGATGTGATGCAAGGCGAAACAGTCCTAAAGAAAGATACACTATGTTCAAGTCTATAGGATGTTACTGGTAATGAAGATAAGATACTCGTATAACCTTTAAATGCACAGCTTTGCACGGGTAAAACTTGAGTATTGTTATTCTGCTTTACAAGTTTGCGAAACTGTGCATCTACTTCTACTTAGCAGAAGACGTCGCTTGATGTGGTTGGTGTAAGAATAATGAACTACCATTTGTTTCAATACTTTTCATGCTTATTAGCCGGAGTAAATTTTAATAATTAATACAAAATCGGCTATGAACATTATGAGCATTAATGACCAAGGGATCTCATAAGGACGAAGTGTTGTAATAGTCACAGTAGTTAATTGGGTAGATTTGCATATTATGTGAAGAATATATTAAACTCATCTAATTTTCACTTTGAATTGACAAATTATTTTATTTTTTAAGTTCTGATGGCCGGGCTGAGTGGCTCAAAACACTGAAGCGCTGGGCTTCCGACCCCAACTTGGCAGGTTCGATCCTAGGTCAGTCTTGTGGTATGTGAACGTGCTCAAATACGTCAGCCTCACATCGGTATATTTACTGGCACGTAAAAGAACTCCTACGGTACAAAATAACGACACCTCAGCGTCTCCGAAAACCATCAAAAAGTAATTAGTTGAACGTCAACACAATAATATTATTTAAAAAATTCTGATCATAAAGCAATTTTATGGAACAAAACAAGAAACATTTATTATTATTGTTCTTATTGTTATTATTATTTGTTTATGGCCATTTGATACCACGTTAAGAAAAAGTTATACAGTACTGGAAGTCTTCATTTCAGCCAGAAATCTTTGGTTCGTCCTCTGACAGCCTGTCTTCTTTCCTCTGTCCATCCCGTATTAATTTTGTGTTCGTCATGGAAGTATATGAAGCTGTCGATCACTGATCTATACTTTGTTTGGTTTAGGATGTCTTATCTATTTAATGACCGTCTCCATAGCTAAATGGTTGGCGTACTGGCCTTTGGTCACAGGAGTTCCGGGTTCTATTCCCGACAGGGTCGGGAAGTTTAACCGTAATTGGTTCATTTTGCTGGCACGGGGGCTGGGTGTATGTGTCGTCTTCATCGTCATTTCATCCTCATCACGACGCGCAGGTCACCTACGGGAGTCAAATCAAAAGACCTGCATCTGGCGAGCCGAACTTGTCCTCGGATATTCCCGGCGCTAAAAGCCATACGCCATTTCATTTCATAGATTTAATCCAGCCTGCTTAAGATCCTTTATTACTTTCCACAGCCATTTGTGGGAAACATTAGGTCTACTGTCAAGTGATTTAAAAATTAGTTTTGTCAGACTCTTCCCACACATTCCAAACAGATATCCATACAGAACAGAACCACCTTTTGAGTGGTTAGGCTGTGTGCGTTTGCAGAGTTTCGCCCAGACGTGCCATTCGGGCTAATCGGTTGGACTGGCACGCCCCTCCAAGACTCTGCTTAGCAGTGGCAGACCAACCACGTGGTCCCGTCATGTTAGCAAATAGGGATTGCTAACCTGCTAAAGGAGCAGTGAATTCTCCGTTCTCAGAAATATGTTCTCGCCATGGAGATAGAATTTCGAAAATAGCTTTCACTGCCACAGATCTTACGATCACGGGAATAGAACCAGCTTATGGGTGGTTAGGTTGTGTGCGTTTGCAGAGTTGCAAGAGTTGGATCCAACTGATGATCCCAAATGGCACGTCTGGGCGAAACTCTGCAAACGCACGGCCTAACCAGCTAAAAGCTGGTTCTATGCTCGTGATCGTAAGATCTGCGGCCATTTGAAAGCCATTTTCGAAGATATCCATATAATTCGAGCCTTCTTTTCCTCATTGAATCAATTAATCCTTCTCTTACCTAGTATAGTCCTCCCCTTCCTTCTAACATATATGGGCCATCCACGATAATAAATTCCATGGTTAAAGGTTAAGTTAAATTAATACTTTACCCTAAACACCGTGTCGTTATACTCATCTTGGGAGATTACTACCTGTAGTGACAATGAAGACCTTATTTGGCATTCAGATTTTCTTTAATTTCTGTATTCGGGAGATAGTGGGTTCAAACTCCACTGTTGGCAGCCTGAAGATGGTTTTCCGTGGTTTCCCATTTTCACACCAGGCAAATGCTGGGGCTGTACCTTAATTAACGCGACGGCTAAGTCCTTTCCACTCCTAGCCCTTTCCTATCCCATCGTCGCCAAAAGACCTATCTGTGTCGGTGTGACGTAAAGCAACTTGAAATTAATTTCAGTTCTATTTTCAGACCAGTTTAGGAGTTCATTCATGTGGCTCTAATTATGCAAACGTTAAGAGTGAGACTGAGTGGCTCAGACAGCAGCGCCTTGGCTGTCTGAGTTCAAGTTATTGAGTTCGATCCCGGGTCAGTCGGGTGGTATTTTAAGTTTCTCAAATACACCATCCCTCCGCGGATATATTTACCAGCACGTATAAGAAAGTCTGAGAGACAGAATTTCGGTACTTCGGCATCTCAGAAAACAGGATGTTAAACTAATAATATTTTAAACATTTAATCAGTTTACCGTCAGGCCTGGACTCAGCGGGGGATCCCAGCCCGACCGCCTCAATGGCAGTATCTCGGAGCGTGAGACATTTGGTCGGGGATACTGTTGTATACAAGAAGCACGATATACAAAACACAACACAAAAGTTTATTAGCTTTCAGTCTTTCATACAATATGCACAAAATGAAAGTAATTTAGACTTGCTTCTTAGAATGATATATACGCTAGATCACAACATAAGTTAGTTGTCTGTTTGTCGAAGAAATATATACAAATATACAATCTTAATTATATATGTACAATGAGATCTATCTTGACGATATAGGATGCCCAAAGGAGTGAAGGTTTGCGATAGTAGGTGGCTATCTCTAGTTTGAGAAGTTTGAAGAGAACTTGGAGCAAAGTTCGTGTTAGCAGAATGCTAGGCAGGTGTATGTCAGTTACACGGGAGGCGGGTATCTTGAGGCGTACTTGTCCTGAGGTGAAACCTCCCGATCCGAATTAGTCCACCTGTTCAGTACACTTTCTTAAGAGGGTGCCTCCATGTGGCATACGGTGTAGTCTGATCGCTGGACACAGCTGACTGCCTGGCGCGGTGAAAACGTCGCCCCAATATATACACGCAGGCTGACGTCACACAATATACGCCTGCGCACTGCTGTCCACATCTCGTAGCATCGAGTAGGTTCCAGGTAGGAGCGGGTTGCGGAGCTCCCAGGCGGAGGACACACAACATATACAACTGGGGAGGAGGACTAGTACTTCGCCCAGGCAGCCTCACCTGCTGTGTAAAATAGAGTCCTTGTGGAGAACGTGAAAATTGAAAGGGATAGGCAAGGAAGAGGGGAAGAAGCGGCCTTGGTCTGAAGGTAGGTACTACCCCTGTACTTACCTGGACAAGAAGTGGAAGACTACGGAAAACCACTTCGATAATGGCTGATTTGGAATTCGAACCCCTCTACTCAGTTGATCTCCGGAGGCTAAGTGGACCGCGTTCCAATCCCCATACCACTTTTAAAATTTCGTGACACAGCCGGGAATTGAAACCGTCTCTCCGGGGATGGTAGCTAATCACACTTGCCTCTATGCCACGGAGGATGGCCAATAATACTGCTAATTCATTTTTAAAATAGAGGACGTATTTCCGAAATTATGGCATTTAAAAACAATTTGATCCATTGTTAAAAATCCCAGGTGTAGCAATTTTTGAATTGTCGACATAGTTTCATATACGTGAAAAATAGACATATTCTGTACAGACTGACAAGTATAAACTGTATGTTATAAGAAAGTTTGTGCAGACAATATTTTGGCCATTGGCCGCAATAAAATTCTTATTAAAAATAGACAATTTCATGACCAATGATTTGTGTTAATAGCGCTTACTTAACGATAAAATGGCTCGTTAATTTGAATATCCAGCATAATTTTTGGCAATTTATGTGTTGGCCATTTGTAGTCTAATGTTAAAGGATCCTGACCCCAACGTACACGTCTCCAGAGCAAAGTACGTCAACACTTCAGTGTTATTTTCTATTAGATTTTCCCCTTTTACTTTTTTCCTATCCTATATCTCTTTATTCTCTTTGTCCATGCCAATACGCGGAGTAAATACAAATTATGCCCGTTACTAAATCGTTAATTATCTCCCTGGATTGATTTTTGCTGTAAAATGTAAACGTTCCCAATCTGTGTCCTGCAGCCATAATCATGAAAAGAAAAGCCATGAGTGGCGAGATGAGATAGAGTAAACAAGTTTATGATACAAATTACATTGAGCCTGCGCATTATGTAGTTCACATGGACAAAGGAACAAGTATAAAAAAGGAAAAAACTAAAGCCTTAGCTTGCCTCGAACTCCAGACACCTGCATGGAGGTTCGGGACGTCAACGACTGTACCATCGGTGCTACGGGCACGTCTACCCAACTTTATCAAATGTTTTACTAAAATTCTGTCAAAAAAACGTGAACTTGGCCCCCTGTGTCCTCATTTGCTGATATTGCATGACTTAACTCCCATTAATTTGTCAGCGATTTCCTCGGTAAGAAGCATTGTTGGAAGCCACAGATGATTATTTCTACGGACTGAATCCATGCCGAAAAAGAGTTTGTTCGTAAATCTTTGTAGTGCGGAAGAATTTGCAACGGGTCTGCAGTTATTCATTACTGACCTGTTCCCAGATTTATGAAGTGGAGTGACTCGCGTTATTTTCCACTTATCAAGAAAGGTTCCTTACTGAGTGTGACTTCAACAATCAATTTAAAAACTTGACCTTTCATAAGGTTGCTTTTCTTTCTGTTAATAAGTATTATTACAGACAAACCATTATCAATGAGTACTTCACCCTAAATTCTGCCTGCTCAGATATACGTTTTTTACCAACTGGTCGCTGGAGAGTATTATAATTCAGTTTTTGATATTTCACCACTGAAGAGTTTAAGATGCGAAGATTTCAGCCTTTGGTCGAAATATCTGAATGTTAAAAGGAAACGAATAGTGTCAATATGCACACACTTTTCAGAGTGCCTGAGAAATGTGTAGTCAAATACATGATGACGATGGTGATGATGATCAAGATTGAAGTTTCAAGGGGCCTACAATCTAGGCCATTGTCGCCATTAAATAAGACTATAAGCTCAATTATTCCTCCTACTTGATTTGATAACGTCTTAAAATTCGGTCTGTCAGTAAGAATTTGAAGTCTTCGTACGGTACGAAGTTATCGAGGTAATTTGTTGATTTACATATCAAAGTTTGGAACATATCTCCCATAACGCGACAAGGTTTGACAGGCGTCATGCAGGAGGAAGCGGGAGGAGTGCGCGGGCACCTGGTGCACGATTTCGGGTGCAAAGTAAAGGTACAAAAGACAATGAGATTACACTTGCTGTCTAATTTTGTAGCAATTAACAGCAGTCGTTTGCTAAGTAAATCTGTTTTCTGGGAAGAAATTCAAAGATATTCAGAAGTATCGATGTGTGTGTTGTGAGTTAGTAAATAAATGTTAGCGGAGAATTAACCTAACATCATGTTACAATGGCCGACGGAAATTGAAGAAGCATGCTCAGTAGGGTCGTGGAATAAGCGAATCTGAGCTCATTCCGTCAGATTATACCTCTCCACTTCTACTAATCAGCTAGTTTGTTCAGAGAAAATGCCTGCTGCTATAATAGTTTTGTTCACGCTTCTTGTACCGCAGGTACACCGCTGCTAAGTGGGTGGACGGGTGATCATTGCGTTTGCTTCAACTACGGTGACGTTGTGATTACGTCACAGGCCATAAAGATCGGTGTTCGACGCGGGTCTACCAATTAGCCTCGATCATTCCGGCGATACCCGAGTTCAAAATTGGGCCGGAAACTAACGAAAAGAAATAGGGTCCTCACCGAACCTAAAAGCAAAGGGCCATCAAAAGCAGAATCGAACTCATTCGCGTGATACTTTTGTAGAGGATGATAAAATAGAAATGGTTGAAGATAAATACAATTTTCGGAAACACAATGAACAGTTTTGTGAAACTCCATAAAACTGTGCAAAGTCGAGTATAATTTTTTTAATAATGCAGTACATTTTACTGAATGAATAACAGGAATTATACTTCTCATGGTGGAATTCTGTCGTTTTCATTCAAAAAATTGCAAATCGGAGCTTGCACGCTTCAACACCGTATTTCTGTACAGTATCTCCAACAAAGCATGAGGGAATGGTGTTGTTAAGTTCCTCGCACACTTCTATCAGAAGCAATTGAACATATAGGCATACAGCGTATGCTGTGGGTAATAACAGTGTTTCTATCTGCGTGGGATGTGAATTCTACTTTGACAATGAAAATCCACAGCCTGTTTCCAGTCATTCGACCGGGTCAGGAATGGAATGGTTGCAGACCCCATCTAGCTTCGAGGATAGGAATTGTGCCGGCTGCCGAAGCCTGTCACACTCTATTTTGATAATAACTATGTTAAAACAGTGCGGGGAACATGCAATACCACCCCCGTGTGGGTGAGGGCAGTAGAATAGAATTCTGGGTATCCCGTGCCTTTCATAACAGGTGACTAAAAGGGACCCCAGGGGCTCTTAACATGAGAGAGTGGGTTGGCCCTTACGTGAGTCCTGGCATTGCTTTCACTCACATGTGCCAGGCCCTTCACATTCAAGTTTCCTAACTGATCTCGCTTGGTCAGCTCTTCTTTTCTATTCAGAACCGGACGGTATTAGAGAATTCGAGGCATTATGCCATTTTCACACACTTCGTGGCCCTTGCCCTTCTATGGCCGATATCTTAATTGTTCGAAGTGTCGGAACCCTTCCACTTTTTCCCTCTGATTAGTTATTTATTGGCCAACGGCCGTAGCCGGGTTGAAACATACCTGATGCCATGAGATCTCCGAAGTTAAGCAACATTGAGCGTGGCCAATATTTGGATGGGTTGCCAAGTGCTGTTGGTGGGGGGTAAGGGAATGTATGAGCGGAAAGGAACTGGCCACCCTGCCGTACGTAAACTCCGGCTCAGGCACACCTCTGCGGAGGTCTGGACCTGCTTTCGGGCAGAATAAATCCTTACCTAACCTTAGTTATTTATTTACTAGCGAATGTACCCGTGCTTCGCTACGGTATTCTACATTGTATTCGAATATCGAAGTAAATAGTGTACATGCAGTAAATAAGATTGTTTTAAAATTGCATGTCTCTTAGCGTTATCCGAGAAAGAGCATGGGGAGGTCCCAGTACGTTGTTTCCAATGTAAAGTGTTTGTTACGGATTTGTTATATAACGGCAGGCTCACTTGCCTACTGGCATTCACAATCGAGTTGGGAAGTTTACATTATAATTGCAGGCCCCATTGCCTACTACGCGGACAGAATCGATTTGGGGACTTTTCGTTAAAATGGCAGCCCCCTTTCCTACTTCCAGACAGATTACAGTTGAGGAGTTTCTATTATAAGGGCAGGCAATTACCCTACTATCACTCGAAATTGAGTTGTGCAGTTATCATTATAATGCCAGGCACATTTTGCTACTGGCAGCCAGCTTACTGCCAGTCACACCAAGTTGGTGAGTTTCCATCAAAATAGCAGGCCACTATGCCTAATGCCAGTCAAATTTTAGATGAGGACATTTCTTTATAATGGCGGGCACCCTTGCCTACTGCCAAACACAATCGGGTAGGGGAGTTTTAAACAAAACTGCATGCTCACTTGCCTTCTGCAAGTCAAATCGAGAAGGGAACTATTCATTACAATTGTAGGCCTTCCTTACTAATGACAGTTACACAGGAGTTGGAGAAGGAACCCTTTCCTACTGCCAGTCAAAGTCGGTGTGGGGAGTACTGATTACAATAGCAGAGCCACACTTTCTCGATCGCTACAAATCGACATCAGTGAATATATATAGATCGACATACGAAAGTATATGCGTGTTTACAATATTGAAGACCTTCATTTACAGATTAACTGCTACTAAACGTACGTCATATCGACAAAGGATTATACCTTAAGACACGCCGGATTTAGTGACCTAAATGGCTGGTCCTATGATATGTCATCTATTCTTGGGTCAGATTGAGTTAGAAACGTGGAACAGGGTAAAGGTTTTGTAAGATTATCTCACATTACATTACTTTTCGGATAATTATGTGACAGCTACATACATAGCATTTGGCTCACATATGGCTACTGGGTGGGCCAATTTTCGTGAAGAGTTTGATGATTCTGTATTTCATATAAGTAATTGAAAGTATGAATTATGCATGTGAAAATTCCAAATTGACTTAACATCGATTAATAGAGAAAAATCAAATGTAAAAGTGATACAGATACGGCAAAAATTCATAAGACCAAGGTTGTAGATCATTCCAAATTGAACGGAGATTGTGCAATCCGTTATGTGATAGGAATTTCCGAAGGTCTGCACCATCATTAAAATTGCCAGCATATTTCGATATTCTTCGGGGATAAAAAGTGAAAAATTTAATGATCTAGGATGTTTTCCGTTCGTTACAGGTTAAAACGTATAATTTTGTCACATTTCAAATATCTTCTTTTTCTTCTGGCAGATTATGCCGCAATCTGGATTTTGGGCGAGGCGGGTAAAAATTAGGACTTTCAGGAAACTAAACAAAAAATTATGGAGATGGTCATTATTACCCCTTAAACGGAAATACGAAAATTTCGCCAAAATAGTCAGTGTAGAGGCACACAGTCGTTACGATTTGATTTATATAGATAAGGAATCTGCTCCATGTAAAACACCTTTTGAGCTACGTCCGCTGGACTTAACCTGCAAAAGTAACCATTCATGATATCTCCCTTATTAATCCTCCTGACGAAAAAATGCACATGAAGAAAAAGGTTTATGGGTGGAATTCCATCACGTTTGGTCGATTTCCAGTCAGGTTGGTCTTGTTCTGTATATATTGTGGAAGAGTAAAATCACCATTTCGGATCCCTATAAACCGCCAGTCCATTCCGGAACATGAAATGTTATTTACGTTTAAAACCTACCTTTGGACAGGTGGATGCTAAATATAAATTTTGGTTCGAATGTCTTCAGTTGTTTTCAAGTTGTAAGGAATACGCTTTACACGCACCCGCTCGTGAGTTAAGTCCGATGGGACTTGTACAGAAAAACGGTCCGTTAATGATATCTCCCTTATTAATCCTCGTATCGAAATGATGCACATGAGAAAAAAGGTTTAGAAATTAATTTCTGCCAAGGTAGGTAGATTTCCATTAAGTTGGTTGTGTATATTTTGTGTAAGTGCAAAATCACTGTTTCGGTTTCGTATAAACTCCCAGTCAGTTAAGGGATTTAGAAACAATATTTGCCCTAAAACCTATCAAGGACAGGTGTATTCTAAATATGAGTCTTGGTGGAAATACATCCAGTAGTTTGTAGCACTCGCGTACATACGGCGTAATTAAGGAGGAAAATAATACAGTTAAGAAAGTTGAAAGTAATAGAAAATGGATTATAACTGAGGACAGCCGGATAACGACAAATATGTAAATGCCAAGTGAATGTATTGGAAAATCAAATGCCCCTCAATAAATTATGCTAGTGTGAGTTATGGATATAATAAAGGGGTAACAGAGGAGAAATTTTGGTCCAGTGATTCTTAGGTAAACAAATAATAATAAGATGACTAATGGTGTTATTACTTAATCTATTCGAGAGCGGTTATAACATCCAACGATATTCCGCCAATATCCCGCAGATAGGCCGATTGACGCCTCTCTTGCCTTCTACCCAAGTAACAACCACGAATTTAAAAGCATGATGAGGAAAATGGCAATACGTTACTTCCCTGCTGGCATGCAGTCAGAGACGTTGCCATGGTAACCTGTAGGTTCGTTGTCGGTCTGTCGGTCACTCAATGCAGAGCATGGTACCAGCAGAAAATTGTAAATTTCTCCGTCATGTGAAGAGTAAGGTAAATTATGAACATAACGAAAGTTGTTTATAATGAAGAGACGTTTCACATACGGTAAACTCAGTTTACAGAAAATCAATAGTATAAGAGAAAATGGAGGAAAACCATTCGGGTTTTCCTTTAACCCACCCCCCGTCTATTCAAAGATTTTAAAATAATATGCATACCGAAACCTTCCCCGGGATGAGTACACTCTAAATATGAAGTTTGGTTGAGATCTATTCAGCTGTTTCGAAGTGATAGTGAAAAAAACATTCAGGTTTCCCTATAAATCCCCCGTCTATTCAAAGATTTTAAAATGATATGCATATCGAAATCTTCCTCGGGATGAGTGTACTCTAAATATGAAGTTTGGTTGTGATCTATCCAGCCGTTTCGACGTGATGGTGGAAAAACCATTCTGGTTTTCCTATAAACCCCCCGTGTATTCAAAGATTTTAAAATGATATGCATATCGAAGCCTTCCCCCTGGATGAGTATACTCTAAATATGAAGTTTGGTTGAGATCTATCCAGCCGTTTCGACGTGATGGTGGAAAAACCATTCTGGTTTTCCTATAAACACCCCGTGTATTCAAAGATTTTAAAACGATATGCATATCGAAACCTTCCCCGGGATGAGTATACTCTAAATATGAAGTTTGGTTGAGATCTATCCAGCCGTTTCGACGTGATGGTGGAACAGACAAACAGACAGACAAACAGACAAACAGACACGAAACGTAAAAACCACCGATTCGGTCTTGAGTTGACCTAGAACGGATAAATATCTGAAAAATTGGCAAAACAAAAGAAATTACAGACAGCGGACCCCCTACAATTTTATTTATATAGATTAATACAACCTCCCCCATGAGGAGGATGCCACAAGGACAAAGTATATCAACTACAAAGTATTTTGTTTTTTAAGTTTGCTAATATGCAAGATAGAAATACCCATCACAAGGCTCGGGAATAAGTTTGGAACGAGTTTGGAATGTGGCATGATGTTCTTCAGATATTATATAGATGGTCGCGGAGTATGGTTACTGAACCTCCTATTGCGGCGATTGCGATGTCGTGAAGTTGTGTCCGGTTCAGACCGACAGAATGCCCGTTGTACTTCCTCTTAAAACAATAATTACCACCACTACCACTACCATGTACTCATTCTTTCTCTGAGGAACTGTACAGTACATTGTAACATGAAAATAAAAATATATGTCAATTGTTTTTGAATATGTAAGTGGAGAAAAATAGAACTTGGTCTGTTTACTTTTGATCCACTCTATGTAAAGCTGTTACCAATTTCATGGAATCAGCCTCTTTATACAGAGGGGTGTTTATGCTACTACTAAGACTCTATTTACTGAAGCAGAGTTCATTCCATTAACAGCCCGTAACTGGTAGATACAATCTGAACGGTATAAAGCGGATCATTTTAAACGTGATCTTCTGTAACGACAACCATCCTACTGCTAGTATGGCGTACGCTATCTTAATATGGGTGCAGCCAGTAGCTCCAGACAAGTTCAAAGTAGGAGGAGATTGGATGTGATGCAAGGCGAAACAGTCCTAAAGAAAGATACACTATGTTCAAGTCTATAGGATGTTACTGGTAATGAAGATAAGATACTCGTATAACCTTTAAATGCACAGCTTTGCACGGGTAAAACTTGAGTATTGTTATTCTGCTTTACAAGTTTGCGAAACTGTGCATCTACTTCTACTTAGCAGAAGACGTCGCTTGATGTGGTTGGTGTAAGAATAATGAACTACCATTTGTTTCAATACTTTTCATGCTTATTAGCCGGAGTAAATTTTAATAATTAATACAAAATCGGCTATGAACATTATGAGCATTAATGACCAAGGGATCTCATAAGGACGAAGTGTTGTAATAGTCACAGTAGTTAATTGGGTAGATTTGCATATTATGTGAAGAATATATTAAACTCATCTAATTTTCACTTTGAATTGACAAATTATTTTATTTTTTAAGTTCTGATGGCCGGGCTGAGTGGCTCAAAACACTGAAGCGCTGGGCTTCCGACCCCAACTTGGCAGGTTCGATCCTAGGTCAGTCTTGTGGTATGTGAACGTGCTCAAATACGTCAGCCTCACATCGGTATATTTACTGGCACGTAAAAGAACTCCTACGGTACAAAATAACGACACCTCAGCGTCTCCGAAAACCATCAAAAAGTAATTAGTTGAACGTCAACACAATAATATTATTTAAAAAATTCTGATCATAAAGCAATTTTATGGAACAAAACAAGAAACATTTATTATTATTGTTCTTATTGTTATTATTATTTGTTTATGGCCATTTGATACCACGTTAAGAAAAAGTTATACAGTACTGGAAGTCTTCATTTCAGCCAGAAATCTTTGGTTCGTCCTCTGACAGCCTGTCTTCTTTCCTCTGTCCATCCCGTATTAATTTTGTGTTCGTCATGGAAGTATATGAAGCTGTCGATCACTGATCTATACTTTGTTTGGTTTAGGATGTCTTATCTATTTAATGACCGTCTCCATAGCTAAATGGTTGGCGTACTGGCCTTTGGTCACAGGAGTTCCGGGTTCTATTCCCGACAGGGTCGGGAAGTTTAACCGTAATTGGTTCATTTTGCTGGCACGGGGGCTGGGTGTATGTGTCGTCTTCATCGTCATTTCATCCTCATCACGACGCGCAGGTCACCTACGGGAGTCAAATCAAAAGACCTGCATCTGGCGAGCCGAACTTGTCCTCGGATATTCCCGGCGCTAAAAGCCATACGCCATTTCATTTCATAGATTTAATCCAGCCTGCTTAAGATCCTTTATTACTTTCCACAGCCATTTGTGGGAAACATTAGGTCTACTGTCAAGTGATTTAAAAATTAGTTTTGTCAGACTCTTCCCACACATTCCAAACAGATATCCATACAGAACAGAACCACCTTTTGAGTGGTTAGGCTGTGTGCGTTTGCAGAGTTTCGCCCAGACGTGCCATTCGGGCTAATCGGTTGGACTGGCACGCCCCTCCAAGACTCTGCTTAGCAGTGGCAGACCAACCACGTGGTCCCGTCATGTTAGCAAATAGGGATTGCTAACCTGCTAAAGGAGCAGTGAATTCTCCGTTCTCAGAAATATGTTCTCGCCATGGAGATAGAATTTCGAAAATAGCTTTCACTGCCACAGATCTTACGATCACGGGAATAGAACCAGCTTATGGGTGGTTAGGTTGTGTGCGTTTGCAGAGTTGCAAGAGTTGGATCCAACTGATGATCCCAAATGGCACGTCTGGGCGAAACTCTGCAAACGCACGGCCTAACCAGCTAAAAGCTGGTTCTATGCTCGTGATCGTAAGATCTGCGGCCATTTGAAAGCCATTTTCGAAGATATCCATATAATTCGAGCCTTCTTTTCCTCATTGAATCAATTAATCCTTCTCTTACCTAGTATAGTCCTCCCCTTCCTTCTAACATATATGGGCCATCCACGATAATAAATTCCATGGTTAAAGGTTAAGTTAAATTAATACTTTACCCTAAACACCGTGTCGTTATACTCATCTTGGGAGATTACTACCTGTAGTGACAATGAAGACCTTATTTGGCATTCAGATTTTCTTTAATTTCTGTATTCGGGAGATAGTGGGTTCAAACTCCACTGTTGGCAGCCTGAAGATGGTTTTCCGTGGTTTCCCATTTTCACACCAGGCAAATGCTGGGGCTGTACCTTAATTAACGCGACGGCTAAGTCCTTTCCACTCCTAGCCCTTTCCTATCCCATCGTCGCCAAAAGACCTATCTGTGTCGGTGTGACGTAAAGCAACTTGAAATTAATTTCAGTTCTATTTTCAGACCAGTTTAGGAGTTCATTCATGTGGCTCTAATTATGCAAACGTTAAGAGTGAGACTGAGTGGCTCAGACAGCAGCGCCTTGGCTGTCTGAGTTCAAGTTATTGAGTTCGATCCCGGGTCAGTCGGGTGGTATTTTAAGTTTCTCAAATACACCATCCCTCCGCGGATATATTTACCAGCACGTATAAGAAAGTCTGAGAGACAGAATTTCGGTACTTCGGCATCTCAGAAAACAGGATGTTAAACTAATAATATTTTAAACATTTAATCAGTTTACCGTCAGGCCTGGACTCAGCGGGGGATCCCAGCCCGACCGCCTCAATGGCAGTATCTCGGAGCGTGAGACATTTGGTCGGGGATACTGTTGTATACAAGAAGCACGATATACAAAACACAACACAAAAGTTTATTAGCTTGCAGTCTTTCATACAATATGCACAAAATGAAAGTAATTTAGACTTGCTTCTTAGAATGATATATACGCTAGATCACAACATAAGTTAGTTGTCTGTTTGTCGAAGAAATATATACAAATATACAATCTTAATTATATATGTACAATGAGATCTATCTTGACGATATAGGATGCCCAAAGGAGTGAAGGTTTGCGATAGTAGGTGGCTATCTCTAGTTTGAGAAGTTTGAAGAGAACTTGGAGCAAAGTTCGTGTTAGCAGAATGCTAGGCAGGTGTATGTCAGTTACACGGGAGGCGGGTATCTTGAGGCGTACTTGTCCTGAGGTGAAACCTCCCGATCCGAATTAGTCCACCTGTTCAGTACACTTTCTTAAGAGGGTGCCTCCATGTGGCATACGGTGTAGTCTGATCGCTGGACACAGCTGACTGCCTGGCGCGGTGAAAACGTCGCCCCAATATATACACGCAGGCTGACGTCACACAATATACGCCTGCGCACTGCTGTCCACATCTCGTAGCATCGAGTAGGTTCCAGGTAGGAGCGGGTTGCGGAGCTCCCAGGCGGAGGACACACAACATATACAACTGGGGAGGAGGACTAGTACTTCGCCCAGGCAGCCTCACCTGCTGTGTAAAATAGAGTCCTTGTGGAGAACGTGAAAATTGAAAGGGATAGGCAAGGAAGAGGGGAAGAAGCGGCCTTGGTCTGAAGGTAGGTACTACCCCTGTACTTACCTGGACAAGAAGTGGAAGACTACGGAAAACCACTTCGATAATGGCTGATTTGGAATTCGAACCCCTCTACTCAGTTGATCTCCGGAGGCTAAGTGGACCGCGTTCCAATCCCCATACCACTTTTAAAATTTCGTGACACAGCCGGGAATTGAAACCGTCTCTCCGGGGATGGTAGCTAATCACACTTGCCTCTATGCCACGGAGGATGGCCAATAATACTGCTAATTCATTTTTAAAATAGAGGACGTATTTCCGAAATTATGGCATTTAAAAACAATTTGATCCATTGTTAAAAATCCCAGGTGTAGCAATTTTTGAATTGTCGACATAGTTTCATATACGTGAAAAATAGACATATTCTGTACAGACTGACAAGTATAAACTGTATGTTATAAGAAAGTTTGTGCAGACAATATTTTGGCCATTGGCCGCAATAAAATTCTTATTAAAAATAGACAATTTCATGACCAATGATTTGTGTTAATAGCGCTTACTTAACGATAAAATGGCTCGTTAATTTGAATATCCAGCATAATTTTTGGCAATTTATGTGTTGGCCATTTGTAGTCTAATGTTAAAGGATCCTGACCCCAACGTACACGTCTCCAGAGCAAAGTACGTCAACACTTCAGTGTTATTTTCTATTAGATTTTCCCCTTTTACTTTTTTCCTATCCTATATCTCTTTATTCTCTTTGTCCATGCCAATACGCGGAGTAAATACAAATTATGCCCGTTACTAAATCGTTAATTATCTCCCTGGATTGATTTTTGCTGTAAAATGTAAACGTTCCCAATCTGTGTCCTGCAGCCATAATCATGAAAAGAAAAGCCATGAGTGGCGAGATGAGATAGAGTAAACAAGTTTATGATACAAATTACATTGAGCCTGCGCATTATGTAGTTCACATGGACAAAGGAACAAGTATAAAAAAGGAAAAAACTAAAGCCTTAGCTTGCCTCGAACTCCAGACACCTGCATGGAGGTTCGGGACGTCAACGACTGTACCATCGGTGCTACGGGCACGTCTACCCAGCTTGCCGGCAGGTACGTTGGCTGCTGAATTTAAAGGTCCATTCTCTCCAGTACCTAAGGACCAACGGCCCAAACATCATAAAAGGAGAGATGTTTATTTTACATTTTAATACAAAATATTTCTAAAAGTTTGAAGTTATTAATAAAATGGATGCCCGCCTCTTTGCTGTAGTAGTCAGTGTGATTAGCTGCCACCCCACGAGGGCCGGGTTCAATTCCCGGCTCTGCCACGAGATTTGAAATGTGGTACGAAGGCTGGAGTCCGCCTCTGTGGTATAGCGGTTAGTGTGATTAGCTGCCACCCCCGGAGGCCCGAGTTCGATTCCTGGCTCTGCCACGAAATTTGAAAAATGATACGAGGGCTAGAACGGGGTCCACTCAGACTGGGTTCGATTCCCACCTCAGCCATCCTCGAAGTGGTTTTACGTGGTTTCCCACTTCTCCTCCAGGCAAATGCCGGGGTGGTACCTAACGTAAGGCCACGGCCGCTTCCTTCCCACTTCCTTGTCTATCCCTTCCAATCTTCCCATCCACACACAAAGCCCCTGTTCAGCATAGCAGGTGAGGCCGCCTGGGCGAGGTACTGGTCATCCTCCCCAGTTGTATCTCCCGACCCAGAGCCTGAAGCTCCAGGACACTGGCCTTGAGGCGGTAGAGGTGGGATCCCTCCGCTGAGTCCGAGGGAAAAACAAACCTGGGACGGTAAACAGGTTAAGAAAGAAATAAAGAAAAAGAAAGAAAGAAAGAAAGTGGATGCTGTGAATGCCAAGTTGGAAGGCAATGAGATAAAAACCATTGCTCAGGTATCATTCTGAATTCTAGAATTACTTTCGATTAATATGCACTGAAAGATGGACCTACAATAATTTCTGATTAATTAACAAACAAGGTTACTGGAGTTAGGGGCCTCATCTCATAGTTTGAATATATGTAATAGAGCACAGAGCATTCGTTCTCTACTTCTGTCTTTATTCCCCAGCATGCCGTTTATTTAGCTTACACCGGTATGAGTAATTGTATAATAAGTAGTGGTGGCCTCTGTTTTTGTGGGGAGTATAAGGCAAATTGTTCTAAAACAATGGGTGCTGCGTCAGCATTCTTCCATGCTTTTTTGTGTAGCGTAGGTATGTCGTTTTTCGCAGAGTAACCTGGTAGTGTACCTATGTGGTTTCTTATCCGGGTTCAATAACTTCTCGGTGATGTTAAGACGGGGAATAACATCATAATCTGGCGTACGACAGCAATCCTAGCCTTACGGACACCATTGGCGGGCCCCAATTGGCCAGGGAATGATCCTGGGTGCTTTTGACCCCTAGGTGAGCTAATGACGCCATACCCATACGTATGAGGGCAATGCTACCCTCAGTGGCCAACCTGGGATGTTTTTGACCCCTAGATGAATTTATGACGTCATACGCTTACGTACGAGGGAAGTGCTAACCTCACGGGCCACTATGGAAGAGCCCAATTGGACGGGCCCCCATGGAGGAGCCAAGTCGGACAGGTCATGGACCCCTTTGAAGGAGCCGAATCGGTCAGGCGACCTTGGAGGAGCCAAATCAGTTAGGTGACCTGCATATGAGGTGAAGAAGTCATTATGACGTGTTACCCTAACGTTGCGCACGAACGCTAACCTAACCTCACACAGGCTCTTTGTCGGCTCCCCTTGAAGGAGTCCAATGGGTTAGGTGACTTGCAGTTGAGGATATGACGCCATGATGACGTGTAACCTAACCTCGCTACGAGGAACGCTAACCTAACCTCAGACATGCTCTTTACGGGCTCCCATTGGAGAAGCCGAACTGGTGAGGTGACTTGAACGTGTGGTTAACACGTGAGTTAACCTAACCTTGGCCACGACCGGTAACCTAACCTCACACACGCTCCTTACCGTCTCCCCTTGCGGGAGTGACGGAGCTGTGACGTCACAGCGCGGGCGATTTAAAATGCAGACTGTTGGTTAAGAGTGTATATTCACATAACGTCACAATCTAACGCGCAGGCATTCTCCTGAGAGAGTTGTGACCTCACAGCGTGAGTGATTTGAAATGCGGACTGCTGGCTAAGGGTGTATGACTTTATAACCTAACGTGTGCAGGTGTAACCTTACGGGCCCTGGGTTAAGTCCCTTTCCCATGCTTAACTGTACAAAGGCGTTAACCTTACAGATCTCAACTTTGCTATTCAAGTGTAGAAGCTTAACCTAACTAGACAAGATAGCGACTATATAGGAGGTACTTCAAAGTCTCTGGTCCGAGCGACTGTGGAATTAAATACGCCACCGTTTGGAACACTCAGCTTAAGATTTTAACTTTAGAGGTTATAGATTTGAACTATAGAGGCTTATAGCGGCCTACAGTATTCTTTTCATCAAAGAACAAAATCTTGTGTTCAGAACACACTAGAAAATTTAATTTACTAGAACAGCTATGTCTAACGCGTTTTTCCAACAGAATAAAAACTAAAGATCTATGCTTGATTAAAACAACTTATGTAGCCCACATGTATGATTAATGAAGAGGGTACACTAAGATTTTTCGAAAAAAATGATGCAAAAAAGAATCTGGGCAAAATATGGGTAACTCCTTTTATGGTTTTCGGACACTCTTATGTGCCAAAGAATATAACATTTGCACCATGTAGCGAGTTGGCCGTGAGGTTAGGGTCGTGTAGCTCTGAACTTGCATTTGTAAGATAGTGGGTTCAAATCCCACTGTCAGCATCCCTGAATATGTTTTTCCGTGTTTTCCCATTTTCATATTATGCAGATGCCAGGGTTGTGCCTTATTTAAGGTCACGGCCGCAACATTCACAAACTTAGCACTTTTCCATCCTTGCATCACAGAAAACCTTTGACGTGTCAGTGAGACGTTAAAACCACCAGAAGAAGAAATTGCATTCTCACGTCTTTTTCGTAAAGGTCCCGAAGATTTTCGAACACGCTGCTGAACACAGGCTGTCGCAAGGACACAATAAATGATTACATTTTCTCTCGTAATTGGAGAGCGTTCCTACGTGGATTAGCTGGTCGGAAAATGGATACCTTAATTTGGACCAGAGTATGTCCCTCGGCTATCACACTCTGCGGGAGACTGACAAATTATATTGTAGAGAATAGTAGAAACCGTACACCATTAGGAGACTGTACTGCACAAGGTGTACAAGGCGAAAGACAATGAAATGAAGCCGCAGCACTTGCGAGTAATGCAGTATGGAAGAACGTGATTTAACCGCTGAGCGACGCCAAGCATTTCAGTGCCGCTTTATACAGCTGAAGGAGGTGAATCCGGTGCGAGGACTAAGAAAATGCAGAAATCTAATTAAATATTCACTCGTATAACAGTTTGCTCTTATTATTTTCAACCATTCACAGTTGATAGTTAAAAAAAACATGCAGTTCAAAAAATTAGGGGAACATGTTTTGAACGTATGCCATGCTCCACAAAACCATACCTCACACCCAGGTATATTACCAACCAAACGTTTATTCTTTACCGTTGAAGTATACAAAAGAACATCAATGGATTCACGTTCATTTTCAGAACACAAACGGAAATGTCCAAACAGGGGTGAAAACAAAGCGATAACAGTCCTCCAGGGTGGATTTTTATCAACTTGGAGATTTTCAGTATGGATGTCCTCCACGAGCATTTATTACAGTTTGGAACCTACGTGGCATGCTCCGTATAAGTCGACGGAGGTCACGTTGCGGTATGAGGTCCCATTTTTTAATGAGAACCTTTTCTATGTCTTGGAGAGTATGTGGTGGAACAGGACGCCTACGAACACTTCTGTGAAGCCTATCAAATACATGATCGCTTGGATTAAGGTCGAGACTCACTGCTGGGCAATCCACCTCTTGAATGTCCAGTTCTCTTAAGACAGCTCTGGTGATGCGCGCTACGTGAGCACTGGCATTGTCGTGCATGAGTACGAATTCAGGTCCAACACCGTATGCAGCAATCAACACAGGCTGTAGCAGTATCTGCTCGATGTGCCTCGCAGCGGTAAGATTACAACGGACGACGACAAGATCCGTACGGTCATCAATACTGATGCCACAGAACCTTTTCCGAATCGGTCACCTTCCTGGACAACACTTGGCATGTGCTGCTCAACACGGCGTCTCCATACACACTGACGTCCATCACGCTGTGTCAGGGGAAATCTGGACTCGTCTGTGATCAACACAGGTCTCCATTGGCGAAGTTTCCAGTTGACGTGGGTACGGGCAAACAAAAGGCGAGCTGTGCAATGTTGCTGCGTTAAACGGGGCACTCGAACAGGACGTCAAAAGGACACTTCTCTTAACCTGTCCCTTACTGTCTGGTCAGACACCGTGACACCAGTGTCCTCCTGAGGTCTTGTTGCAGTTCTCTGGCAGTCGCTGAACGACGCCGCAACGCACACATGGTCAGATGTCGGTCATCCTGTGGGGTTGTCATGCGTCCACATCCTTATCTAACCCTCCTTGTGAACTGGCCTGTCTCACTGTAGCGATTCCACAAGCCTCGAATAACTGACAGAGAGACATTGAGATCCACAGCAACACGACAAAAACTCCATCCTTCCTGGAGCAAATTGACGACCCTTGCGACTTTAACTTCGTTAAGATGTCTCATGGGATGTTCTGGTTTACGCACTACGTGCTGAAATGAACGCAGTAGTCTGTGTACCTCAACAACACACGGACGCACCGCTATTCGCTTTGTTTTGAGGGGTCATGCATGGCTACGCCTACATATGGAGTATAACTTCGATCTGACGTACCCTGACTAGCTAAGATCTAAAGGTATGTACGACCATTGGAACCCCATCTACCAAATTAACATTCACATACCAGAAGTTAAAAAGCATGTTCCCCTAATTCTTTAACTGTGCATATTTTACATTTATTGATTTTTTAATATAGCCCCTAAATAACCTTATTGCCTAATAATGGAGAAGTGATGTGACCTTGTATATTTTATATTAATGAAAGTGACGTTCTTGTACTTGCACAATGCAATGCGCCTCCGTTATTTGGTTTCGCGAACCATGTGCTCACATTACTTATGATGTTATATTCCTTCTTATCGTCTTATTTATTCACTTTTAAGTACTTGTTCACTGTCATTCAAACTGCACCGTGCCATGTAACACAATGTCGTATTTCAAAGTAACAGCGAGCCGCGTAATTAAGTCGTAAGAGGTTTCTTAATATTGGCTTTACGTCACACCGACTCAGATAGGTATTATGGGATAGGAAAGGCCTACGAGTTGGAAGGAAGCGGCCGTGGCCTTAATTAAGGTACAGCCTTAGAATTTGCCAGGTGTGAAAATGGGAAACCACGGAAAACCATCCTCAGGGCTGCCGACAGTGGGATTCGAACACACTATCTCCAGGATGCAAACTCTCAGCCACGAGCCTCTAACCGCACGACCAGCTCGCCCGGTGCAAGAGGTTTCAGGATGTTGAAAGAATTATAGTGATCCTCACCAGATATTGTCAGCATTCATACCAGTGGACATATGGTGATTTATACCATCAGTACATACATAAGTAAACGTTCTCTAGTGAAACATACATCCTCTAGAATTCAACAGAAATGTAACACTATTTGCACTTAAGCGTGAAGTGATCAGACTATTTAAAACTCTATGGAATGAAAAAAGAATCACTGATTTGGGATTATTGATAGATAAAAAGAAGTCAAAAATCTTCATATTTAAAGATATACCATTTCCATCCAGGCTAGAACAAAATGAATTTAGGCTTACAGGAGTTTATGTAATGCATGGATTTCGGCAGCATGTGAAGAAAGGGAGGTCCATACGTCGTATGGAGGTCGGCATCAAGGGGTTGATGAACACTAAGAAGTGAATAAAACAATTAACTTTAATGTAATTGCTGCCAAGTTTTAAGTCCAGATGTGATATGCAGTACCGTTCGAAAGTTTAGGACCCCATTAAAAAAAAAAAGAAAACATGTACTGTCATCTAGAATCTAAAATTGTGCCACTAGAATTTTGTAATAATTTTCTCAGGTCTTACATCTAAATGGATATATGTCCCTTGATTTCACTGAGTTAGGCCCAGTATTGTAGAAGTTACGAATTTTCAACTGTTGAAAGGTCACACCAAAAAATCGAAGTTTTGGATGTATAATCTACTGTATATTCTAATTGGTCTAATTGGTCTTACAACATGTGGGGGTCATTATAAGTCAAATCTGAAAATTCCGAAAAAAGTGTGAACCGTATTTTTGCATGCTAACTTTTTTCAAAGTAGCTGCAAGATGGTCGATTTTTCCATGTTCTTGTCGTGTATGGCCCAAGGTCTCAGGGTGAGCAATCGGCGTCGGACCTATCTACCTTGATACACTTGGACTCTACAGTGGCATCCAGGGATACATTTCTGACGCCATCGTGAGACTTTGGGCCATACATGATGAGAACGAGGAAAATCGACGATCTTGGCTCTGCTTTAAAAAAAACACTCAAAAAACGGTGCCACATATTTGTAGTAAAATGACCCCCGCCTAGTGTTATGTCTACAAAACCACCTTTGTCTCAATAAATACTTGCAACCAACTAGAGTATTCAGTACATTGTCTCCAAATATTTTGATTTTTGATGTGAACTTCCAACAATTTACAATGCATAACTTCTGCAATACTTGGTCTAACTCATTGAAATCGGGCGACAAATGACCTGTTGGACTTAAGAGCGTCCCCCTCTGTGGTGTAGTGGTTAGTGTGATTAACCGCCACCCCCGAAGACACGGGTTCGATCCCCGGCTCTGGCACGAAAGTTGAAAAGTGGTACAAGGGCTGGAACGGGGTCCACTCAGCCTCGAGAGGTCAACTATGTAGAAGAGGTTCGATTCCCTCCTCAGCCACCCTCGAAGCGGTTTTTCGTGGTTTACCATTTCTCCTCCAGACAAATTCCGGGATGGTACCGAACTTAAGACAACTGTCGCTTCCTTCTCCAGTAGTATCCCAAACCCAAAGTGTCACGCTCCAGGGCACTGCCATTGAGGCGGCAGAGGTGGGATCCCTCCCTGACCCTGAGGGTAAAACCAACTCTGGAGCAAGAACGGAATAAGGAAGAAAGAATAGAAAGCTTAAGAGCTGAGGAAAAAAAAAACAGAAGTTTAATGGCACAATTCTAGGTTCTAGATAGTATTTCGTGTTTTTATGTGGTCCTAATCTTTTGGACGATACTGTAATTTTCAGATAAATTACTGGCATGTTTGTAGGAACGGATACATTTTAATTCAATATAAGCTTGCAGGCTATTTTCTGGTTTAAAATTGTGAGAAGAGGAGTTAAGCATATCAGTCCATTTAATTTGCCAACATTACATGGAATATATTGTGTACTTATTGTCTTATACTAAGGATTAGAGGTTAGGACGATTACCTTACTTCTCAACAGGCATAGTTTTGTTTCCGCACCACCAGGTATCTGCAGTAGGCGATAAAGTGGGCCCTCTCATGGTGGCAAAGCACAGCTATTTTTCCTCGAGAGTAGCGGTTTAACAGCTGTAATCAATTCTCATGGCTACTTCCTTTGCGGTCATTTATAATAAAGCTAAATGTTGGTCCTAAATCCCGGAAAGACCGGAATATATAAGGGGAAGCTGGCGCAGAGATGGATGAGTTCCAGTACAGTACAGTGGGCGAACAAGTTCGCGGCAGAGTAGAAATGCTGTGTACCACATTAAAAACTGAAGTAAATGATCGCTCTCCATTATTCAAATACTTCCTGAACTGCTATCATTTGGAAGTTGGTGAGTTCGAACCATACTGCTGGCAGCTCTGAAAATAGTAACTCATAGTTTCTCATTTTCACAGAAGGCAATTATTGGGTCTAATACAGTAGGTGTCAGAATACACAGCAACATGTCTTAAATGTTCAAAACACAAAAGAGTTTCCCCCAAGCACCGGCGCTCAAAAACATTATTTGTGATGAATAAATTTTGGAAGCTGCACTCGAGGGACGGACCGATGAAACTTTTATTTCTAGCAGGAAGATATTGGATATCTAAAATGCAACACCATGCAAGTTACCGTGAATGAGGGAGAAATGACGCAGCTTCTAGACCGCATCGAAAACGAGAGTACAAACTTGGGTTTGTAGATCAACATACAAAAGACAAAAATGTAGATAGTTGATTGGGCTGGAAATGCGAGGGCTGTAAATACGGTAGTGGCAATATTTAGTGAATTAACAAGTACAATTGCATTTCATTCATTCAATACAGTCAACCTGAACGTCTATTACCTTTTGGTAAATGTCGGGAAGCCGTTGGGGACCGTTGGCAAGGCGTTCTCTGTTGATGACTGCAACGGAGCGTCGTACTGCGCAGAGTACAGATGCCACGTCAGGAAATGGACGGTCTCGGAGATACTCCTTTCAATTTTGCAAAACAGGTCGAAGTCACAAGGACCCATGTCTGGTGAGTACGGAGGATGTTCCAAGACCTCCCAATGCTACCGTTGCAATAAGAGCTTCACATTGTTTCCGAACCGCACGAAACGCCTTGATCCATAGTGCAACCTTTTTATACGGTAATATCTGGAGAAGTTGCTGAATGGTATGGACGGGGTCTTGGGTGAGGAGTACAAGATAAAAATAAAATATTGGATTAGGAAGTGAAGTATTAAAAGGAAATAGATGAATATTGTTACATGAGTAGTAAAATAACTAGCAATGGCAGACATAAAGACGACATAAAATGCGGGCTAGCACAAGCAACGAAGGCCTTTCTTAAGAAAAGAAATGTGCTCACTTCGAATATTGATATAGGGATCAGAAAAATGTTTTTGAAGGCTTTAGTTTGGCGCGTGGCAATGTATGGTAGTAAAACATGGACGATAACTCGCTCAGAAAGAAAGAGAATAGAAGCTTTTGAAATGTAGTGTTACAGAAGAATGCTGAAGGTGAAATGGGCAGATCGAATAATGAAAGAAGAGATACCAAATCGCATTGGTGAGAGGAGATCATTACGGCTAAATTTTAAGACACACAGGAATTATGCAGTTGGTTTTTGAGGGAAGTGTAGGGAGTAAGAGGAGTAGGAGTAGGCCAAGGTATAAATATGGCAAGCAGATTCGAGCAGATGTGGGATGCAGCATTTATGTAGAAATTTAAAGTGTAGCACAGGAAAGGGTGATATGGAGAGATTCATCAGACCAGTCTATGGACTGATGAATCAAAGAACAACAACAACATTCTCGCCACTGGCTTCACGTAATCCTCGATAATATTCTGATGAATTTTTGCCATGACCAACCTCGATTTTAAACCACTAACGCTGTGAGGTTGTATCCGGTAGAAAGTCGGTTCGAACCTCACTCTCAGAATCCTTGAAGATGATTTTCCGTGGTTTCCCATTTTACACTACGTCAATCCTGAGGCTGTACCATAATTAAGGTCACGGGGATACAACTGGGAAGGAGGCCCGGACGGCCTCAGTTGCCACGCTGAACAGGGGCCTTGTGGGAGGATGGGAAGATTTGAAGGGTTATACAAGGAAGAAGGAATAAAGAGGACATGGCCTTAAGTTAGATACCATCCCAGCATTTGCCTGGAATAGAAGTGGGGAAACTACGGAAAACTACTTCGTGGATAGCTGAGGAGGTAATTGAGACTCCCTCTATTCAGTTGACCTCCCGAGGCTGAGTGGATCACGTTCCAATCCTCGTATTACTTTTCACATTTCATGGCAGAGCCGGGAATGGAATCCGGGCCTCTAGGAGTGGCAGCTAATCACACGAACCACTACACCACAGAGGAGGACGAATTAAACAGTTACCAAAATGAAATAAATTAGAACATCTTGGAGTGAAAAATTCACACAGTTTCATACTAAGTGGGAAACAGGCCGGTGAGAAGAAGAATGTACAGTATAATGAAGGAGTTTTCTTGAAGTTGTGTGTGCACGTTGACGACATATTGACCTCATGTTTTTTACCATTGTTCTGAATGTAATTGGAACTGATATCCACCACACGTGCTCACTAAACACTTTCTTCTCTGTTTTATTTAGAACTACTGTAAATATTATCAGTGAGGTCACAAACAGCAGTATACAGTTAATCACATCACAGCTTTGTACACATGTTTGATAGATGTTTAACTTTATTCCAGCGTCACAGGATGCCTGTGTGGAACAGCACAGCCTTCGGCTTTGTATTGGCTAAGCCTCAAGCTAGGCCATGGCAGTCTTGTTGATGAGGTCAAATTCACTTGTGAAATTTCAATTGACACGGCAGGTGGTAGGCGATGTGCGCTGTCTGCCGGTTCATTGTGCATCAAAGGACTGGAGTTAGCTTCAAATATCTCAATTTCATGCGCTAACATCAACATTGTACATTGGATTGCCATATACAGTGCTTATGGGAATGCCCTCCACAGTGAAGTGAGGATAACACAGCGCCGTCCAAGCGGTTTATAAGCGGACAATGCATCGCACCTCTCGCTTCACTGAAACTATTGCCTGTAAACACGTATTTTGATTAACAATCACTAATTATATCTGAAATAACAATTAGAGTATACAGTTACTGAACCCCAATAATAATAAAGTGTTATAAATATTATTCATGATGTATATTTAGGGTCTATGCCGCGTAATGAACAATATAAACACTCATGATGTATTTCAAATGGAACCTTGCCTTTCTTCGTCAGGAGAAAACAGAATATGAAACATGTCGCATCAACGGTTGCTAAGAGGAAGCAACAAGGAACTTAAAATTGTGCCGCCATTTTAGCCTCATGCTAGAGACAACGAACTGCAACAGTAAAGATAATTTTCTGATGGTTCTGATAATGGGTACCCATGATTCACTGAGGATGTAGCCTGTGTCGCGGTTGAAATTATCTGATATTTACGTATTTCAACCGCCTCCCTGATGACTCTGTCAAGATTACTTGAGTTCATCTTCCATTTTCTCTCTCCCATAAAGGACAGAAACTGAACAGGGGATGGACAAAGGAAAGAAGACCGACTTCGAAAGGAAGAATGCAAAGATTCTGGGCTGCAAAGAAGGATTCCAGTAATGTGTGATTGTTGATTAAGTGGTGTGTATGGCACGAAATAGGAGAGAAAATGGAAGATGAACGTAACTAAACATAACGTGTCATTATCTATTAAATTAAGAACAACTGTCTGTGGATCAAGTTTAGTGAAGTTAGTAACATTATAAACAATCATATACGCCTGTATAATATCTTAACAATATTACTAAAAATTGACCTTCTGAGAATTTGACATACATTCACCCTTCCTTGCGAATGCAAGGCAGTTTACCTTGATGCTGTATTTAAAATAATAATATTTACAATATTATCATTTTGACTTTCACGACTCGTGTCACTATTCGTGATGTATATTTTGGGTTTATGACCCATTATTAAAAGTTATTAATTAGTGAAGATTTAATGCCATAATTCTTAGAAATTAGTGACGCTATTCGCTGATTGGTTGAAGGCAAGGGACGCTATAAATAGAGCCAAATTGCCCACCAAGAATACAGGAATTAAATTCGCAATAATATTAATAAACAATCATATAGGCCTGTTCTTAATAATATAATCAAAAGTTGATATTCTGAGAATTTGACATATATTAGCACTTCCTTCGTTGTAATTCCAGGTCTCCAAAATGTGTCCTTTTCTGTTATTAAAGGTTCGACTTCCTTCAACAGCACACTGAATGTATTTCTGCTCATTCTGGAATATCCGTATAATTTTATTTCTTCGTCCATCAAGCCCTTATATAGATTATAATTTTTTCCTTCTAAACCCATGCGTTTTCCTATAGGAAGAATCCACTGTTTCTTCCTTTTTTCCTCTTCATTCAAGCTATCATTGATGGATCATCCATCACTAAAATTCATCATGTAACACTTGACTAATGACGTAAGTGCACGGAAGTGTGTGAACAGACGTGATAAATTTATGTCGGAAGGGAGGAAAATGGAAACGTAGAGCACCGTCAATTCCCGGAGATGTGTAAATCGACATTTACTGGCACGTAACAGAACTCCTTCGGGGATACAATATCTATTTATCTATCTATTCCTATTTCACACGCAGTGTTGCTAACGTTCTCGTATGATTCCTTGTAGAAATTTCTGCGAGTTTGCATCCTCCCGTCCAACTAACACTAGGTCGCTCTCTATGAAAACTCTATTTTAAGTTTTCTTGACGTCCGGACTAGTTCGACAATAATCATGAATAGAAAGCACTAGCTTATTGTCGCTCCAAGGAATAATGGGAAAACTTTGGAATAATTTTGTTAGCATAATGATGCATAGAGAGCCTCCGTGGCTCAGACGGCAGCGCTTCGGCCTCTCACCGCTGGATACCGTGGTTCAAATCCCGGCCACTCCATGTGAGATTTGTGCTGGACAATGCGGAGGCGGGACACATTTTTCTCCGGGTACTCCGGTTTTCCCTGTCATCTTCCATTCCAGCAACACTCTCCATTCTCATTTCATAGCATCTATCATTCATTAATATAAATCACTTTGGGAGTGGCGACCCCATCGTAATAACTGCCTATATCTGATTCATTCATTACATCCCTGGCCCGGTCAAAGACTGGAAAACAGGTTGTAGGTTTTCATTTTCAATGATGCATAGAATGTCTCATTAAAATATTATAGAGCCAGAGGGTTCGACGAAGACAAGTATGAAAAAGCAACGCATTATTTGGACGTCGCTATCACAAGATGCTGAATATTATATGTTACTTTCTTATTTTTATTTAACACCGCACGAAATCACATAGATTTCATTGCGATGAAATTAATTAATTTTTTATTTATTTATTTATTTATTTATTTATTTATTTATTTATTTATTTATTTATTTATTTATTTATTTATTTATTTATTTATTTATTTATTTATTTATTTATTTATTTATTTATTTATTTATTTATTTATTTATTTATTTATTTATTTATTTATTTATTTATTTATTTATTTATTTATTTATTTATTTATTTATTTATTTATTTATTTATTTATTTATTTATTTATTTATTTATTTATTTATTTATTTATTTATTTATTTATTTATTTATTTATTTATTTATTTATTTATTTATTTATTTATTTATTTATTTATTTATTTATTTATTTATTTATTTATTTATTTATTTATTTATTTATTTATTTATTTATTTATTTATTTATTTATTTATTTATTTATTTATTTATTTATTTATTTATTTATTTATTTATTTATTTATTTATTTATTTATACTCCAGGGTTGGTCTTTCCCTCGGACTCGGCGAGACCCGCAGCACACAATGAGTGTTCATTGGTTCGACTCCAGAGATTTTCCAGTAATTCACGCAGTCAAAAACAGTGAAAAACTAAACAGTAACAGTTCGAGAGTGCTAAACGGCAGTGCAGTACTCCTTACAAGATAACTATTGACACTATTCCAACTACACTCACGATAGGTGCTTCCATCCCTAACTCACGGCGATCCTTAGTACACATAAACACAGACACAGTACTCCAAGGTAGTACACTTTCTTGTGTCCCATATGCTGGATTCAGCCCACCTACTCACTCGACACCCCAACGCATCAACAACAACTACTCCAACTTCTTGTTCGGACCTCGGTGGGACTCTAGCGACAGCCGACACCTATGGGTCCTCAGCCCCGCCACCGAACCCCAACACACTGAGTCTCACTCTCACTACAACACTGAGTCCCACAGTGACTCTACCATTGACTCCGATTGCAACACTGACTGACTGTCCGCGGCTAGCCTCCATTTTTATAGTTCGGGTAATATGTACCAGAATGTTCACGACGTGGTTAGAGACAGAAAATTTCCGTTGTGTCTCCCATAAACTCACAGGCAAACCAGCAGACGACGACAATATTCGATTAGACCGGCCCCATCCCACAGAGCGGCTGGGAGATCCCCGGTCGTCAGACTCACTATCCCCTTCCTGGAAGTATCAAAAGAAGCTACCAAAGGGCCAGCACGTAACATAATATACAGGATAGTGAGGTTCTCAATAATCAGCCTTTGTAAATGTGGAGGGTGTTTGTGACAATTATTATGAACATTACTTTTAAAGAGTTATTTGTGTATTAAGTACGCAAGACAAACCTTTAGCGCACGAATCCAGTGTCTACGAACAGAGAACAGCCGAATATAAGTACATGGTTCATACATTTCATACATGAGAAATTTAATTTTTTTATAAGTAAGAGAAAATATATTTTCGCCTCTGTGGTGTTGTGGTTAACGTGATTAACTGCCACCCCCGGAGGCCCGGGTTCGATTGCCGGCTCTGCCACAAAATTTGGAAAGTGGTACGAGGGCCGGAATGGGGTCCACTCAGCCTCGGGAGGTCAACTGAGTAAAGTAAGGCCACGGCCGCTTCCTTCCCTCTTCCTTGTCTATCGCTTCCAATCTTCCCATACCTCACAAGGCCCCTGTTCAGCATAGCAGGTGAGGCCGCCTTGGCGAGGTACTGGTCTTCCTCCCCAGTTTTATCCCCCGACCCAAAGTCTCACGTTCCAGGACACTTCCCTTGAGGCGGTAGAGGTTGGATCCCTCGCTGAGTCCGACGGAAAAAAACAACCCTGGAGGGTAAACAGATTAAGAAGAAGAAGAGAAAATTTATAACATTGATCCAATTTCCCTCCACATTTAAAATGAAGTACGTTCCTGTGCAAAGATATATGACAACCACTTTCTTCATCAATAACGTTATTTAGTTTCGATGATACATTGTGTTTAAAATTCCACTGGCGTTCAAAATTTTGGATTGTAAATCATCCATAGTATTTGAATGTACTAAAAATGATGTATTTCTTTTTCACTGTGTATAAGTAGTTTTACGTGTTGATTACGTCTGTCTATCTATCGGCAGTGTATACATATGCTATCTGGCATCGATTCAGCGCATGAAAATACTAATCTTTCTCTTTCGGTATTAATGACTACAAATTGCAAGGAAACGAGGGACCGAGAATACAAGCTAGAAATTAACCAGCAAGTTGGTACAAGGACATTCATCAATAAATTTAAGTTCAATGATATATGATTACCTTGTGAAGTTGTGACTAACGTCATGTGAGACGGATACTTGTCCACCAAACGACGAATGACGTCAATCTGTTCCAGAACAAGTTGAACAGCGTCCAAGTACTGCGCCGAACAGGGCACGTAGGCAGACCAGAACTGAAACATGGATCAACGCAATATTTTTCTAAATGTGATTATGCTTCAAGTTGAAATAAAACATAGTTAAATAATAATAATAATAATAATAATAATAATAATAATAATAATAATAATAATAATAATAATAATATTCTAGCAGGACATACAATTATTCATCCAAGATACTCATTTACACCTTGTAACGATCGAAAATTCTATGGCAAAGTTCATTATACAGTAATGACCTCCTGCTTCCAAGAAATAGCGTGCTGCGGGACAGTATTTACTCGTCTCGGACTGCTTGTGTATATCAGCGTAAACATACATAGACTAAATTATGGACGGATGGAAAGCAAGCATCGTCATCATCATCATCATCATCATCAGGAAAACGAGCTAGTTTCTTCCACTGAATATCTCCGTTTCTCTTGTTACGAAGACCAATGAATCCACACTTAATAATAATAGAGTAACGAACAGATGGAAACAATGGCAGGAGGCTAACTGTAGTCGCCTTGGTCTCCGTCTCCCCCTTCTTCCGTTACTCTTCATGGCTGAGAGCATTATTCTCGTGGGAATCCAATCCTCCTCCATTCTCCTCACAAGACCCCAATCAGAAAAGCCCGTTTATGAATACATTGTCATTCATCGAACTCATTCGGAACTTAGTCTTTATATCCGTGTACCCTTGTTCCCTAATGTTCCCTTCTTTCATGGCTCTTATTTCGAAATTATTCCGAAACCAACGAACCTACGTACGTACTGCATCGTCCTCAAACAGTATACCTAAAAGACGGCAGTGTAGTACTCCTCACAAGATGAATATTAACACTGTTCCAGCTGCACTCACGATAGGTGCTTCCATCGCTGACTCACGTTGATCCTTAGTATACACACACACACACTCTGTACTCCAAGGCAGTACACTTTCTTGTGTCCCATATCCCGGCTTCAGCCCAATAAGTTTATCTCAAGTTTTGTCACTGTTGTAATGGTATACAAACGACTCACGAAACCATGTATACAATTCATACGTGGAATATTCTATCAATGCATTGTGGTTAAAACCAACATCTATTACGCGCATAGTGTTGAATTCACAGAAGTTAACGTCCACGCTCGTGAACCTACTCGTGTCAAGGCTATGCCAACAATCTAATTCTTAAGTCACCTGAGATTGGAGTCGATGTGATTATTAACATTCACGGTTTACTGAAGTGGAAATAAATCTCAAAACCTAAAATCTGCGCATGCGCCTCTAACACACACGTGGCGTAGTTTATACCCAAAAAATCTATTCGTGTCAAGGCTATGCCCACAAACTAATTCTTAAGTCACCTGAGATTGGAGTCGGTGTGATTATTAACATTCACAGTTTACTGAAGTGGAAATAAATCTCAAAACCTAAAATCTGCGCATGCGCCTCTAACCCCCACGTGGCGTAGTTTATACCCAAAAGATCTGCAGCTATGACTTCAGTACAGGCCCACACATATTTTCATACCATCTCGTGACACTTTTCTTCCTTTGCTGTTTGTAGAATGGCCAGTCCTCACCTTTTTCTCTTCTAATTAGAAATGTGAGGTGAGAGTTAATTAGCTGTATTTTCCCCAATTCTCTAGACGTCGGCCAACTGCCGTAGTTGTGTTGAAACACCGAATCCCGTGAGATCTCCAAATTTGAGCAACAGTGGGTGTGGTCAAGATTTGGATGGCTGTTGGTAGGGGGGTAAGGGAATGGACGAGTGAAATGGAACTGGTCACCTTGCGGTACGTAAACTCCGGCTCAGGCACACCTCTGCGGAGGTTTGGACCTGCCTTCGGGCAGAATACTCTCTTACTTTATCTTCTATACGTCTCGTGGGCTGTTGGTGATACTATACGCACGTTTATAAATATTGTTTGTTAGCAAGAGTGTTGTAACCTTCAGTACCTTTCAGAGAGACGTTGATCTATTACCGTGTGTGACTGTGAGAGATTCCTTAACGTCTAGAGTGTTGTCATATCTGCCCGACTAGTTACGCAACTGGTAGTAAGTTGCTGATGTCACTGCGTAAATTTTAGTAATTAACAATGTTTTTCTCTGTCGAGTTATTTGGTCGAACCTTTTTGCACAGTACGCGTCACTGACGGGTCAAGTTGTAGACAATTTTATCTTGTCATACTTATTTCTTAGACTATGTGGAGATAACATAATGATAAAATTTTCTGATGACATAGCCGTCATTGAGGAAACGAAGATAAGTTACTAAAAGCATCAGCAAGAACGAACAAGGCATTGAGAGAGAAGTATGTCATGAAAATAAATACAAAGAAGACTGAAATTATGGTATGAAACCGCCAACACACTGCAGTCGACGTAAGAATGAATGGTCTACTACACAGACATGTAAATGCCTTTACCTACTTCGCAGTAAAATGTAAAATCAGTTCAGATGGAAAACGTTCAGTGGACACAAAGAACAGTATTGCACAGGCAAAGATCGCCTATTACACGAAGAGGATGCTGCTTATACCAATGAACATATGTGTGCAAACTAAAAGGAGATGTATAAAGTGCTATGTCTGGAGTGTGGCCTTGTATGGCTTAGAAATGTGGACAATTGGTGCATGCGATAAGAAACGACTGGAGACGTTTTAGATGCGGTACTGGAGGAGGATAGAAAAGCTCTCATGGACAGCAAAACTCACAAATTAAGACATTCTTAGAAGACTAGGTGAGAAAGGACTTTTGTTATTAACAATAATAGAGCAAAAGGACCTATTAGTTGGCTATCTCTACATGCACAATAGTTTTATAGTTAATGTCATGGAAGGAATCATTCAAGGCAAGAGAGCAAGAGGAAGACCTAGACTTCAATACTCCAGACAAATCAGAGAAGGTGTTGGAGCAGACTTGTATGAGGAAATGAAGAGATTTACAGACTACAGAGAAGAGTGGAAGAGAAGAATTGCTGCGAATAAATCTTCGGATTGAGAACTAAGAAGAAGCGAAGACACTGTCCAGTTTTTATTTCCATTAATTTATCTGATATATTTTTTGCACAAAGTATAACATTTTGAAGACATTGAAAAGCAAATCAAACCCTATGGCACTACAGCCCTTGAAGGGCCTTGGCCTACCAAGCGACCGCTACTCAGCCCGAAGGCCTGAAGATTACGAGGTGTCGTGTGGTCAGCACGACGAAACCTCTCGGCCTTTATTCTTGGCTTTCTAGACCGGAGCCGCTATCTCACCGTCAGATGGCTCCTCAATTCTAATCACGTAGGCTGAGTGGAACTCGAACTAGCCCTCAGGTCCAGGTAAAAACACCTGACCTGGCCGCGAATCGAACCCGGGGCCTCCGAGTAAGAGGCAGGCACGCTACCGCTACACCACAGGGCCTGATGGAAGATTTGCTATTTTATAATTCAGATATCTTTAATAAATGTAGTAAAATAATTTTCGGTAAAAGACAGAACGAAATAAAATCTGGTGTGTTTGGAACACTCCACGCGGTTACTTACTTTATCAAAATAGGCACGAGAGTTGAAGCATTAATCATCACTGTATTCATCACATGAAGGTGGTATAGCTGCATTTTGCCTTCAAAAACCATCACCAACATCAATACTTCATAAACTTCGTCATATGAAATTCTGTTGAGAGTTGAAGAAAATTATGTAGATTGAAGTAGAATGTTGATTTTGCCTGCTAATTATCCCAGTTACATTCTATTGTGCAGCTGTAAAGAACACGCATTCTCACTTCAGTATCACTGGACCTAGTCGCCATGGTAAATAGTGTATGACGAGAAGCTTCGTTGTGTGTATCTTCGCGAGGAACTGTGCGTCCAAGTCAAGTGTCATCATTGTCAGATCAGTAGTAGAGTGTTTTATCCTTCATCTTTTCGTTTTGGCTATCTGAGGTCCACGTTAATTGGTATCAGCTTCGATTCTTCTGGCATTTTTCCTCGTCCAATATTCTTTCATTCTCATATTTTACAACCTTATTCGCTCCTTTGTCCATGATGATTTTGTTCTGGGCCTAGTTCTCTCATGAAAAACTGTGCAAGCCTCAACTATTTATTAAAAAATTACTCTGTTGTATATCTCTGGTTCATGTATTCCTATTTCTTCTATGCATCTCTTTCATCCAGCGTACCTTCATTCTCTTGTTCCCAAGACACTGTATTATTTGCTGTATTAACCTCCCCGAGTCCATTCTCAAGGTATGTCCGAAAAACACGCTTCTTTTCTGTACGACGTCCGAGATATTCTGTAGCTTGTTATACAGTCCTTGGTTCGTTCGTCTTCTATAAGTATCGACCGTCCTCTGTTCTTCGTGGTCCCAATGTCTTCCTCAGAATCTTTCATTCCACCATTTCTAATTTCTTAAGTACTCCTGTTCTTACTAGGCCAAGAGTTTCTGCTGCTTCAGAACAGATCACTGTCTGGCAAAGTTAAATTTGCGTTCATCCATATATTCTTCTTATTGTAGACGTTCATATTTAGTTAATAATAATAATAATAATAATAATGTTATTGGCTTAACGTCCCACTACTACATTTTTACGGTTTTTGGAGACGCCTAGGTGCCGAAATTTATTCCCGTAGGAGTTCTTTTACATGCCAGTAAATCTACCGATACGAGGGTGACGTATTTGAGCACCTTCAAATACCACCGGACTGAGCCAGAATCGAACCTGCCAAGTTGGAGTCAGAAGGCCAGCGCCTCAACAGCTAGTTAGTTAGTTAATATAGTGTTTATTATTATTATTATTATTATTATTATTATTATTATTATTATTATTATTATTATTAATATTATTAATTCGTTATGCCCAACTTACGAACTTGTTCGAATTCATTTAGTACAATTTTTGTTCTTTCCTTCCCAATATTTCTCTTCAATCGTTTACGGAGTTACTTGCCGCGTTCTTCTGTATGTCTTCTTCTATGTTATTCTGAAAACTTGTGTTTGCTTACTAAGCTTCTGAACTTCGTACTATTTTGAATATCTTCTTCGTTAATACCATATTTTTGTAAATCTTTGTTTATTTCCACTAACCATCGGTTACGGTTTGTCTAGGATAGTGCTAGGCGTAGAAGTTTCTTTGTCAGCCTGTTGTTATCCATTCTGTGAAGGAATTTCTATAATTTCAATAGCCATTTTCTTCTGTATCTGCGATTAATTTCTGTGATTTAATAAATTTCTTGTGATATCTTTTTGATCTAAATTTCACTTACGTATTCTAATCCTAGGAATTTCCTGAGGGTTATTCCTCTCTTGTTTTTGTATGTTTTTTATTCGTGACCTAACACCAGTTATCAATTTTCGTACGTATACTTCTCTGCTTGTTCCTCTTTTTCTGCTTCCTTTCTTCTTCTTATTTACCTGTTGCATTATATTCACTACCGGTACAACTTCTGAAAGGTCTGTTTAATCTCAAATTCACAACAAGGCACCCAGCACTGTGATTCACGTACGAACTTGGCTAATAGGACCCCGTAAAGAAAGCGTCCCTATCCATTAATTAAAGCCATGCGGATGTACATGGTACTAAATAATCTTTCAAGTGTATTAACTTCACGTCGTTCCCGACAGTTCTCAAGTCACATAGTGACGTACTCAGGGTCTGATGACGTCAGCTTGGTAACAAACAACTTGACAGTCTTCTTAAGGTGCACTTTGAACTTCGTAGAACGTCACAAAGGAAAGAAGTGGGTGGAGGTTACAAGAGCTCAGTGAGAGACACGGCTACACTACTTTGAAGTCTGCCACGCAGCACGCTGAGGAATTATGACGGCAAGGCTTACGCCAGTAAAATGAGATACCATAATTGAGGATATCCACTTCCGCAGCGTAACGATTAGCACAATCGGCTACAGTACTCGGAGAACCGCGTACGATTCCCGACACTGCTACTGATGTACAAATGACAGGAGGGCTGGTATGTGATTGATTAATATGGTACATGCAGCTCACCTATACTGGAGGTGTGCCTGTAAAGAGTTGCACCACCTAAGGTACTAGAGCACGAGTTAATTTATTCATCATTGAGAATATCAGTTAAAGTGATGATGATGATGATGATGATGATTGATGCTTAAAACACACTGAAGACTTAGCATGTGAAGCTGGATCTTACACTGTTGACTGAGAATTTTAGTTCGTTTTTACATTTTTATACAAAAGTAACTGATAGTCCTACTTACAGTCACCAACCAATTTTGGATTCAGCAACGTTTGAGGTAAACATGCTTACCTTCTTCTTCAAAATGGGAGCAAAACTATTAACATTTATAAATACATTTAAAACATTTTTTTTCAATTTGAACGTTTTTAACGGTTTACAACACATATTAAAAACCTAAAACGTTATATATTCATAGACACCAAAATTTATGAAATACAACATACATACAAAGTCGTTGATAAACGGAAAAACTACATTAATTGTGTAAATTGGCTGTAGCCGTCCGCCGCGCGAGACCTTGTCGCTATGAAGCTGCTTCGGTAGTACCAACTTAGTATCATAATATAATTACGTTCTGAAGACTTAGCATGTGAAGCTGGATCTTACACTGTTGACAGAGAATTTTAGTTCGTTTTTACCTTTTTATACAAAAGTAACTGATAGTCCTGGTATTTCTAAATGAATTACAAGCACTGCGGAATGTGTTCGAGCACTCTGCTAACGTCTGTAGTGCGTTGTAGCGGATATACACCCATGTACGTAAAACCAGAATACCTTGAAAGACTAGAGATAGGAATTTCATATTCACAGGACATGTATATTAGTATATTCTTGCATCCGGGAGATAGTAGGTTCGAATCCCACTATCAGCAGCCCTGAAAATGGTTTTTCGTGGTTTCCCATTTTCACACCAGGCAAATGCTGGGGTTGTACTTTAATTAAGGCCACGGCCGCTTCCTTCCAACTCCTAGGCCTTTCCTATCCCATCGTCGCCATAAGAACTATCTGTGTCGGTGCGACGTAAAGCCCCTAGCAAGAAAAGAGTATATTCTGAAAGAATGATTAGCATTTGAATCATGTTGGCCCTCAGTTTCAAGGTCCACATCGATACCTCGGAGCACCACCACCGACTGGCTCTCGTTGTCGCTATAAACTGAAGGTAATGGATCAGTGTAACTTGAGCATACGTGCAGGAGGCCTCGCAGACGTGCACGGGAATCGTACCGTCAAATGAATGAGTGTGAAAGAGGGAGTATTATTGGCATGAGAGAACGTGATGCAACCATCCGGGAAACTGCTGCTCGTGTGGGACGAAGTGTGTCTGCAGTGCAACGGTTGCGTACAGAATGGTTCATAGAAGGCCGTAGAACACGACAAGATGGATGCGGTCGCACCACCCAGACCACCCACCGAGATGATTGACACCTCATCCGAATGGCATCGCAGGGCAGATCTGCGTCCTCCTCGATGCAACAGTAGAACAGTGTAACACATCGTGCAGTGACAGTCCGTCGGCGTTTATTACGTTATGGGTTACCGTCGCGTTGTCCACTCCTCCGTCCACCTTTGACTAACGTGCAAAAGCATGCTAGACTTCAATGGTGTATGGAACGTTGTCACTGGGGACAGGAATGGCAGCGGATAGTGTTTTTGGACGAATCCAGGTTCTGTTTGTTTGAAAATGATGGCCACATTTTGGTTCGCCGCAGAGAGGGGAAGAGGCATCACATTGACTGCATTCGCGCAAGACATACAGCGTCAACTCAAGGCCTTGTGATCTGGGGCGCTATTGGGTACAACCACAAATCACAGTTGGGGCGTGTTCAGGGCACTCTGACATGTCCGACTTACGTAAATGATATCCTGAGACCCGTACCCATACCCTTTCTGTACGACACCCCAGACACCATATTTCAGCAGAACAATGCGCGACCATATGTTGTTCCACGAACACGTGCCTTCTTGTTGTCAAAGGATGTCAGACTGTTTCATTGGCCCGCCCGATCACCGGACTTGTCGCCAAATCGGAAATGTGTGGGATATAGTTAAACGGAGCGGCGCTGTGACCCAATACCAACCACCGAAGGGTGAACTGTGGAGCCAGGTGAATGCAGCATGGAGGTTGCCGTATATGCCTCCATGCCATCACGCATGGAACAAGTTATCAGTGCTCATGGAGGATACAGTGTCGACTAGGCAACAGGACACATGCTGAACCTAGCTGACTGAAATACTAATAGTTTCTCCAGAACATACTAATGAACATCACCTATGAGTATGAACTTCCTAGCTCTAGTCTTTCAAGGTGTTCTGTTTTTTTATGAACATAAGTGTCCCGTATTAGTCTCCATGAACATTATAACTCAACGCGTACGGCGTACGTCGCTCGACCTCCACAGAAGATTACCATCGACTTCAACATCTAGGTCTTCGACCCTTATCAATGAGTTTACAATTGTATATGTACACTTTAAATTTATGTTTCTTTTATCTCCGACTTGTAGAACTTATCTGTCGTTTTTGGGCCGATGGTTGGCTATACCACTGATTTCTCTTTGTACCCTTCCTTGACGGGTGATTTTTAAGCATCAAATTTCGCATACTAACGTCCAGACCGAATTTGCAGGACATACCAAGGTCAGACCAATACCCAGGTGAACAACGCTCGGCCGGTGAGGGCGCATGTACGCATCATTCAGGACGCAAAAGCAGGATTTTCTGAGAACCATTTGAGTTACAAACAAAACGTAAGTAACCTTTTTGAAGAACATAGCGTTTTAATTACAAGTAGGCCTACAGTGCTTCATTTGGTGACAGAACTAACCACATGGCCATTAATTGCTTTTTTAGGACGTAAAACGTGCATAATTTGTGTAAATACATTATAATGGCCACAATTTAGAAAAGGATTCTTCTTCAAAAATTACAATGGGTGAGTATTTGAATTTCAGCTCAATTGGTCCGATATAAGAGTGACTGAACTGAACAGAATTGAATTGAATTGAATTGAATTGAATTGAATTGAATTGAATTGAATTGAATTGAAAACTGAATCGAATTGAATTGCATTGAATTGAATTCAAATTGAATTGGATTTATCACATGCCACTGAGGCTGGAAAAGCCCCCTTATGTAGCGTCTTCATATGAAAGCAGGTTTATTAACCCACTCACTAAATGATTATAATATTAAACATTATATTGTGCTTGAACAGATACCATGTGCAGTAAAATCAAAACGTACATTATGTAATAAGTATGAAATGTCTGTCTCATGTCTGTTACGTATAACGAATGGATAATATATCCTTATTCCATTCAGGCAAGGTCAGTCTGGAAATGAATCAATGTAAAGATACAGTACCTTCATCCGATAATCCGCAAGATACGTACACAAATATGTCAACTTCGACAACGTTTCTAACGCTTTAAATCAGGGAATTTAAATTCTACAGGTATATCCTCGGTTTCCTTATTTCCCAAATGTACCAAAGTTTAAAGTAATATGACTCAACTTAAACATTTATATTGCGTTTTTAAATGATAAATAAAAATATAAGAGAGGTAGTATATTTTTATTTCTCCCAGAATTTGAGTGAGGAATTTAACTATGTACGGTCTATTCACAATTAAGTATTTATTATTTTCCACCTAGTCGATACAATGACTGCTTAAGGCAATTTAATGATTAAAAGTGGTACATGTTTCGTATTTTATCAACATCTTCAGCCACATAACACTGTTTAGATGAAAAATATATAAAAATATATCAAATATATAAAATTGACAAAGTAATGCTTAAGAGGAAGTGTCCTTAAAATTAACATAAGATTGACAACATTAATACAAACAAAAACTTTTTGTTTTTGTTTTTGTTTGCTTTTGTTTGTTTTAATGTTGTCAATCTTATGTTAATTTTAAGGACACTTCCTCTTAAGCATTACTTTGTCAATTTTATATACTTTTCATCTAAACACTGTTATGTGGCTGAAGATGTTGATAAAATACGAAACATGTACCACTTTTAACCATTAAATTGCCTTAAGCAATCATTGTATCGACTAGGTGGAAAATAATAAATACTTAATTGTGAATCTATTGAAGTGCGATACGGACCATGAAACTGATTTTATGTAACATGTACGGTCTAGTTAATTTTTCTGGATCAAGAAGTGAGTATTTGTTTGTGCGCGTCTTAAAACACTACGCTTTATCTCCATACAACACATCTGACTACAAAGCACCAATGGAAGACATAAAAGTAAATACGTCTCGCCAAAATGGCGGGGGCCGTAAAACTAGACCTAATCAGCATCAGGTGCCGACGTCAGTAAATCGGTAAATAAAGGCCAGAAAATTATGGTTAGGCCAATTGAACTACGTGCCCCGTATTAGTCTCCATGAAACCATGCACAGGTCGCATCATGGACCACAATAGCTGTTGCCAGGAACTACCTCGTATATCAGTTGATATGACTATCTTCGTATGCTCTCACAATAAGAAGGAGATTCATATCCGATGACCATGTGGGCCATACGATATAATCTCCTCAAACGATCCGTATGTCTGCGATGATGATTTCTCAGGTAAACACATGTCTTAAGGGAACATATTTACAGTGATCTGCTCTGAAGGCACACAACAATCTTCCCTGGACACATTTTCACAAATACTGTTGATCGTAAGGAGATAGTATGTCGTGAATAGCACTGTAATCTATCTGCAAACACTTGTATTTATTAATGTTTTCTTTTGAGTATTTTTATCCTTTACTCTGGTAAGAAACATTACTTAAGTTTTATCCTATGCCTCTAAATTATGGTGTATTAAATAACATATATAATACCCAAGATTTCTCTATTTCCTTAGTGCGAATTTTTTAAAAATATTTTTCTTGCTTTGGAGAATATCTGCTATACTTAAAATAGAAGTGTTCATTATCTTGTCATTTCCAATTACCATTTTAATTAACCCAAAACCTCTTCATGTTTAATTGTCCACAGCAGTATCAGTAATAAATTTCAGTACATTCTCTCTACTTATGCTCAATAGCATGTCTCATATTAAAATAATGAACATCATTTGTTCGCAGATACACTTGTTTGTTGCCTTTTTATCAGTTTTCATTCAAAATTACGCTAGGGATGAAATGTAACCAATCAGAATTTTATTGAAAAGAAGGAATTGAACGTGTATTTCATCACTTTTGTTATAACACGTTTGATTAATGAGAGAGTCAATTATTATTTACACGCTTTTCGAATGATATGTCGCGGATTTTATTCCAATTGTTTCCTGACATAACTAATGAAACGTGCGTCGTGAAACGTCATATGCAATATATGCCAAGTGCATGGAACATATATCTAATTCACATTAAAATTGTATTTGCATTTATTCATTACAAACCAACAGAATAACCACATAATTTGTGTTTTTATTAAACATATAGCAATATTTTGTTGAGTTTATTACAATAAGGAAATTATAAAACGATTATTAAATAGGAAATACTATACGCAAGAGGAACGCTTAACATGAATTTCAAAGGCCAGATTGAGAAAATCGAGATAAAAGACAGGAAGATTTTAAGATCATAGAATCAAATTTTCAGGATAATAAGATAATATACGTAGAGAACGAAACACTCTACAAGAAGAATGAAAAACTCACAGATACTGTGCCAGTAAATAAATAAATAAATAAATAAATAAATAAATAAATAAATAAATAAATAAATAAATAAATAAATTAGGTCACTTTCTCAGAACGAACTCTAATAGATTAACGAAACAAATCTTTGACTTATTCCGTAACCACAAAACAAAACCCAACTGGTTTAAAGAAACTGAAAAAGACCTAGTAGAATTAAAAATCATAGACAATTGACTAGTTGATAGAACATCTAAAGTAATAACTAAAGACGAAATAGATGTTTCGAAAACAAATCTACATTAAGAGACAAACATATTATCTTGTAAGACGAGAGGAAATGAAGAAATACTGGGCACTAAGAAAAGAACACCACACAGATGAATGATTCATTCAACGTACCAGAAACAGGGTGAAACTAATTAATAATAATAATAATAATAATAATAATAATAAGGAAATTTACCTGATGTTCAAAGTTAAATTTAATGTTTTTCATGCCATATCCAAGGAAAGTCAAGGATCACTGAGTGTACGAGTATTAACGGTGGTTGTTCAAAGAAAACAAAGCAATATGATCTCAGTACAAGCCATGAATGGCCTTGGAGTATAAAAATAACGCAGGAAATACCGTGTTTGTGATTACAGTATCAACCATCGCGTAAAACTAAAAGCATGCTAGTATTGTATATTTATTCGTTCATTCACTAGTATGTAGACTTGCATTCTACAGTCAAAATTGCCAGGTGAGAAGTAACTGGTAACTTGAAATGAACATGTTCTTCCGATAAATGGTAACGGAATTCTGTTTCACGCATTAAACTTGTCACTATTGTATGTATTAAATAGACTCGATGTCTACTACGTCAGTCGACTCCAACTCAGTGTTTGATGCTTCCTTGTGTCTGCTGAAGGCTCACCTCTTCTACTCTGCTCTACTCTACTCTACTGTACTCTCTGTCGCTGAGGCGATCTAAGAACGCACACGCTGGGTTGTTAACCTTACCTTTTTAGCCAATATTACAAAATATTTTAGTGATTTCAGTGTTTCCTTCTTCATGGTTTTAACATGGACCATTCATTACTGAAAAGTTAATTATAAAAGATTTAGAATTACCATCCTTGAAACCTCATTATTATTAATCACATACAGTCGCATCAGCACACTAATTTTAATTAAAAACCAGTTTTTGAACTCTAAAGTCCATCATGAGTGTTAACATTTAAAATATTTAATGCCACATGAGTGTGTCGTCCAAATGAGTTTGAAAAATTTTAAAAACTGAAGTGGATTCCTGTTGAGATCTACATGGGGTAAGCCATCCCTTCCTCCCATGTTGATCTCAACAGGGCTCCATTTCAATTTCTTAAAACTTATTTTAATTCATTTGGACGACATAATCATGTGGAATTAAATGTTTTAAATGTTAACACGGATGATGGAACTCATAGTGCGAAAAGCGGTTTTGAATTAAAATTAGTGTTCCCATACGACTGTATGTGTTTAATAATTTTATGTAATACCACCAGCACTGCTACTAAGATAGCTTTGATATTTTATAATGATTACAATCTTTGAAACCTGATAGTAAATGTGAAAACCTATAAACAGTCCTACAATGGTTTAAAAACATAGAATACATGGAAGTCATCTGAACTAAACAATCTTATTTCCTGTAAACTTTGGACAGACTGCAGTCAAATTTTAAGGCTTCAGTGTGAACAATTTACAATTACACATGTTACGCTATTTAGGGTCCCTTTTTTCAATGCATAATAACTTGAAACAGAAAAAAGAAGATTTCCCGCTTTTCGACGCTTTGGCATGTAAATTAAGTTGCACGTTATTCACTAAATGCCTTTGCGAATATGTCCAGTCATGAAACTGAATAAGATTAAAGCAAATCATGTTTGACCGATGTTACGTTGGAAACAAGAGTCACGCATTCATTCTGCTCAGAAAATTCTTTGTGATACCACTAATTTGTTGAAATGAAAGAAATTTGAGGTGTAATTCTAAATGCAGAAAAGAGAGCAGTTTTGTTATCTTCTTCTTCTAAAGGTTGCCGAGCTGAGTGGATCAGATGGTTAACGCGCTGACTTTCTGAACACAAGTTGGGAAGTTCGATCCCGTCTAAGTCTGGTTTAATTTTAGAGTGTTTGGCTACGTCAACCCATCCCAAGGTACTGGACCTTGTAATTTTTTTAGTGATTTCTAAGAACGCGATGAATTAATGCCTATTTTAATGTTTTAAATAAATAAACTTTACAATTTGAAAAGAAAATAATACAAATATATTAAACTCTATTGTCCATAAAATGACATGTTTTGTAATTTCGTTGCAGAAAAGTATGTGAAAGTGTTCATCCCACCTGTCTATCAAGTTTCAGATTGATACTTTTAGTAGTTCCCAAGCAAAGATACATTTGTCATGGGGAAATAAAGTCTAGGCAATTACGATAGAATTTCACAACACGCAACCTCGCACTCTGTATCTCAAATCAAAACCAACTTTCTTCAGTGATCGGGAAGCTCGACCAATAGGAAATGACGCTTCACAGCCGTCTTCAATACACCTAAGTGTGATACCTTCAACTATCTGATTAAATGTTTAAGCAGACGTAAAGAATTCATGACGACGAAAAATAGCAATGCATGAAAGAGGGATCACACTACCTAACTCGCATGTTTAGGAATTTAGTACGCTTAGGTACTGGTTTAAATAAATCCTTCTGGAACTAGATTCTCGAAGAGGGGGTACCCAAAAATAACCGAAATAACATTCCCGCGGGCGAAGCTTGTGTACGACGCATTTCTTCCGCTAGGCGTGTATAGCGCAACTCATTGCTAGTTCAGTGCCGCCTGTGTTGTCGACCTGGCTTGTTCTGTTCATCTGCAGTGATTGTTTTTGCTAGCGCTGTTTTGTTCTCGAACCCGAGACCCATGTGACCAAAGGCCAGCACGCTAACCAGTTAGCCATGGAGCCAGACAGCTGCCGAAGTTAGCCAATCAGATCGCTTCGCGGGCGATTTCAAATGGGCTTTACGAGGCAGTGTTGTTAAATATGTACGTGATTGAAAGCCATGCTGAGAAATGAGCAACAAACACTAACACGCGGTGGGTTTCATCCAATATCACGGTAACGTACTTGCTCAAGTCCTTCCCCTGGAGAAGTTTCTCTCTTCTATTGGCGCTCTCAATTCGGTCATAATCCACGTGCAAATTTAGCAAACACCGCCCCATAATGACCATCTGAAGTCTCCCGTGATCCGATCTGATTGGCTGATAAAATAACAACGGCGCAATATCTAATTATTTATTTCAAATTATTTATCTGTATGACCAAACCTCAAACGCTCATACATCCGGTTCACGACGTTTGCGACCACCCTGTATAGGTATAGTTTACGTCAATATGGTTACACTTGCATAATCATGCTGTTCTATAAACCTCAAAATCGAACCTCTCAGTTCAAATCCATGGGCGACTTTAGGGAATTGGATGTTTTTCTAAGAATATCTGAGCTATCAGACTGGTACAATTTTCTGAGTTTCTAGATGCTTTGAAATAGCTCATTAAATCACATCTATTTCCATTTTTATACCTACCTTTGTACATATCTACTCTCCGAGATACATTCATTAGTATATATTACTGACATTTCGTTAATGTTTAAAACTTGTAAAAACACAGACACACAACTTTCATGAGATCAACAGTAATAAGTTGAAATTCAAACATCCTTTGACTGACTTTCGTAACTTGCTAATGAACTCTTCACTTGTACTGAACGTCCCAGAGGGCAGACTTAATCAATTATATGGCAGCGAAAGAGATTTTTAAAGAAAGTAAAACGGAGAGAATGGAGATAACCATTCACCCAGTGTTGCACAGCGTGAGCAGCACTAATAGGGAAGTTGTGTACAATAAAAACAAGCAAATTGACCAGCACTGGAATGTCTTTGGGCACCATTATAACATTTCATAATTTGTATGGGCAAAATACCAATAACTTAAATGCTGCTGAATATTGATAACATTGCTCATTTTAATTCCTAACGAATGTATATTAAACATAAAAGGAGAAGTTATTGATAGTTATGTGTTTCACTTCAAGCACCATAATTTTTCGTTGTTGTGCCCTAAGACATGACCAAGAAATGTATTATTTGTCTGAATGCTTTTTATGAGGTATCTGCGTTCTCTGACTAGGTTGAGACATTTTCGTTAGTTTTCATTTCTGTCCTAGAAGTTCTGGTCATTTTTCTCCAAATCCATATCTTCATTGTTTCCAGGTGAAAGTACACCATTAAAAATGTATTTCGCATTTCGAAGTTAAGTGATTCATTAATGAGTAGCTCTTTAGTCTCTTGAAATGCACATTTAGCTTGTGATAATTTTCTCCTGCGTATTTGCCATGCAGATAGGGGCGCGCAGCTGAGAGCTTGCAATTGGGATATAGTGGCTTCGAGCCCCACTGTCGGCAGGCCTTAAGATGGATTTCCGTGGTTTCACATTTCACAGCATGCACTAATTAAAGCCAAGGCCACTTCCTGCCAACCCCTAGACTTTTCTTATCCCATCGTCGCCATATGACCTATCTGCTTAGGTTCGACGTAAAGTCACTTGATTGTATTTTTCTCCTAACTTCTGTGCTGCATCGGTTGTCTTCTGTAATGACTAGAGCCCGGAATTTTATGCACTAATAGGTTAGAATGCAAACTTACTGAAGCGAAAAGCAAGTATAGTCTATCTTCACACCGATTATGCTATGGGGTTTGCACAAACATTAGGGGTACAGCCCATCAGAACCCCTATAATTTATGTTACTTTTTCTACATTATGGAACAGCGGGTGGCCATCATTTCCTACTAACCAAATTAGTTTGCAATCTAACCTATTACCGCATGAAAATCCGGGCTTTAGTAATGACTGTGCGTAGGTAACTGACAATGTTAATCTATTGAATTTTGTGATTTAAAATATTGATATTAGTAGTTCATTTCTTCCCTGATTTCTTGATGATCATCAGCTTCTCATACTGATATTTATTTTGAATTATATTAGGATAGCTGACAGTGTGTTCGGTTTTTCTCTCCGCAGGTGTTTGATTGTTGGGTTTCTATGGGATCATGCCTCCTAAATTTTTTAATATTTAGAAAGCTTCCTTGAAATCTTTCTAGGGGTTTGATGACGAGATTCCGTATGGACTTTCAGAAAAAATAATCTCACATAATCTTTTAACCATCGCTTTGGAAATAATGTTCCACTATGTTAAAAATGTTCCGTCAGTTCCGTGACGGGATAAACGCTACACATTATTATTATCGAAATATATTACAATAGATCTCTATTATCTGGACGGATGACACATCAGATAACTGAAAAATCGAATAATACAGATGGACGTGGATACAAATTACATCTCAGTCACATCACCGACACCTAATTCACTAGCAACTTATTTTTATCCCTGCGCTTGCCACTGCGAATGACCGGATTCATCCAGGTGGGCTGTATAAACTGAAATCCAGGAAGATTCGCGACGTCATCTGCCACCGCCAATTCGACCTGAATGGCGTAGGCCCAGTCCCGAGTGAGGGCGATATTCAGGAGACTCGCCTGTGTACAGACATAACTTCGCTGGCCATTATCCAGAAATTCCCAATTCGACAGAAACCACAACATGGTAGTGGCGTCATGGTGGTCTCGTTCCACTAGGGTGTTGATAAGATGTTTCTTGAGAGTTTCGGCCAAACGAAAGGCACGTTCGTCTTCTCAGAGCTCGAGGGCCTTCGGGTACACACCTGGAACAATTTGGCGCAATCGGCCTGGTCTATCTTATCACTCTTCTAGTCGAGTATAGTCCCGGGATTGTGCATCACGTGGATGTGCATCGCCATCCACTCTTAACTGTAGTTGGTGGAGTAGTGCAAGTATCTCTCGAGATTCTCCTCGCAACTCTGCTAGTGTGGGTTCAGCTCCTGGTGTGACAGTTTGAGGGGGTTTCCCCTTGTGAGTCATCCTCGGTGTGCTTGCTCTGGTTGTTTTATGGATATAGATGACTCTGTGGGAGTACCCACTGATGATGTGCCTCAAGGTATACTTGAAGTGCGTGCCTTAGGATTCCTCTTATTTGTCTCTTGAAAGAAGACGCGGAAAGAAACCGCACAACTTCTCCAAGATCTCTAATAAAGCGCTCACTACAGTACTGTATATGGCTTGTATAATTGGTGTTGTACTGTATCTAGTGAGAACGAATTTAACGTTTCATTGTAGACATTTTATTTCTTAATTCTAAACAAGTATACTCCCTTCAGGACCATGAGTTCGAAATGACTTGGAACTACAGCAGCGCGGAACTCACCTCACGACGCTCGCACACCATTAATTTAAGATCTCCCGATAAGCCTTTTAAAGCACGACATTGGTGATTTTGGAATTTTGACAAGCCCTTCTATCCTCTCGAATGCAGTCTTTTATTTTGAAGCCATTTCTTACGCTTATTTTGCGAAAGAAAGTCTTACCGCACTTCCTCGCACGACAATTTCATAAAATCCTCACTATTTGAATTTCTTGTCGTATGGGTGTGTGCTTTTAAATTCTAAGGTAATGAATCAAATGATACCTCACATTGCTTACTACCATGCTGGATTCAAGAGCTACATTAACTGATAGATCCATGGCGCGGCGAAATGGACACCTCAATATGGCAGACCTATTACATCTCCCTATGACATCATATCGTCATCAGACACTTGCTGTTGAGTATATTGGTCCTTTCTCGTTAAATACGAGTAGGGCCCAGGTTTTTATGCAATAATAGGTCAGAATGCCACCTAATTTGATCGACGTAAAGCCAGGTGATATTATTTTTCTCCTAACTTCTGCGCTTCATCTGTTGTCTTCTGTAATGATTGTTCCTAGGTAACTGATAATGTTAATCTGTAGAATTTTGTGATTTAAAATCGTTCTTTCGCAATGAAGCGAGAGTAATTTCATTCTAGGCACGGATAGCAAACCTTTTCCAACTAGCATAACAATGAAGGTCTTGTTAATTAATTTCACTGTCTAGTGTGCCACAGGCTACTTTCCTTTAAAATCATCATGAAACCCCCTTATTTGACTTCATACAGGCATTAGATTGCATTACATATGAATCCATTCGAGTGACTGTTTCATGTTTTTTTATTTTTATTTATGTTCATTTTTACTTTATTTTATTTTGCATGATTTTTCTTGCTAGCTGGCTTTAGGTCGCACCGACACCGATAGGTCATATGGATACATTGGGATTGGAAAAGCCTAGGAGTTGGAAGGAAACAGCCGTAGCCTTAATTAAGGTACAGCACCAGCATTTGCCTTGTGTGAAAATGGGAAACGACGGAAAACCATTTTCAGGGCTGCCGGCAGTGAGATTCGAACCCACTATCTCCCGATGCAAGCTCGAAGCCGCGCGCCCTTAACCGCACTGCCAACTCGCCCGGTTATTTTCGATTTAATGTAATAAAATTTGTAAAAAAATATATGGCCATAGGATTAATGGGGCACGCTTCTTTATGAAAGCATATGTTAGATTTTTGACTTATTTATTACGTGTTGAAAACATTAAAATATGTTAGTATGTTGTTCGGTGTGCCATAGAAGTCGTGCTCCCGTGTCTGCTAGTGGCACGCGCGCCGTGGGTTCACCATCCCTCTTCTAGAAGTTCTAATGGGCCGTTACCCTAATGTTTATGCAAACCACATAACATAACCTCTGTGCAGGCAGTAATGCAGTAGTGGATGCTCGTTTCTCGATTCACTAAGTTTGCATTCCAACCAACCAGGTGTATACATGTTTTTTGCCGGTTTTTGTGGTGAAGAAGAAACGTAATTATCAAGGGAAATTCCTTTTTTGTATATTCAAAATTTTCTCCATCGGCTTCTACACACTCTTCCCACCTTTCAGGTAAGCTATGAATCCCATGCCAGAAAAACTGCTTGTCTTTTGCGTCAAACCATTCGTCGGGCCAATTTCCAACTTCCTCGAAATCGCTGAAGTGTTGCTCTGCGAGCGTGTGCCTCTTTGATGTGAAGAGGTGATAGTCATATGGCGACAGTTCGGGGCAGTAAGGCGGGTGCTGAAGGATGTCCCATCCAAGCGATTACAAGGTGACTTGCACTGGTTTTTCTGCGTGAGACGGCACATTGTCGTGTAACAAAATCACTTTGGCATGTCTTCTGGCTCATTCCGGTAGTCTTTCAAACAACGCGTGATTTAAATTATTCCTTTGTTAGCGGTTTCTTCGGGCTTCAAGAGTTCATAATACACAGTACCACTCTGGTCCCATGGTCTTCCTGCCGAAGTTGCTTGGCCTTGGTGTTAACGGACCGGCTTCGCCAGCTGACAGCCACAATTTTTCTGCTTCCATTTTTCGTCAACCGTCACTATTCGGTACAGAAATGATTTTTTTCTTTCTTGGCGTTGAAGCAGCATTTTACAAGTGAATTTGCGATTTTCTATTTACCGTTCATCCAAATCGCGTAGATCCAATTTACCGAGTTTATTGATCTTCCCCGTTGCTCGTAAACGTCTGATTATTATTTTTTCTGGCACATTTAATCCTTGTGCCAATGGCTGTTGAGTTTTAGTTGGGTCATCATCCAGTAACGCCTGCCATTGCTCGTTTTGAAATCACTACATTTAAATTTTCGAAACCATGTCTGACATGTTCTAATCGATGGATCGTATTCATCATAAGTTTCTACCAGCAAACGATGACTTTCCACGGTCTTTTACTTTTGATTAAATAAGAAAAGCAATGCGTGGCACAAATGTTCTTTTTCAGGTACAAACGTCGAAATGATTTCTGAACCATACAAGACAGACACTAGTGTTTGGCGGACTCAAATTTTGTATAGGTATTGGTAGTTAATGTAAGACGAACAAACTGACGTATGTGTCAAATTCATTTGCTGTGTAGTGTTCGCTGGTGCCATTTCTTATTGAAACCGGAATAGACTTATGCAAACACCTGGCATTGCTGCCAAAAATCCAGAGTCTAAATATGAAATAATGAAGACCATCGTAGCAGGTGTTATCCGCAAACGATATGGAAATAGAGTGTGGTCTGTGGAGAGGCAGTACTTTCTATTTCATTCCCGTAAATGACCTGCGCGTCGTGATGAGGATTAAATGAATGGATGAAAACCATAACGGTATAACTTAAGTGACATTTTAAAAAAATGAGTTAAGTGCAGGATTTAACTCTGGGAGGATGTATCCTTTCATCAGCAAAAAGATACAACTGATAGCAGTAATATTCTGCGCTCTAGTGATGGGTGGATAACTACAAATAGCATGCTTTATATGTTTTTTTTTGCTAGTGGGTTAACATCGCACCGACACAGATAAGTCTTATGGCGACGATGGGATAGGAAAGGGCTAGGAGTGGGAAGGAAGCGGCCGTGGCCTTAAGGTACAGCCCCAGCATTTGCCTGGTGTGAAAATGGGAAACCACGGAAAACCATTTTCAGGACTGCCGATAGTGGGATTCGAACCTACTATCTCCCGGATGCAAGCTCACAGCCGCGCGCCTCTACACGCACGGCCAACTCGCCCGGTATGCTTTATATGAGCTTTGAAGATGTTTAAATGCCTTTTTCTCTGAATGACCAAAATGCTACTTATAGCGTTATGGTTTTCATCCATTCAAATGATGATAAAGACGGCACACACACCCAGTCCCCCTGTCGAGGGAATTAACCAATTAACCCTGGACCTCTATGACCAAAAGCAAGCAAGCCAACCATTTATGCATGGAGCCGGATATCTGGAAATGATTTAGATTTAAAGAAAACACTCAAGTTCTTGCAACGCTTCCAGCTCAAGTACGGTTCGGAATTTATAGACATAGTTCCCGTCAAAATGCTTACACTCGCATACTCATGTTATTTTCTGAACCTCAGAATCGCACCCCTCAGTTCAGATCCGTTGGCGAGTTTAAGGAATTTTAGATTCTTCTAAGAATCTCGGAGCTATCACTCTGGTGCAATGTTCTAAGTTTCTAGGATGCTACGAAATGGCTCATTAAATCACATCTACTTCGCTTTCTATACCTATCCTTGTACATCTATACTCTTCAAGATACATTTATTAGTATATATTATTGACATTTCATTAATGTTTAAAAGTTGTAAAATCTCAGAGCCGCTGCTTTCATGGCATCTACAGTAATAAGTCTCAATGCAAACATCGTTTGACTGACTTTCGTAACTTACTAATGAACTCTTCACTTGAACTGAATGTCCCGGAGGGCAGACTTAATCAATTGTATGGCAGCGAAACAGATTTTTAAGGAAAATAAAACAGAGAGAATGGAGATAGCCATTCATTCAGTGATGCAGAGCAGGAGCAGCTCTAATGGGGAAGTTCTATACAATACAAACAAGCAAATTGGTCAGCATTGAAAACGCCTTGTGTTCAATTATATCATTTGATTACTTGTATGATTAAAATATTTTTGTTGTTTTTGTTGTTTGAGTCATCGGTCCATAGACTGATTTGATGCAGCCCTCCATGCCACCCTATCCTGTGATAATTTTTTTTCATTTCCATATAACTGCTCCATCCTACATCTGTTCTAATTTGCTTGTCATATTCATACCTTGGTCTACCCCTACAGTTCTTACTCCCTACACTTCACTCAAGAACGAAATGCGCAAGTCCTGGATGTCTTAAGATATGACCTGTCATTCTATCTCTTCTTTTATTCAAATTTAGCCACAACGACCTCCTCTCACCGATCCGATTCACTATCTCTTCTTTCGTGATTCGATCTATCCATCGCACCCTTAGCATGCTTCTGTAACGCCAAATTTAAAAATATTCTATTGTCTTTCTTTCTGAACGAGTTATAGTGCATATTTCAATTCCATACAATGACACACTGCAAATGAAAGTCTTAAACATTCCTAATTCCTATATCAATGTACGAAGTGAGCAACTTTCTTTTCTTAGGAAAGGCCTTCATTGCTTGTGCTAATCTGCATTTTATGTCCTCCTTACTTCTTCCATCGTTAGTTATTTTACTACCCAAGTAACAATATTCATCCACTTCCTTTAAAACTTTATTTCCTTATCTAATATTTCCTGCATCACCTGACTTCGTTCGATAGCACTCTATTACTTTTGTTTTGGATTTATTTTCATCTTGTGGACTACTCTTAACCCAAGACTCCGTCCACACCATTCATCAACAGTATCATTGGCAAAACTCAGGGTTTTGATTTCCTCTCCTTGGATTGTGATTCCCTTCCCATTTTTTTATTTCCTTTACTGCCTGTTCCATATAAACATTGAAAATGAGGGGAGGACACACTGCAGCATTACCTCACTCCATTCTGGATTGCTGCTTCCTTTTCCTAGCCCTCGATTCTTTTCACTGCAGACTGGTTATAATACAAATGCAATACAATACAAAATACAAATATTAAATATGTATGCAGCTATATGCTGATAGTATTAGTCTTTTTAATTTTTATCAACTGTATATTAAATAGAAAAAGAGACGTAAGTTACTGAAAATCATCGCTGAAATTATTATGGAAGAATTTTTCAAGAATAATATTTTCTTTTTCTTTTTTGCTAGGTCTTATGGCGACGATGGGATAGGAATGGCCTAGGAGTTGGAAGGAAGAGGCCGTGGCCTTAATTAAGGTACAGCCCCAGCATTTGCCTCGTGTGAAAGTGGGAAACCACGGAAAACCATCTTCAGGGCTGCCGACAGAATAATAGTTTAGCTTGCAAAGTAATTTGGTTATGAGGAGGTGTACTCTGGCGCGGTCATCCGAAATGTAGTGCGAGTAACATAAATTCTAGGGGTTCTGATTGCTGTACCCCTACCATTTATGCAAACCTCGTAACATAACCGTTCTGCATGCTAGAGTGCACTTGACACTGATTTCAGTAAATTTACATTACTTTTAACCCAGAGGTGCTCACGCTGGGCATTCCGTCCCGCGGGCGCACAGCACTGTAAGGGGGCGGACCGGCAGGCGATGAGCGCAGCGTATGCTATTCAACCACTGTGGCGTTGTGGCTACGTCACACGCCGTGAGGTTTGGGCGAAATTCTCCCAGTAACTCTCGATCACTGCTGCGATACTCGAGTTTGAAATGGAGGAAGAAAATAATGAGAGAAGACAGAAATCCACGTCATTTTCAATTTATTTTGTAAGAGATATATTACTAATGTTCATTGTTATTTATGTATTTTGACCGGATATAATAAAGAGCTAGGCCTACATCTTCAAATATTTGTATAAGTTTCCTATGTAATAAATTACCATTTTTAGTATTACATTTTGAGAGGTTGTATAGAAACAGTTATAATGTAATACGGAGTTAAGGGTGGATAAACTGTGGCTTGTGGTTCTTTGGGTTTAAATTATCGGATAAACTCACCAAAAATCCAATCATGCTTACCGGTTATTTATTATGAGACACCCTGTAGATCTATCTGGTATACACATTTACGTTGTTGTTATTGTTGTTGTTGTTGGACTTTAATCTCGTATAATAAATATCTGTGTCCTCACTCGTGATGAAACAACTCCTCGCCATTTAGAGACTAGCTATTATAACTGAACGCCTGTTAAATTGTAAATACGAGGGCATATTAGAAAATAAGTTGCACTTCCCAGTAATGGCCATTTATTACACCACCTATACAACAGCAACACGACCATAACGAAATACACTCTAACGTCAATTTTCCACATAGTTTCCAAGAGACTCCAAACATTTCTGCGAACGCACAACCAACTTGTCGATGCCGGATGCATAGAAATTTCCTCCAGCGTTCTCCAACCACTCGGAGACAGCGGCCTTCACATCCTCATCAGTCAGGAAACGTCGATCACCGAGCCCCGTTTTGAGCATACCGAACAGATGAAAGTCACATGGCGCTGGGTCGGGACTGTAGGGTGGATGTTGCCAGACCTCCCACTTGAAACGCTGCAGCAGTTCTCTCGTTTGGTGGGCCTTGTGAGGTGTTGCGTTATCGTGCAACAAAATCACACCGGCGCTCAATTTCCCCATGCGCTTCTCTTTATTCGCTTTACGCAACCGGTGCAACGTTTGACAATACGACGCCGCGTTGATCGTCGTTCCTTTCGACATGAAATCCACGTGCAGCAAACCCTCCATCTCAAAGAACACTGTCGCCACAACCTTACCGGCTGAAGGTTGAACCTTGGCCTTCTTTCGTTGTGGTGATGAGGGGTGCACACATTCCATTGATGTTCGCTTCGTTTCGGGGGTGAAGTGGTGAACCCACGTTTCGTCGCCTGTGACGATTCGCCGCAGAAACCCGTTGCCGTCTGCGGCATAGCGTTGCAAAAATGCCAGGGAGGATTGGAAACGTTGTCTCTTGTGCTCATCGGTGAGAAGACGTGGGACCCATCTTTGACACAGCTTATGATATCCAAGGTCCTCGTGAACAATGGCGAAAACACTGCCATACGACATGTTCAGCTGCGTCGCGATTTCTCTCAGTTTAATGCGCCGGTTCCGTCTAATGACCGCATTCACACTGTTGACCTTTGCACGGGTCCTGGACGTTGCGGGCCTCCCTTTGCGATGGTTTTCTGTGATATCCGTGCGTCCGGCTTCGAATTGCTGACACCACTTTACGATACCTTGCAGGGAAATGGCCCGCTCCCCATACACAGCACCAATTTCACGATGAATGTCCGTGCAATTCATCCTTTGGGCCTATAGCAATGGCTTGTCGCACGCACCTCATTTGGAGTGTACGTCCAGTTGACGCGCCATTGCATTTGGCCGCTATTCACACAATACTAGACGAGACACCACAGCGACCTGCCTAACAGACGTGTGGGCAGTGTCTGTCTCTTTCTCCGCTGTGCCCAAGTTTGCGACACACAGCGCGCTCCTGGGCGCGTTAGTGCAACTAACCTTTTGATCCACCTACGTACTATTTTCAGAAATTCAGTGAACAGGGGAAGCCACACAACAATACAAAATTGTGCAAAATCAGTGTTGCATTATGCAATTATATTACTTTTTGCTTAATGAATAACATGAATTTTACTTTTTTAAGAACGAATATACTGTCATTCCCATCCAAGGAATTGTAAATCGTAGCTTTTACGCTTAAAACCTGTACCTTTGTGGATAGTGACACACAATTATAAGGTGTTAGTTTTCTTTGAATGAATGAACATAAGAGAATAAAGCTGACTCTTTATATCGAACGCAGTATAAATCAAAGCGGAATACCATAAAAAGGTAAGTATTTTGTTCTTGCGATTATAGTTTTATTTTAGATAATGCATCCCAATCAGCACTTAGCTGAGTAGTGGATGAGAGCTTCGTAATGACGATCGAATGTCAATGCTCCCTCGCTCCACTATGACGTATGCTTGCTACGTAAGCTGCCCGCATTTACGTCACGGCAGCCCGGCCGCACTGCGTTAGCCTCAACGGAAGCCCTGCTGAGCACCTCTGTTCTAACATATTATTGCTTAAAAACCCGTTCTCTAGTGATAGAAGAATAAGAATGGTTTTGCAATGACGTAACTGGAACCTCCAATACTTTGTTACCATATTGAGAAATACGTTTCATATCGCTGATTATTCCAAGTTCTCCGAGATATGTAAGGTGTAAGGTATCGAGCAGGAGAAAGGACACTTCACAGAAAATATTATCTCATCATGGCGTGCAATTGCTTTTACATCGGACATACCATTGCTCTTGCATCTTTGTCATGTTTAAATTTTCAGAGGAGGCAGCCAAAAATACCGCAGGAGGTTCTGAGAAGTTCGTAATGTTAAACATTAAGTTAAACATTCGGTGGAAGATCATATTAAGAAATTATTAATACCTGGAGAGTTAATTCGCTGTCTAAGAAACCTGCCAGGTGGAGAGTTTGAAGCTACATTATCAAATTATCAAGTCACGAGTCTGGTTTCAAAGTATGTCTACATTTAAGTACTCTTATTTTGTATCTTTAGAGGCAAGTGTCGTTCAGTATAGCGTACGTTATGCTTGAAAAAGTGAGGTGGTGTGATGTCTTTATCGTTGTCTATTGTAATGTTGTTGGTAATATGAACAATAATATTGTAACATGACTAAACACCTTTTATCTTTATACGCAAGTAGCGTATTTACTTTTGCAATTGGAACAAACAATATTCACGCTTTGAAATCAAAATGAAACCAAACCCCATGGCGCGACAGCCCCGAGGGGTCATGGTATACCAAGGGACCGCTCCTCATCCCGAATGCCTGCAGTTTATGAGGTGTCGAGTTGTCAGCACGAAGAGTCCTCTCGGTCGTTATCTAGATCGGGGCCGCCATCTCACTGTCAGATAGCTCCTCAATTGTAATCACTTAGGCCGAGTGGACCTCAAACCAGCCCTCAGATCCAGGCATTATTCGCGCTTTTAGATCTACTAAATGTAAATTCCCGTTCAATGAACTTACATTTAATTAAAGTACTCTGTGCAGAATGGAGACTGTACCTAAGATGTATAACTATTGTAAGTAAATGACGTACCGCGGGAAAAGGTAGTAGGTGGTGGGCTGGTACAAGCGGACCTAGCGGTAGAGTGAGAAGCACTAATGCCTCCCGTGTTTTACACCCATTTCTCTGCCTTGTAATCTCCTGCGCAACGCTCCAAACAAATGTGTTGTGAATGAATTTTCTGTCTTCAAAATGATGTGTTCATTCAGTCACAAATAATTCTTGTTAGGAAACTCTTGTTTCTCCATCTTTCTTTCTTTCTTTCTTTCTTTCTTTCTTGCTTGCTTGCTTTCTTTCTTAATCCGTTTTATCGTCCAGGGTTGGTTTTTACGCCGGACTCGGTGAGGGATTCCACTCCTACAGCCTCAAATCAGTGTGCTTAAGCTTGAGACATTGGATCGGAGACAAATCTGCGCAGGAGGACCAGTACCTTTCTGAGGCGCCATCACCTGCTATGCGGAACAGGGAGCTTGTGTGTGGATGGGCAATATATTGGTGGGGTTAGGCAAAGTAGAGGGAAGGAAGCTGCCGTGACCTATGTTAAGTACCATCCCAGCATTTGCCTGGAGGAGAAGTGGGAAATCACTGGAAACCACTTCCAGGATGGCTGAGGTGGGAATCGAAACCACTCTACTTAGTTGATTTCCTCGTGCCACGTTTCAAATTTGGTGACAGCCGGAAATCACACCCGGGCCTTCAGGTGTGGCAGCTATCCCACTAACCACTACACCACAAAGGTGGACATGTTTCGCCATCACTATCCTTTTCTTGATTTCTCACTGACCTTAATTTTCAGAGTTAATTACGCTCCTCAAATAGCAGATTTCTGTGACTTGTTCGAAGGCATATAGCTTATGATATACGAATTATTCATTTGAATATAAATGAAAATCATTGTGTCTAGCGATAACTATTATAACAGTCCTTTATCAATGGTTTAACATAAATGATTTATCTCTAAAGAAGTCGCAATAGCCTTTGATTATTTTTCAAGTCGTGGATTTAATATTTGTAATTTGTTAACAAAAATTAAAGTAAAACAATTGCCTTCATATCGCTGAACCTATTGTTTTATGATCAACCGTGTGTAATAATTGTTGGCATGAATTAACATATTATCCTGTTAATTCTTCATACCTCCAACTAACAAAATATCCACATTATTCATAATACTCTGATTAACATTTTAAAATCTCATAACATCATTGCTTTACGCCGAATACGATCAACAGTGCAAACATATCTAAGAAATTAAATCACAGGATAAGAAACACAATTCTCTGTTATTAATAGTAATAATAATGTTATTTGCTTTACGTCCCACTAACTACTTTTAAGGTCTTCGGACACACCGAGGTGCCGGAATTTAGTCCCGCAGGAGTTCTTTTACGTGCCAATAAATCTACCGACACGAGGCTGTCGTATTTGAGCACCTTCAAATACCACCGGACTGAGCCAAGATTCAACCTGCCAAGTTGGGGTTAGAAGACCAGCGCCTTAACCGTCTGAGCCACTCAGCCAGGCAATTGTCTGTTATTATGGTTACTTGTTGTTTAAAGGGGCCTAACATCTAGGTCATCGGCCCTGTCTGTTATGACACATGCATCCGCAGTACAGCATAACTGTAAGTAACTATCATTGAAAATACCGGTAATACTTTTGAATATATAGCCTACAATCATTTACAGCAGTCCAGCCGAGGTGGTAAATCTGTGTTCGGTGCACCCGGAAGTACGTGAGTTCGATTACCCGTCAGGCAATCGAAAAAATTAGAAAAGAAATTTCTTATGGACAGGTATATGGCCCTATGGTTACTTATCCTTTATCAAAACAGTAACATATAAACTCATGGCGACAAATGCCGTCGGACACTAAACTAACCACTCAATCCCCCTTTGCTTGTTAGCTTTTGCTACCGCCAGAAGTCCACGCAGCACTCTGTATGCCGCACAGTCCTACTGCTAAGTTCATACTTTACAGTTTACGTAGTAAGACTGGCCGAAATTATCATCTTTCTACTTAACTCATTCCGTAATTTCATAATTCTCTGTTCTCAACGATATAAACTTAAGGATACCTGTAACTCATTGTCAAACTGTGAATCCGTTTTACGGTCTAGATATCCTTTGCTGTACTTTCGTGAAATCAGTCCCTACCTTGTGCTGAATGAGTTTTCATCCTTGATCCAACATTTTGTTCTGCCAATGCAACAATAATTATAAAAATAATAATAATAGAAATGTTGTTGTTTGATTCATCAGTCCATAGACTGGTTTGAAGCAGCTCTCCATGCCACGCTATCCTGTGCCAACCTTTTCGTTTCTACTTAACTATTGCATCCTACATCTGCCCTAATCTGCTTGTCATATTCACACCTTGGTCTACCCCTACCGTTCTTACCACCTACACTTCCTTCAAAAAACAACTGCAGAAGTCCTGGATGTCTTAAGATGTGTCCTATCATTCTATCTCTTCTTCTCGTCAAATTTAATCAAATCGATTTCCTCTCCCCAATTCGATTCAGTATCTCTTCATTCGTGATTCCATCTATCCATCTCACCTTCAGTATCCTTCTGTAACACCACATTCCAAAAGCTTCTATTCTCTTTCTTTCTGAGCTAGTTATCGTCCATGTTTCACTTCCATACAATGTCACGCTACACACGAAAGTCTTCAAAAACATCCTTCTAACCCCCATATCAATGTTTGAAGTAATCAAATTGTTTTCTTAAGAAAGCTCTTCCTTGCCTGTGCTAGTCTGCATTTTATGTCCTTACTTCTGCCATCGTTCGTTATTTTACTACTCAAGTAACAATATTCATCTACTTCCTTTAAGACTTCATTTCCTAATCTAATATTTCTGCATCACCTGCCTTCATTCGACTGCACTCCATTACTTTTGTTTTGGACTTATTTATTTTCATCTTGTACTCCTTACCCAAGACTTCGTCCATAACATTCAGCAGCTTCTCAAGATCTTCTGCAGTCTCAGATCAAATAACAATATCATCGGCAAATCTCAAGGTTTTGATTTCCTCTTCTTGGATTGAGATTCCTTTTCCAAATTCCTATTTGATTTCCTCTACTGCTTGTTCTATGTAAACATTGAAAAGGAGGGGGGGGGGGCAAACTGCAGCCTTGCCTCACTCCTTCCTGGATTGCTGCTTCTTTTTCAAAGCCCTCGATTCTTATCACTGCAGACTGATTTTTATACAGATTGTAGATAACTCTTCGTTCTCGGTATCTGTTCCCAATCATCTTCAGAATTTAAATAGCTTGGTCCAATCAACATTATCGAATGCTTTTCCTAGATCTGGATCTAGATGTACGTAGGCCTGTCCTTCTTGATTCGATTCTCTAAGATCAGACGTAAAGTCAGGATTGCTTCGCGTGTTCCTACATTTCTTCTGAAGCCAAGTTGATCTTCTCCCAACTCAGCTTCAACTTGTTTTTCCATTCTTCTGGAAATAATACGTGTAAAAATTTTGCAGACATGAGATACTAAACTAATGGTGCGGTAGTTTTCACACTTGTCAGCACCGGCTTTCTTGGGAATAGGTATAATAAAGTTCTGCCTAAAATCGGATGGGACTTCTCCTGTCTCGTAGATCTTACACACTAAATGGAATAACCTTGCCATGCTGGTTTCTCCTAAGGCAGTCAGTAATTCAGAGGAATATCATCAATTCCAGGTGCCTTGTTCCTATTTAGGTCACTCACAGCTCTTTTAAACTCTGACCTCAAAATTGGGTCTCCCATTTCATCAGCATCAATAGCCTCTTCATGTTCCAGAACCGAATTATCTACACCTTTTTTACCTTGATACAACTGTTGGATATGCTCCTGCCATCTTTCTGCTTTGTCTTCTTTCCCTAGAAGTGGCTTTCCATCTGAGCTCTTAATATTCATACACCTAGATTTCCTTTCTCCAAAGGTTTCCTTTATTTTCCTGTATGCCGCATCTACCTTTCCCAGGACCATACAACCTACGACATACTTGCACTTCTCCTTCAGCCATTCTTCGTTAGCTACCTTGCACTTTCTATCCACTTGATTCTTTAATCGCCTGTATTCTTTTCTGCCCTCTTCATTTCTAGCATTCTTGTATTTTCATCGTTCATCAATCAGGTCTAGTATCTCCTGAGTCATCCACTGATTCTTTGCCGACCTTTTCTTCCTTCCTAACATTTCTTCAGCAGCCTTACTAACTTCATTTTTCATGACTCTCCACTTTTCCTCTATAGTGTTTCCTTCAGCCTTTTCATATAACCCTTGTGCAACATGTTCCTTTAAACAACCCCTCACACTCTTTTCTTTCAACTTGTCTAGATCCCATCTTTTTCATTCTTTCCCTTCTTCAATTTCTTCAGCTTCAGATGGCATTTCATGACCAACAAGTTGTGGTCAGAGTCCACGTCTGCTCCTGAGAAAGTTTTGCAATCCAACACCTGATTTCTGAATCTCTGCCTAATCATAATGAAGTCTATTTGATAACTTCCAGTGTCTCCAGCTTTCCAGGTCTCATCCACGTATACAGCCGTCGTTTGTGGTGTATAATAATAATAATAATAATAATAATAATAATAATAATAATAATAATAATAATAATAATAATAATAATAATAATAATATATTTGGCCGCGCTATTTGTGCCACGTATCTCTCAGCTTGCATTCGTATGATGGTAGGTTTAAGCCCCACTGTCGGCACTCCCGAGGAGTGTTTTCCGCGGTTTCACATTTCCAAACCTGGCAGAACTAGGGCTGTATGCTAATTAAGTTCACTGTTGATTCTTTCCCAATCCTATCCCAACGTTACAAAAACAACTGTCTGTTTCGATGCGACGGAAAACAAAAAGAAAATATCTAGAAAATCCACAGGTTCAAGTCCCTCAGGAGAGTTACCACTAATAACACGAATAAAATTCCAGAGCTGGCCTAGCAAATGAGAAAGAGTACTTCCAAGAAAAGTGCCTCTCCCGCAATAACAAACTTAGACATTATCATGCAATCATTTTCCCAGAAGCCCTGTGATAATATTAATCGTTTTTACCTCCCACTAACTACATTTTTATGGTTTTCGGAGACGCCGAGGTGCCGCAATTTAGTCCCGCAGGAGTTCTTTTACGTGCCAGTAAATTTGCCGACACGTGGCTGACGAATTTTTTTTGGTTTTTTTTTTTTGTTATTTGCTTTACGTTGCACCGACACAGATGAGTCTTATGGCGACGATGGGAGAGTAAAGGCCTAGGAATTGGAAGGAAGCGGCCGTGGCCTTAGTTAAGGTACAGCCCCAGCATTTGCCTCGTGTGAAAATGGGAAACCACGGAAAACCATCTTCAGGGCTGCCGACAGTGGGGCTCGAACCCACTATCTCCCGATTACTGGATACTGGCCGCACTTAAGCGACTGCAGCTATCGAGCTCGGTGGCTGACGAATTTGATCACCTTCAAATAACACCGCACTGAGCCAGGATCGAACCTGGCAAGTTGGGTACTGAAGGCCAGAGCCTCAACCGTCTGAGCTATTCAGCCCGACAGAAGCCCTGTATGCCTCTTAGGGTCGTATTCAAGAACAATAAGTCGAGTTAAAATCGAATTTATACACAGATTTTTCATTCATAGTCGTGATTTGCGGAAAGTAGACTTTATCCGAGACTTTGCTTCGAAGTCGCTAATGACCCGTACATTGACTTCACAAAGTGAACTGTAGAGCATAATACAATGGCGGACATTTTAAACATATTTTGAAAATTCTTAAGATATCCAGGAGATTATCCAAGCCACACATAGTCCTTATCCAGTTTTACGAGACGCGCAAAACCCGATTGATTTCTAGAGGGATAGCGAAATCAAAATTAGGACCAGATTCGTAAACGAACTGTATTAGACGTTTTCGCGATGTTCAAATATGTACTAATGATGGAAAATCAAAGAGGACTACCCATTTCTCCAATGCAACCGCTAATTGCTTTATTATATTATGCCACGAGTAAATGTAAATTACTGGACATTATTTATTCAGACGTGCCAACTTTCAAAACTCAAATATCAGGAGATTATTATTATTATCCCGACATTTTACGGCACATCATTGATGACGTAACTTTAAAGAATATTTAGCACATGATACATCTCAATTACGTAATTTCTCTTTTCTTGTAATATTACAATACTGCATTTATCTGAGCTTTAGAACACGCGACTCTTCATTGCAATGTCTTAGACCTCTTTATAAATTTCTAAACTAGATTTATACTCAAAACACTGGCCTTGTTGAACGTGTTTTAAACTTTAATTTTTCCAGAATTCCTTTCGGGATGCTTTGATCTGAATTGATTTTCCAGCCTTGTAAATAAACTAACAATTTGTCTCAGAGTCGGCATTGCTATATTGGAAGTGATAATATAAAAAGCGTTACGTAAGAGATTGGCATATTTAAGAAGACCACCAGCTGATTGCATCTGCCTTGACAGCGGCCAATGAACATCAATTCTGAAAGAACGAGGAAAAACCTGGGATTTTCAAAAAATTCAGGAATACTAAATATGTTCTCAAAATCGGGAGGTAAGTGTCTGCGATCGGGAGATACGGAGAAAGGACCAAAAGTAGGGAGTCTTCCGATTAAATCGGGGGAAGTTGACACGTCTTATTTATTGTATGGGTAATGCTTTTACACGTAACTATTGAATAAGTGCTGTGTTCTAGTTATAGACGTAATTTTGAGTGCGTGTGTGTTTTCTAGGCCATTTTCAGGTAGTTCCTGCTAAACGTAAGCCAGCCGACAGTCCGCAGAATAATTAGAACGGTGTCTTTGCGGATTGCCAGGAAAAGACCTGAGTTTTTCAAGTTTTCATAAACTGAAATTTTTATTTTCTTTCTTAGTCGAACTTAAAAAGCACAAAAATTACGCTTCGCTAGACCTGATGAGAAATAACCAAAAATGCTTGAAGAAATTTTATTTTCTATTATAATAGGCATTATCATTTTTCTTCTTGGATGTCGGCTCTCATCAGGGCAACCTTGTTCTTGTTCTCAGCAACACGGAAAAGATTGGTGATACTCAACCGATACAATTCCTATAAATTCCGTATCCAAGATATTCTCCTTCTTCCCCTAATTCTCCTTCCTTCAATTTTATCCTATACTATAAGATAAGCTGAAGGAGCCTATATTTATCATTTCAAATGATATGGACTTTTGATGCTGTGGATGACCTCTAGATGTTTGTTCAGGCGTTGGAATACTTCAGTGTTACGTACTTTGTCAACCCATGTTATTCTGAGGAGGCGTCGATAGCACCACATCTCAAAGGATCGAAGTTTTTTGGTGGTGTTCTCTGTTAGGGTCCAAGTCTCAGAACAATGAAGTAGGAGAGAAAGTACGTAACACCGAAGTAAACGTAGACGGAGATTATGCTTTAAGTTCCTTTTACAGAGAAATTTGTGCTCATTCTCTTGAATGCAGTCCTTGCTTGTTCAATCTGGGACCTAATTTCAACAGCATTGTTCCAGCCGTTATCAAATACGCTTGCGAGATTCTTAAAGCGTTGCGGCAGTGATGTGTTAGCCCATGTCAAATTAACAGGTTGAATGACAAGTTTGCTTATGATAACATATAAATTATAAATTTACATTTAAATAAATAAATTTAATAAATAAATAAAATACAAATAAGAAATAAAATGAATATAATAAAACAAAACAAAAATAAAAAGGATTCCAAGGGAGGAAGGAAAAGAGAACAGTCACAAAGTGGACTGAAGACAGGAAAAAGAAGTACAGTGAAACAATGAAAGAATACTTGAAGAAAAGGAAAGAATAGCAAAGGAGGAAGAATTGAAACTGTAACGTGGTCCTTAGCAGACGGAAACGCAATAATAATAATAATAAGAAGAAGAAGAAAACATAAATAAATAAATAAATAAATAAATAAATAAATAAATAAATAAATAAATAAATAAATAAATAAATACATTTGAATTTAAAAATTATTAATTTACTAATTCGGGGCAAATATTTCAGGTTCCCTATGTGAATCAATATCTATATCCAGTTTGCTTATTATTCGTACTATTAATTTGGTCTTTTTCGTGCTTGAACGCAAATACAGTTCATATAATCTTTACATTGCGAAGTCTACTACAGCCAAAGTCGAATATGGAGGAAGTAGAGTCTATGACACAGACTTAGAGCAATGTTTCACTTTTCTATTAAAGCAGACATTTAAAGTATCCGCCTGAAGTATTGTCCTTGAATACGACCCTCACTGCCTGATTCTTAACAGGAAACGTCTGTATGATAAACAAGAGGTCAAGGAGTGGAAGATATTTGTACGGATGATAAATGAGGGCAAATACACTGTACGTTAAGATGGCGCATAGTGTAGTTTACTTGTGAAGTCGCTCCGCTTATCACCAGCCGTATCCTCACGTAAACTAACAATTAGTTATTGCAAGTGATAGTAACTGTTGAGTAAGTGTAACGTCACCGTCTTGAGTTAAAATCATGACTCTAAAGGCAGTACAATCCAAGGTACTTTCATTTGAAGAACGAATGAACGAGTTTCAAAAACGACTGGAACAAGCGACCATGGCTGCAGGCAGGGACACCAACCGCACGGAACAACTGGACGCTCTGTACTCGGACTTCCGTGAATTTCAGGCATCCATAAGTGCTGAGCTTCAATCCATCAAGCAAGAACTCTCGGCACTTCAGCTGAGAGCTAACAAGCAAGACGAAATACTGGATGCTCAGGAGCAATACTCAAGGAGGAATTGTCTTCTTCTTCACGGTGTTAATGAGGGTCCTAATGAGGATACAGCTGTAAAGGTACTAAACACTGTGAAGGAGAAACTGAACATTGAACTGACAATGGCCAGCATTGACAGGTGCCACAGGCTTGGAGGTCGTAAGAGGACAGTGGCAGACGCAGTGGCTAATGGGAAGAGACCCATAATAGTAAAATTTGTTAGGTACCATGAGCGAGAAGCAGTGTGGCGTGCTAAACGAGCTTTAAAGGGTACCCAGTTGTTAATAACAGAGTCCCTTACTCAGACGAGGAAGGAGATGCTTCGCAAAGCCAGGGAATGTGTGGGCAGGCGAGCTTGGTCACAGGATGGATGTATCATCTTAATGGACGGTGGCGGCAAAAAGTATTTTGTAAATACACCTGCTGAACTAGATTCTGTTCTACAAAGGCTTGGTGCAGAGATGAACTGATTAGTCCACAATGGCTGTATTATACCATAGTTATCTTAGGATAGGTTTATATTATAGGGCGTGTGCCTCAGTTCACTTAATTTTTATGTGTGTGTGGTTGAGTGCAAGTATAAGTTGGCAATACATATATAGAGATATGAAACAGCACAGCTCGATAGTGCAACTGCTTGTTATGAATAAGTGTTTTTGTAAGTGTATTATGTGTGCGTCTGTGTGTGTGTCAGTGGTAGTCAGTGTAAGCATTTATCAGGATGTCGAGGTAAGTTGCATGATATTATTGTTATACTATTTCGTCAACATTCCGTTATTCAGCTGATCCAGAGCTCTGCACCTGACACTGACCTTGCCAACATCCCCCCCCTCTCACCCCGTCACCACTCACCACCGGCTTGCTCCTCAAACAGGCATTATCTCCCTCTACCAACTGTTTACAGTGCTGCCATGTCAACGCACTCTCCTTGGTAGCGCACTTCGACGAAGTTCAAGCCATAGTGAGGGAAAATAATATCCATATTCTTGCTATTAGCGAAAGCTGGCTTACACCGAGCATACCCTCTGGTATGGTACAACTTGACCGGTATTCCCTCTTACGGCATGATAGATCCGATGGCAGAAGAGGAGGTGGGGTGGCCTTGTACTGCAGAAACGACTTAAAAAGCCGGGTGATATGTGTATCTAACAATGCACAGCTAGGGCCAGAATTCATGTTTGTTGAAGTCATTATTAACCAACAGAAACTCCTTATAGTTATTGTATACAAGCCGCCCAAAATAACAAATATGACTGAATTCGAAGTACGTTTACTTGACCTACTGCCTAGTTACGAGCATGTTATTGCCATAGGTGACTTCAACATTAACCTACTTACTAAAACGCACGAAACTAAACAATTTATTGACATGTTTTCTTCCTGTGATATGACCATCCTCCATTTAGAGCCTACTAATCACATTTACACAGAAAAATACGAAACACACACGCTCATTGACCACATAGTGACAAATAACCCAAACAAAGTTATAACTCATGGCCAGTTACCAGTCCCAGCCATCTCCACTCATGACCTTATCTACCTATCCTACTCCCTTCGAATGCCAAAATATAAACCTAAGTATGTTATTTACAGAAACACAAAAGACATTGATATGGACGAGTTAAGACATGACGCTTACAATCTACCCTGGAATGACATACTCTTATTGGACGATATAGACGCGAAAGTAGACAAGTTTAACTCCCTTGTAATCACTCTGTACGATAAACACGCCCCTAAGCGACAGATAAAAGTTACTCGCCCACCTTGTCCCTGGCTAAATAATGAAATTAAAAACATGATGGCCCACCGCGATGCACTTTACCGCCGCTTTAAGCGAACTCGTGACCAAAGTGACTTCGAAAATTATCGGGTCCTTAGAAATAGAGTTAAACAGTTCGTTAGAAACCGTAAATTTACTTACTTGCAAAACATGACTGCAAACATGAATTCTGGCAGTGCTTGGAACACGCTTCGTTCCCTAGGCATAGGGAAACCTCAGCAACAACCTCATGTGCCTGACATACCACTCGATAAGTTAAATGAATTTTTTACTGAAGAAAGAACACCACCTAATGTACTTAATTCCCCAAACTCAGTACCCGACTCCGTTATGAACCCTTTACCTGACCAAGAACATTTTACATTTCGCCCCGTTACTGCTAATAAAGTTAAAAAGGTATTATATTCTATCAAATCAAAAGCCAGAGGAGTGGATGATATCCCTATAACTTTCTTACACAACATTATTGGTGCTGTTTTACCCATTATTACCCACATTTTTAACTACTGCCTTAAAAATGGAACCTTTCCTTCACTATGGAAACTAGCCAATGTTATCCCTGTGCCTAAGAAGCCTGACCCCTCCCTACCATCCGACTACAGACTAATTTCTATCTTACCTGCGATTTCCAAAGCACTCGAGCGTCTGGTTCATGAGCAGGTGTTGGAATACCTAAACAACCATTCTCTGCTAGACCAATTGCAATCTGGCTTCAAGAAGGGACACAGCACAGCAACTGCCCTGCTTAAAGTGACTGATGACATACGACACGCAATGGACCAAAGACTGCTGACAGTACTTACTCTCCTCGATTTCAGTAGCGCATTTGATACTATAAACATCCAGACTCTACTAAATAAGATGCAATCTTACTACTTCGATCAACGAACTATTAATTTCTTTTCATCGTACCTCAAAAATCGCGCGCAACGAATCATAACCCTTGATCAAACCTCTCACTGGCTAACCAGGAAGGAAGGCACGCCGCAGGGTAGTGTTTTAGGCCCATTGCTCTTTATTTTGTACATAAACGACATTTCATCTAATTTAAAGAATTGTAGCTACCATCTTTATGCGGACGATTTACAAATTTATTGTCACTGTAAGACCTCTGACTTGCCTCATGCCATAACAGGCATCAATGCTGACCTTCAGCGACTTTATGCTTACTCCTTGAAAAATTCCCTCCTTCTTAACCCCTCCAAGACACAAGCAATCATTATTGGCTCTCAAAAATTGTTGGCCACACTACGGTACGAAACTATTCCTTCAATTATACTGAATGGTAGAGTTATTCCATTCAGCCAAACTGTGAGAAATCTTGGAGTGACAATGAACGAAACATTAAATTGGACTGAATATATTAAGAATGTGTGTAAAAAAATATTTTCGATACTCCATTCGGTTAAAAGAAACAGCGATATTCTACCTTGTAATGTGAGAGTCAAACTCATGCAAACGCTAGTGCTTCCCGTCCTCGACTACTGTGACGTCATTCTGGTAGACGCAACAAAAGAGCAGACTTTGAAACTTCAGCGAGCGCTTAATTCTTGCCTTAGATTTATATACAGTCTGAGTTATGATACGCATGTCACCCCATACTATCACACTATTTCATGGCTGAAACCTGACAAACGACGAACGTATCACATACTGATACAGATATACAGACTGCTCTCTGAAGACAAACCACTATACATTTCTTCCCAGCTTAAGTATTTGTCCTCCTTTCACAGCAGTAATACCCGCTCTGGTTCCTCCCTTTCTATTCCTGTCCACCGATCCTCTATGTACAACAATTCCTTTGTTGTGGCGGGTTCTAGACTTTGGAATTCCCTGCCAGTCAGTGTCAGAAATTCCACCTCATTACCTAAATTCAAGTCTGCTTGCCGAGACTACCTGCTAAATGCAGCTGACTAACTTGTATGACTGGAAGATCGAATGAATGTGAGTTAGAAAAGTGTAATGTATTTTTGTGTAAGTGTAGGTTATTATTTACTGTATAATATGATGTACTCAGACTGTATTCACTGCAGTGGTTAAGTGTAAGAGAGGGCCAAGAGCCCTAACTTCGCCACCTACAAAGGCATAATAAATAATAAATAAATAAATAAATAAACAAAACCATCAGCTCTATAGTTACACGGCCATGAACCTACTACCCTGGCATAGCAGGAGGAGAGGTGATACTCCCACGTGGCGCGTCCCAGGTGGCGGATAGGGGCGTCCTAACCGGCTTGCCGGCGGACTTGAGCGAGAGAAAACAGCTCTCTCGGACTAACCACACAACCCCTTGTAGGTGGGGGACACAGACGAAGAATACACCCATGGTATCCCCTGGCTGTCGTAAGAGGCGACTAAAAGGGGCGACCAAGAGATGATCGAATTAGCACCATGAGACTACTTGTAATTAGTACCATCACGCGGGGAACACCATGGGTCACCTTTACTTGCGCGTAGTACCACTATGTTAGGTATAAAATAGGTTTGTGATTAGTAGCAACAGTGTGTGAAACAGGATGGGTTTTACAGTACCCGTGATTAGTATCACTACACGCGGAACACCACGGGCTTAAGTTGCCTGTAATTAGTATCATTACGTGAGAAACACCACGGGTCTAGACGTTGCCTGTGATTAGTACCACTATGTGAGCGACACCGTGGGTCTGCGTTGCCTGTGATTAGTACCCACTATGTCTGACTAGTTGGCTGAACGGTCAGCTTACTGGCCTTCGGTTCAGAGGGTCCCAGGTTCAATTCCCGGCCGGGACGGGGATTTTAACCTTAATTGGTTAATTCCAATGGCACGGGGGCTGGGTGTATGTGTTGTCTTCATCATAATTTCATCCTCATCACGACGCGCAGGTCGCCTACGGGAGTCAAGTAGAAAGACCTGCACCTGGCGAGCCGAACCCGTCCTGGGATATCCCGGCACTTAAAGCCATACGACATTTCATTAGTACCCACTATGTGAGGAACACCATGGGATGTACGAGTCCCTGTGATTTCTACACCTATGTGAGGAACACCATAGGCTTGCGTTGCCTGTAAGTGGCGCCACAATGTGAGAAACACCATAGATTTGCGTTACATGTGTGTATTACATTACCTGTGAGTAGTACCATAGTACATGGAATACCGCGAGTCTACACTACTTTTAATTAGTACCGCAACATGACAAATACCATGGTTCTACTTTACTAGCGATAAGCACCATTATGAGAGACCGATGACCTGGATTTTGTACCCCTTTAGACAACAAGCATCATCAATTCAGGATTGTGCTTTAGAAGCAGTCCCTTGGTCAGTAATGCAGTTGTTTTACGCTAGTTTCTGGGAATGTGGGGCATTGCGGATCGGATCCACTGATTGTTTAAATTCATATTCATCCATTAATTCTTCGTCATTACGTTTTGAATTCTGGTCAGTGGATGATTTTGGGCTTTTAAATTGTCATTACATTTCGTCTCCTTTCGTACCATTAGGGGCCGGTGACATGCAGTACATGTAAGGCCCCTTAAAACAACAAGCATCATCATCATCATCATCATCATAATATTATTGTTACACTTAAAGATCACGAGAGCAACGAGAATGAACCCCGTCAAGTTATCCAACCGGCTTCTCGCCAATTGGAAGAATGGGCATATTAATACACCGTCGTTAACGGAAGTGATGAAGGACCTGCAGGATCTGGAAATAACATGACGCGACATCAGAGACCGATCATCTCTGAGAAGGATTCTGAAATAAAGAGGTTCGAGGACAAACCGGCCCCTATAAAGAAAAGCGCCCTCTGCACGAAGGAGAGAAAGTAGCAACACAGGAAGAGAATACGTAATTATTAGGTAAAAATCAAGGCTCGCTCTAAACTACAATGATGAATGTCGTGGTCCTTAGTTGGCCCCCTCGTAATAATAATAATAATAATAATAATAATAATAATAATAATAATAATAATAATAATCTGGATGTTGCCTGTCATTATTACCCACTATGTGAGGAAAACCAGAGGTCTGCGTTGCCTGTAAGTGGAGATTGCAATTTTTTGACATATTTACAGACGGATGATTCCAGATTAACAAAAAGGTTTTTCAAGTACCTTTGGGATAAAAAGGCACCAACTAGCTGGATTCAAGAAGTAAGGAAAGATATAGAATGAAATAATATAAGGGATGAAGAAACTATGGACAGAGAGATTTTTATAAAGAGAATAGTAAATATGAAAGGATTCCAAGGAAGATTGAATAAGAAAACTGGTGCGAAGAGGTCTGAGGACAGAAAGGAACAGCATAGTAAAAAGATGAAAGTATATTGGAAGGAACAGAAGAGAAACGACACTGAATAAAGAACTGAAATGAAATTATTGGTACGTGGTCCTTAGCACGCCTCATAGGAAAGAATAATAATAATAATAATAATAATAATAATAATAATAATTGTTACCGTATTTTTGTGGTAGGTAGAGGTGAAAGAAGGTGCGGGGGTGAACAGGTCTCAAGCTACGAAATTAAAGTTAATTTAAAATTTAACAAGGTTATATTTTCTTTCCAAAATTCAGAAAAAAACACGAATGGCAGGTACAGAGTAGCAAGGTAACAAATTACAAGTACAGTATTCACAAGATTTGGGCTTCGAGCCCCTAACTCACAATTCTTGGGCAATTAGCCCAACTTTACCCCAAAACAAGTTTCAACAGAGGGGCAGAAAACCCCATTCATGCCCAGGAGCATTTGCTCCAAATTACACAGTAAGGCCTCCTTGAGGCGCGCAGAAAACAAAATTTTCAAGAAAGAGCAACTTGCTCTCAAAATTTAAGCCTATCAAAGGCCACACCAAATTCCACCTTCAAGCTGTCCTCTAAGGACATATACACAGGGGTAAAATACCCAACCTACTGAGGTCTATTAAGTGAGGAAAAGGTTAATTACATGACCTCTAAAATAACAATTTGAGAGGAGGCGATCTGCACTCCTAATACATTTTGTTTAAAACCTAATCTGGCTCTAGGCCGCTAATGCAAGGGCTAATCCCATACTACGGAGGTGACTTTAGAAAAGAACAATTTACATTACATTAAGGAAGAATCGGTTGTGAGAAATAAGTTCACCTCAAAACAATATGAGTGGGAGCTCGAGAGGGTTAAGCACTCTCTATCCCAATACGTAGCTTAAAAGAGAATAGATACTAAGAGTCTTTACATTTTAGGGAAAGGTTACATGGTGAAAAAGCTTCGGACCCGCCCCGAGAGTTAAACTGCTGAGCTAGCAAGAAAAGAAGTTATTATACGGCCATTACCTGGTTGTTGAACTGCTGTCCGAAGAAAGAGGCGCTTCCCGCCCCCTGCTATGTACTTTACACACTGAAAGATGGTAGAGAAGTGGCGCAGAGACCCTAAAATCAGCAGTTTATATACTCTCGCGGAAAGTTCGAGGCGTTTCAGGAAAGAAAACACCCACCCACAATCATTTATTGGTTAGGGTTAAGCAGCATATCCAATTTGGAGAAGAAACCCCTTATTGGTCGTAAATTAATTAAGGAAATTCGGGATTGGCTAAATTCAAAACAAGGGGAAAGAAAGGGGAATACAGCCAACTTAAACAATACCAGAAAGAAATTTAACAAGAAACAAACTTTTGACATGAAAATTTCTCCAAAAAACAGTTCTTTCACCTTGCACTAGGGTGCACTATTGTAGTTCTTCAGTAGTGTCCTCTAGAAGAGAAAGTTCACACTTCTTACTACCAGCAAAACAAAAATACGTCGAAAACGACCCAGTTCAGAAACTTCAAAATTTCCAAGTAGTGACATCTTTTGGGTAACTTGAAAATTAATACATTAGATAAAGTTCGGACTTCCTCCAGCAGAGGATCTTCAACTTGCGCAAAGTTTGAATTAGCGGCGTGGAGGTGTACCGCCCGGTACAATAATAATAATAATAATAATAATAATAATAATAATAATAATAATAATAATAAAAACTAAAAATTAGGCACTACAACACGGTAATTAAACCAGAATATGTCTATGCTATAGAATGTAAGTTCTTCATGAAAACGGGAAAAACAGAAGAACTAGAGGTAAAAGAAAGAAGAATTCTATGAAAAATATGGGGCCCATTAGAACTGATAATGGGGAGTTCAGACGCAGGAAGAATGCAGATCTCTACAAAAATAAATAAACTGAAGGAATTTCTGATACGGTCAGGAAGAGGAGAGTTAAATTCTTTGGTCACGTAATGAGGGTGGATAGTGACAGACTCACAAAACTAATTTTTATGTTTACACAAGTTAGAATGCAAACAGTGGATGACAAAATTTCTACGATTTCCATGATAAAGAAAAGAAGGAACGGAATAACTTTGTGGACAGTGTATAAGGGGTAAAAACACAGTGAATTAATGAAGAACTGCTGGAAAGCAAGAAAGGAAGCAGGAAACAAACCGAAATGAATGTGATAATAATAATAATAATAATAATAATAATAATAATAATAATAATAATAATAATAATAATAATAATAATAATAATAATAATAATAATAATAATAATAATAATATACTTTTATTTGTTTCATATCTCACTAATCACTTCCACTTCACTTCTACATCGAGATTTTGTCCAACAGGAGTTCTTTACCTTGCTCGTGAAACTACGGATAGGAGGCTGGCCTTTAGAAGACCTCCAAGTACCAGCGGGCTGAGCCGAGAACAAACCCATCAGCTAGGGCTTAGAAATCCAACGCTATAATATGTGCGTCACTCAGCGCGGCTTACGGAAAAGGAGACGACTTCCAAAGTAATACTGAAATGAGTGAAAGGGCGAGGATATTGTGTGGGAGTACGCCTACACCTCGAGCATCTCGACGTTGCTCCACCGCGTCTCGTGGGAGACGAAGGGGAGGGGTTACTTCTTCCATCAAGGCGTACATCAGGTCAATGTAGAGAAGCTCGTCAACGAACCTGCACTAAAAGCGCTCACAATGATGAATGCCCTCCTGCCCATCCGTTAACAGGTTGCACTTCACAGGAACGCACTTCTTAGCGTCTGAAGTTTGTCACATCATCTGTATGACTTCCTCCTTCACCTCTCTGTGCATGAGGGAAATAGTTGAATACTGTCTCTCATCGGGTCCGATTCACTTAGCTGGTGATCCAAAAGTAAATATTCCATGAGAAGTACCTCAAATCCAGACATATAACTGTAAGATTGACCTGTTGCCGGTTCGACTCTCACACAGGGATGAGTGTTCGTTCTATCATTAGTTACTAATTCGTACTGTTGCTTTCTGTTTGGGGTCATCAGTCCATATACTGGTTTGATGCAGCTGTCCATTCCACCCTATTTTGTGCTAAAGTTTTGATTACCGAGCTCGATAGCTGCAGTCGCTTAAGTGCGGCCACTATCCAGTATTCGGGAGATAGTAGGTTCGAACCCCACTGTCGGCAGCCCTTAAGATGGTTTTCCGTGGTTTCCCATTTTCTCACCAGGAAAATGCTAGGGCTGTGCCTTAATTAAGGCCACGGCCGCTTCCTTCCCACTCCTAGCCCTCCCCTGTCCCATCGTCGCCGTAAGACCTATCTGTGTCGGTGCGACGTAAAGCAACTTACAAAAAAAAAAAAAAAAACTCTTGATTTCTACGTAACTAATATAATACATCCTACATCTACTCCAATCTGTTTGTTGTATCCATTCCATGGACTACAACTGACGTTTTTACCACCTACACCTCCCTCAATGACTAACTGAACAAGTCCTGGTTGTCTTAAGATGATCCCTAACATTTTATCTCTTCTTCTGGTCAAATTTCACTAGATCGTTCTCCTTTCAGCAATTCAGTTTAGAATCTCTTCATTCGCGATTCGATCTACCCATGTCTCATTCAACATTCTTCAGAAACACTATATTTCAAAAGTTTCTATGATCTCTATTTATGAGCTAGTTATCGTCCATGTTTCACTTTCATACAATGCCATGCTTCACACAGTCTTCAAAAACGTCTTTCGAATTCCTATATCTCTGTTAGAAGTCAGCAAATTCCTTTTCTTAAGAAAAACTTTTCTTGCTTGTGCTAGTCTCCATTTTATGCCCTCCCTACTTCTACATTCATTACATATCCTACTACCCAAGTAACGATAATCATCTACTTCGTTTACGACCATATCATAATCAAATATTTCCTGCATCATCTTACTTCATTCGACAGCACTCCAATACGTTTGTTTTGGATTGATCTATTTCCTACCTGTACTCCTTTTGAAAGACTGTGTCGATGCCTTAGAGCAATTTCTGCAGATCCCTAATTTGTATCGCAAATAATAATAATAATAATAATAATAATAATAATAATAATAATAATAATAATATGAAATCAGCAAGAGGTTACTATATATCTTCTTTTTCTACCGCTTTTCCCACATCTGTGGGGTCGCGGGTGCCAAATGTGTCGCACATGTGGATTTGCCCCAACAGCCGAATGCCCTTCCTGACGCCGACAGTATAGCCTGAGCGAGCGACGAATGCAGCGTGTTGGTTAGAGGGTCCCGGTAGTGCGAGAGGGGAGTGCTGGAGGGGAGTGAGTGCAAGAGAGAAGCGAAGAGTTTAAGGAAGATGATTGGTGTGGAGCAATACAGGGCAGTTATAGGAAGATGGCAGGGGAGAAAAATGAAAGAAGACGTGAAAGATGGAGGAAGCAGAATGGAATTGGGAATGAAGGGTTTGATGATGCTGAAGGAAGCGGTGATTATAGTAATGTTATGTATCGGGGGAGTAGAATTGAATCCCGGGCCGATCTCCAGTGGAAGCATGAGCTGGGAAGACGTGGAAGTAATTAGGAAGGTAAAAAAGATGTGGTAGAAGAAGTTTGCCCGTTTGAGCAAATTAAAAATATGATACAAGAGCAAACGAAGGTGTTCAAGAATATGAAGAAATGGTTCCAGGAAAAAGCAGAAGATACATCAACCAAAGTGAGAAACAACGGTGAAGAAGTCGCATCACTAAGAAAGAAAACAAGATTAGAAGAGGAAACGTCGAAGCTAAAATCAGAAGTAGAGGCCAGTAGTCAAGATCGTAGAAAGAAATCCATACTTATGTATGGTGTCCGACTTCTTGGCTGAATGGTCAGCGTACTGGCCTTCGGTTCATAGGGTCCGTAGTTCGATTCCCGGCCGGGTCGGAGATCTTAACCTTCATTGGTTAATTCCAATGCCCCGGGGGCTGGATGTTTGTGCTGTCCCCAAAATCCCTGCAACTCACACACTACACATAACACTATCCTCCACCACAATAACACGCAGTTATCTACACATGGCAGACGCCGCCCACCCTCACCGGAGGGTCTGCCTTACAAGGGCTGCACTCGGCTAGAAATAGTCACACAAAATTATTATTACTTATATGTGGTGCTCCGGAGGAGAAGAGAGAGGACAATGTGATTACAATTCACAAAGTGGTGTTGCTAATCCAGGGCAAAATGAAAATTAATTTTAGCGAAGTAGATATAGACAATGTGGAGAGAATAGGTAAAGTTAAAGTAAGTCGGCCTATTAAAGTGAGACTGTTATCCACTCTGATGGCCGAAATAGTGATTAGAAATTCTGGTCAAATACAGAGCGAAAAAATATGGAATAAGAGAGACATGAGAAGTGAAGGGATCAAGAATAAAATTCTTAAGAAACATTTGGTGAGGGCTGCACACCAAGAATTTATAGCATTTTTCAGGGGACAGTAATTAGTAGTGACTAATGGCAGGTGGAGAAGAATTTGGTCTGCGACAAAATAACTTTATCTAGAAGAAAAGATGAAACTGGAGGAAGATACGGAGAGGAATGTGGAAGAAAGGCGGGAAGAGGGAAACCTTCCCGGGAGGGTGAAGCATGAGGAAAGGGAGAAACAGTGTTCAATGAGGTTGTAGGAAATGCTTCGGAGGTGACGAGTGCTGAAGAAAGAAAGAGACATGACTCAAGTGATCGAGTGGACAGAAATAGTGATAAAGAGAGGTTAGTGTTTTTTATGTCGCCGAGGACAGCAATCAGGGCCGTTGTCAATGAAGCATATAGGGAGGCGTATTCGGAGGTGGTTTCGGAGGTAACGAAGTACCGCGAAGGGAAGAACGAGTTAAAAGTAACTCCTAATAAACGGGATACTTTGAGAAAAGGGAGAAGCATGAGTTTAAAAGAGATGTGGGGAAGGAGAGACGGAAAGGAGGAGGGTGTAATAACGAGAAGTTGGAAGTTAAGTAAAGAGAGATAGTAGATGTCAGAGTTATGGCGATTAAGTTAGAGAAAATTGAAAGGTGTAAGGATAAGTAGTGAAGTGTGTTTATTTATTCCTGATGTTGTAGCTGAAATGTATAGCGAACTTGAAATGTTACTTGTTAATGGTTAGAGAGAGGATGAGAAAGAGGTGGAAATGACGGTATATGGTGATATGTGTTTGTATAGTGAATTTAATGGTAAAGTGTGTTTTGGAAGTGTGATTATAGTTAAGAGGATTTGAATTACAAGCAGTGATGGGTATGGTACATTAAGTGAATGATGTCTAAATCATAAGAGAGGTAGTGAAGTATATCTGGTATTCATAGTTGATTTTGTTGGCTAGTTTTTGGTGACTGTGTGTCTCTGTTATGTGGAGTTGTTCGGGTTTGTAATTACAAGAGACAAATTGAGGGGAAATGGTACAATTTAAGTGTGGAAGTTGATTTTGAGTAAGTTGAATCGAAGAATTACTAGTTGACGAAATGGAGGAGAATTTGAAATGTGGATTGTATTTGAGTCTGTTGTGAGAAGAGGTTGGTGTAAAATTGTGGTGATATTTATGCAAATGTGGTGGAATGTAAAGTATGTTGAGGAGTGAAAAACGATGGTCATAGAGTGCTTTGAGTTTGTATGTTTGGATGATTAGAGAGGTAGTGATGTGGTGGCTGGAGGCTGATAAGGTTGTTAGGTGGGTATCGATTGAGAAGTGAAGGAGATGGGTGGAGAGATGGAGATGACCTAATGGCAGAATTCAAGTGTGCAGATGGATAAGTCGTTGAATGTAAAGAACGTTGATGATTGAATAACGTTGGTCTGTATGTGTAGGTGTTACGGAATTGACGTAATGGCAGATTTTAAGTGTTACGATAGATGAGAATTGAAATGTGGTGTTTGTTTTCTGGCGGGTAGAGTGAGTTAGTTTCTTAATGTGTAATTTGGAGCTTAATGTAGAACGGTACATGTGTTGTAACATCGGTAGGCACAGCTCAGCAGATTGAGTAAGTGCAGTGAAGAATTTATGCGAAGTAACATACAAGTGGAAAGGAATTTAAATTGCAAGAGGACGGTCCTGAGTAAGCAGAAATGTCAGTACACTCAGCGGGAAGAGTGATGTTGCCAGGGTTCGCTAGGAGTGGTATTGTAATACCAGACTTGCCAACCCAGGCAAGGAAAATGTGGGTCAAGGGCAGGTGTGCCCTGTACTAGCCGTTTACCTTAGTTCAGATTTATCTCTATGTTACGTAACCTAAGCAGGATGCGTAACATTTCCTAGTCATCTGGTTAGCACCAGACTCCACTCAGCAGTTAGCACGACTGGTAGGAGCTCTTACTATTATTATTATTAGTCCATAATTCATATAGTCTCGTGAGCAGCCTCGCGATTCCTGGCAATCAACGTACATCTGGTAATCAAAAGATTTCTGCGCGCGGTCAGCATTGCGTGGTGGGCCTATTATACTTATCATAGCCTGTTCAGAACTTATATCGGTAGATTAGATTTGTTCACAGAGCCAACGGCTCTCCAGCTACGAGTTGACAGTTGGCCATTTGTTTCCATTTTCTATATGAGAATTGAAATGTGGTGTTCGTTTTCGGGCGGGTAGAGTGAGTTAGTTTCTTAATGTGTAATTTGGAGCTTAATGTAGAACAGTGCACGTGTTGTAACATAGGTAGGCAAAGCTCAGCAGATTGGGTAAGTGCAGTGAAGAATTTATGTGAATGGAACATACAAGTGGAAAGGAATTTAAATGGTAAGAAGACAGTCCTGAGTAAGCAGAAAAGAAGAGGTGCAGAGTATCGGATTATTATTTTGTCATTAAGAAGGAGAGATTTTACATGCTGTATTTGCTTTAGGCTATTATGGAATTGAACACTGTACTGGGCGAAGGCCAGTAAGGTTCAATAAATCCACTACTACCCTTCCTGACGCCAACCCTATATGGAGGGATGTAATCAATATTGCGTGTTTCTGTGGTGGTTGGTAGTGTAACGTGTTGTCTGAATATGAAGGCGAAAGTCTTGGGAAAACACAAACACCCAGTCCCCGGCCCAGAAGAATTAATCAGAAGCAATTCAAATCCCCGACCTGTCCGGGAATCGAATCCGGGACCCCTCTGAACCGAAGGCCTCGACACTGACCATTCAGCTAATGAATCGTAAAGATTACTGTATAAGGCAGAACTTATTCCTTTGTCATTGTTCTACAGATTGTAAGTTTATCTGTCTTACAAGTACTTCTGTGCTAGTATCTACATCTAAAAATGTTTGGTTCAAGAGTGAACTACAGTAGATTAGTCGCACTGCTCTTGGAGTCAAGGTCTTGTGATGGCGTACAACCGTACAAGACAGAAAGATCAATGTTAGCGGTTCCTAGATTCGTTGAATGACTTATCACGGCTAAATTACGGCACTGGGGCAGCTCATAAAACTAATTGCAGTGAAAGGAAATGTAACACAATTTTTTATTGAATATGACTTGTTGAAAGGGCTTAAGTCCACTTTTTAGCGATTTTGAGTTAAGTATCAATACAAGGTCTACAAACCTCAATACACAATGTTATGTTAAAACAACTTTAGTCCTGGAATCCTGCAGCTTAATATTGAAGATGATTGTCTGAGATGAAGTGTTAATAAGATTTAAGAAAACAACAATATATCACTGCAAACCATGAAGCGTTCTGTCCCACATTCTGGGAAGATAAGCTTTTAACCTACAGAGTACATGGAGTTCAAATACTCTGCAGATATGAAAGGTTGTGTAGCTACTTCTCCATACATCAGCAGACCTGTTTGTCATACTTTCAGACTTGCGTAGCCAGGCGTACAGGCAACAGTTCTTCTAAAGACTTTAGCATACCTACAAGGTAGTGTTTCCATCAATATCCAGAAAAAATAGCTGATAATTAACAGGTGCTACCGTACATTCCAGGGGCTGCCTGGCCGAGACGGTAAAGGCGTGCTCGGTTCGAATCCCCGTCAGGAAGTCCTAAAATTTAACAAACGATATTTCTACTTCCGGAGGTACATATGGCCCTGAGGTTCACTCAGCCTACACCAAAAACGAGTATCAGGTTAATTCCTGGGGACAAAAGCGGCCGGGCGTAGAGCTAACCACTCTACCCCATCACGTGCCGAGGTTGACAATGGTGAAAGCCTTTACCTTCCACACCTCCAAGGGCCTTCATGGCCTGTCCGGAGGTGCCTTTGCTTTGGTTTCACCATACATTACTTATGGTACAGAAGAAGACACATTTTACCAGGTCCTGCGGTGGAACAATGAAGACAGAGGGGGTGACGTTGTTTAATGCTATTTGTTCGGGGCGCCGACCTATAGAGATGATCTTTTGCCCTTACTTGCACCATGTTATATGAACTTGCGTGTAATTCGAATGGAGGAAGTGTAGAGTGCTGAATGTGAGGAAAGGAACGTTAAGGACGACACAAACACCCAGTCCTCAGGCCAGGGATATTAAGCATTTACAATCAAAAATCCCTGACCCAGCTGGGAATCGAACCCGGGGCCGCCGGGTGACAGGCGGACACGTTGCCACCTACACTGTGGGGCCGGACGGGGGTGATGTTAGTGACGAAGCCTAATTAAGTAATATTGTCACGCTCATGCAAATGACGACATTTTATACGAACCTAATAAGTACTTTCACCATTTGTCACATGTCTGTAAAAAGTGTGTCTATGTCACTTCGGTGGTATTAATAATAAAAAACAGGCGTAATGAAACTATTTACATGAGTATGGTTTCAAACTATGTCATATACTAACAATCTTCAAGAATGAATTGTTAAAGGACTTAAGTCATTAATCTGTATGTAAAATTGAATTAAAATTAAAGAAGTTATATCCGAGACCTGGACCCTCAAGGCAAGAGATAAGTACCGTATCGACGCCTTTCAGATGTGGTGTTGGAGAAGGATGCTCCGTGCACCTTGGACGGAAAGAAGAACTAATGCATCTATTATTCAAGAACTGAATATCTACGAACGTCTCTCCTCTCGCGTCATAAAGAGAATCGTCCAATTTTTCGGACATATTGTAAGACGTGATAGTGAAACTCTGGAGAAACGTATCATGGAAGGCAAAGTTTTCGGCAGAAGACCACAAGGAAGGACATCGAGTAGGTGGATTGATCAAGTTCTGCGTACCACCGGTCTGACTCTTCAGCAGGCTTTAAGAGAAGCTGGACATCGTCAAAGTTAGCGCCACTTAATCCAGAATATTGTGTAAAGTCAAATGGGGTCACGACGCTCAGCAATAAGTTGCACGACTTATGATTGATTGATATCGTACATGTTATAATTTACAGGTTGAATCATGAGAATATTGCAGTTTACAAGGATAAAATTAACCGGTTGATAAATAACATTTTATGTTTCTTAAAATAGATTCTATCGACTTACGCCCTTCTAACAAGTCATGATTCAATTATAATCGTTATTGTTGTTTCTATTACTTTCATTAACAATTTAAAAATTCAAAGCTCATGGTAACTGATCTAGGAATTTATATTCATTCCATATGGCGGATTTACCAGTTATTCATAGCTTCCTTTACTTGGGGTCATTCATCAGCACTCCAGGAGGTTCAGAAAAAGAGATCAAATGGAGGACTGCCCTTGAAAAATTCACCAAATATAAGTTGTACGAAATCATGCACTTTAGAGCGGTCTTCAACAACAGAACAATAATTACGAGTAAAAATTTTATTTTCTAAAAAAGTAACGATTACAAGTGAAAATGACCAAAAAAAAGTATTTGTTACAAGTAACTCCATTACGTTTACTAAATTACTTCCTGACTCTGCCCTTGGTATTCCTCTTACTTCAATTTACGGAGTCGTAACAATTTCTGGGTTGAGCCAGCTCTCAAACCATGAGAAATATCTCATTAGAGTAATGAATTAATTCTCCTCCCCCGTAATTAAATGGAAGTTCATTTTCACTGAACATCTGCGTTAAGTAGTATTGTGGTTGTGTACTGCGAATTCACTCACAATGAACAGAATTGTTGATTGTGTTACACTAAATATTATCGCGAGTCCTCGCTTTCCCTCTGTCACTACAGTACTGCAGGATTGCATTTTGTTGTTGTTGTTGTTGTTGTTGTTGTTGTTGTTTTACGTAAGGGTATAGGAACTTCTCAGTCATTATCTCTCTGAAGTTAGTATTAATGAAGTATTGTCTCATCACCTGTGGCGACATGCTTTCCACACTGGTGAGAGTTTACCCTGTGGGTGAGTACGCTAGAATACAGTCACAGAGGCTCATATGAACTCCACAACTAGCAGAAGACCTGCGATTTTATTTTGGCTATTCCCCGGAACACATCAGTAAGCCATATAATAACGAGCGTCAATTGCAAGTAGGCCTACTTTTATTCGGAAGATACTTTTAAACTAACGGTAACATTTAAACTTTGTACGAAACACATTTCTAAACGTACAATCTGTCCATTTCATCATTTTTGCTTTTGCACAATTTTCTTCTGAATGTCGTTCTTCGGTTTTCTTGTCAGATTTTGTTACGGAACCAGTGTCGTCATTAGACATTATATGGCCGAATGTATGAGTCTGTTTGTACTCTTCTCAAGATGGTCAGGACTGCCATGGATGTGATTTCCCGCGCGTCTAGACAAAACATGATCACTCTCCAATGTTGAAAGTTTGTCATTACAGTTCGATTATCTGCAACTCTGATCACCAGTAGATTTGACTTTCCTATAATGTCTGAATGTAAAGTTTAAAAAAAAGTAGGAGAGTCTGAGTCCTTTCACTATACATTACGTTTACACTGTTCTCCGTCTTTAGTATCTCTATCCTCAACGTCCAACAGGACTTTTCAGTACCTTACTATCTCGGCACTACTCTGCTCTTCACCGCCGCCAGGTACAAGCTAGCCGGACGCACATGTTTCTCTTGCTGAAGCGCAAGTTGCATAATTCAGGCAGGAGATTAGTGGACACTCCTCGACCTTTTGAAGTGCGCGTCCCAGTCATAGTATCCTTTGCCCGTCGTAAATGGCGACTTCGCACTCATTGTGGAAGTGTGGGTTGGCCACCCGAGGCTCCAAGGTGAGTCTGATATTTCTTCCTGTTACTGAGTTAGTCTCCTTAATTTTATATTTCCTATCCCACCTCCATTGGTCAAGTGTTGTTCTCTTCCGTCCCCAGTGGCATTAAAGTTCACGAGGCATAGGAAGTCCTTCATTTCCACGACAAATGTGGCCCTTCATTTCCTTTAGCCGATACCCTCATTCTTTCATAGGGTGGACGTCTACCATTTATCCTCTAATTTGTGCCTGATTTTGTATGTCCGACTCACTGGCTGAATGGTCAGCATTGAGGCCTTCGGTTCAGACAGTCCCGGGTTCGATTCCAGGCCGGGACGGGGATTTTAATCGCGTGTGATGAATTCTTCTGGCTCGGGGACTGGGTGTTTATGTTTGTCCCAACACTTTCATCTTCATATTCAGACAACGCACCACACTACCAACCACTACAGAAACACTCAATAGTGATGATATCCCTCTATATAGCGTTGGCGTCAGAAAAGGAATCCGGCCGTAAAACAGGGCCAAAACACTTTCTTCTTCTCGACATATTTCGCAATCGCGACCCTACAGATGTGGAAAAAGCGGTAGAAAAGAAGTGTCTGATTTTGTATCTGGCCAGCATACTCTGCTGCGGAATGGAATAGATCGCGCAAATATTTGCCTTGTGCTACAAAACATTGCTATTATACAGGGCCTCTCAGAGTGCATGCACCGGTGCATTGCGCGGCGTAAGGTACAAAAGACGACTTCGCTAGGTTGACCAGAGTGCAGACCACCACTCCTCGATTTTCTGCAATAGCGTTGTACCTCTTTTTCCCTACGCTTGTCTCACTCGCTCCCCCTGTCTCCCCGTTCCTCACTTGCTCCAAAGCGCTCCACCACCCGAGCGTAGCCGAAATTAGCCGAGTCGCCCCGAGACAAAATTCTGGACCGAACAGAGTCGAGTCGGACCGATCCACTATGCGCAGAACCTCTGCGCCTCGGTTTGCACGCGTGAGATTTTGGGCGTTTGAGAGGCCCTGCTATTATGTGTCACCACTTGCAGCGCAGACTTCTAGGCGCGGTATGACTGCCATTTGTTTCTTGCAGGAAACGTGATAGCGCGGCGCACAAGGCTGCTAACTTAGGAACTACGGTCAAGACATTAATTGGTGTACATTTTTAGGTTCGACTAGAGACAAAATCATTGATTTGAGGTCAAGGAGGTGGTATTGTGGACGTATGGCTCCAAGTAAGGGCCGTGAGGAGGTTTTTACGACTACATCATTCTGTACGGCGATAACAGCACATTTTGTGTTAGATAAAGGTGAAAATCTGGGTAAAACTTCAGTCCTACTCACGCAATTGTTATAAGGAGGAGATGTAGAATAAAGCGTGCAAAAATTACGTGGAATTCATTTTAGAGAAGAGATATGTCCATTGCCATGGCCATACCCATCCCAAAAAATACATTTACTTTTATAACCTAAAGAGTAGCGCACGCTATTTTCCATTGCTGGAATGGTTACGTGCATTGCTATTGGCTGTAGTAAAATGCGGTGTTAATTCATTGCCATTAATGATTAGAAGAACATAGCGTTGCCAAACTGCAAAGGAGAAAAACACGGTCTTCTGCAGGCCCTAACTTAACCATTGCAGACCAGTGGTGTTTCCCGAGGTAACTAGAGAACTAAGGCCACTTCGCGGCTCTAAACTGGGGGCTTGCGCCCCCAGACCTCCTTTGCTTGTCCTCATATCACTGGTTTTGTTCAGGTTTTACCCTAACCTGTACAGACCAATGATCTTGTCCAAATCCTACACTAACCAGTGCAGACCAACTGTGTTTCCTCAGGTAACTAGAGGCCTAAGGCCACTTTGCGGCTCTAACCTGGGGGCTTGCGCCCCCAGATCCCCTTTCCTTATCCTTATATCACTGGTTTTTTTCTGACCCTACCCTACCATATCCAGACCAGTGGTCTTGTCCAGCTGCTTCCCTAACCAATCCAGACCAATGGCGTTGTCCAGGCCCTACCCTAACCAGTGCATCCAATGGTCTTGCCCAGGCCCTACCGTAACCAGTGCAGACCAATGGTGTTTCTTCAGGTAACTAGAGACCTATGCTCACTGAAAGTCTAGCATCCACCACCATCATGACAACTTGCTTAAAGTTTTATTCTTATTATCTTAAAAGTGATTGCTGCCTGGGGGACTGATTACCTCGGATCGAGTAGGGATATTTCAGTCGCCTTGACAAATAACGTCGGCAAACTGTACGGAATGTACAGCAAACAACAACACGGTTCAGTCCGGAAGGAGAACTACATTTATTCTTCTCTTTTCTTCCTTTCCCTTGTCCTAATTCCTTTGGGTTCCCGTCTTCTCGTGCTGTAGTGCCAAGTAGTTCGATCTTGTGTTGCCACAGGTCAGTCAGTACTCCCAAAATTCTTGCTGTGTTTGTCCACCACACTACAGTGGACCTTTCCCCTCACCCGGTGGCTATATTTGCAACCAGTTGAAGGCATGTGACCACAAAACCATTTCATGTCCATTTGTTCAAACTTCGGGAAGATCGCAGGAAACTATTTTCTATTCAACAAATTGTATTATTTTCGCGTTATTCTCTTCTTGTTAAATTAAAGACATACATCAAGCACTAAGTGTTCGTTACAGACTCTTACGCTTTTAAGCGTTCAGTCTGCAGTCTTCCGTGAAAGAAATAAACTCATAAATGATGATGATGATTATTAATTATTATTATGATTATTGTTATTATTTATTACCGGGTGAGTTGGTTAAATCATTAAAAGCAGAGTACAACCATCGTAACTTAAAAAATGCAATTTTTAAATTCGCAACTCTTATGTAAGTGCCCCAAAATTCATTTAATAATTATCTAAAATGAATGGTTATTGTTTCTGAGAAAACTTTTTATTTTAATTCTACAAGTTTAGTTTAAGCAGGAAAAGAAAAGAAAAATCATTTACAATAGTAATAATAAGAATTGTAATACATTATTTGTTCAGGTGCCGGCGATGCGTTGTAGGTGTAGCGTGCCTGCCTGTTACCCGGAGGCCTCGGGTTCGATTCCCGACCAAGTCAGGGATTTTTACCTGGATCTTGGGGCTCGTTCGAGGTACAGTCAGCCTGCGTGATAATAATTGAGTATCTATCTGACGGTGAGATGGCAGCCCCGGTCTAGAAACTCAATAATAACGGCCGAGAGGATTTCTAGTGCTGATCACACGACACCTCATAAACTGCAGTGGTCGCTAGGTAGGCCCTTTGCGATGTTGGGCCATGAGCCTTAGTTACTTTTTTGTTTTTTCAGGTGCGCCTCTGTGGATTAGTTGTCAGCGTGATTAGCTGCAGCCCCCGAATACCCTGGTTCAATTCCCGGATCTGCCTGGCCGAGGCGGCAAAGGTATGCTCGGTTCAACCTGAAGGATGTGGGCTCGATCCCCCGTCAGAAATCGAAAAATTTAAGAAACAAGATTTCAAATTCCGACGTTGCAAAGAGCCTTGAGATTCTCTCAGCCTATACAAAAAATGAGTAGCAGGTTAATTCGTGGGACAAGGGCGGCCGGGCGTATAGCTAACCACTCTACCCCATCAAGTGCCAAGGTTACGGTTAATGGAAGTCTTTATCTTCTACCTCCACAAGGGTCTCCACAGCCTGTGCAAAGATGACCTTGATTTATTAAGGATGAGACTGAAACAAAACGAATCCATTATTTTCTAGCCGAAAACAGAGAATATGGTGCACTAGTAATATCACAACTTACCAGAAACAGGCTGAAACATTTTTCTTCCTTTGCCAATATTGTCACTGAATATTTTAGTTCATTAAAATTACAACAGATTCTAGAGAAAGCTCTAAAAACGAAACATGTTTTAGCTGAGGAGGTTATAAATTTGACTAAAATAATATTGTTGAGGTAGGGAATTCCAATTCCTCTTCATATAATTTGCACCAACCTTAGACATATCAACTTTCTCCCACTCATCAGAAAGCTAGGCACCATGGTCCCTTATCGACAGTTGAAGACGTGCATTGTAATCAGAACGGTTTGTGCTGTCTCATGATTTTAACATATGAGCTTACACTTCACACAAAAACATTCATTGACCAGTCACCAGTTAAAACCCAACCTGACCTGTGTTAGCACTCGAAGTCATGTCAATATTAGTGCAAGTACTTGGCAAGCATTGTAATGAACCGCGGAAGTTAAAGGCAGTAGAAATTACTGTTTACGAACCGCGTGTGATGCTTGCTTATCAAACATTGACTCGGATAACTCTGCCCACCTAAGCGCAGTGCAGTGTAATGACTAACTTGAAGCTAGGATAGCAGATCACATCATTGATAATGTTTGAAATGGAGAGGTTTCCAAACCCAGAAGCTTGTCAATGACGCAGTCATTTCATTCTTCATTTTAAGTCGTAATTATATATCAATAGCGTATGGCCACCGGAGAGGCCCGTTGCAAATATTTCGAGCTGATGTCCATGGAAGACATGAACGCCTGTGAGGATGGGACCAAGCCCGGTGAATTAACCAGTGATGGTTAAAATCCACGACCGTTCGGAAATCGAACACAGGGCCCGTTGGACCAAGAACCGTCGTGTTACTCAGTTAGACAAGGAGCCGGATGCAATGATAATAACGGCTAACTTTATAACGTAGCTGCCAGCGAGCCGACTACCTTTCAGCAGATAATCCATGTAAACTACGAACAACAAGGTTGAAGGATTACAGCCTTGTATAACCGCTGTAAGTACCCTGAACCAAGAACTCATTCTACCATCAATTCTCACTGTAACCCATTTGTCAGCATAAATGCCTTTGATTGATTTTAATAATCGACCCTTAATCCCATAGTCCCCTAGTATGGCGAACATCTTCTCCCTCGGTACCCTGCAATATACTTTCTCTAGATCTACAAAACGTAAACATAACTGTCTATTCCTCTCGCAGCATTTCTCAATTACCTGGCACACACTGAAAATCTGATCCTGACAGCCCCTCTGTGATTTAAAGATAAAAATTTCATTGTTCCGTATTGAAATTATTGATGTTAAAAATTAAATAATTGAAAAGGAGGTTCAACCACACTGGGTTTCATCCAACTTCCTCTCAACGACTGGTCGCACCCTCCATTCCAAGATGCCAGTGAGTACTTTGCCTGCTATACTAATCAATGAGATACCTCATTGTTGTTGCAATCCTTCCTGTTCCTTTGCTTATTGATAGGTGCAATTACTGATTTTGTCCAATCTGAAGGTACCTTACCAACACTCCATGCTAATTTTATTACCCTATGAACCCATTTCATTCCTGCCTTCCCACTATACTTCACTATTTCAGGCCTAATTTAATCTATCCCTTACGGAGTGTATTTGCAACCTTTCCCACTTCTTCAAGCGTAATTTCACCAACATCGTTTTCCTCCTCCCCATGAGCTCGGTTGTTCGCGACACCACCAACAATATGTCATTTTACGTTGAGAAGATTTACAAAATAATCCCTCCACCTGTGCAGTGATTCCCTGGAATCTATAATGAGTTCACTTTAATTACGCAAAACACCGTTCATTTTCTTTTTCCCTCCCTTTATACCGTCCAGAACGTTTCCCTGCTGCTTGACCGAGCCTTTCTAGGTTATTACCAAAATCTTCCCGTGACTTCTTTTTGGATTCAACAACTATATTTTACGTTCTGTTTCTTTTATCTACGTACAATTTTCTGTCTGCATTGACCCTTGTTAGGAGCCATTTCTGATAAGCCTTCTTTCTACGTTGACAAGCTCCTCTCACTTCATCATTCCACGAAGGTTTTTGCTTTTTCCCATCTTAACACACATTTTTTTCCTGGGCATTCCCTTGCTGCTTCCACAACAGCATCCCTGTATGCCACCAATTCTCTTTCTATATACTGGACCTGTTTACTGTCCACTATTCGAAACTTCTCACTAATCCTATTCATGTACTTCTGTGTAATTTCTTCATCCTGGATGTTTTCTCTCCTTATTTGTTTGCAGGCAGATTTAATTTTCTCTACCCTAGGCCTAGAGATACTGAGTTCACTACGGATCAGATAGTGGTCTGTATCATCGAAAAATCCCCGGAAAACCTGCACATTCCTAACAGATTTCCTGAATTCGAAGTCGTTTAAGATATAGTCTGTTATAGATCTGGTACGCCTAACCTCCCACGTGTAACGGCAAATGGTCTCATGCTTGAAGAATTCGTAACTGCTAAAACCATACTAGCACAGATGTCCAGCAAACGCTTCCCATTTCTATCAGCTTCCATATCTTCCCCACATTTACCAATCAGCCTTTCGTATCCTTCAGTTGTATTTCCAACTCTCGCATTGAAATCTCCCATTAGCACAATCCTATCCTTGCTGTTAACCCTGACTACGATGTCACTCAATGCTTCATAAAACTTGTCAACTTCATCCTCATCTGCACCCTCACATGGTGAATACACTGGAACAATTCTCGTCCTAATTCTTCCAACTGCTAAATCTACCCACATCATTCGCTCATTTACGTGCCCAACAGAAACTATATTGCGTGCAATAGTATTCCTGATGAACAGCACTACCCCATACTCTGCCCTTCCCTTTATAACACCCGTCAAGTACACTTTATAATTTCTTATCTCTTCCTCGTTATCTACCCTTACCTAAATACCACTTACTCCTAGCAAATCCAGATGCATCCTCTTGCTGACTCAGCCATTTCTACTTTCTTTCTTCCATAAGCCCCATTAATATTGATATTTCCTCATCGAATTCCATTTCCTTCTCCAAGTTGTTTCCAAGAAGTCCCTCGGCTGCCAAATGGGAGTGGGACTCTGTTACTCCAATAGGTCCGAGGCTTGCTTAAATTGTTCTGAGCTCGGTAAATTCATGAAGCAGGATCCTACCCTACTTACACATAGTCCAAATAATGATCTTTCCTCTAACGGGTTAGGGACCACGGTGGATTGTATGGTCCTAGCCGCCTGAGCACAAGGAGAGCCATGTAACAGAAGATGCCCACTCTCATTCAATAGCAACTGGTATCCCGACTGTTAAGACCGCTTAGGCCACTCAGCCGTTGCCCATGGTTCACGAACTAGGACGTGACTACAGTAACCCACATAATGAACCATTATTATTATTATTATTATTATTATTATTATTATTATTATTATTATTATTATTATTATTATTATTATTAAATTTGAGGTTATTGGAGGGGGAGGTTATGAAACTGAATAACGGACTAGGCCATAGGGGATAAGTGAAGTAGAGGCAGACCCAGACTCATTTGTAATGATTAGATCATCAGAGATATGGAATTAAAGTTGTCACGGTGCATGAAGATTTTTGCAACAGAGTTTTACTTCCATATTTCGGTCTTCTGGATCAGACTTCGTTTCTTACGAACTCCCTTTAGAATCCGATCGTTCCTTTTTCTTTTTTTCCAACTAGTTCGTGTCACTCTTCTCCACATCCACATATCAGTTGCTTACAATGTTTGTATTTCGAGTTTCTAGGCAAATGGCCTCTTTTTCTCTTCATGGATGCCGTACTTTCATTGACACTGCTGAAGATTCTTTTGCAAAATAAAGCTGGCTTATTTGCCAAACAGTTTAATTTCCTATCTTCATTTCTGACTGAGATTTCTTAATATATTTACATGTTGTCTGTGACTATATTACTTAACTAGCCCTGCTTTGCAGCATTGAAATTCATTGCCCGGTACTAGACTGCATTATGCATCATCAACCATTGTTGCAGCACCGCGGCTAACACTAATTTGATTGCCTTAATTATTGTGTCTCCATGTATTCTTATTCTGGAACTTTCTACCAGCTCATGATAATGATAATTATGGAACTTCATTTGAACTTTACCTTCGCAATGAAGTGCTTCAATGAAGCCATGAACACTTGTTGAGTGTATTTCACGCTTTCTTGAATCTGTAAATATTTGTTTGGTATGTGCATGCTTGCGTGTGATGTCACTCCTACTTCTCACTTCCCATTCTCACGACTCATTTCACACTTTCTCTACTTCTAATCTTTCTCTCTTATTTTTCACTACTATTACTTGATCTTATTTCATCTTCATTACTAAGTTATCCTTACTCTAGAAACGGCCGTAGCCGTGTTGAAACACCGGACCCCGTGATTTTCCGAAGTTAAGCAACATTGGGCGTGGTCGAGAAGTGGGTGGGTTTCCACGCAGTGTTGGTTGGAGGGGTGGGATAAGGGAGTGGAGGAGCAGAAGGAACTGGCCACTCTACCGCACGTAAACTCCGGCTCAGGCACACCTCTGCGGAGGTTCGGACCTGCCTTCGGGCAGAACACACCCTTACCTTACCTTACTCTAGGAATTAGGGAATGTGAATTAGTTGTATGTTCGAAGGATAATTCTTGGAAACTTTTCATACATTTTTGGGTATCAGCGATAAAGTTTTTAATATTCTTACCGATCAAGCACTTATGTTGTGTAATTTAAAAAATCTGATCAAAAATTCTGTAAAAAGTGATAACGCACTTGAAGTCAATTGTAGTCTGCTAACCTACGCCACTTTTCGAATTCTGTCTACTGAGAACGATATGTCTGTACTCCATTAATAGAGTAATCTTTATATTTGTGATTAATCAACTTCCTTTATATCCTTGCTTCTACGCCAACTAAAACATCAATACAATATTCCTTGTGAATTGTAAACATAATACGCCTCCACTTTGTTCATTTAATATGTGTTCAAGGAATCTTTATTTGATTTTTAACACTACGTCATATACCTCCACTGCGGATTCCTTTAATTCTGCTTGAAGCCTTTAAATCTTACGATGACGAATATAAGACCAAGTGTGACTACTCAGCCATTATAGCATGGTAGCTTGTGGTACCGCCACTGCAAGCGATTATATCCAACATGTGCTCCAGTAGTTCCGGAAAGCCGGGTGTAGAAACGTGTGGAGAGGTTACTGTGCGAAATATTTCAGTGAATAGGTTGAATTTTCTTTGCTTTCAGTTCCTAAACTCAGTTCACTTGTGCTGTGTACTTCAAGCATGTATCTTATTAATTGCTCAGCATGTCGTACTGTTTTGTGCCTGGCTGTAAGTCAGGCTATTGTAGAGTAGTTTTTTACCACTGAAGGATAGAAACCAATTTGAAAAATGGGCCAGAGCTATTCCACGAAAGTATACCGAGTTAAAGCCTAATAGCAGACTTTGTCATGTTCATTTCTCTGATGATTTTATAACAAAATCAGATAATTTTATAGTGAATGGTGAAAAAGAGGATATCTCTCGTGTGAGATGGAAATTGCATCCAGGAGCAGTGCCTCACATTTTCCCTAATTTGCTGAAATACCGTTAAAGTGAGTTTATGTCCCGTGAAGCTCCCAACAGGATGAAGAACCTAGACACCATCAGAAAAAGACGAAAGAAGATTGAAGACGGGAGTGCAGTAGCAAATTGGAAATTAAAAGGCCAGGCTAATGTTGATAAAAATTTGGGTCATTCTAGTTGCCGAAAAGACAATATTATCGCTATTTATCTGTATATGTATACTCCAGCAACCTGTGCTTTCAGCAACATGTGATGAAAGCAGCAGTTCTTATTTCCATGTATGATTGTTTCCAATGAAGCGTGCCATGGTATTTTAGATGTAATCTCTCATTGTTTTTTAAATGACAGCGTATATACTTATCAGTTACGGAGTAATACGTTTCCTCAGGCATCATTCCTAAGACCAGCTGATCGGTACTGTGGAGCTTGCCCACTCTAGCGCTGCCTGGCGGAGCGCGCCTGAACTCGAGGAGTCCTCACACTTGTTTTTATATTCGTCATGATTAAAGCCCGGATTTTTATGCAGTAACAGGTTAGATTGCAAACTAATTTGGTTTGTAGGAAGTGTCAGCTACCCGCTCTTCCATAATGTAGGAAGAGTAACATAAGTTATAGGGGTTCTGATGGGACGTACCCCTACGTTTTATGCAAACCCCATAGCACAATCGTTGTGAAGGTAGACTACACTTGCTACTCGCTTCAGTAAGTTTGCATTCTAACCTATTAATGCATAAAAATCCGCGCTCTAGTCATGATCATACTTTGTGACTGCCTGCGCACGTCTACGGCAAACCATCCGGATGGGTTACGGGAAGTTGTGAGTGAAGTGTATTATTCTTGTAATGTGATTTTTGTAATATGCACAAGTATCATCTAGCCCTTATGCCGTTATTGAGGTGAGTTGCATAAATTTGTAAGGTTCTCAGAGTTCAGATCGCTAATGTTAATGCAGATCTCACTGCAGGAGGACCGTTGTGCAGGTGGCGGACACTTGTGCCTTGGTTAAGTACGTTTGCATTCTAAACTACTAGTGCCTCAAAATGCCATCCCTACATATAAATATCAGGCGTCAATCCTTCCAATCGATTCCCATTCTTTTCATTATTTCAAAAATCTATTTCTGGTCGACGTCTTCGAAGGCATTTTCTAGATCATTGAAGGTTCCTTAACATTTCTATTCCGTACACAACACCCATAAAGAAGTTACAATGCCACCTGCATATTCTATTGAAATGAATTGTTATTGAAGTGCGAAAATGTTTTTCTTTTTTTGTAATCCAGTGTTAATCTGACTATTGCCTGGTAAGTTTATTATGCTGCTTTTTTGTTAATTCTCTGATACGATCATGAACATACAGTATATATAGTTTATTTACAACACAATAGCGCAATTTATTGATATTTTTAATATTCTCTCCAACTGAATACAAATTTGCAATTCTAGTGCGCGTAAATCAAATATAAAGCAAAAATGCACAATTAAAAATTAAATCTATTTAACATTAAATACTGTAATGCACAGCGATCAGTGAATAATAATAATAATAATAGTAATAATAATAATAATAATAATAATAATAATAATAATAATAATAATATATTATAATGTCCTGCTAATGCCGGAAACTTTGTAAGCTGCCGAAACGTTGGATCTAACAATCATGGGATTATTAGATGAACTGTAAAAGAAGGAAGAAATAGTTTGAGGAAGAATCTGGGACCTCAGTATCATGATTGAAAACGAGGACTAAGACCTAACTTCGAAACGAATGATCCTGACCCATTTTCAGGTGTGAAATATTGTCCTCAGGTGGAACACTGAAATCCCTTCATATACGGCGAAGGTGGGTATAAGGTGGCAAGATATCTAGAATTGAAACCAGACGAATGATGTTAATGTTGGATGGTGTCCGAATGGAAGGAAACATTGAACGGTTGTGTTTCCAGATCGAGGAAGAAAGAAAATAAGCGTCTGAATAAATGAATACTGATGTAACATTAGAGCCAATAAAGGAAGAAAGTAAATTTAAGTTCACCGTCCTGATATCGTTACTCTGAGGTCGAATAGTGGCTCGTATCGAAATTTTTATTATCATTTCTTTCTTGATTCGTTATGTCCAGCTCAGGAGCGCTTGTTAACATATTCGCACTTTTGTGGTTTTCTTCTTCTCTTCCCAATATCTCTTCACATCTCACTGTGTTCCTTTTACGTTGTATTTTTTTTAAATTATTATTTCCGCTCTGGGATGTAGTGGTTAGTGTGAATAGCTGCTAAGCCCGGGTTCGATTCCCGGACCTGCCATGAAATTTGTAAAGTTGTATGTCGTCTGGAACAGGGCTCACTCACCTTAGGGATGTTAGCTGTGTATTGGGTATTCGATTCCCATCTCATCCATTTTAGGAGTGTTTTTCCGTGGTTTCCCACATCTTCTCCAAGCAAATACCAGAATGGTACCTAAATTAAGGCCACAGCAGCTTCCTTCCCTATTCTTTGTCTATTCCTTCCAACTTTCTCATCCCCCACAATGTCCCTGTTCAGCATTGCAGGTGTGGCCAACTGCGCGCGTCACTTGTCCTCATCACCAATTGTATCCCGACCAAATGTTTCACGCTCCTAGGCAATGCCCTGCATCCTTCGCTGAGTCCGTGGGGAAACCCCTAGAGAATAAACGGATTACATAAAAAATAATTAAGTAATAATATTAATAATGATGACGTGAGGCCTCTAGATAGGCGGAATGCAGTTCTTTCGAGTCGACGCTCTGTGTACCTAACGTGTACCCTAATGTTGAGAATTCAAAAACACCCAGCCACCGCGCCTGGGGAATAACCAAAAAATGTTCAAATAACTGACTCGGCTGGGACTCCAATATGGAACCCATTGGACAAAAGACCAGGATGTTAACCATTTAGCCATGTAGCCGGACATACATTCTTGTTCTCGTCCCAAGGTGGTGCAGCTCTTTTCAGGTAAAACCCCAATAGAAGTGAGCTCCATGTACCATTTTATCCACATATGAACCTCCCCACCAATTTAAATTTCTGTTTGTACCGGGAATCGAAACCAGACCTCCGAGGACTACAATTAATAGTGCTACCCATTACGCTATACTGCCGGAATGTAGACTGACACACAAGATTCTCACCCACATAGAACACCTAAAAAATATTCCATGGGTACTGGAAGTGAAGAAGGATCTGGAAAAAGCCCAGATGAACTCAACTGACACCGCGGGCAGAAACATCTACAGGAAAAAAATTAATGGATGGAAAGTGCAACCAGAGAACGAATTGAAAAAGAAGACTGGAGAAAAGTGGACAGAAGAAGGAAAAAGGATCCACGGAGAAAGGATGAGAGCTCTTTGGCAACTCAGAAAACAGAATCGTTAGAGCTTTGTGTGATCCATTGGGTCCATACTCACATAATAATAATAATAATAATAATAATAATAATAATAATAATAATAATAATAATGCTTCATTCTGGGAGGTTTGATTACCGTAGAAGCTTAGTTGCTTGCTTTCCAAACGGACGACCCGGCTTTGAATCCGGGTTTTATCGCAGGTAGAATACTTTTACCTCCAAATCTAAATCGAAAATAAGTCTAAGGGAGAGACATCGCCTGTCGACATGAAAGTAACTGGACAACATACCTAGCACGAAGTATTTTAGCGCTATTTTTTCTTATTTTGGGTAACTTCATTGTTATGTAGGTACCTTATAATAGTACATTTTGAAATATTTACGATGTGTGCCTTATACACTGGAAATGGGCGACGGAAAGCACTAATAAGAAACATTTCCAGTTCATTAAGGCATTAATTAAAATCAGTGTTGAGAGAAAGCCATGTATGACATTTCTGCTACTTATTTAACTTTGTACTAACATATGGAAATGAGAAACAATGGAAAACAATTCTGCGGGCTGATGAAAGTGGGATTCAACTCCACACTGTCATAAACGCAAGTTCACAGCCATTTGACCCGTACCACGTAGCCATATCTCTCAGTAGCACATATAGCATATAAGCACATTAAAAACATGTAAAACACATTGCAACATTATAACATATATCATTGCATTCCGAAATCATCTGTTAAATTACGTAGAGTGGTAATGAAATGGAAATAGCGTATGGCTTTTAGTGCCGGGAGTGTCCGAGGACAAGTTCGGCTCGCCAGGTGCAGGACTTTTGAATTGACACCCGTAGGTGACCTACGCGTCATGATGAGGATGAAATGATGATGAAGACGACACATACACCCAGCCCCCGTGCCAGCGAAATTAACCAATTAAGGTTAAAATTCCCGACCCTGCCGGGAATCGAACTCGGGACCCCTGTGACCAAAGGCCAGCACGCTAACCATTTAGCCATGGAGCCGGACTGTAGAGTGGTGTTGTTTCTTGTATGAACTGTAGTAACTCTGCCTACGTAGCATATCTCTATAATCGCGAGAAAATCACAATGATGATAAATATATTATCTTAGAGACAGCACCAAATGCTTGGGCTAGATGCAAAGAAACTCCTTCGCAGACATTTCTGCCTTTCTTGCTCCTCAAAGCGTAAGAGTGCTTAACTCAGCGGAAATACTGTAACTTAGACGAGCAGAGTTAGTGATTAATATATACTCTAGCTGGTCGTACTAGGCAAGAAGGACAGAGAAATTTGTCAAGAATGAAAATAATAGTGAATAGGAAAAGAAACTCGCTTCTCAACTGGAGAAATATGGTATTTGTGAAAACTGTCCAAGGATTTGCTTCTCAGAATAGAGGAATATTTTTTTTATAGAGACCCATCTTCACGTGGAGGGAATTGACAAATTACCATCTCGGTGGAGAAGCTTCAAGAATTGAAGACCTCCCCGGAATTAGGATGTAACCAAAAATCAGTCATTTTTCAGGAGAGAAGAAAATTATTTTGGGGGTTTATTTCATGGTTCGTACTATTTGAATCAAATGCATATGTAAGTGTACAAATTAGTTCATCTACTGAAAATAATATTTTATTTTTATAACTAGGGTCGGTAGTTTTAGGGAATGATAGGTTTGAATGCAAACTTACTTAGGCGAGTAACAAGTACACTCTACCCTTTACCGAGCTCGATAGCTGCAGTCGCTTAAGTGCGGCCAGTATCCAGTAATCGGGAGATAGTTGGTTCGAACCCCACTGTCGGCAGCCCTGATGATGGTTTTCCGTTGTTTCCCATTTTTGCACCAGGCAAATGCTGGGGCTGTACCTTAATTAAGGCCACGGCCGCTTCCTTCTCATTCCTAGGCCTTTCCCATCCCATCGTCGCGATAAGACATATCTGTGTCGGTGCGACGTAAAGCAAATAGCAAAAAAAAAAAAACTGTACCCTTTACAGCGTTTATGCTATAAGATCTGCATAGATATTACGGAAACGGCCTATAAAACTCCTAGAATTTATGTTACTTTTGCTAAATTATGGAAGAACGGGTTGCACGACACTTTCTACTAACCAAATTAATATGCATTCTACCGAGATCGATAGCTGCAGTCGCTTAAGTGCGGCCAGTATCCAGTATTCGGGAGATAGTGGGTTCGAATCCCACTGTCGGCAGCCCTGAAGATGTTTTTCCGTGGTTTCCCATTTTCACACCACCAAATGCTGGGGCTGTACCTTAATTAAGGCCACGGACGCTTCCTTCCCACTCCTAGCCCTTTCCTGTCCCATCGTCGCCATAAGACCTACCTGTGTCGGTGCGGCGTAAAGCAACTTGCAAAAAAAAGTTTGCATTCTGATCTATTACTGCCTAAGAAACCTATGTCTACTTATAATTTAAGGTTTCAAAAATAATGTATGAATTGGAAGTGACAGAATGGAAAATAATCTGCAGATACGCGGCATGCTTTTTTAAATAAGTACCGCTTTTTAACAGCTTGGTAGTCGTTCAAAGCATGCGTTCTCAGTACGTGCACATGTAGGCTAGCCACGAACGCCATTACGGAAGCATTCGCCCATATTTAAAGTTTGTTTGGGCGAACTAAAAATTCCTCTGACAATCAACGGTCCCGCCGAGTGTTAAATACGCGCTGTGATTCGTTTACCAAATGGAAAAGGTGGGAAAGCTGTTGAAATTCATCGGCGGTTTAGTGAAGTGTATGGAGAACACACTATCAGCGAAGAAATGGTAAGAAACTGGGTTAGAGCATTTAATGAACGCCGTACTAATGTCCACGACTAGAAGCGTAGTGGGCGACCGTCTGTCATTACTATACCTCGGACTTTTAGCTGGTAATAGGTTAGAATGCAAAGTAATTTGGTTTGTAGGAAGTGTTATGAAACCCGTTGTACCATAATGTAGGAAGAGTAGAATAAATTCAAGGAGTTCTATAGGCTGTACCCCTAATATCTATGCAAACCTCATAGCATAACCGTTGTACAGTGTAGGGTATACTTGTTACCGGCTTAAGTAAGTTTGCATTCTAACCTATCAGCACCTAATAATCCAGACTCTAGTCATTACTGAAGACATGGTGCAAAAAGTTGATGCAAAGGTTCGAGAAAACAGACGCGTTAGGATTTCATCATTCAGTTATGAGTTGCCCGAAATTTCAAGGAGTGTTCTTCATCAAATTGTGACAGGACGCCTAGATTATCGGAAGTTGTGCTCACGAAATCGGAAACAAACGGTATGGCATCCTCACAAGGGGGATTGTTTTGCTTCATGACAATGCACGACCTCATATGGCTAATCGAAACCGAGACGTCATTTCTTTATTTGGTTTGGAACAATTTGATCATTCTCCGTATCATGACCTAGTGACTACCAATTGTTCCTGCACATGAAAAAGCATTTAGGAAGACAAAGCCACGACGATATGACGACCTACAAATGACAGCGTGGTAGTGGCTGACACATTAGATATCTACGAGGATATGACAAGTACCTTCATATTCTTGGAACTTACGTTGGGAATTAGTTTAAGGTACAGGCTTTCATGTACGCAGAAGAATTATTCAAACAATTGCATCACTTTTTTCTGTATCAAAACGGTACTTAATTAAAAAACGCTCATATGTCCTTTTCTTTTTTGCTATTGGCTTTACGTCGCACCGACACAGGTTAGTCTTTTGGCGACGATGGGACAGGAAAGGGCTAGGACTGGAAAGGAAGTGGCCGTGGCCTTAATTAAGGTACAGCCCCAGCATTTGCCTGGTGTGAAAATGGGAAACACTCGTATGTCTTACGTTTGTATGTAACACAAGAAAAATGCTGTACATGATGCTGGAACACGAATGATAGAAAATAATATTAGTGCAATATTAAAAATAACAACATTAATAACAATAATATCAAGAAAATATTACAAAATATTGATGTGTTTCGCGTATGGCTTTAATTTAAATTATCTATTTCATCTGGTTATGAACCAACACAAATACTGTCCACCATCTTCGCTGATGTTCCACCCTTACACCATGGAGTGCAAAGTTCTGCTGGCTGTAAAACAGCTTGAAGTTCAAGTGCAATACATAAGACTACACCACAGCATAGAAGTGTTTACACCGAAATCTCACTTATCAAAAAAATTGGTTACATTCTTATTCCGGGGTTGTTTTCAACTACAGATTGACATGGGCATACTCGTTGAGAAAATATAGTGGGTACAAAATAGAAATTGTTACTTGAGTCTACCTGGCCAAGTGACCAGGTGATAGAAGCGCTGGTCCTCTGAGTCTAGGTTGGCGGGTTGGATCCCAGCTTAGTTCGGTGTATTTTATGGTGCTACGACAAGTGCTCAATTTCCGTAAATAGAGGACAAATTATGGCATCATAATGTAGCAAAAGTTTTCGTATGCCTAATTCATTCTTGCATATGATTAATATCTAGATTTGTTTTGTTCTGGACATCATAGTTTCTAAATTACAGTTTTGGCCGATTTTGGCGTTGTCTACTGGTTGTGCGTGGAAACACAGGTGTCGAACCAGTCTCAAGCTGTAGTATCCTATAAATCATAGTTCTAATCTTAGGGAAAGTTCTTTGTATAGGCCACGGCCGCCATCCCTCTCACCTTCTCCGCACATCTCCTACTCCGATACAAATTTCGTGGCCTGAGAGACGGCGTCACCCTCTAGAAGGCCCGCCTCCCCCTTCAGAGGATGAATGAAAAAAATTAGTAGTGGTAGTACTAGTTTGCTGCTGCAGATTAGGCTTTGACCTACAAGTGGCCACAACTGGACGATGATCTTCACTTAGACAGACCAACCAAGCCCAGGATGGGTGGTCATGACTGTACCGTGGCTCGACACCTTTACCTTTGGGAGACGAAGAGGGACTGGTCCCCACGATCGGCTGTTCTGAGAATGGTTTTCCAGGGTACTCCACCCTCCTGCACTAAAACTCATGTCGCGATATTTGCTAGTGTACGCCTCAGCCGTCAAATCCTAACATTCCTCAGATAATTCCATCACCGCCGCAAATCATCTGGCCTGAGAGACGGCGTCACCGTCTAAGAGGCCCGCCTCCCGATTCAGGGTGAAAAGGACCGGTGGCCATGCCTCTGTCGTGGCTCTACTTCTCTGTATTAGTGAGATGAAGAGGGGCTGATCCCCACCATCGGTTGTCGTGAGAACGTTTTTTCGTGGTTTTCCATTCGCCTGCACTAAGGCGATTGCCGGGACTGTTCCTAGTATAGATCACGGCCACCAGCCCTATCTCCTTCACCGTACATCTTAAAAAATTCACATCTCCGTAGCCTCAGAGAAGGGATCACCTCCTAAGAGTCCCGCTGTACCCCTTCAAGGTACGGATCAAAACGATTCTAGTAATCCTACGGAAGAACGAAGGTGTTGAAAGAACTACCATTAATCAGTAATGGAAAATACGTTTATTAACACTCGACAACATGGCTCAATTATAGTGAGCAATTTTCCCCGGGAAAAAAGATATATTGGAACGGTCAAAATGCATTTCATATTTCAATGTTCTTAGCTCCTCATACGAAATTAACCGAAACCTACCGAGTAATAACCAGTGAGTCTAGCCCTCAAGAAAATTCGCACATATAATATATCCTTCCTCTCGGATACTTTTCCCAGTATGCCTGTCCCTCTTTTGACCTCCGTACTATCTCATTCAGCAGGTTTAAGCTGTCATTGATTGTTAGTCCAGGATATTCTAATTCGCATTGGATTTAACGTAAGCCGATGCAGCGGGAACTTGATCCTATTGAACTGTAACTCGGACAGCACGACGCATTGTTCACGACTAATCTCACAACGTAATAAAGTACGGCTTTGCAGACTAGTTTGCCTTTGACAATCTGTCATTGCAATGCTGGAGGCAATTTCCATCCTTTCCTCCCTCTGTCAGGAGAGAATCAACCGAAGGACGAAGCTTTCTGTACAAGGCTTCTGCGTCCGGCTTTATGGTCATCAATTGGGGATCAGAGGCTCGATCCCCAGGTCTGTAATCAGGAAGGGAATGTTCCTTTCACATTAGCAAAGCCTTGAAATGTCAACTGGATGCAGTTTCTAACCAATCTCATGCCACATAATCATTGTTTGTATCGCAGTTAGCCTTCAAGCATTTACGGTGGCTGATTGGTATTAAACGTGATACCACATCCAGAGTGATGATCATGTTTATGACATTCACATCTGCATGAACTTGTGCGCGATGCAGCATTAAATAATGAAATGATGGGGTGTTTATCGATCAAAACGCCCACGGGCATCATAACCAGAGCCGGGATTTTTATGCAATAGTAGATTATAATGTAAACATATTTGATGCGTAGCCGCTGTACGAATGTATATGGAGATTTGAGTAAATATGATGGTTCTAGGCGGCCATATCCCCAACGTTTATGCCGATCTCATAGAGGAACAATTATGCAGGGAAGAATATAATACCTACTCCCTTCAAAGAACTGTGTTCTAAACATTTAATAATTTAAAATTATAGACTCTAATTAAAACTGACCACGGATGTTTTAAGCAATAATACTGTTCTGTTTGTCTCCCACTCCTTTTCAATGTGTGCATAGAACGGGCGGTTAAGGAAATCAAAGAGGCATTTGAAATGGGAATCAGCAATCCAAGAAGGGGAAATCATGAGATTGCTGATGAAGTTGTCATTTTATTTGAGTCTGCAGAAGATCAGGAGAAACTGCAGAATGTTCAAGGAAAAGGAATACAAGAAGGAAGTAAATAATCTGAAAGCAAAAGTAATAGAGAGCAGTCAAACGAAGTCAGGTGATCCAGGAAATATTAGATTAGGAAATAACGACTTAACCCTTAAATGCACAGCATTGCATATGTGCATAGGAGAATATACTAGCCTGTTATATCTGCACTATGATTTTACAAGTGTTCATTTACTTCTGCCTTGCAGACGAGGTCGCTAGCGTAGTAAAAAGTATGACTTTTCTTAGTAGGTAATCTTCTGGAGTAAAGTGTAAACATTAAACAGTTCTTCTCCTTCTTTTGCTATCACTTTTCCTACACCTGTGGGGTCTCGGGTGCGAACTGTGTCTCACATATGATTTGGCCCTGTTTTATGACCGGATGCCCTTCCTGACGCCAACCTTATATGAAAGATGTAATCACTATCGCGTGTTTCTGTGGTGGTTGGTAGTGTAGTGTGTTGTCTGAATATGAACAGGAAAGTGTTGGAACAAACGCAAACTCCCAGTCCCCAAGCCACAATAATTAATCAAACACGATTAAAATCCCCACCCCGCCGAGAATCGAACCCGGGACCCTCTGAACAGACGACATCAACGCTGATCATTCAGCCATTGAGTCGGACATAAACATTAAACAGTTAAGGTAAAACAATTAAAATGTTGTTTACCTCGGAGAATTCGTGAGCAAGGACATCCGTAAGATTGAAGTCCGGCAGTAGCTACAGTAATCGTACAGCTTTGCATATACCAATGCGTAAAACATTCAATATTCTTAACATTTTGACTAATGCATTGAAAGTTATATATACATTTTGACAAATAATTTTTTAATATTTTTCTGGTAACAATCTATTATTTTTGGACTGAATAACCATCACATTTAAAAGAAAGAATAAATTGCGTATTGAAGGTTTAAAGGAGTAGATGAATGTTGTTACTGGGCATTGAAATAACTAACCATGGCAGAAGTAAGGAGGACATAAAACGCAGACTAGCACAAGCCAGGAAGACCTTTCTTGAAAACGGAATTTTCTTTCTTCGAACATTGATATAGGAATTAGTTTTAAGGAACTGCATGGAAGAAAAACATGGACGATAATTATTCAGAAAAAAGAGAATAGTAGTTTTGAAATGTGGTGTTAAAAATGCTAAAGTTGAGATGGGTAGCTCGAATAACGAATGAAGATATACAGAATCGAATTGGTGAATGGAGATCGATTCGGACAAATTTGACGGGAAGAAGAGATAGAATGATAAGACACAACTTAAGACACCCAGAACTTGTTAATTTGGTTTATGAGAGAAGTGTAGGTCGTAACAATTCTATTGGTAGACCGAGGTATGAATGCAACAAGCAGATTAGAACAGATGTAGTAGTTATGTAGAAAAATTTTTTTAGCACAGGATAGGATGGCATGGAGAGCTGCATCAAACCAGTCCATGGACTGATGATTTAAAACATACTGTACGTTATGATGCAACATAACTTAGTTATCACGAGATGTAGTATATCCATCTCTTCCGAAATGTAGCGAAATTAACATAAACTCTGAGGGTTCTTATGGGCCTTACCCCTAATTTTAATGCGAAATTCATAGCATAACCGCTTTGCAAGCTAGAGAAGACTTGTCGCTCGCTTCAGTAAATCTGCATTCGAACCTATCACAGGGAGGAATTTTGACATTAATTACAACTATACATCTGTAACAGAGTGATCGGAAATAAATAAGCAATCTCACCAAGATGTGAAAGTTTACATCGAAATAAGCGTAATTAAAACAGAAATAGATGTATTATCTCTATATTTCTACGTCGATGAAATTGATTTTCATATTATTGTTTGTATGCGTTTGTTCAGTCATAGTATGTAAACTTATTTACAGTTATTAGTAAACCTTATCTTTTACGATCTGACATTTTTACATTATTTTCATATGCGTTAGAAATCATTCTTAACAACATACATTTGGACGTCAATAAAATACTACTCCAGACGACGACTACCTACGTTAATGAAGGCATGACATTAGTGTAGTAGATTCCATTGCATTCTTTCAGAGATCGCTGGCGTGTTTTTAAATCTCATCACCGATGGCTAAAATCTTCATAACTAAAGGTGTTGCTCGTTTTACGTCGCACAAGCTATTTTACTGTTTACTGAGACTTTGAGATGCAGGACGTTCGCGCACGGGATCACATTAACGTGTCTTTAAATTAATGTTCACGAGGCTGGCCTATTTGAGCGATTTTAAATACGACCTGACTTAGCTGGGATCGGCCTGCCGACATGGGTTCATGCAGCTAAAGTGCACAAGGGAAGGGAGTTATGTATATCCTCTCAAGTGGCTGAGCCACTCGAAACTGCAATCGGGACAATGAGTTTCTTAAAGACATTTAAGCACTCCAGGCTTTTCCGGTCGTGAAATGACTAGTGCTGCAGCCACGCGTGGCAACGAACTCTTCAGATGGAATTAACGTCACTCGTCCTCAAGATGCCGCCGACTATTGCACCGTTCACTTACTACTGTAATACTCCTTTCTAAGCACATACGGTGAAAGTGCAAACACTTGAATAATTGCTTCCTTTCAACTATTTCCAACATCAGTAAAGTTGGAATTCAAGAGGAGAAATTGGGGAAAATACTCACGTATAGGAAGAGAAATTTGAAAAAATTCCCACTTCTTTCATATAATTTAAGAAAAAACTACGTGCACAAACGATAGAGAATCAATAACAATAACAATAATAATAATAATAATAATAATAATAATAATAATAATAATAATAATAATAATAATGTTATTTGCTTTACGTCCCACTAACTACTCTTTTACGGTTTTCGGAGACGCCGAGGTGTCGGAATTTAGTCCCGCAGGAGTTCTCTTACGTGCCAGTAAATCTACCGACACGGGGCTGACGTATTTGAGCACCTTCAAATACCACATGACTGAGTCAGGATCGAACCTGCCAAGTTGGGGTCAGAAGGCCAGCGCCTCAACCGTCTGAGCCACTCAGCCCGGCGATAGAGAATCTGTCACGTGAGTGACTGACCTAAATACCTGTCAGTGGCGACTGACTAATACAGTTGGTGTTACGTATTCAAAATACTATTGTACGTGGGTGGAGTGGCGCTATTATGTGTTTATCGCAGTTGGTAGACGACAGCGGGATGGACAGCATGCATATCAGTTGACCAAATGCAGTCATCACATGAGCTTTACATTACCGTCGGGACAAGATGAATTTCAGAGAAGAGTGTATGAATGCTATAAATACGGCATCCACAGGGCGAACTCACAACGTAATGTTCGATCATTCAGGGGTTAGCGACGCTAGAACAAAATGGGCACTGTATCACCAAGGACTGACCTACCGACGGACTGAGCCACTATAGATTTAACACCCTGCTGTACTTTGTGACAGCCCACCGGAGGTAAAAAGAAAGGAGAAGTTTGTGGCATGGTTGAATGAAATCATATTTTGAGCACATAATATGAATAACTCCGTTATTAGTTGACCCAAAATTTTTAGGCAATAATAGATTTACCATGCTCAATAGCTGTAGTCTCTTAAGTGCGGCTAGTATCCAATATTCGGGAGATGGTGGGTTCGAATCCCACTGTCGGCAGCCTTGAGGATGGTTTCCGTGGATTCTCATTTTCACATCAGGCAACTGCTGGGACTGTACCTTAATTAAGGCTACGGCTGCTTCCTTCCCACTCCTATCCATTCCCTGTCCCATCGTCGCCATAAGATCTGTCTGTGTCGGTTATAAAGAAAAATTTTAAAAAGGGGAAAATGCAAACTAACTAGTGGGGACGAAAGTTCAATCGTATTGAGGTTTAGAACGCCTGGAAGGTATGCATTTCATCTTAACGCTGTTGACGGACAAGTTGCCGCCCTAACACCTAGCCCCTCCAGTGCAAGGACACTCTGTTTTGTTGCTCTAGAGCGGGTTTTCGCCCACCCATGATGAATATTCCAGCTGTGTGGATTTCAGAGTGAACGGACTTGTCCCCACCAGATAATTTGGTTATTCGTTAATGTAGCTAGAGTAAGAAACATTCTACAGGTTCTGATAGGCCGTACCCCTACTGCTCATGCGAAACTTTCAGCACAGCCGTTGTGCAGGTAGTTGTGTATTTATTCAATTTGCTTTACGCCACACCGACACAGTGGTCTTATGCTGATGATGGGATAGGAAAGAGCTGGGAATAGGTAGGAAGCGATCGTGGCCTTAACTAAGGAACAACCCCAGCAGTTTTATGGTGTGAAAAATTGGGAAGCCACAGAAAACCATCTGCAGGGCTGCCGACAGTGGGGTTCAACCTTACCTCCCGAATGCAAGCTGATAGCTACTTAACTCAAACCACGCGACCACTTCTGTATATATATTACTCGGTTCAGTAGGTTTAATTTTAAAGTGTGACGGCTAGAAGTCCGGGATCGGGTTATTAGTCATTTCTAGGAATAGCGCATATTGTCTTACGAACCCTTCTACACCATTTAAGAACACGAACACAGAACGGCAATATCTGCCACGGATCTGGAAATACTACTTGAGGTTAACATTTCTATCTCCTCCTCATGTACGAGGTACACCCGAAGATCTTCAGATATTCACAGCCAGGTAGCGCTATGGAATGGTATTTTGTTAGCACCTGGGAAATTCGCTCCATATTTCTGAACTGCGTATGACGATGTACAGACAAAACTATTGTAATTATATAAATGTAATTGTAGCAGAAATGAAAAGATAAATTTCAATTCTTTTCGCATCATATCTCAAGAGTAACAGGGAATAACTGACAAAATAATGCTGTTGGCAAACATGTTTCCAGTAGTGGATTATGAAAGACTTCCATACCCTTACTGTTGCCGCTAACATTCTATGTTATAGGAGTAATATTGCAGGGAACAGTATGAGACGAATAATGAGGGTCTTTGGTAAATAACTATACTGTTCAAACGGATTTACACCTTAAGCTCTTGTGAAATATGTTGATGGAAAGGATATTGAACCAATTGTGCACATCAATGAGAAGAAGATTTTCTCTGTAGCACAGAGTGATGATTGGAGCTTTAAGTCTCTGTGTTCGTTGCAAACAATGGATGAAATGATCAGTACTTACTCAGTATAAATTCCCAATTTTAATATATTTGTTATCAGTTTATGCATGTGACAACTCTTAGTACTTAAGAAATATATATGCTTCCTTGAAACTTAGATACCAGTATAAATCAAGCACGAAGAATACAAGACAGGTAAAATATTGTTCAATAACGACTAGTATAACTAGTAACAATCTTAATAGAGAGCAGGTGGTAGGAATTTTGTCTCTCAGAAATTCATTAACATGCCAGAGGCAAACGACACGAGGCTGTCGTGTTTTAACACCCTCAAATACCACGAACCTCAGCCCGTGTCACTACCTTGGCTACGGGTGGCTAGCCGACAATGCCATTAAGGTTGACTTTTGTCATGTAAAGCCATGAAAATAAAAGGTGAGATACTAGAGAGTGGGATACAATCTCAAACACCAAACATTACAGTTTTAATTCATTTTACTTCTGTGTCATTTTAGAGAACTTTTTCAGATAAACTGCTTTAGCAATATACCTGAAAAAGTAGATTGCCAAAGATTCTCCTTATGCATTGAAGAGGAAATCTTTTTTTTTTTTTTTTTCGCAAGTTGCTTTACGTCGCACCGATACAGTTAAGTTTATGGCGACAATGGGACAGGAAAGGGATAGAAGTGGGAAGGAAGCGGCCGTTACCTTATTTAAGGTACAGCCCCAGAATTTTCTTGGTGTGAAGATGGGAAACTACGGGAAAACATCTTGAGGGCTGCCGGCAGTGGGGCTCAAACCCACTATCTCCCGATTACTGGATGCTGGCCGCACTTAAGTAACTACAGCTATCGAGCTCGGAAACGAACTGATTGAGTTATCAGTGCAGGACTGATCAAGTTATGTATGCTTGCATTCAGATAATGATGCGTTTAAACCTCAACGTTAGTAATTCTGAAGATGATATGATGAGCAGAGGCTGAATGTTGTTAAAATCAACCACACGATTTTTCTTCTTCTGTTAATTTACGGAAGAACAGTGTCAAGAGGTCATTTTGGTGTATCTCTGCATTTACTGTCATCTCGAAAATAATAGACCCAATTATTCGTATTGAATTAACAGCACACCAAACACCAATCTTCCTGTCATAATGAAGAACTTCATAAACACCATTACAAATTTCTACACACCAATAGAGAGAGTAATGACTGTTCACACAACCATTAATATGCAACTAGAAATTTTACATACTAAAATGCGGTGTTGCAATTATAACTGTGTCTCAGCATGTTAACAGCTGATATTTAGACTGGCGATTGATGCTTGCCAGGTCGAACACGTGAAAGCTGTCTACAAAGACAAGAGCTATGAGCGTGCCTCCCGTACTGGAGCTTACGTATAGGAGAGTAAAAACCGCGCTTCGAAGGTCTTAGTTCATATAAGAGAGCCTGTACTTTAAATATCATCCTACTGTATTCAGAAGAACATCTTGTCGCAGGTAGAACTAACCATCAGCACCAACCTACGACTGATTCGCTCAGACTTTCACCCGACCAACTTCCGCACTTCCCGCTAGCAGTCAACACATGAAAGAAATCCGTAATTTTCCATCTGGTAATCTACAGTATTCTGGAACTTTCACCAATTACTATGTCACCATCTACCTTGTGCCTGATCGATCTAGAAACTAGGTGTTGCATTGTGGAGGCGATTTGGGGTGACGTATTAAGGTCAGTACACACGCAACGACTTTACTGTGCCGATTGTAGCAAAGAAGACCGTTCAAACCAAATGAGCCCACATGGCACAGATTTCAGCCGAAATTTACCACTCAGTTTTGTGAAAATAATAATATAGCAAGGTTTACTCTGATCAATTTTTCGCACAGTTTTATCTTACAAAAAGTCCGAATTAAAGTTTATTTCTATTCATCCATGGTATTTGTAGACTCCTTTGGAATTTTATGATCACTTAAAGTCAGAGAAAGTCAAACACCATAAGGTCGACTTATAAAATTCTTTGTCTCCAGCGCCAGAACGAATTGAATTATTTAATTTTCCCAAGATGTTTCGGCGGACAGTCCTATGAGAATTTCATTGTGACCACTTCTCGGTTCGCAGCGTGATCAAGCTCTTTGTACTTCAACACAAAAGCGTCATAAGCATGATTCTTTTGTCCCGGACGCTATACAAATTTTATTTAATACGTCACAAGCATGGAACGCCCTTGTATAACTCAATTAACTCCGAAAGAAACTCACATGTACATTGAAGAATGTCTGCTATACACTGATTGGCCAAAAGTTATGTGAAGACACTGAATGTGATGTTAATAACGAGACGCTCCTCCGTGAGCCATCAAAACGGTAACAATACGGCGAGGCATCGACTCTGCAAAGTGTGTAATTGTTCTGAAGGGATCTTCACCCACGCATCTTGCACTGCTACGCACAATATATTGGTCTTATGTAGTTGGTGCGGTGTTCATGGAGCGTCCACCACCATCAACAGCATCCCATAAATGCTCGTTTGGATCCATATTGGGGGGATCTGAAGGGCCAATCCATGGTCGTAACTCCACTAGAGTGCTCCTTCAACCACCTGCGTGCCACCACAGAGCAGTGACATGGCCCATTGCACTGTTGAAACTTGGCATCTCCATCAGGGTACTATATGGCCAGAATGGGATGCAGATGATCTGGAAGAATGTCCACATAGCGTGTACCTGTCAGCGCTCGCTGAATCCGACAATGGAGCCTGATTGTGACCACGAGAACGCCACGCAGACCAGAACAGAGCCTCCTCCCACCCAGACACAAACTTGTTGACACGCAGGATCCATAGCTTCATGGGGCATAGGCCACATTCTTGCACGCCCATCAGCTCCATACAACTGGAACTGGGGTTCATCGGTCCACAGCATACGTTGCCACTCTTCCATGGTCCATTGCCGATGTTTGAGCGCCCATGCTCGTTGTTGAGCTCTGTGTCGAGGTGTCAGCAAGGGGACACGAATCGGGTGTCGGCTGGTGAAGTCTGTGCGGTGCAGTTGCCTCCTTAGATTCCTGGTAAAAAAGATTTCCTGACTCCCAGCATTCGGTCGGGTGGTGATCTGACTCACAGTAGCCCGTCGAGCGCCCAGTATGGTTCTGAGGATGTAAAATGATTTCCATTCGTTAAACACTAGTGGTTTTCCGGTGCGATGATTTACGCGGGTGGTAACATTCTCTCTGCGATGTTGAAGATCTAACCTCGACACTTTTAACCTCGAAAAGCCGAATTCGCGTGTAATTTTCGCAATGTTCCGTGCGCCGATGATCATCCCACGTTCAAAGTCGGTTGACTCTCGATGTGTTGCCATCTTCACGACACTGGTGTCTGTGACAGACTGCTCAGCTACGCCGCGGTTAGTCGCAACGCTCAGGACTCATACACGACACATTTTCTAATGGGACACCCCTTCCCATACCTTTTGGCCACTCAATGTAGTTAAATAATCTGATAGTTTTGATAAACAAAAGCAAGCAAATTGAATAAGATTTGTGGCGATGTTTGAAATGGAGCGTCCACATGTGACGACTTTTCTGTGGTTGATGTAGACATTTTTATGCTCTTGGTGTCTAACCTCAAACGCCTACCGCTAATCCCTGCGCAGTTCTTAGTTTTCCACTCCACACGCAACGACTTGTCTGCAAGATCTAACTTGTGCAGACATTTTCACAGATACGTCCTGCGGGTGGACCTACCTTTGGACACCTCGTCCTCCGCAACTCAATAGTTTACTGGCCTAGTACTGTTTCTAGTGAGGAGGACGGCAGATGGAACTTCTTCATCGAGAAGGTACGGTCTTATCACAAGTACGGAAGCACTAACTTGTACGCCGTCATGAAATTACGCAGGAACAATCATGCTAATGCAGCTTGTTAAAATGGCATTGTCCAGGTGACCTGTTTATTCTATTCATATATATTCCGCGGGTATTACAATAAGCGGACAATGTGATTAGCTGGGGTCCAATCCATTTAATTTACAATAATGTTCTGAAAATTTGTTGATACTTAAAGTCAATTTAAGCGCGTGGTGCACTGGTTGAACTCTTGCCGTTTGGACGGGTTGTTTGATCCTCGAATCCCTAGATGGCAGCACTGGACTGCATATTTCTTTCAATACACGAGTGATTTCTCTTGGAATGATCTTTCAGTGAGATCGTTTAAAAAATACGCAGGCTCTTTGTGAGAATATAGAGATTGTGACACTCACCTTTTTGGGTTATTGCATATATTTTGTGTACAAATGTCATAAATGTATTTCTTATTCAATAAATTATGAAAAAATGTAATATATTTTTTATTTATGTGCTTTATTCCTTAGAGCTGCAATGAGGAGCAAGTCCATCGAGAAGTTGCAAAAGGGGATAAGTCCAATATAATTTTTGATTTTTAGAGGAAAGTAATAATACACGATGTACGAAATTACACTCCCTTAGTGTACGTATTTTAAAGATTTATTAAGGAAAAGAGTATAATGAATCCAAATTCATCAGTCAAAAGGAGTTCTTTGCGTTTTTCTAACATTACGTCCTGAATGACATGGTCCTGTTTGCAAATGGATGTCAGTTCCTCATGATGCCTTGTACATGTCATTATAGTACACCATCCATTTTTTCGGTTTCGCTGTAATTGCGTAAGCTTTTGTGGTGCTATTTTAGAATTCGCTCAGCCCACGGGCTGAAGGAGTCGAAGATAGAAACCTGAATCTATATCTGAAAATTTTGGTTTCTCATTTTATTGCCGTGAAGGCTGAATATATAACAAGTCTATTAATATGTTATACAACGGTGCTATCTCCGCTCTTTGGCCATTGGCTTAAAGGGGGCTGGACAAGATGTAATCAATTAGTTATAAATTCACAAAAGAAGTTAGGAAGATAATAGAAGTAAACAAATTTCGATTTTACACTTAAGCATGAACATGTCGCTGTTACGTAAAGACGAAAGAGAAGATAGGTATCAAGCAGGGAAGTGTACTTTATGTGGCCAAGATAAGAAATTTCCATTGTTGTTAATGCTGCCTACCGGGCGAGTTGGCCGTGCGGTCAGGGACGCGCAGCTCTGAGCTTACATCTGGGGGATAGCGGGTTCGAACCCCACTGTCGGCAGCCCTGAAGATGGTTTTCCGGGGTTTGCCCATTTTCACACCAGGCAAATGCTGGGGTTGTACCTTAAATAAGGCCACGGCCGCTTCCTTCCCATTCCTACGCCCTTTCTCTCCTCTCGTCGCCATAAGACCTATGTTTGTCGGTGCGACGTAAAGCAAATAGCAGAAAAAGTACTGCCTTAGGTGTTGCAGGGAGGTGGTGGCACTATTGGTGCCTATTGCTTTGTTTTCATAAGGAATGTCTTCGTTCTTCATAATGAAGGGTATTCCTCATTACTGTGATATTGGATACAGCGTCCTTGGAATAGGTTCGGATTGAGGAAAGTTTATTCCACTGAAGCTGAACTTGTAGCATTTCAGCAATTTATAGCAGAAATCCTAGATTCGGGAGGCTAAATGGACTGTATTGCGATTGACCTATCCAAGGTATTCGACAGGGTAGGTCATGGGAGACTAATGGCATAAATCAGTGCTATTGGACTGCACAAAAGAGTGATTGAATGGGTGGTTATATTTCCAGATAATGGAACTCAGGGAATTAGAGTAGGTGAAGCAATATGTGATCATGTGACCATTAAGAGGGGAATTTCTCAAGGCAAGAATATTGGACCTTCATGTTTTCTAATATATATAAATTATATTAGTAAAACACTGAAATCATAGGTAAGGCCTATTGCTGATGAAGTTATACTGTGTAGAGTAATAAGTAAGTTACAAGATTGTGAACAGCTGCAAAAATACTTCGACAATGTAGGGGAGAAGGACAGTCTGCAATGGTATGTTGATAAACGGGGTTAAATGTCAGGTTGTGAGTTTCACTAACAGGCAAAGTTCTCTTAGTTTTAATTACTGCATTGATGGGGTGAGAGTTCCTTATGGGGATCATTGTGAGTATCTAGCTGTTAATATAACGAAAGATCTGCATTGGGGTAATCACACAAACGGTATTGTAAATAAAGGTTACAGGTCTCTGCACATTCGCCGTACTGACAACACGACACCTCGTAATCTGCAGGCCTTCGGGCTGCGCAGCGGTCGCTTGGTAGTCCAAGGACCTTCAAGGGCTGTAGTGCCATGAGGTTTGGTTTGGTTTTGATCTCTGCACGTGGTTATGAAGGTATTTAGGGGTTGTAGTAAAGATGTAAATGAGAGGGCATATAAGTCTCTAGTAAGACCCTAACTAACGTATGGTTCCAGTGTATGGGACCCTCAGCAAGATTACTTGATTCGAGAACTGTAAAATATCCAAAATAAAAGCAGTATTATTTATTCTGTGTGATTTCCGACAAAAGAGTAGCGTTACGAATATATCGCAAAGTTTGGACTAAGAGGACCTTGGAGAAAGGAGACGTGCTGCTCGACTGAGCGGTGTGTTCCGAGCTGTCGGTGCCTGGAATAACATTAGTAGACGAATAAGTCTGTGTGGTGTTTTCGAAAGTAGTAAAGAACATAATATGAAGATAAAGTTGGAATTCAAGAGGACAAATTGCGGCAAACATTCGTTTATAGAAAGAGGAATAATTTTCCATGGAATTTCCGAATTCTTTGCGATTATTTAAGAAAAGACTAGATAAACAACAGGGAGGGAATCTGACACGTGGGCAGCTGGCCTAAATTCAGATCAACGAGAGCACAATGGATGTGTGCGATATGAACTATTTAACTTTGTTGGCATGGTCTTTTCCTGAATTCCGAGTTACTTACAACCCATTAAATGCCCTCCATGAAATACTATATATTTCACAATGGAGCTGCTTGAAAATTACCTTAAAAACCCTCCCTCATAATAATGACAGAAATACTCGATTATTAAGTATCACCCTCATAGCTTTACCTGCGAATCGATCCGTCGTCTATGACAACTCCTTCGCTGTTTACTCTACTGTGATTGGAATCGAAATATGAGAACTGTTAAGAGCAGTAATATATTTAAAGCTTCTACGTTGGAGTTCTCGTGTAGCTGAGATTTAGTGAACTTATGAATAATTTACAGACATTAAAACATTTAATTTATTTAAAAAATATCACTCACTAACTGATGTTAAATTCACACAAACAAATTCATAATTTAAACTTCATGTTTTCTTTTTCTTCTTCTTATAATTAGCATTTGATTTACGTAGCACCGACACACACAGCTCTTATGCGGACGATGGGAGACGAAAGGAGTAGGAGCGGTAAGGAAGCGGCCGTTGTCTTAATTAAGGTACAGCCCCAGCATTTTCCTGGTGTAAAATTGGGAAAACCAGGAAAACCATCTTCACAACTGCCGACAGTAGGATTTGAGCCCAGTATCTCCCGATTGCAAGCTCCCAGCTACATGCCCCAAGCTAAGCGGTCACTCGGTCTTTATTATTATTATTATTATTATTATTATTATTATTATTATTATTATTATTATTACATATATAATCATTATAAATTATTATGCCTTTCAGCGTTCAGTCTGCAAGCCTCTGTGAATTTGCTAAACGTCGCCACAATCCTCTATTTTCAACTAGTGCTGTGGCCTCACTTAGTTCTATACCTCTTATCTTTAACTCGTTAGAAACTGAGTCTAACCATCGTCGTCTTGGTCTACCTCTACTTCTCTTACCCTCCATAACAGAGTCCGTTATTCTCCTAGGTAACCTATCCTCCTCCTTTCGCCTCACATGACCCCACCAGTGAGGCCGGTTTATGCGTACACCTTCATCCATCGATTTGATTCCTAAATTAGCCTTTATATCCTAATTCCGACTACCCTTCTGCCATTGGTCCCACCTATTTGTACCAGCAATAATTTTCGCTACTTTCATGTCTGTTACTTCTAACTTATGAATAAGACATCCTGAGTTCACGCACCTTTCGCTCCCATAAAGTAAAGTTGGTCTGAAATTATTAATTATTTTAATTATTGACTGATATTTCATTTTTTTTTCATTTCTTCATTATTAATTACGTAAATGTAATCTGTTACACATAAATTTAGCAAACGCATTTAGTTTAATATTTTTATTATACGTTATATTATGCATTTCTTCTATGTCTAAATGAATTAAATACTATCAATTACTTATCGCCATACCAGTGATCGTATACCTAATTGGGAAAACTGTTGTTTTATTTTTTGTGGAAATAACATGTAGTCTTACATTTATCCGGTACACTGCTGCGGTCACGTTATTATTATTATTATTATTATTATTATTATTATTGCTATTATAATTATTATTCCATCCCTCAAATAAAAAAACCATCTACTTCCAATTCTTAGCCAGATATTTCCTGCATCGCGTGATTTAACTCTTCTGGAGAGATATTAAAGATTTATTTTCACCTTGCACTCCTTTTCCAGGACTGTGTCTGCGCAATTGTACAAATTGTCCTGAATGTCTGCCGAATCAAGTAAAATAACAATGTTATTCGCAAATAGCGGAGTACTTATTTCTTTACGAACTCTGTTTGAACAGTGTTTGGTAGTCCAAGCATTAATATAATTTTACAATATGATGGGATAAGCACAACATTGGGTATGCTATTCTGTGTGACCAATATTCCGCTAGAACACGAGCTACAAGTGTTACGTGCATCAATTCTCCTTTAGTGCATGATACGGGTCTCAAACTACACACACAGAGACGATCCATGTTTGCTCTTCGCCACATTCAAACAGTGAAGTGCCAAGCAAACCCCTCTATCTTCAAGTAGTTCATTGACCTATAAACAACCGAGCATAGCCTAGTAAAGGTTTCCCCTGTCCTTAACTTTCTTCGCTAACAGGAAACAGATGCTCGAGCTTGGATGAAATTTTTGACCGGATTCTGTGTCGCTCTCTTCGGTGGAATTAAGTTATTCTTGATTTGAGCTTTAGATTGGCTGCCATAAACCCAGATATAACATCGATTTATCTTGTATTAAAAACTGGGGCTATTTAGAGAAACTTCGTACATCCATCTTTCCAGATTCATGAACTGATTACAGATTATCCGAAATGTAAGGAATTCGTTAAGAAAAAGGCAGTGTGTTTTGCGGACGATCTTGTGACCTATCTATTGTATGGCTTTTAGTGCCGGGAGTGTCCGAGAGTATGTCCGGCTCGCCTGGTGCAGGCCATTCTATTTGACACCCATAGGCGACCTGCGCGTCTAGATGTGGTGTGATAATGATATAAGGAGAGGGAGAAACGCGGTGCCTGCTCGTAGCCTACTCCTGTCTAATAACACCAAGGGGTCTGCCCATAGGCTGGTTCGAGTTCTACTCAACCTACGTGATTACTGCCTATCTATCGGTGAGGTGGTAGCCCCGGTCTAGAACGCCAAGAATAACTGCCGAGGGGATTCGTCATGCTGACCATACGACCTCACAATCTGCAGGCCTTCGGTTTGAACAGCGGTCGCTTTGTAGGCCATGGCTCTTCGGGGCTGTTGCGGAATAGGGCTTGTTTTGGGTTTGTTTTTGGTCTGCTCAAAGTTTTACGTCGCCATCTGACGGACGAATCATCACCAACAACGTCATATGCCCTCATTCCATATGAGCACTGCGGAGAAGTTTGGAATTTAGTCCAGGCTTTTAGCACGCGATCTAGTGATTAGAAATTGTAAATCACCACCTCCCCTACCCTGCCAGCCAACATTCTGATCGTGAAATTTTTCGACCAACGGGGCTCGAACAGATTAACCAAAGTGTCAGACCATAAAGACGTGAACGCCTTAAAGTTCACGGCCGCCGGGCGGACTGGTCTTGTGATTATTGGGGAAGACCAAACACCTGCTTCCGTGGTAGTAACTATACTCACCAGAAAGGTCAAGTGCCATTATTATAATGAATGGTGGACTGTTTTCAGAGAACAAAGGGAAGAAACATATACGTAGGTACCAAGTTTATAAGTAATTGAATTTTAAGGAAAATGTAATTCTGGAAATACTGAAAGTAAGTTTCAATCAACTTAACATAACTTTTTTACTTCACCCACACCGACAGTCATTAGTAGGGATCAGAATTTTATCTAATTGCATATTTCTCTTGCGTATGTTTTGACACAATCTATAAAGTTTATTATTCTTATTGTGCATCCCCAGATGTCAAAACCTAATCTTATTTCATATAAAAACACGTATTTTCACAAAAAATTTATACAAATAAATATTTTAAGGAAATCCATAATACGCACATAAATCGGCAATATTTATTGCTCAATAAAATGAGCCTCCGCGGCTTAGGTGGCAGTGCACCGGCCTCTCACCGCTCGGTTCTGTGGTTCAAATCCCGGACACGTTTTTCTCCGGGTACTCCAGTTTCCCCTGTTATCTTTCATTCCAGCAACACGTTCCAATATCATTATATTCATCTGTCATTCATTAATCATTTCCTCAGAGGAGTGAGTCAGGCTTCGGCAGTCGGCGCAATTCCTATCCTCGCCACTAGATGGGGGCTTCATTCATTCCATTCCTGACCCGTTTGAATGAGTGGCAACAGGCTGTGGATTTTCATTTTCAAAACGAAAAATGCTTCTGTATTTAAAATGATGGTGTTATTCACGTTTTGCGTTCACGGTATTGGCTTTAACAGTGTATATAACGTCATTCTTCTGAAATATTGTGGCTACTTATGGACTTATCTCCGGAATTTGGAAGACTGGCTACGTCGTTACCTTTGGACAGTGATTTGATTTCCTACACAAGTTGTTCCCCCCCCCCCCTGGTTGAGTTCGCTAGCGTCCTAACTCGCTCGCATTTAAGTTTGCCCACTCCTATTTTGTTTATAGAATGTCAGTTAAAGGCAATCACGAAGAGATAATGTGACGGCGAATACCGTAGGTTGAACTATGCACCAAAATATTCCCCCAACGGAAGATGGTGGGATTGTTTCACTCGTAAGGTTAGTTGTTTGGATCCGTATATCATTCCCGCGGTCGTATGATTTTTCTGAATTTCTAAAATAGACATATTAATTCTTTTTTCTTTTTTACTGAAACAGTGATTCGCCGTAAATGTGTGTGTCAACCTGCAAAACAATGCCGATTACAAGATCACGTTTTTAACAATCCGTGGAGGGATTTTAAAAATATTTTCACTACCGATGGAAAAGTATTATTTTGTGAACCGTGTGGTAAAACAGGAAGTGCATATCAATGCTCTAAAGTAACTCAGCATTTGTGTGGAACTAAGCACATTGCTGCTGCTTTGCGTGTGTGCTCGCGGCAATTACAAATGAATGAACAACCTTCTTCAAATATAGGCCCATAAAAATGATCCCAGTGTTATTTAAATGCATGTAGAGCAATTATTTGCGCCGAGATTCATTTTAGCACAATAAATAATCTGAGATTGAGAAATGACCTTAAAAATACATTAATTTTGAGCCTCCAGATGAATCCACATTAAGGAAAAAACTACCTCCCAAAATGTTACGAAGAAATTTTACAAATAACTTGGGCAGTATGTGATAGCGAAAAAACTGTGGGTAGCATCGTTGAAACCAATTATTCAAGTGACAGAAAAGTAAGAAATATTGTAGTTGGTGTGTTGAATGACAAAACTACTTGTGAATAATAATGAAGGCTGTCTGAATTATTAGCTGATAATACTGTTGTATGAATAAAAGAACTTAAAATCACAGGAATAGAACCAGCTTTTGGGTGGTTAGGCCGTGTGCATTCTGCGGCCGTGAAAGCCTTTTTTTAATAAAAGAACTCTTAACAGTGTTTGACTTAACTCAGGCCCTGTAGTTGAAAGACCTCAACTCCTCACTCACTAGTTGCAAGACCATGGCAGGCAGTCCAAGTGGAAAGAAATGCCTGCTGCAAACCATGACACTGTAACTAGGTTATTTAATGTAAGCCATGCACATATTTAGCCAAAAGATGCATAATACGAGAACGTGTTGCCTCCACTTACTGATAGTGCGGCTTACATGAGAAAAGCAGGCGAAGTACTTTCTGTAAGCTTTCCGAAAACGACACAGGTAACATGCGTTAGTCATGCTATATACGGTTTGAAACTGTAAGGGCCTAGTATCCTAAAGACTGAGTGAATTGGCCGTTCAGTTATGGTCACGTAGCTGTGAGCTTGAATTCGGGGGATGGTAGGTTCGAATCCCATTGTCGGCTGCCCTGAAAATGATTTGCCGTGGTTTTCGTTTTTCACACCAGACACATGCTTGGGCTGTACCTTAAATAGGGCTACGGCTGCTGCCTTTCCAGTCTTCCCTTCTCCATCTTTCCGTTGCCAAAAACCTTCAATGTGTTCGTGTGACGATAAACCACAAGAAAGAAAAAAGTATCCTAAAGTGGGTCTAACAGAAAAAATGTATTTGTAAAAAGTGCACTCAAGAATTGATCTGTTTAAATAGAAAAACCCAGATCTTGCGTTCCCTCCCCTGCCTAATGCCACGCAGTGGGGTACCTGGCTTAGCGTTGTGGTGTACTATGCAGACAATTTCGAAATTTTGCTTCCGTTGTGAATGCACTTGAAAAAGACGACGGGTTTAACTGGAATTCTTGAAGAGTTATTGAAGGACAGTTCTTTGAAGAATAATTTGGCGTTTATATCTCCTAATCTTTCTTTTTTAAAGCCGTAGACATGCATGAAAAATCCACTAATCTGTTGACCAAAACAGTGAAGGAAGTACGTGCTGTTGAAAATAAACTAGCTTCACTGTGAAAATCAGCCTCGCAAGTAAATAGACTGTTAAAGGTCAGGAATCAAATTTAAACAAATTATAAACGTTATAAATTAGGAAAAGAGAGGGTTCTAAAAGTATGTGAAGCTTCTAGAGGACTGGAGGGTGAAATTGATGGCGTTAGTGTTGGTAACATTCCTCTGATTAAGTATGCACGCCTGACGTCCTGTGATGTGGTGCTATCTATTTCGCAGTATAATGCATTCTGTAGAGGTAATCAGCATGCATTTTTATGGTCATTTTGGAGATAACTTTTGTTGTCCACTGCAATTCTGAGACCAATTCTAGCAACTAATATTCCAGCTTGTGATAGGTGAGTACGAACTAGTACACATTTTTCAAAGATGGCAGGAAGTTTTTGTCATATTCAAACAAAACATACTTTTTTCCTGGTAAACACCATCATATCTACTCTGGTACGCCTAAACGTAGTATACCATACTGTAATTTTCCTTACACAGGCATCGATTTGCCTTAAGGAGCACCTTTGGTAGCAGAAAATTTTATCAAAATATACTTATTTAACTTCTTGTACCTCAGTGGTTATGTGATACTTGTTGTTGTTTGAGTCATAAGTCCATAGAGTGGTTTGATGCAGCTACCCTATCCTGTGCTAACCTTTTAATTTCTACGTAACTACTGCATCCTACATCTGCTCTAATCTGCTTGTCATATTCATACCTTGGTCTACCCCTACCGTTCTTACCACCTACACTTCCTTCAAAAACCAACTGAACAAGTCCTGGGTGTCTTAAGATGTGTCCTATCATTCTATCTCTTCTTCTAGTCAAATTTAGCCAAATCGATCTCCTCTCCCCAACTCGATTCAGTATCTCTTCATTCGTGATTCGATCTATCAATCTCACCTTCAGCATTCTTCTGTAACACCACATTTCAAAAGCTTCTATTCTCTTTCTTTCTGAGCTAGTTATCGTCCATGTTTCACTTCCATACAATGCCACGCTCCACACGAAAGTCTTCAAAAACATCTTCCTAATTCCGATATCAATGTTTGAAGTGAGCAAGTTTCTTTTCTTAAGAAAGCTCTTCCTTGCTTGTGCTAGTCTGCATTTTATATCCTCCTTACTTCTACCATCATTAGTTATTTTACTACCCAAGTAACAATATTCATCTACTTCCTTTGACTTCATTTCCTAATCTAATATTTCCTACATCACCTGCCTTCGTTCGACTGCACTCCATTACTATTGTTTCGGACTTATTTATTTTCATCTTGTACTCCTTACCCAAGACGTCGTCCATATCATTCAGCAGCTCCTCGAGATCTTCTGCAGTCTCAGATAAAATAACAATATCATCGGAAAATCTCAAGGTTTTGATTTCCTCTCCTTGGATTGTGATTCCTTTTCCAAATTCCTCTTTGATTTCCCTTACTGCCTGTTCTATGTAAACATTGAAAAGGAGAGGGGACAAACTTCAGCCTTGCCTCACTCCTTTCTGGATTGCTGCTTCTTTTTCAAAGCCCTCGATTCTTATCACTGCAGACTGATTTTTATACAGATTGTAGATAACTCTTCGTTCTCGGTATCAGATCCCAATCATCTTCAGAATCATAAATAGCCTGGTCCAATCAACATTATCTAATGCCTTTTCTAGATCTACGAATGCCATGTGCGTGGGCTTATCCTTTCTGATTCGATCCTCTAAGATCAGACGTAAAGTCAGGATTGCTTCACGTGTTCCTACATTTCTTCTGAAGCCAAATTGATCTTCTCCCAACTCAGCTTCAACTTGTTTTTCCATTCTTCTGTAAACAATACGTGTTAAATTTTGCAGGCATGAGATTCTAAACTAATGGTGCGATAGTTTTCACACCTGTCAGCACCGGCTTTCTTGGGAATAGGTATAACAACATTCTGTCGAAAATCGGATGGGACTCTTTCTGTCTCATACATCTTACACACTAAATGGAATAACCTTGCCATGCTAGTTTCTCCTAAGGTAGTTAGTAATTCAGAGGGAATGTCATCAATTCCAGGTGCCATGTTCCTATTTAGGTCGCTCACAGCTCTGTCAAACTGTGACCTCAAAATTGGGTCTCCCATTTCATCAGCATAAACAGTCTCTTCCTGTTCCAGAACCAAATTATCTACATCTTCACCTAGATGCAAGTGTTGGATATGTTCCTGCCATCTTTCTGCTTTGCCTTCTTTCCCTAGAAGTGGCTTTCCATCTGAGCTCTTAATATTCATACACCTAGATTTCCTTTCTCCAAAGTTTTCTTTGATTTTCCTATATGCAACATCTACCTTTCCTAGCACCATACAACCTTCGACATCCTTGCACTTCTCCTTCAGCCAGTCTTCCTTAGCTACCTTGCACTTTCTATCAACTTCATTCTTTAATCGCCTGTATTCCTTTCTGCCCTCTTCATTTCTAGCATTCTAGTATTTTCGTCGTTCTCCTGAGTTATCCACTGATTCTTAGTTGATCTTTTCTTCGTTCCTAACATTTCTTCAGTATCCTTGCTGACTTCATTTTTCACGACTATCCACTCTTCCTCTATTGTGTTTCCTTCAGCCTTTTCATTTAGTCCTTTTGCAACATGTTCCTCGAAATTATCCCTCACACTCTTTTCTTTCAACTTGTCATTGCATTCTTCCATTTAAAGCAGAATATTTTTTTAAAGTTTTCATCCGATATTTTTAGAATTTTACCATATAAAATAAATACTTTTTTCACATTTTTAGCACATAAAAATCCCTACTCTACCCAAAAGTAAGTTCATCATTATGAGATCTATATACATATATAATGAGCTTTGTCTGTATATTGCTCAGAATTTAAAAAACATTTTATTTCTGTATCAGTCGTGTCCACAGTAACTAGAAAATGCACTTTTTAATTTTCCGTCATGTCATGTCTGTCTGTCTGTCTGTCTGTCTGTCTGTCTGTCTGTCTGTCTGTCGTTCGGTCTGTGTGGGAATCACGAGAGAATAACTGAAGAGAATTTAATGAAAATCAGTATATAAATCCGGGGAATGATGCACTACAATCTAGGCTATAAATAATTTTATTCACGGTGAATGAAGTGGTAGTTTAGGGGATGATCTAAAATTTAATACTCAAATATCTATGTTATTAATGGTCCTATCGATAAATACGACATAACTAAAGTTATATAGATTTATTTTCCGGTCATTTATGTCTTATGCATTTTTGCCGTACCGGCTATAACAGAGATATTCGTGAATTTCGATTTTTGCTGCCAAGTCCATATCAACGCCGAACAACTAGAAAGTGGGTAAACAGAATATAATGAAAATCTTTATAAAAATTTACTCACACTGGATGGAATGGTAGTTTAAGGGAAGGTGATTAAAATTTATATTTTTAATACGCATGTTATTGGTCCTATAGAAATGTATTACAAGTCGTAACAAAAGTTATAGAGAATACAAGTTCCATTAATTTATGTCTGATAAAGTTTTACCTTAGAAGCCTCCGTGGCTCAGATGGCAGCGCACCGGCAATTCACTGCTGGATTCCGTAGTTCAAATCCCGGTCACTCCATGTGTTATTTGTGCTGGACAAAGCGGAGGCCGGCCAGGTTTTTCTCCGGGTACTCCGGTTTTCTCTGTCATATTTCATTCTAGCAACACTCTCCAAAATCATTTCATTTCATTTGTCAGTCATGAATCATCGCCTCAAAGGAGTGCGATAGGCTTCGGCAGGCGGCACAATTCCTATCCACGCCGCTAGATGGGAGCTTCATTCATTCAATTCCTGAGGCCGTCCGATGACTGGAAACAGGCTGTGTATTTCCACTGTCACAGTTAGGCCGTACCGATTGTGATAATAGAATAACGAACGTTTGTTGCTTAGTCCAAACAATGTCGAGCATTGCTAACATTGAAGTATTGTTTAATCGTGTTAACTGGCGATGGTCTTTGTCATTATTGTCTTACGGTGTAAAACCGCGTGGTCATCAGTCCGTGCCGACAATGAAGAATGTGAAGATGGTTACAAAAATGAAAAGAACCGTAAAGTTGCGATCGCTTGAAGAATAAGAAAAGAGGGAATCTTAAAAGTAGGAAGGATTGCCTTTACATTAAATACTCTAATATCCCAGAGTAGGAAGAAAATTAAATTTGAAGGCCTACAATATCGAAAGCTCACAATACTGATCACAATAACGAAATGACATTCTTTTGACCATTGCTGTGATGTGATTTGTCTCTTCTGCTGTCACTCATCTCCGATAGATGGGATTACTGCTGCGTCACTACTAAAACAGCCTGTAAGAGACATGAAAGAAGCGAGAATAATCGCTATTAAAAATAGGTGAGCGCAGTAGATAGAGGGTTCTTGAAATGAGAAGATAAGGGCTAAATTAGGAATGAACTCGATTGACGAGGCTGTACGCAAGAACTGGCTTCGGTGGTGGCGTAATGTGAGGCAAATGGAGGAGGATAGGTTACCTAGGAGATTAATTGTTTTCTTTATTTGCTATTATATTTTAAGTCTTCCCCTAAACTACCATTTAGAGTGAATAAAGTTATTTATAGCCTAGATTGGAGTGCACCATTCCTCGACTTTACATACCGATTTAAATTTTCATTTTCATTAAATTATATCTTCAGCCATTATCTCGTGATGCCTGTACATACATACATACACACAGATAGAGAGTCTACAAATGACGGAAAATTAAGAAGTGTATTTCCTTGTTCCTGTGAACACGATGGATGAATAAATGCAATTCTTTTTAATTTCTGGGCAATATACAGACAAAACTATTATTTTATATATATATATATATACGATATTGTACTTTTAAATGGATATCATTTAATATATATAAAACTAAACAATCCTTTTCGAACCCCTCCTTCCTGAAATATTGCCATGAAAACAGGCTTGGAGCCATTGATCGCGAAGAGATCACATTTATTGGATTACTTATAAAATACACACAAGATCACAAAAGCTACCACGAATGTTAGTACTGGGCACTAAATCCCGGATTTTTATCGCCCTGATTATAGGCTGCTCTCACCGAAATAGCGGAAAAATGGAAGGAGAGTTTTAGAAGATGGGCATCAATAACATAAATTTATAGGGAGTAGTCTGTGCTCATATGATAGGAGATTGACGTCGATAACGACGAGGAAAATATATTTTATTGGCCACGTCATTTCTCGGGGCTATATAAACATCTGCACTTCTGTACCCAATTGTTCGCAGCAAGAAAAATCGGTGAACCATTTGTGGATTTAATGTGACTAAATTTTCAAGAATCGAGGTAATAGTTGATCTACTTTCATAACATCAGATTTAATCAAATTCTCATTCCCACGTAGAGAGATTTTTAGGGACTTCTGAATTTATTTCGTCCAAATAATAATAATAATAATAATAATAATAATAATAATAATAATAATAATAATAATAATAATAGACTCTCAAAAACGCCTTCGCTTCGGTGGACAGAGAGACCTTGGAGAAGGTCACTAGAAAATTTGGAGTCCAAGCCAAATTGGCAAATGTAATCAAAGAGACCCTGACAGGTGCAAACTCCAGAGTGATTTTCATGGAGCATCAGTTGCAATCGTTTGAAATTAAGACAGGGGTGAGGCAGCATGCTGAACTATCCGTGCTCCTATTCAACTGCACCCTAGAGCAGATTGTGAGAATTTAGACCTCAGAAGTTGAACGCCAAGGGATGACGCTACTGTCTCGGAAGAAAAACTGGATGGATTAAAGTCAACTGCCCAGAGGTCGTAACCATCCAAATGAACCTCTCCGAGAAAACTGCCAGCCAAATAGGACTGAAGACCTCAAAAGAAAGGACCAAGTTCAAGACGACCACAAAATATGGAAGTCCCTCGAAACAGAGATAGAACGGATAGGTCAAAAATGTCATGTATCGTGGTGAGACCAGAACGAAGAAGGGACTAGGAAAAGCCGCACTGGAAGATTCAATGGACTGTGTACACAACCGATACAGAATTAGCATTCTTTTTTAATTCTGAACAATGTACAGACGAAACTCTCATTTTATATAGTACAGTAGATAGATAACTCAACTACCATGTCACAGTAGGCCTCATTATGGAGATAATGATTTTGGTTAAGAATCAACAGCTACACTGCTGATCACATGTAGTCACAGGAAATGTACAACAAAAAGGTAATTGGGTTGAATTAGTTATCTGAAAAATACTTCACTCCATTATAATTACGGTTATTACTTTTTCAGCAAGTAATGTTTAAAATTACAATTATAATTCCTTCACAGAAGGCCAGTCTCGAAATGACTGTCTGGCTTTTTTTTCGCATGGGACTAGAATGCTACAACAGTTTACAAGAAAACGATGTTATATCATTTTGTAATTTTCTGTTTAGCATCGACACATTAATTGGCTATTATAACTAAGACTGAACATGACACCATAGAACATTCAAAATAACATTTCCCTATAAACTGCCATTTGTGTTGTTTTTGTTTGGGTTATCAGTCCGCAGACTTGTTTGATGCAGCTTTCCATACCTCCCTATCCTATACTGTCCGACTCGCTGGCTGAACGGTCAGCGTACTGGCCTTCGGTTCAGAGGGTCCCGGGTTCGATTCCCGGCCGGGTCGGGGATTTTAACCTTAATTGGTTAATTCCAATGGCACGGGGGCTGGGTGTATGTGTTGTCTTCATCATCATTTCATCCTCATCACGACGCGCAGGTCACCTACGGGTGTCAAATAGAAAGACCTTCACCTGGCGAGCCGAACCCGTCCTGGGATATCCCGGCACTAAAAGCCATACGACATTTCATTTATCCTATACTAATCTGTTCATGTCTACATAACTGCTGGATCCTACATCTACCCTAATCTGCTTGTCGTATTCATACCTTGGTCTACCCCTCGCGTTCTTACCGTCTACACTTCCCTCAAAGACCAACTGAATAAGACCTCGATGTCTTAAGATTTGCCCTATCATTTTATACCTTCCTGTGGTCAAATTTCGCCAAATCGTTTTTCTCTCGCCGTTTCCATTCAGTAGCTCTTCATATATGATTCGATCTACCCATCTTAGCTTCAGCATTCTTCTGTAATACCACATTTCAAAGGCTTCAATTCTCATTCTTTCTTAGCTAGTTATCATCCATGTTTCACTTTCATACAATGCCACGCTCCAAAGGAATGTCTCCAGCAACATATTTCTAATTAATATATCAATGTTCGAGGTGAGAAATTTTCTTTTCTAAAGAAAGCTCTCCCTTTCTTGTGCTAGTCTGCATTTTATGCCCTTCTTACTTCTGCCATCGTTAGCTATTCTGCTACCCAACTTGCAATATTCATCTACTTCATTTCCTCATCTAATATTTACTGCATCACCTGACTTCGTTCGACTGCACGCCATTACCTTGGTTTTGGATTTATTTATTTTCATATTATACTCCTTCCCTAGGAGCCTCCGTAGCTCAGGTGGCAGCGCGTCGGCCTCTCACTGTTGGGTTCCGTGGTTCAAATCTCGGTCACTCCATGTGAGATTTGTGCTGGACAAAGCGGAGGCGGGACAGGGTTTTCTCCGGGTACTCCGGTTTTCTCTGTCATCTTTCATTCCAGTAACACTCTCCACTATCATTTCATTTCATCTGTCAGTCATTAATCATTGCCCCAGGAGTGCGACAGGCCTCTGCAGCCGGCACAATTCCTATCCTCGCCGCAAGAAGGGGGCTTCATTCATTACATCGATGACCCCGTCACTGGCTAGAAGAGGTAACCTTTCATTTTCATTCATACCTTTCCCAGGACTGTGTCCGTACCATTCAACATTTTATCCTGATCCTCTGCAGACTCAGATAAAATAACAATATCATCGGCAAATTTCAGGGTTTCGATTTCCTCTCCTTGGATTTTCACTCCGTTTCCCAAATTTCTCTTTGATTATCGTTATCGACTGTTGTATATAAACACTGAATAAAGAGTAAAACTGCATCCTTGTCTCACTCCTTTCCGGACTGCTGCTACTGCTTCTTTTTCACAGCCTTCGTTTATTATCGCTGAGCACTGAATTTCGTACAAATTGTAGCTATTTTTTCTTCTTTCTCGGTATTTGATCCCGATTATCTTCAGAACCAAATCAATTTGCTATATATTGAACCAAAATAATTGGTTCTTAAAATTTGTATAGCTAATCCTCTGTCTCTTGGGGGGAAATTATATATTTGTGTTTGCTAAAAATATCATGTACATTATCACTGTAAAGAATACCTGTGATTAATTTTAAAAATACTCTCTGCAGTGATGGATTTTGTGGTATACGTTTGATTACCGAGATTATAAAAAATGTTATAGATCTCTTCACATAGTTACAAGGGTATTTAGGGATAGTAGTAAGGATGTAAAGGAGAGGGTGTGTAAGTCTCTTATAAGACCCCAAACAAGAATATGGTTCCAGTGTATGGGACTCTCGCCAGGACTACTTGATACTAAAACTGGAAAATATTCAAAGGAAAGCAGCACGATGTTTTCTTGTGTTTTCCAATAAAGGAGTAGTGTTGCGAAAAAATTGCGAATTTTGGGTTTGGAAGACTTGAAGTAAGGAGACGAGCTGCTCGACTAAGTGGTATGTTACAAGCTGTCAGTGGAGAGAAATGGCGTGTATTGACGTTGGTGGCGTATAAGCTTGAAGGGAACTTTTAAATGTAGGAAAGATTATAATATAAAAATAAAGTTGGAATACAAAAGTAGTATAATTGGATGGTTCTGCCGCCGCCTCTTCCTCCGGGCTCCCAGGGGTCCCTCCGCTGACGGCGGGAAATTTGAATTTTGGCGGGAAATTTGAATTTTGGCGGGAAATTTGAATTTTGGCGCGCGATTTGAATTTGTAAACAAAGCCACGTGCTTTTTGACAGCTGTCATCGACAGCAACGCATCGCTAACCTCACTGCTGCCATCTGGACGGGCCTAAACCTCAGTGGTACCAACTTAACATAACTAGCGCGAGGTAAACAAAGCCACGTGTTTTTTGACAGCCACGTGCTTTTTGACAGACAACAACGCATCGCTAACCTCACTGCTGCCATCTTGACGGGCCTAAACCTCAGTGGTACCAACTTAACCTAACTAGCGCGAGATTTGAATAGGTAAACAAATCCACGTGCTTTTTGACAGCCACGTGCTTTTTGACAGACAACAACGTATCGCTAACCTCAGTGCAGCCATCTTGACGGACCTAAACCTTAGTGGTACCAACTTAACCTCACTAGCGCGAGATTTAAATTTGTAAACAAATCCACGTGCTTTTTGACAGCTGTCATCCGCCATCTTTAAACTACAGAGCACCGTGCAGCCCTCTTTATCGCAGTAGCTGCAAATTCGCCACCTGTCATCGGCAGTGCTGCCATCCTGGCGGGCCTAAACCTTAGTGCTACCAACCTAACCTCACTAGCGCGAGATAAACAAATCCACGTGCTTTTTTGACAGCTGTCATCCGCCATCTTTAATCTATAGAGCACAGTCCTGCCCCTCTTTAGCTACTTACCTTTGAAATGTGGTGGCGGATAATTTGAAAAATGCTTTTTGACAGCAGCCATCTTTGAGCACCGTGCTGCCCTCTTTAGCTAGATACCTTTGAAATGTGCTGGCAGACAATTCCACGTGACGGCAGCCATCTTTGAGCACAGTGCTGCCCTCTTTGTGGTGGCGGTAATTCCACGTGCTCTTGTTTGGAAACAAACTCACGTGCTTTTTTCTGACAGCTGTCATCCGCCATCTTGCATCACAAACCTCAGTGCTGCACTCTTTAGCTAGATACCTTTGAAATGTGGTGGCGGCAATTTGAAAAATTCTGCATTCTCTTGTTTGGAAACAAACCTATGCGCTTTTTGACAGCTATCATCCGCCATCTTTAATCTAGAGAGCACAGTGCTGCCCTCTTTTGCTACTTACCTTTGAAATGTGGTGGCGGTAAATTCTACGCGCTCTTGTTTGGAAACAAACCCATGTGCTTTTCTGACAGCTGTCAATCGCCATCTTTAATCCAGAGAGAACAGTGCTGCACTCTTTAGTTGAAATGTGGTGGCAGCATATTCCATGTGCTCTTCTTTGGAAACAAATCAACGTGCTTTTTGACAGCTGTCATCCGCCATCTTTAATCAACAGAGCACCGTGCTCCACTCTTTAGTTGAAATGTGGTGGCGGCAAATTCCACGTACTCTTGTTTGGAAACAAATTCTACGTGTTCTTCAGCTGTCATCCACCATCTTTAATCAAGAGAGCACCGTGCTGCCCTCTTTGTGGTGGCGGATAATTTGAAAAATTATTTTTGACAAGTAGCCATCTTTAATCCAGAGAGAACAGTGCTGCCCTGTTTAGCTACTTACCTTTGAGGTGGTTAATTTGAAAAATTATATTTGACAGGCTGTCATCTTTAATAAAAAGAGCATCGTGCTGCTATCTTGCGGGTAATTTTTACGTCACAGCTGTCATCCACCATCTTGCATTGATAACCTTAGTGCTGCCCTCTTTAGCTACTTACCTTTGAGGCGGACTATTTGAAAAACAACAGCCATCTTTGAGCACAGTGCTGCCCTCTTTGTGGTGGCGGTAAATTCTTTATGCTCTTGTTTGGAAACAAACTCACGTGCCTTTTTCTGACAGCTGTCATCCACCATCTTGCATCGCAAACCTCAGTGCTGCACACTTTAGTTGAAATGTGGTAGCGGATAATTTGAAAAATTCTTTTTTTGACACCAGCCATCTTTGAGCACCGTGCTGCTATCTTTATCGTAGTAGCGAGCAATTTAAAATCTAGATGCTTTTTTCTAACAGTTGTCATCCGCCATCTTTAACCTAGAGAGCACCGTGCTGCCCTCTTTGTGGTGGTGGTGGTTAATTCCACGTGCTTTACAAACCCACGTGCTTTTTGTCATCCGCCATCTTTAATCAAGTGAGCGCAGTGCCGCACTCTATGTAGTAGCGGATAATTTGAAAAAAATCTTTTTGACAAACAGCCATCTTTATTCAACACAGTTACCGCTATCTTACATCGCTTACCTCGGTGCTGCACTCTTTAGTTGAAATGCGGTGGCGGTAAATTCGAACAAGTTTAACCATACATCGGGGGAGCTAGAGTAAGCACGTGCTGCAGTGATGACGTCATCATGCATGTTTAGACTTGTCCGTTTTCTTAAGAGTAAGTCGGTATCTAGCTAAAGAGTGCAGCACTGAGGTCTATGATGCAAGATGGCGGATGACAGCTGTCAGAAAAAGGCACGTGAGTTTGTTTCCAAACAAGAGCATAAAGAATTTACCGCCACCACAAAGAGGGCAGCACTGTGCTCAAAGATGGCTGTTGTCACGTAGAATTGCCTGCCACCACAGGTATCTAGCTAAAGAGGGCAGCACTGTGTTCTATAGATTAAAGATGGTGGATGACAGCTGCACGTGGATTTGTTTATCTCGCGCTAGTGAGGTTAAGTTGGTAGCACTAAGGTTTAGGCCCGCCAAGATGGCAGCACTGCCGATGACAGGTGACGAATTTGCAGCTACTGCGATAAAGAGGGCTGCACGGTGCTCTGTAGTTTAAAGATGGCGGATGACAGCTGTCAAAAAAAGCACGTGGCTGTCAAAAACCACGTGGCTTTGTTTATCTCGCGCTTGTGAGGTTAAGTTGGTACTACTGAGGTTTAGGTCCGTCAAGATGGCAGCACTGCCGATGACAGGTGACGAATTTGCAGCTACTGCGATAAAGAGGGCAGCACGGTGCTCTGTAGTTTAAAGATGGTGGATGACAGCTGTTAAAAAAGCACGTGGCTTTGTTTATCTCGCGCTAGTTAGGTTAAGTTGGTAGCACTAAGGTTTAGGCCCGCCAAGATGGCAGCACTGCCGATGACAGGTGACGAATTTGCAGCTACTGCGATAAAGAGGGCTGCACGGTGCTCTGTAGTTTAAAGATGGCGGATGACAGCTGTCCAAAAAAGCACGTGGCTGTCAAAAACCACGTGGCTTTGTTTATCTCGCGCTTGTGAGGTTAAGTTGGTACTACTGAGGTTTAGGTCCGTCAAGATGGCAGCAGTGAGCTTAGCGATGCGTTATTGTATGTCAAAAAACACGTGGCATTATTTACCTCGCGCTAGTTAGGTTAAGTTATTACCACTGAGGTTTAGGCCCGTCAAGATGGCAGCAGTGAGGTTAGCGATGCGTTGTTGTCGATGACAGCTGTCAAAAAGCACGTGGCTTTGTTTACAAATTCAAATCGCGCGCCAAAATTCAAATTTCCCGCCAAAATTCAAATTTCCCGCCAAAATTCAAATTTTCCGCGGGAGGCGGAGGGACCCGTGGGAGCCCGGAGGTGGAGGCGGCGGCAGAACCATCCAATTATACTACTTACAAAAGGACAAATTGGGGTTAATATTAATTTATTGGACGAAGAACAAGGAATTGGAATAATTTATCAAGGGAACTATTCGAGGAGTTTCCAAGTATTTGACAATATTTCAGAAATATCTAGGAGTTTGCCACCCTGGCGACAGCACTAAATACAAATCATTGATGATTGATTGCCTTCGGTGAAGTTACTGGTTCTGCTATAGGAGAAATGAATATCTAATCATTATCATTACTAATTTTTTTCCTGTTTCTGCTCCAAAGTGATGGATCTGGTACATCGAAATTACTTCTCTCCCTCGAACCAGTAGCTGAAGTAACTCTAACCGGTGGGTGTACATCACACATTTTCAGTACCCGATGTATGTCACTCTGACACACGTATTATTCAGAGACTGCACATATCATACGTCAAAACATAATTGGACTATTTGAAATGTGGTTTGTATTTAAGCTCATTGTAGTATTATTTTAATTTTTAGCCCCTTTAAATGACACATCGGAAAATCAAAATTATGTTGTTTTTTTTTTGCTATTTGCTTTACGTCGCACCGACACAGATAGGTCTTATGGCGACGATGGGATAGGAAAGGCCTAGCAAGTGGAAGGAAGCGGCCGTGCCCTTAATTAAGGTACAGCCCCGGCATTTACCTGGTGTGAAAATGGGAAACCACGGAAACCATCTTCAGGGCTGCCGACAGTGGGGTTCCAACCTACTATCTCCCGAATATTGGATACCGGCCGCACTTAAGCGACTGCAGCTATCGAGCTCGGTCTTGTGGTTTATCGTCACACCAACACATTGAAGGATTTTGGCGACGAAAAGATGGAGAAGGGAAGACTGGGATGGCAGCAGGCGTAGCCCTGTTTAAGGTACAGCCCAAGCATGTGTCTGGTGTGAAAAACGAAAACCACGGCAAATCATTTTCAGGGCAGCCGACAGTGGGACTCGAACCCACTATCTCCCGATTACTGGATACTGGCCGCACTTAAGCGACTGCAGCTATCGAGCTCAATTTTTTTTAATTACACATCAAATATAAATGACTAATCTATTTTTTCTGAAACTTTATAAAATATACTTTTATGTAGACCGATTAATTCTGATGATAAAAATGCAAATTTTAAGTGAATAATGTTAATACTATAAGAATTATGCAACGAAAAGTGCGCTAATTGATGGAGCTCTATCTGGTGGGTGTGCACCACACATTTGCATTATCTGATGTATGTCACAACTATCAACTATCATCTAAATCAGACTCGTCAATTAAATTCACGGATGCATTTAATTCTGTTGCAACATCTTCCTCATTTAAATCCAAAAATGTAGCTATCGTGTGTGCATAACACGCAGTAAACAATAAAAGCAAGTCATAACAAAATGAACACGTGTTTTAAAGCTACCGAGCTCGATAGCTGCAGTCGCTTAAGTGCGCTCAGTATCCAGTATTCGGGAGATAGTAGGTTCGAACCCCACTGTCGGCAGCCCTGAAAATGGTTTTCCGTGGTTTCCCATTTTCACACCAGGCAAATGCTGGGGCTGTACCTTAATTAAGGCCACGGCCGCTTCCTTCCCAGTCCTAGCCCCTTCCTGTCCCATCGTCGCCGTAAGACCTATCTGTGTCGGTGCGACGTAAAGCCAATAGCAAAAAAAAAAAAAAAAGTTTTAAAGCTGTACGAATTGCGACCTTCATTTGTTTCAGAGATATCACACGTAAATAGAAGTATTGAACACCGAAACATTCCAAGAAAACATGCCTGATAAATGCTGCGATCTAATGGAAAACATTCACAACTTCTTCTACCTGCATTTACTGATAAAGCTGACCTGACGATATATCGTCAGCTACCGGTTCGAGGACCATGTTCGACGAAAGGGTTCAATGTATCATGTTAAAGAGGAGGGAACAATTTGTCAATCAAAATCCGGAATGTTATAGAATATAAAGATTACAGTTTTATTTCTAAGAGTAAATTACGAGTAACAATTACATTTTGTAAAATATTACGATTACAAGTGAAAGTTTCTAAAAAAATGTTTGTGACAAGTAATTTGATAACGATCACTTAATTATTTCTCAACACTGGTGATCGTAAGTGATCTGTTAAACTGTTAGTTCACTAGACCAGCGTTGGTGAAAGTAAATAAGAGTTACAAAACCAATAAATATTCGCTTCATCGATAAAAAAAATACCTCGTAACTCTTAATTTTGGCAGATACATGGTGGGAAGATAAGAACGATACGGTACCTCCTTGACAGCGCCTGAGTTATCTGAGAGCGGGAGCCGAACCCATTTCCTGGGAAAATACGGGCGCACGCCCGCGAGAGAGAGAGAGAGAGACAGAGAAAGGAGAGCACTTGGTTTGAGATTTATAGCGACAGAGGAGCATTGGGACATGAGGTAAAGTCTCACACAGGTGCGTGAAGAAATACGAGACCTGTCTTCATTAACCTTCCTTTTTTTTTTTGCAACAATATGCGTAAGATGGGATTGTTAGATATGATAGGTTTGGTTAAGTTTCTATTTTATATTATCTCGTCAAGACGTTCCCGTAGAATACGTCTATAGTTTCGAATCTTACTTGGGCCTGTGACTGTTAACTAAAATCGAAATTATTTCTAGATAACATGTTCGACGAAATTGCTCAATGTACCACGTTAAAATGGAAGAAGCAATGTATCAATCAACAACAAGATTGGTAGGGACTGCAAAGACACCTCGATAATGTTGTGAGATGGACACCAGACAATGGAATGGTGGTAAACGGGAGCTGGAGCACTCTTCTTCTCGTATCAGATGAAAAGTTGAAAGTGGTCTCCTCCTTCTTGGGCGCAGGCAGTGTTGGACTGCACTGACTTAACACAGATTGTATAGCTCTGGACTCATGTTGCCATATCCCTCTTTCCTTCTCTCTATATGAGGAATTCATTCCAGAAGTTTTGATACATCCTCTATAGCCGATAATAATCTGGAAGAAGTAAGCTTCTTAAAGATGAAATAATTTATGAAATCGGTTGAATGATATTCGATATTACCTACCATATACAAAAAACTCACAAATTGAATTTATAATACAGTAGAATCCCACTAACTCATCATACGGTATAATTATACAACTTGACGAGCACTGATTCTTTTTTTTTTTTTTTGCTAGTTGCTTTACGTCGCACCTACACAGATGGCGACGATGGGACAGGAAAGGGCTAGGAGTGGGAAGGAATTGGCCGTGGACTTAATTAAGGTACAGCCTGTTGTAAAAATGGGAAACCACGGAAAACCATTTCCAGGGCTGCCGATAGTAGGATTCGAACCTACTATCTCCCGAATACTGGGCACTGGCCGCACTTACGCGACTGCAGCTATCGAGCTCGGTGCACTAATGTTTATTCTTTCCTTAATCGCTAAATTGTTTTCGCTGTTCAATGTATAAGAGCCATGTTTCTCCCTCCTAACGTGACTTCGATGTTTGAGCCAATGAACTAGGGCATTTTGGAAGAATTGAAGAAGATAATAGATTTTGCTTTATGTCCCACTAACAACTTTCACGTTTTTCGGAGACGCTGAGGTGCCGGAAATTAGTCCCGTAGGACTTCTTTCACGTGCCAGTAAATCTAGCGACACGAGGTTGACGTATTTGAGCACCTTCAAATAGCACCGGACAGAGCCAGGATCGAACCCGCCAAGTTGGGATCAGAATGGCAGCGCCTCAACCGTCTAAGCCACTCAGCCGGGCAATTGAAGAAGAGATACTGATGTAAACTTCTTTCTTCTCTTGTCTTAGCCGTGGATGAAGGGTAAGCCATTACCGAAAAAACTGAAGAAAACAGGCACTTTCGACATAGTGGGGTGGACGTCTGAATCTTCAATTGAAATTGAGCATACATCCCTCATTCGTTCCTGGAGAAAACTCAATAAAGCAACATAAAGACATTAAATTATGAAATAGTGTGGGCTTATTGAAGAAAATTCCCGGCTGCGGAGATATTACTGCTACTGTGAACGTTTTATATAGTGAAATAGTTGCAGTAGTGAAGGACAGTCATCTCCATACAGGCCATGAAGGCCCTGGGAGTGGTGGATGGTAAAGTCTTCCCCTAAACGTAACCTCGGTACCTGGTGGGGTAGAGTGATCAGCTTTACGCGCGGCCGCCTTTGCCACCAAAGTTGAACCTGGTACTCATTCTTATGTACGCTGAGTGAACCTCAAGGTCATGCGCACCTCCGAAACTGGAAATCTCGTATCTGAAGTTTTTCGACTTCCTAATGGAGAATCGAACCCATGTCCTTCCGGGTGAGCCTAGCACGCTTTTACTGCCTCGGCCAAGTAGACCCTAGTGAAAGAGAACGAAGGTAAATAAAGATTAATCAGAAGATGCAGTAAGTTTAAAAACAGGAAATATAAATAGTTGCTCTCAGCGAACAACAGGCCGCTGAAAGACTGCTCTCTTACATGGTGAAGCAAGTTGCATTCTTTATGAACGTTTTGTTTCTCCATCGCATACGAAGAAGCAGCTGCACAAAGAAGAAATCAGTGCGAGATACAGTCAAGCATCACAACATTTTTCCCTACAAGGAACTAATAATTTATTCAGTTTTAAATATGAGTTTTTTCTTAAAAGTTGCTTTACGTCGCACCGATACGCACAGGTCTTATGGCAACGATAGAACAGGAAAGGGCTAGGGGTGGGAAGGAATCGTCCGTGACCTTCACTTGCACTTGCCTGGTGTGAAAATGGGAAACCACAGAAACAACGATCACCATCTTCAGTGGTGCCGACAGTGGGATTCGAACCTACTATCTCCCGAATACTGGATACTGACCGCACTTAAGCGACTGCAGCCATCGAGCTCTGTGTTAGTTTCTTTCTCAAATAAATAAGACTTGAACTTTCTGTGTCCTGTATTACGCTAGAACTTACATTAGAGTCGTGTGCATTAAAATACTACGAGTTGTAAACAGTCTATCCCTTATTCCTTAAAACTCGATATTTCGGAACCTCGATAATGTCTCAGTCCGTATTAGGTCCAGTTCGCGGAGGTGTTGGTTACTGAATATATGATTCAAAGCAGTGTATCGATACATTCAACTGCTCCAGTGAATGGAAACGCAACAACAGCGAGTTCACGGCACACGATTCAGCTGACCCGCAGCAGACAGTGCTGACTGGCGTTCTCACGGATCAGTGAGACACAACACACACACACGGTTCATTATCGGTACACTGGACATTGGCGAGGAGCCGAACTTCCGCTGCGGGTGAGAGATATCTCATTGGGAGAATCGTACGCTATAATCGACTCTCGCTCTCAGCTCATTGAAAATAATATCCACTTGCATTTACTGTACTCTTCTTACAGGGAGGTGTAAAAAATAGTTGGATATATTTTCAGTGTTAAAAAGGTTGTCGAAACCTAATTTCAAAGTAGGTAGGATATTACGTTATTCTATTTATTAGTTTATTTTTTGCTATTGTGCTTTACGTCGCACCGACACAGATAGTTCTTCTGGCGACGATGGGACGGGAAAGGCCTAGGAATGGGAAAGAAGCGGCCGTGGCCTTAATTAAGGTACAGCTCCAGCATTTGCCTGGTGTGAAAATGGGAAACCACGGAAAACCATCTTCAGGGCTGCCGACAGTGGGATTCGAAACCACTATCTCCCGGATGCGAGCTCACAGCTGCGCGCTCCTAACCGCACGGCCAACTCGCCCGGTATTAGTTTAATTAATCTTAGTACTATAACTTGGTGTCCGTCTCTGTGGTGTTGTGGTTAGCGTGATTAGCTGCCACCCCGGGAGGTCCGGGTTCGATTCCCGGCTCTGCCACGAAATTTGAAAAGTGGTACGAGGGCTGGAACGGGGTCCACTCAGCCTTGGGAGGTCAACTGAGTAGAGGTGGGTTCGATTCCCACCTCAGCCATCCTCGAAGTGGTTTTCCGTGGTTTCCCACTTCTCCTTCAGGCGAATGCCGGGATGGTACTCAACTTAAGGCCACGGCCGCTTCCTTCCCTCTTCCTTGTCTATCCCTTCCAATCTTCCCATCCCTCCACAAGGCCCCTGTTCAGCATAGCAGGTGAGGCCGCCTGGGCGAGGTACTGGTCATTCCCCCAGTTGTATCCCCGACCAAGAGTCTGAAGCTCCAGGACACTGACCTGAGGCGGTAGAGGTGGGAACCCTCGCTGAGTCCGAGGGAAAAGCCGAACCTGGAGGGTAAGCAGATGATGATGATGACTATAACTTAGTTAACATTCGACAATTAATTCAAGTCAGCTCTCTAGACTACTCTATGACTATGAGTCATGTTCATGACCACTCAAAATGGTCTGTTTTCAATTGGAAAGAACCGCTCAGCATTCTCTTCTTTCGTATGTCGCATCATTGCACATAGTTTCAATCATCGATTCAGGAGATCACTGATGTACGTGGACAGTGAGTCACTGTCCGGCTCCATGGCTAAATGGTTAGCGTGCTGGCCTTTGATCATAGGGGTCCCGGGTTCGATTCCAGGCAGGGTCGGGAATTTTAATCATAATTAGTTAACTCCTCTGGCACGGGGGCTGGATGTATGTGTCGTCTTCATCATTATTTCATCCTCATCACGACGCGCAGGTCGCCTACGGGAGTCAAATCAAAAGACCTGTACTGCCGAGCCGTCTTGTCCTCGGACACTCCCGGCACTAAATGCCATACGCCAGTTTATTTCAGCGAGTCAGTGAGCCGTCTGACGCAATAATTCAACTAAAAGATGTTGAATCAGAAAACTGTAAATACATTGAAATTTCCGAGTTCTTTGAAACCATTTAGAAAAGACTAGGCAAACAATTGGTAGGTAAAGTTCCAACTGGGCGACAAATCTAAATGCAGATCACTGATGATTATGTGTATAGATATTATTTCATCTAATTCTATATACTTGTTTAATGGACTTGTCACTGTGAGGGAAGGTTTTGTACCATCAAAACTTGATGTGAAGAGGTGGTTGCAGGAGAAACCTGAATCTGAAAAATAGATGACGCGTTGAAAAACAGTTCATAGAATGAAGAATAGATGACAGCAGATGCTGTTGCTGCTGTCATGTCAGTATACACTACACAGATGTAATAGGAACGGTAACTCTAATGTGCCGTGAAATGGATCTTTATATCGATTCAGTAATGTGGACGGAATCGATTCAGTAAAATGAATCGAATATCCCATCACTAATTTGCGGGACTATACCCTTCCAGTATGCTGTATATGAGACAAACATTGCAAGCAAAATTGTAATTATACAATGTGTCCCGCTCCCATGCACATACACGCTCCGAGCGGTGTATTCAAAACAATAGGTATTGGAGCACTGAAAATTCGCGATTAATTCATGAAGTCCCTTTACAAGACCAGAATATTGGTGTATGGTGTGCTGTAACTGCAGAACGGATATTAGGCCCCATATTTTTCAAAGATACCATAAATTCCGAGGGATAGCCCAAATATTCTCGCACCATTTTTTCAAATGTTGACAGAGATAAGATGTGGCGGTTTCCAATGATAGAATAATGTCGAAAGTGTTAAGCATCCCCCCCCCCTCGCTCCCCCGATATTACTGTGTGCGACTTTTATTTATGGAAGACCCTAAAAATTAAATTTTACAGAAATAAACCTCACACCATAGATGAACTTAAAAACAATATAACAAAAGTAATTAGGACAATTACGCAACAGGAACTTATGCGAGAGAATAGCAATTTCATTAGAACTGGGCCTCTCAGGGTGCATGCACCAGTGCATTGCGCTGTCCACGGTGTAAAAGATGACTTCGCTTGGTTGACCAGAGTGCAGACCCCCACTCCTCGATTTGGAGCAATAGCGCTGTTCTCTCTTTCCCCACGCCAGTCTCGCTTGCTCCGTCTGTCCCCCTCTTCCTCACTTGCTCTCGTAGCGCTCCGAATCTGAGCCGTGTTGAGCGGAACTTAGCCGAGTAGCCCAGAGACGAAGCGTTGATCCGAGCCGAGCCGAGTGGGATCGATGCACTGTGCACAGGAACTCTGCGCCTCAGTTTGCACGCGTGAGATTCTGGGCGTTTGAGAGGCCCTGCATTAGAAGACAAGATGCCAGGAATGTTTGAATGCTGAAGGACACAACTTTCAATAACGCCTGTAAAACTGGTTACTACTCATGCTAAAGGCTATTGGTTGCATAAATAAGGAATAAATGTCATAATATCGGTAATAGAATACGCGAGAGGTTATGAATATACCGCTCGGAACATGCATGTTGTCTCCCGGCCCCGCTGGGAGTGGGACACACTGTACTTATACACAGTATTATTTTGGTCCCTCAGGTTGAAAATTATTAAACAGGATATTATTGTGGAATGTCTGATTTCTAAGCTCACATTCAATTCCATTTCCATGGCAGAAGAGCGGTCCCCGGGAACTATTGAGGGAGTTATTCATTGTGTGCGAGTGAGCCCAAAGTGCTTTTTATGTCTAGAGCCAGGAGTAGTGGTGTTAGCCGCCATCTCATTGTGTGTGTGTGTGTGTGCTTGGAAAGATCGCCGGCGATTACACCGCCCAGAGTGGGCTTTGAGTGCTCTCCAGAGGGTAATCAAGATGACCAGCCACGGATGCTGACGTTTCACTTCCATACCAAGAGGAAATTCTCTCTGGCAGCGGAGGCGAAACAGTCACATAGCTTACTGCGCTCTCGTGCTTCCGCAATATATTGCTAACACTAGATTTATTATTCACAAAGAACTGTAAGGTTTTATAGGGAAAGCATACGCCTCTTGCGGACAACGTAATGATATTAAATTGTAGTACGTCTCTGAGTGATAACCTGTAAATTTTGTTTTTCAAACGTGTGTTATATATTGATGAACACGACGATAAATAAACCAATAATTAAATAAATAATAGGTGCATAACCGGATTCTTGCCAACATTGGAGATAAGTTTCGAATAACGATTTAATTAATTTTAGAACATTTTGTAAGGACGAATATAAATTACTGAATCTATTTTATTGATTCAAAATCAACTGACGATGCATGTTAGGCACTATATAGGAACCTAAAAAGGCCTCTCTGACAAAATTAAGCGGCACAGCTCTACATCCGTCTAATCGTTAGCTCAATCCCCTTGGCATATGTGTCGTTATACTCTCCCTTGCAACACGCAAGTACACTATGCCAACTGGGGCCTTTATTTTATATATCGTCGCTGCCGGGACAAAACCTCCTATGTGAAAATATTTTGGAGATATACTAACCCGCAGCACATACATTATGAAGGGCGATAATGCCTTGACCATATTCACACAATATTGCACCTTAGATGACAGAACCTTACCGGCCAAAGTACTAAGCTAAAATATTTCACATAGGAGGTTTTGTCCCGGCAGCGACGATATGTCGGTGGATGGAGCGTTCCATTCGTGCTGTAGTTCCTTTGAACCGGTTCAATTTCCCCGCTTGTGCACTCAACTATAGTATATAGCATTGTGTGATCAAATAATAGTTCCTGCATTCTTTAGATGTTTCAGCAAGCTTCGCAACACCTTTTTTTCCTAGTGGCTGTAATTCGCACCGACACAGATAGGACGACGATGGGATAAGAAAGGTATAGTAGTTGGAAGGAAGCAGCCGTGGCGTTAGTTAAGGTACAGCCCCAGCATTTATCTGGTGTGAAAATAGGAAACAACGGAAAACCACCTTCAGGACTGCTGACAGCACACAAGGTAAATGCGTGAAGACATTTTGTCACCGGATTTGAACATTTCTTGGAAGTACGCCACTTAGAAATTCCTTTTCGCCCTAGGAAATAAGTACTCTCATTTTCTTCTGCTTCATCACTACAGTCTGCGTCTTGTTCAGTGTGTATACTCTCCTTTCTGGTTTTAGAAGATCCTCCCCCTCATCACTACACAATTCACCTTCTTCTTCATCATCATCATCATCATCTTCAAGCAAACTCTGCACATTCCTTCTGTCTTCAAGACGATCTCATTTTAGCCTTCAAAATATGAATAATTGACGTTTTAGGAAAATTAATGCATATTGAAGAATAATTTCTGTATTAATATTGAAGATAATACTTCAAAACGGGAACTTACTTTGTAGCAGTGAAGTTCGTGTGGCGTCTATCAGACGCTGTTGACACTTGAGTAACAATAACTCACCACCACACGAGTTACACTAACACTGGTGTACTGATGCTTTATTATGTTGGTTCCGAATAATTACTTGAAAGGTAGACAGAATGTCCAGTCAGTAGCCTTGATAGTTTCCTTGCAGCCACAGAAGTAATCTAGCGTGGTGTCTCTCGGGAAACTGAAGCCCTAGTGTGTTCAACCGAGACTTCCGTTGCTTTAAGAAATCGTATGCAAATAGTATATATATAAAGCGTCAGAATGATGTGTCTCTCAACCTCAGTGCTTGTTATTTATGACTGGACTTGATAACTTTGAAATCAAACAGCTCCTCACTTAAACACGTGAAGCAGAGCGAACTCCCTTCCAACTCTCAGTCCTTAATAAAATTCCCTAGCCGAGCTAAAAATTGAGAACAATGTTTACAATACAGATGGAAAGTTTAAGACCACCAGAAAAATATGAGATGTTTTATTTTCACAAGTATTTTCTTTACATGATCCTTAAACTATAGTAAGTCATTATTAAACATTATCACATTACCACAAAGTGATTCTAGTATTTCTAGTTTTTCTTGTAATATTGTCTTTTCATAGAGTTTCTTGTTCTTTTGTTGTTGTTCAATATTCGGGAGATAGTGGGTTCGAACCCGACTGTCGGCAGCCCTGAAGATGGTTTTCCGTGGTTTACCATTTTCACTCCAGGCTAATGTTGGGGTTGTACCTTAATTAAGGCCACGGACGCTTCCTTCTCATTCCTAGCCCTTTCCTGTCCATCGTCGCCGTTAGACATATTTGAGTCGGTGAGACGTAAAGCAACTTGCAAAAAAGTTTGTTGTTGTTGTTGTTGTTGTTGTTGTTGTCGGGTAATTATGTGTTAACTTTACTTTATCATCACACTACTGCAAGTAACTATTTCCACCATTGCCACCGGGATTTTTCCTAATTGTGATGTATTTGTTAATAATAATAATAATAATAATAATAATAATAATAATAATATTAATAATAATAATAAATAGTACTAGTTTAACATTCTAAATCCAGGATCATCATATACAAATTCACACACAACTTAAATATATCCAGTGCTTAACTTTAAGGCTTACAATACTAGGTAAACATTATCAGTGATAAAAGAAGTAAAGTTAAAACCTAACTACCCAAGAACCCCACTACAACATCAAGAGTACACCAAGCAATTCCATGAAAGAAATATTACAAGAAAAACTAGAATCACTTTGTGCTAATGTGATAATGTTTAATAATGATCTAGTATAGTTTAAGGATCATATTATGTAACTTATTGTGAAAATAAAACATTTCATCTTTTTCTGATGGTCTTATTCTTTCCATCAGTTTTGTAAAGTATGTGTTCAATTCTTAGCTCGCCTGAGGAATTTAATTAAGGACTGAGAGTTGGAACAGAGTTCGCTCTGCTTCGTGTGTTTAAGTGACGAGCTGTTAGATTTCAAAGTTAGCAAGTTCAGTCATAAATAACAAGCACTGAGGTTGAGAGACTTATCATGCTGACCATGTATCAATCCTATTCTTGTATACGATTTCTCAAAGCAACAGAAGTCTCGGATGAACACAAAAGGGCTTAAGTTTCCTTTTTAAAATTACGAGTATTCTATATTTGTATTTAACAATGAAATGTACCTTTCACCCGACCATCTACTACTACTACTACATCGTTTTCATTGTGTACCCTAATAGCGTATGGCGGGTCTCCTAGAGGGTGATGTCCTATCTCAGACCGGAAGAAATCCACGGAATCCATTGTAAAATATATACACTGCCTGACAAAAAGTTAAGAACCCAGAAAGAGTGGTCCAATATCATCACATTTCGGTATACGTGCTTACCATTGATGTGCGAGAAAATGATTAGATTTATAAGGATCCGTTTTCTTTCCTTTTTTTACAATTTGTTTTACGTCACACCGATACAGATAGGTCTTGTGGCGATGATGGGATAGAAATGCCTATGAATGATAAAGAAGCGTCCATGGCCTTGATTGAATCTATTATTTCAGAAACCAGTCAAGCGCCAAGTCTGTAATTTTTGGGAAAATGAAAAAACTGTCTAGCATCCGATAAAATGTTATGGTAGGGGTTTTAACATTTTAGCTTGAAAGAAATATCTTTTAATACTTTCTATCCAAGGAAAAATATTTTGTGCTTATTAACTTTTCTGTAAAAAATCCGAAAAAATTCCAATTGACTGGTTTCTGAAATAAACGAGTGTTACAAACATATTTTAATGGGATAATTGTTGAATTTTAAAAGGATTTTGTCATCAAACCCATTTTTGTGGAAATAGAAAATATTTTAATAGGTTTAGACTACATTGCTGATACAAATATAATTATTAAAAGGATGAAATCAGCAATGTCTGCTCAGGGCAAGAAGTATTCAATCCTCGCAAAGAAACTCCACAGAACATTCTGTCTCTGCTGTAGGCCTTTGTAAAATGCAGCCATAAAATTGTTCATATCTCATCACGTAAGGTTTTAAGGCATTTAGGTCACGCATATTCTTGATAGCTGGCCCCGTGGTGTAGGGGTAGCGTGCCTGATTCTTACCCGGAGGGCCCGGGTCCGATTCCCTGCCAGGTCAGGGAATTTTACCTCAACCTGAGGGCTGGTTCGAGGTCCACTCTGCCTACGTGATTAGAATTGAGGAGCTATCTGACGGTGAGATAGCGGCCCGGTATAGAAAGCCGAGAATAACGGCCAAGAGGATTCGTCGTGCTGACCACACGACACCTCGTAATCTGCAGGCCTTCGGGCTGAGCAGCGGTCACTTGGTAGGCCAAGGCCCTTCAAGGGCTGTAGTGCCATGGGGTTTCGTTTGGTTTTGTATATTCTTGATAATGATGGGCACCTCCAACAAACAATAACAAAGAATAATGTAGGGCTCAGGGCAGGTACTTTCTTGCCCGAGTAAGAAATATAAACTTCTCCTTTTACCCTTGCATTCCGAATAATATTACGCACGTGAGCTTGTTTGTCTACCACTCCTCGTTTCCTTTTAGATACAGGTTCGTCTCCTGAACTTTCAGACATATCACTACGATTATAAAAACACTGCACTAAACAAGAGAAACACTTTTTCAATCAGTTATTCACAAAACTACGAACATGCGATTCTAGAAACACAACAATGACAGCTCTCTATTCTGGATTCAGAGCAGCAGCGCCAAGCGAATAGGTGCGGCACATCAGAAAATGTACCAGCAGTTTACTGCAGAAACCAGCCAGGTGGTGTCACTTAACTGGTTTCTGAACTAAATACGAAATTCAACGTAGTGCCTGGCCATTACAGGAGGACGTTTCTTGACTGGTTTCAGTACCAAAATGTGCGTATACCCTCTTAGTAACATGTTCTGCCAATAACTCATTTTTTTTATTTTTTGGTACTTGACTGCTTTCTGAAATAATCGATTCAATTAAGGTACATCCCCAGTATTTGCCTGGTGTGAAAATAGGAAACCACGGAAAACAATCTTCCGGGCTGCCGACGGTGGGGTTCGAACCCACTATCTCCCGGTTGCAAGCTCACAGCTGTGCGACCGTAATCGCACGCTGAACTCGTCCGGTAAAGATTTTTAATGTGTAGAACGCTCACCAGAGTGCATTCGTTATTGCACCGTCCTCGCAGATGCGTTAGACAGCGTATCCACCAATCGACAGCATCGACAGACGCCGTATTGTGGAACTGCATGAGGCTGTTTGATCGTATCGTGCGACTGCCATGCATGTGGACCCATTTAGGTGTCACCGTAGCCCGATGTTGGACTCAGTGTGTACGCAAGGGCACACGATCCCCTCGTGCAGGTTCGGGTCGACCAAGGAGCACCACCCCGATGGAGGACCGTCCTATGGTTTTGCCAAGCATTGAGAGATCTTATAACTTCGCCATTCGCAATCCGCGAACAATCAATCAATCAATACTGATCTGCATTTAGGGCATTCGCCCAGGTGGCAGATTCCCTATCTGTTGCTTTCCTAGCCTTTTCCTAAATGATTTCAAAGAAATTGGAAATTTATTGAACATCTCCCTTGGTAAGTTATTCCAATCCCTAACTCCCCTTCCTATAAATGAATATTTGCCCCAGTTTGTCCTCTTGAATTCCAACTTTATCTTCATATTGTGATCTTTCGTACTTTTATAAACGTCATTCAAACTTATTCGTCTACTAATGTCATTCCACGCCATCTCTCCGCTGACAGCTCGGAACATACCACTTAGTCGAGCAGCTCTTCTTCTTTCTCTCAATTCTTCCCAACCAAAACATTGCAACTTTTTTTGTAACGCTACTCTTTTGTCGAAAATCACCGAGAACAAATCGAGCTGCTCTTCTTTGGATTTTTTCCAGTTCTTGAATCAGGTAATCCTGGTGAGGCTCCCATACACTGGAACCATACTCTAGTTGGGGTCTTGTAACGTACTGGGATACTCTACAACACCGTCTGAGTTCCCGCACAGTGCCTCGATGACTCGTATCCGCCGCATTGGGGTCCTACCGCCCAATGCGTCGGTTGCTTTTGACACCTGAACACCAACGCCTGCGTTTGGAATGGTGTCTTGCCCGCCAAGCATGGGCAGAGGACGAATGGTATCGCAACATGTCCAGTGATGAGTCCCGTTTCTCCGTAACCTCTGATGACCATCCATTGCGGGTTTGGCGACGTTCAAGGCAGAGGACAGCTCCTACCCATATTGTGGAAAGGCACACTGGTGTAATCCCTGGCATCATGGTGCAGGGAGACATAGGATATGCGTTCAGGTCACCTCTAATAGTGCTTCGGCAGACGTTGACGGCACAGCAACACGTCACAGACATTCTACGTCCACACATCCTACCCCTTACAGCATAGCACCCTGAAGCAGTGTTCCAACACGATAATACACGTAAAAACACAGCGCATGTGTCTACGAACTGCGTAGAGCATGTTGAGGTCCTCCCGTGGCCAATAAAATTCCCTGACCTCTCCATCATTGAACAAGTGTAGTATGACATTGGAAGAGGACTCCGTCCCATTACCAACCTACGGGATCTGAAGGGACAGCTGACATAACTACGGACGAACTTGCCTCAAGAAAGGATCCAAAGGCTGTTTGACAACGTTGTAGGCAGAGGGGTGCGACAGCCTACTGACCTGCCGCCAACATTCCACCTGCAACTGCCAACAGCCTTGTCTGTTCCATCCCATATTGTAATCATTGAAATAAAGGCACACAGTCTTTCAGCATACGTAGTTTTATTCAGTTTCAATCACTCCTTTTGGGTGCTTAACTTTCTTCTTCAGGGAGGGTATGTATATATTATTGACGGTATTTCCACTGTTCACAGCTTTAGTTGCTAGAGTGTCGGTATTTTGTTCCAAAAAGGAGTTCTCTGAAACGTACCCTTAAATCCACTGATAAGTTTTCCTCACATTTTGACACTCTTAAATGACATCCGACTGCATTCGGATTTGAGCACGCAACCTTCAAGCTGAGGGCATGCAGAAAATTCAAATCTATGAAGCAAAGCTAAACAGTGAGGTAGGCAAGTACAATCTTGTTGGAAAACTGAGGTATGTTCATGAACCTAGAATATCCCATATTACCTGTAGAAGTTCTTAGTTTCGCTTATGACAATAAATTATTTAGTTGTATATACTGTCAGTACTGGACGATCTCCAATATAAGTATGTGTCCGAAAAAATTCAGCCATGCATTTTTCTTTATTAAGAAAGTTATATATTGCGGTGTGGAAATGTTCTAAGCACACCGCCATCTCACTGCGGCAAATATAATTACATATGATATGTCAACAGTAGACTGATATTGCACGAGCAGGCGATTTTGTAAATACTTGCAGACGCTGTCGAAGAATGCGAGGTTCTCGCATTGGACTATTCATTTCGTATGATTAAGATACGGGCACAAAGCTACTTACATCCTGTGTCAGCACATTATCTGACAGTAGTGAGACCAATGCTTATCGTTGTCTCTCAGAATATACTTGTAGGTTTTGCCAACGGAGAAGAATTATTTCTTATATTCTTACCTGAGCAGCCACCCTGCCCTCGCGCAGTCTCGGCAGATCCGTGTGTGACCAGGAGCTACGGGACCAAGGAGACACTTCACGGAGGTCTTCGGAGAAAGGAAAATCTCGTAGTTGGTTCTTCAAGAACTTTCGTATATTCCACGGGAGGTCGTTGTGCCTGAAATAAAAAATAAATCAAATTATTAAAATACAGAATACGTTGATTATGTACACAAAATGCCTATAAAAACAGGTTACACAGCGTGATTCAATAACTTTCCAGACACATTCCTTACACGTAAGTAGGGGAGCTGTGACAGTTCTAAAACATGTCGTCAGCATTTGTTTCTGGTGAGTCAGCACCTAAGGTCATTGACCCCATGACGTCATGGCCACGTGACCGTGACTTCACATTGTTTACAAACAAAGCCACGTGCTTGGACACGTGCTTTTTGACAGCTCTTAAGGTGACACCTGTCATCTTGACGGACCTTATTCTTACTATCAAGGACAGCAGAACATCGCTAACATCACTGCTGCCATCTTAACAGGGCCACACCTCAATTGCTACTACCTTATGCACATAGGGGCGCTTAATTTGAAATACACGTGCTTTTTCGACAGCTTCCAAGATGACAGCTGCCATCTTTAACCACGTGGGCGCGGATATTAAAATCCATATGTCTTTTGACAGCTGTCACGTCGTAACCACGTGCACTTATTTTGCCACGGAGTTTAAAAAAGTGAACATGGCTATCGTCAGTACTGCCATCTTGATAGACCCAAACCTCACTGCTGTCATCTTAAGCATGTAAGGCGGCGCGGAATTTAAAATCCATGTGCTTTTTAACAGCTGTCAAGTCCTTTGAGCACGTAGACTCGGAATTTAAACAAATGAACGTGGCTAATATCATTGTTGCCATCTTGACAGCGCCAAACCTCACTGCTACCATCTTAAATATGTAGGGAGCGTGGAATTTAAATGATCTTGATAGGACTTAGCCACGCCGCGGAATTTTTTGAATGAGGCTAGGCGGCCTAAATCGAGTAGAGCTGCCCTTCTTGACATACCACCATCTTATGGCAAGCTGACCTTCGGTGCTGACTCAGCAGAAAAGGTGCTGGCGGCTTGTTTATGAACTGTCACAGCTCCCCTACTCACGCAGAAAAATAAAATATGTGATATAGGCATGGTCCAGAAACGCTTAACCCTAGGTGGACCAAGCTTTTTTGTAACACGCTGGAGCAAGGTAGGGCTAAGCAATGTCCACCAATATACTTTACCCATGTGGTTGTATTTACAATTTTCGCATAAGTATTAGTTCTTCATTAAGTGAATTAAGTAAGAAATATTGTATAATAAGAAACAAATACGTAATTTAAATACATATTTTAAATTAATTTATGAATGTTAGTCCTTGAACAAATTCTTACACATCATTCACATCTTCATTAAGATCCATCCACCTCACTCTCATACGCATAGCATATGATTGTTTTTAACTGTGTTTTACACAACATACGCGTTGCATTTTCCACAAACAATTGGCTAATTTGTTTAGTTTTTCACTCCTGGCGCGACACTCTTTGCTACATGAATGGCAACTCCCTTTCCCTGAAGGCTGCTGCTGATTCTACGTTGTTTTAATGATTTTCGTCTTGAGGATGGCTTCCATTGACATGAAGATATTGTTCTGCAATCCAATTATTTTCGCAGCAAGATGTTCCACATTTGGTTGTAACATGCGTTTATAACTTCAAAGAAAAAATTGATTCACTTTGGACCAAGGGAGGACTATTTTATGACTACTTCGAAATTTAGTCCATATAATTAGGCTTTCAACCGAAAAACTTCTTTGTCTTTATTGAATCGTTAACTTTATACTATTTCTGACACAAATGAGAACACCATGGTCTGAATATGTTCTATACAATAATAGGAAAAGTTATAAAAAAACTATGGACATAAATTGGGCCTCCCTTGGTCCATGTTAGAACTCATTTCCTAAAAGTCTACATAGTACACTAATCATGGGAAACACACAGGAACAAAACGTACTAACATACCACATGAAACCCTTTCTTACATGAAATACCCTCCGTTGGCATTAATAGGACCACGAAGATTATCTGCACCTTGTACCGGAATTCAGTGCGACGGCGGGTTAATGCATGTAATTTATACAAATGGAGGTAGGTATCTCCCCTAGTTCACCTTCATAGAATCGTTCTAGGCAATCCAACTAATAAAATTTTGAAGTGGTTACATTTAAAAATTGATTTACGTCGCACCAACACAGATAGGTATTACGAGAACGATGGAACAGGAAAGAGCTAGGAGTGGGAAGGGAGTGACGATGGTCTTAATTCAGGAACAGCCTTATGTGAAAATAGGAAACTACGGAAACCATGTTTAGGGCTGCCGAAGGTGGGGTTCAAACTCACTGTCTCCCAAATGAAAGCTGATAGCTACGAGACCCAAACCGCGCAGTTCGGTTTGAAGCAATTTACGTTTTGTGATATCATTAGCGCGTGAGTGAATTATATTCGAAATTAAAAATATCAAGATGGACATTCCGTAACCAATGAGTGATCATAATCATTCCAGAAACATGCTCTGGTACTTCGCCTGTATTCGCATGTGAAGAGAACCTCCTCTTTTTAAATCACGCCGGGCTGAGTGGCTCAGACGGTTAAGGCGCTGGCCTTCTAACCCCAACTTGGCAGGTTCGATCCTGGCTCAGTCCGGTGGTATTTGAAGGTGCTCAAATACGACAGCCCCGTGTCGGTAGATTTACTGGCACGTAAAAAGAACTCCTGCGGGACTAAATTCCGCCACCTCGGCGTCCCCGAAGACCTTAAGAAGTAGTTAGTGGGACGTAAAGAAAATAACATTATTATTATTATTTTTAAATCACAGTTGTACTGTTGTGAATTATTAATTTACAGGTATATTTATGGAATATACTGGCGTTAAAAACTTTACCCGTTGTAGGGCTTTGTGCTATTGTGCGTCTGGTCGGCTTTGAATAACGATCCATTAATTACTGGAATAATACACAGATTAAAATATGTTCTGCTTGTAAACATGGACTTGGAAAAATATCTTTCAAATCAGCAGATTCAACTTGGTGGTACTGCTCAGCTGTGTTACTCTTATTCCCTTTCTGATATGTTGTTTAATATCGTATGAACTTTGCACTATAATATGTTCGCCATGCAAAGTAAATGTTATCCTACAACACGGGTTTTTTAGTAGTAATAGGTTACAATGTAAACTTACTGAAGCGGGTAGTCTAGCCTGCACAACGGTTATGCTATGAGTGTTGCATAGATCTTAGGGATGTGGCCCATCAGAATCACTAAAACTCACGGTTACTCTCGCTGCACTACGGAACAGTGGGTAGATTACACTTCTTAATAAGAAAATTAGTTTTTAAATAAATTTATGGGATTTACTGGATTTACGTCCCTCTAACTACTTTTACGGTTTTCGGAGAGGCCAATTAGTCCCGCAGGAATTCTTTTAAGTGCCACCGACACCAAGCTGAAGTATCTGAGCACCTTTAGATACCACCGGAGTCAGCCAGGATCGAACCTTCCAAATTGGGGTCAGAAGGCCAGCGCCTCAACCGTCTGAGCCACTCAGTCAGGCTCGCATTAGTTTGCATTCTAACCTTTACTGCCTAAAATTTCGGCCTCATCACAAAGGAAATGAAACGGCTAATTTTTACAATCTTGTAGTTTTTTCTGCATTATATACAGCCACTCAATAAAAAACGGGTGCATAGTATTAAGATCCTCGCAGTTAACTCTTTTCTCAGAAAGAATAAATTGAAGCGACAGATATGTTTATCGTGGGTTTGACAATGGAATCTCCTACGAATGGACGTCAGGAGCATGTCTAGCAACTCTGCTCTCAAACATGCCTGTGTCAAAATACTAGGAAAACCTGAACGAATCATGTGGTTGTGACCTCAAGACACCTCTTCCTATTTCTCTTCATCATTATTACCCTCTCCTTTCCACACATCATTTTCTTCCTCTTCTTCGTACATTTTTTTCTCTTCACCTCCAAACTGAGGGAGATATTTCGGAATCTTCTTGAAACATATTTATTTTATTTTATATTAATTAGTAGGTCTGTATCTAGTACTTAATATTCATGCTTTTGTCTGCGTAATATGTGGTTGTGTGTATAAGATATGATTCTGCCTTCTTCTTCTCTTCTTCGTCGTTTATGGCTACGATGGGTCACGTGGTTCTTAACTCTGGTGAGTTTTTTCTTCCTCTTAGCCCAGTATTCCTTCATTCTAGCGCTATGGATGTCTTTTCCTTCTTGAGTCCATTTCACTCCTATTCCTGGACGCAGTGATTTAGGTGTTAATGACTGGAATTTCTTAATTGACGTTCTGAACTTATCTCGGTTGTAAATGTAAAAAATATTTAGGTATTGCAGGTCTTTCCGAACTAAATTTGTCCATCTGGCATTGGTTTCTTTCCCTCTAGATACAGTGTTGAAGATCCTTGAAGTGAGTCTCTGGCTGTCCATCCTGACTATGTGACCATAAAACAACAGTCTTCTCTTCCTCATAGCTGTTGTAATGCTCTCTATTTTACTGTACAGTTCCTTGTTGTGCCTGATTTTGTACCCATCTCCTTCTTTAATGGGACCCATAATCCTTCTGAGGATCTTTCGCTCTTTCAGTTCCAGTTTTCTGAGTTGTCCTTTCCTTGTCATGTTTAGGCATTCTGAGGCGTACAGTTTAGATGGTCGTACTATGGTGTTGTAGTGTCTAAGAATCAAGAAGAGGGATTTAGACTTGTATATGTTCTTACAAAATTGATAAGCTCTTTCTAATTTAGTTCATCTACTCTTCATTGCAAGGTCCTCTTTAACATATGGGGTTATCCATTCTCCAAGATATTTTAATGTGTTGGCCTTATGTATTATTTTGTCCCCCAAAGAAATGAAGTTGGGTGCTTCTCTGATGTTGGTCAGAAGTTCTGTTTTTTGACAGCGATCTTCAGCCCTAATTTAGCTGCTATGTGTTCGAGGGAGGATAGCTGATACTTAGCTTCTTCCATACTTGAAGCTAAGAGTGTGAGGTCATCTGAGAAAGGCTAAGAAAGTGACTGTTAACTTGTCTATTTTGTAGCCGAATTTTAATCCAGAGTTGTCAGCTAGTGTGTTCGTCCATTCCCGAATAACCTTCTCCTGCAGACAATTAAACAGGATGGGGGCAAACCATCCCCTTCTCTAACACCTGTTTTGATCTCGAAGCCTTTTGATAATACTCCTCTGAATTTGACTTTGGACATGCTGTTCGTTAGAGTAGCCTTCACAAGATTCAAAGTTTTCTTATAAATAAGTGAAACATTTACTGCAGCCAATGCCCATTAAAATATGTTTACATGACTAATTACATCAAACAGAATTTGGCTAGTCCCATCTGTCTTTTAGTACACGTCATAACAAGATATAGGTCGCAAGTCTTCTCGAACAGTACATATACACATTCCTTTCTCGAGGCGTGAAAAGTTTTGTTAGCACACACACGGTGATGAAAACTGTGTGTTGCTAATGTAGTCACTATATGCCTGAGTACATTTTGCCTTCATCCAATCCGTACTGGTGTAAACATTTTCCCATTTATTCCCTTTCTTGGTTTGCAGCTCTCTTTGTAACTGGTTGAATGCATCTGTAGACGGCAATATTATTTTGTGACGTAGTTCCTCTGTATAGAAGTGTTCTCTTGTCAGCTCGTAACATAGTCCTGAAGGAGTGAATTTGGACAAACATAATACCTTTTTCATTTAGATTGCTTTTACACTTTCAATGTCTCGAATATTTCCTTTAGTGAGATGTTCCCATATCAATTATAGTCCATACGTCATTATCGGAGATATTTTTGCATGGAACAATTTCATAGCGACTTCAACCGAAAGTTTGCGTAAGATAAAGATGTTATTCATTGCTATTAGGGCCGCAGTCACTCTATCCTTGATGTGTCTGGTATAAGTAGTTCCTGACGTCTGTAATGTAATGCCCAAATATTTAAAGTTGTTTACTATTGGCATAGTTTCTCTTCCATTTTCATACTGAATTTTCTCTTTTAATGCTGTTCTGCCTCCCTTGCGGAAGATCATCTGTACCGTCTTTTGTCGATTAATTCTGAATTTACTGTCCTTTTCCCAAATGTTCAGCTTGCTGAAAGCAGCCTGAAGTTTTTCGTGTTTCTTGATACGAGTACCATGTCATCTGCATACATGTATATATGTACCTCGTCGCCTTAGACCCTTATGGTGGGTATTAGGTCTGATACCGCTATATTGAAGAGCATAGGGCTCATTGGATCACCCTGCAGTACTCCGTTCATCTGCGTTATAGGATTCGAGATGGAGACGTTATCGTTTACAGATATGTAATTATAAGCAAGAATGGTCCTAATGATGTTCGTTAAAGGATTCATATACCCTATTATGTTTCCCAGTTTCTTCAGTAGCTTTTCCCTGTTCACTAGGTTTAACGCGTTGTTGTAGCCTACGAAGATCGCATAAAGTTTCACTTTTGGATGTCTGAGGGTATCCGTTATGTCGTCAATCAGATTCTTTATCGCATTCTTTGTAGATCTCCCTCGTCGAAAGCCGAATTGCTCTTCCGGTAAGGCGTGGTCTACCTCTTCTATCAGTCTCGCTGTTAGTAACCTGGTAAAGAATTTAAAGATATTGCTTTCTAAGGCAATTTCACGGTACGAATCTAGGCAACTCGTGTTTCCCTTTCCTTTATATAAGATCTTCATCAATGAGTGTCGCCAGGTGTCAGGGATTTCGTTCATTTCCACGCACTAATTGAATAGTGATGTCCACGTTGTTAGTAGTATATTTTCTGTAGTTTGTATATGTTCGTTGAAAATGGCATCAATTCTTGCAGTTTTCTTAGCCTTCAAGTCCCTTATGGAATTTTTTACTTCCTCTTCGGTGAAGTCCTGAATGAGTTTGTGTTTTCCATGTACGATATTATCTATTGTAGTTACAGATAAGTTGTCCGTGTTCAGCACTTTCCTAAAATGTTCTTCCCAGTCTTCTATGGCAATACCATGAAGGAAGTGCGGCTTTCTTGATTTTAGAGCTATAAACGGATTTACTTTTGCCTCTTCGACGAGTTTCTCTCCTTCTTCATCTCTATGTTTTCTCTTTTTTCTTTTAATAAAGCCTTATATATTCTTCTCTTCATCGCGTAGATATGTAATTCGCTTTCTTTGTGTGAGCGCCTTGAGCTGTGGAGAGCTAATAAGAGTATCTTTCCGAAGAATATAGCATTCTCGATCAAACCATGATTTTGCTTTACTCGTCCTGTCCTCAGTCTTTACCATTCCCATTCTCATTACATTTTCTATCTCCTGGGTTGCCTCATTTATGTTGCCTTTGGTTATGTCGTTTTGAATAATTTCCAATGCTGGAGCGATTTCCTGGAAGGCTGTTAGATTGGTTACTCTTTTGTATTTAGTCTTCTTATCCAGTCCCATTTCAGTTAACGTATCAAGGAGGGACTGTCTGTCTACCGATTCGTAGGCCTTCTGGAAGTCAACGAAAATTGCTAAATAGGGTGAGGTGCTGAGGTTTTTGTAGGTAAAGATAGTTTTGAGGTTAAAATCTGCTCTGCGTATGACCTTGACTTCCTAAATTCAGCTTGGTACTCTCCTATGCAGGAGTCTAATTGTGCCTCCACCTTTTTAAGCAATGTTTTGGAGAAGATTTTGTAAGTCACTGATAGGAGAGAGATCCCTCCATAGTTGTTAGGGTCTAACTTGTCACCTTTCTTGTGCAGCGGGTGGATGATAGCTGATATCCAATCCCTTGGTAGTGTTTCCGTTGTCCAGATGTCAGTTATGATTCTGTGGATACTGTCAATTGACTCTTCATCTGCATGTTTCCATAATTCTGCAATGATACCATCTTCGCCTGCTGCTCTGTTAGATTTCAGTTCAGAGATGATCTCTTTGATTTCTTCTTTGGTAGGAGGAAGGGAATCGGGGTTAATAACATTATTGGGTTGAAATTGTAGTTTCTCCTCGGGTTCTTCTGCACTGAGGAGGTCATCAAAATATTTTGCAAGGGCTGTAGTACAATCTTCATTGTTCATTTTCAGTTCTCCCTGTGGCTGGGGACGGTAGGATAACACCCATAGTATCCCCTGCCTATCATAAGAGGCGACTAAAAAGGGACCCAGCTTGGGAGCGTAGGTTGGCGACCATGAGCGCTGGCATTGCTTACAGTTTCTTGTGCAGGGCTCCTCATTTAAATCTATCTTATCCAACCTGCCTTGGTCAACTCTTATTCTTTTCCAACCCCGACGCTATTAGAGCATTCGAGGGCCAGAGAATATTTCATTTTCACGCCCTTTGTGATCCTCGTTTTTCATTGACCCATATCTCCATTTTCTGCCATTTCTCGGCAAATGCAAATATTGATGATGTGGTTCAACACTGTCCCAAATGTGCTAGTATGGCTTTTGGTCGCTTTTTATTAAGGGTCTTTGATAGTCATAATATCATCACTAAGACCAAGCTCTATGTGTACAAAGCTACTGTTATGCCATCTCTTACATATGGATGCGAAACGTCGGCTACCTACAGAAGGCACATACAATGCCTGGATAAATACCATCAACGTTGCCTGAGAAAAATCCTATATGTTCATATATGGCTGGGAGGCGTGACCTGTCTTAAGGCTAACCAGTCTTTCATTTTAACGCCCTTCGTAGCCCTTGTCCTTTTGTCTGATAGTTTCATTTCTCGAAGTGTCAGATCACTTCCATGATTTATCTTTTTTTCTTTTTTGCTAGGGGCTTTACGTCGCACCGACACAGGTAGGTCTTATGGCGGCAATGGGATAGGATAGGCCTAGGAGTTGGAAGGAAGCGGCCGTGGCCTTAAGGTACAGCCCCGTCATTTGCCTGGTGTGAAAATGGGAAACCACGGAAAACCAACTTCAGGGCTGCCGACAGTGGCCATGTTTTATCTAGAGGACGGCTGTACAGTTGTACTTCCTGTTAAAACAATAATCAGTACCAGCCCTCAGATACAGGTAAAATACCCTGACCTGGCAGGGTTTAGAACCCGGAGCCTCAAGGTAAGAGACACGCTAACCCTACACCGCGGCGCCGGCGGCTTATATACGAGTGTATATAATAATGTTCTTCTGTCTGTATTTCTAAAATTAACGTGATACCTGGTTTTTATATCGAACAGTTCATCGGGTTAAGTGTATTGTCTGTCTGTCTGTCTGTCTGTCTGTCTGTCTGTCTGTCTGTCTGTCTGTCTGTCTGTCTGTCTGTCTGTCTGTCTGTCTGTCTGTCTGTCTGTCTGTCTGTCTGTCTGTCTGTCTGTCTGTCTGTCTGTCTGTCTGTCTGTCTGTCTGTCTGTTACAGCATTACGAGAACATGGAAGGAGACATTTATACGAAACGTGATATTATTGTTTAGGAATTCCGACTCGTTGGCTGAACGGTCAGCGTACTAGCCTTCGGTTCAGAGGGTACCGGGTTCGATTCCCGGCCGGGTCGGGGATTTTAACCTTAATTGGTTAATTCCTACGGCACGGGGGCTGGGTTTATGTGTTGTATTCATCATCATTTCATCCTCATCATGACGAGGAGGTCGCCTGCGGGTGTCAAATAGAAAGACCTGCACCTTGGCGAGCCGAACCCCTCCTGGGGATATCCCGGCACTAAAAGCCATACGACATTTCATTTCATTGTTTAGGACAAAGACGAGTTACACATTTTTCAAACATTCAATACATGTGGGGTTCCAGAGGGGGTCTAGAGCAGAAAACTAAATATCTCTCTCTCAAGGCGAGTCGTGCACAAAAATTCATTGTTTACCTAAAATTCTTTGTATTTGATTTAGAATCATGAAACATTGCGACTGTTTTAAAAAACACTTTTCTTAGCTACAAACATCAATAAGTTAATTTAGATAAAACATTTTTAAAAATACAATTATTTCCAAATTTGAATTTTTATCTAATTAAACTACCTTCTCCTCTAAAATAGTGAGGTTATGGACCTTATAATTTATTTTAGTTATTTGTAAGATCTTGATGACTTAATGCCAGCAGGTTTTTTATTTCTTGCCTATTTCGAATATTTAAAAAATAATTAATACTAGCAAATGTACCCGTGCTTCGCTACGGTATTCTGCATTGTATACGAATATTGAAGTAAATACTGTACATGCAATAAATAAGATTGTTTTAAAATAGCATGTCTCTTAGCGTTATCCGAGAAACAATATGCAGAGGTCCCCATACGTTGTTTCCAGTGTAAAGTGCTTGTTACGGATTTGTGATGATAACGACAGGCTCACTTCCCTACTGCGATTCACAATCGAGTTGGGAAGTTTACATTATAATTGCAGGCCCCATTGCCTACTGCGCGGTCACAATCTATTTGGGGAGTTTCCGTTACAATTGCAGGCCCCTTTCCTACCTCCAGACATATTACAAATTGAAGAGTTTTTATTATAATGGCAGGAAACTTCCCTACAACCAGTCAAAATTGAGTTGTGCAGTTATCATTATAATGATAGGCCCCTTTTCCAACTGCCAGCCAGCTTCCTGCCAGTCACACCAAGTTGATGAGTTTCCATCAAAATAGCAGGCCAGTATGCCTAATGCCAGTCACATTTTAGATGGGTACATCTGTTTATAACTGCGGGAACGCTTGCCTACAGCCAAAGACTGTATGTTGCATGCTCCCTTGCCTTCTGAAAGTCAAATCGAGAAGTGAATTATTCATTACAATGGTAGGCCTGCCTCATTAATGCCAGTTACACAGGAATTGGAGAAGGACTCCATTCCTACTGCCAGTCATAGTCGGTGTGCGGAGTACTGATTACAATAGCAGACACAACCTTTCTCGATCGCTACAAAATCGACATCAGTGAATATATATAGTTCGACATACGAAAGTATGTGCTTGTTTACAATATTGCAGACCTTCATTTACAGATTAACTGCTTCTAAACGGTACATCATATCGAGAAAAGATTGTACCATAAGACGCCGGATTTAGCGGCCTAAATTGCTGGTCATATGATATCTCATCTATTCATGGGTCAGATTGAGTTAGAAACTTGGGTAAAATTTGTGTAAGATTATCTCACATTGCATTGCTTTTCGGATAATTAAGTGACAGCTACATACATAGCATTTGGCTCACATATGGCTACTGGGTGGACCAATTTTCGTGTAGAGTATGATGATTCTATCTTTCCTCTAAGTGATGGAAGGTATGAATTATGTATGTGAAAAGTACTACTTTACTTAAGATCGAGAAATAGAGAAAAGTCAAACGTAAAATGGATATAAATACGACAAAAAGTCGTACGACCAAGGTTGTAGATCACTCCAAATTGAACGGGGATTGTGCCATCCGTTATGTGATGATACTTCCCGAAGGTCTGCACCATCATTAAAATTGCCTCCATATTTCGATATTCTTCGGGATAGAAAGGGAAAAATTTAAAGCTCTTGGAAGTTTTCCGCCCGTTACAGGCTAAGTCGTAAAATTTTGCCAAATTTCAGTTTTCTTTCTCGACTGGCAGATTATGCCGCAATCTGGGTTTTCAGTGAGAAGTGTAAAAAGTAGAACTTTCAAGATACTAAACCAAAAAATATGCAGATGATCATTATTACCCCTTAAGCGTGTAGCTGTACGAAAATTTCGACAAAATAGTCTATGTACAGGCACACAGTAGTTACGATTTTATTTACATAGATAAATAAGGAACCTGCTCCACGTACAACACCTTTTGGGCTATATCCGCTGGACTTAACCGGAAAAACGGACCGTTTATGATATCTCCCTTATTAATCCTCCTGTCGAAAAAATGCACATGAAAAAAGTTTTAGAGATGGAATTCCATCATGTTTGGTCGATTTCCAGTCAGGTTGGTCTTGTACTGTATATATTCTGGAAGAGTAAAATCACCATTTCGGTTCCCTATAAACCGCCAGTCCATTCCGGGAACATGAAATGTTATTGACGATTAACACCTACCGTTGGACAGGTGGATGTTAATATAAAGTTTGACTCAAATATCTTCAGTAGTTTTCAAGTTGTAAAACATACGCTTTACACGCACCCGCTCTTGAGTTAAGTCCGGTGGGACTTGTACCGGAAAACGGTCCGTTAATGATATCTCCCTTATTAATCCTCGTATTGAAATGATGCACATGAGGAAAAAGGCCTAGAAATGAATTTCCATTACGGCAGCTAAATTTACATTAAGTTTGGTTGCAAAATGACGGTTTCGGTTTCGTATAATCCCCCAGTCAATTCAGGGATTCAGAAACAATACTTGCCCTAAAACCTACCAAAGGACAGATGGATTCTAAATATCAAGTTTGGTGGAAATATATCCAGTAGTTTCCAAGTTTTAGACAAACAGACAAACAAACAAACAGACAGACACCAAAACAGAATATATGCAGATGGTCATTATTACACCTGAAACGGATAACTGTACGGAAATTTCGCCAAAATTGTCAATGTACAGACATACTCTAGAAGTGTAGACCTTTATTTCGATAGTTACTGCTTTGCAACTGTACGACGTATCTACAAACGGACTTCACCATCAGACGCCCCTTTCAGTGCTCTACATGGTTGGTCCTATGACATCTTCTCGTATCTCTTTATTTATGGGTTAGATTGAGTTAGAGTCATTGAATGGGGTGAAATGTTGTACAGTTTTTGAATGCTACTTTATATTTTTGATTCTCATGTGACAGCTAGAATCATAAAATTTGGCTATAACATTGCCAATGGTCATGTCAATGTGCGTGCCGAATGTCATGATTCTACCTTTCCTATAAGTGTGCCAAATGATAACATATACGTGTAAAAGTACAAAATCAACTTGTGTTTAATGTATTAGGGATAGAAATACGACGAAAAGTCACAGGACAAAAGTTGTAGATCTCTCCAAAATGAAACGCAATTTGCTTTGTGACTTTTGATACGACTTACTGATTAGCCACCAATTACCCCGAAACGAAGGTCTGCACCGCCGTTAAAATTGCATCCATATTTCGGAATTTTCCTGGGCCAGAAGTTATACATTTGCATAGCTTAGAATATTTCCTCAAAGGAAAGAGTGTACAGCATTCGGGATTAGCACTCGCATACATACGTGGTAATTAAGGAAGAAAGTAATACAGTTTAGTAAGTTGAAATTAATAGAAAATAGATTATAACAGAGGACATCCGGATGACGACAAATATATAAATACCAAGTGAATGTATTGGAAAATCAAATGCTCCTCAATAAATTATGCCGGAGTGAGTTATGGATATAAGAAAGCGGTAATCGGAGAGAAATTTAGGTGCAGGGATTCTTAGGTAATCAGATAAGAAGATGAATATTTGTGTTATTACTTATGCTATTCGAGGACGGTTATAACCTCCAATGATATTCCGCCAATATCCCGCAGAATGGCCGATTGACGACTCTCTTGCTTTCTACCCAAGGAACAACCACGAATTTAAAGGAATGATGAGGAAAATGACAATACGTTACTTCCCTGCTGGCAAGCAGTCAGAGACGTTGCCATGGTAACCCATATATTCGTTATCGCTCTGTCGGTCCCTCAATGCCGAGCATGGTATCGGCAGAAAATAGTAAATTTCTCCGTCATTTGAAGAGTAAGGTAAATTATGAACACAACGAAAGTTGTTTGTGATGAAGAGACCTTTCACATACGGTCCACAGAGTTTGCAGAAAATCAATAGTATAAGAGAAAATGGAGGAAGACCGTTGTGGTTTTCCTATAGACCCCCGTCTTTTCAAAGATTTTAAAATGATATGCATATCGAAACCTTCCCCGGGGTGAGTATACTCTAAATATGAAGTTTGGTTGAGGTCTATCCAGCCCTTTCGACGTGATGGTGGAACAAACAAACATTTTTATTCTTTTTATTTTGCTAGTTGCTTTACGTCGCACCGACACAGATAGGTCTTATGGCGACGATGGGACAGGGAAGGGATAGGAGTTGGAAGGAATCGGCCGTGGCCTTAATTAAGGTACAGCCCCAGCATTTGCCTGGTGTGAAAATGGGAAACCACGGAAAACCATTTTCAGAGCTGCCGACAGTGGGGTTCGAACCTACTATCTCCCGAATACTGGATATTGGCCGCACTTAAGCCAAACAAACAAACAAACAAACAAACAAACAAACAAACAAACAAACAAACAAACAAACAAACAAACAAACAAACAAACAGACAAACAGAAACGAACAACTTTATTTATAAGATTATTTTTATACCACTCCCCTCGCCCCCTGCCAAAAGGGTGCTAGGGGTGTCTTACCCTCACGCGGTTTGTCTCCTGATACTAATTGATAAGTGTACCACGTTTGGTGAAATTGCTCCAGTGGTTTAGGAGGAGATGTGTCATATACACACCCACACCCACACACCCACGCACACACATACATCAATTTTTATATATAGTAAGAAGAAGAAGATAATATTTTTATATGTAGTTTTTCGATTAATTTTATATCTCACCCCCTTCGCTCCCCACTTGGATTTGCAAAAAATCCGGAGTAATACTATTCATCTCAGAGACCCTGAAATCTATGGATTCGAAACTGTTTTTAATTATTTCTATATCTCACCCCACCCCCCCACCCTTTGCTCCCAACCTAAAAGGGGGCTGGATTTTAAAAAAATTCTAGAGTATCACTTTTCAACTCAGCGACCCCGAAAACTATGAATTCGACACTATTCTCGATTATTATTGTAACTACCACCCCCCTGACCCTCTCCCTTAAGGGCGCTAGGGATGGCTTACCCCCCACAGTGATCGTCTCCCGATAGTAAGTGATTCGTGTACCAAGTTTGGTTGAAATTGCTCCAGTGGTTTAGTTGGAGATGTGTCATTTACACACACACTTCCATTTCTATATATAGTAAGATTTTTACACTCGTTCTTCACCCCCTTTCCATCCCCGCCCAAAGGAGTCCTATGAGTGCCTTAGACAACAGTATATTTTTTCCCAGATATTAAGTCTTATTTGTACCTATTTTGGTTGACAGCTATGCCCAAACGTACATGCATAATCTCACTGCTCTAGAATCCTGGAGCTGACGTTGCCATGGTTACGGCAGTTCATTTCTTTATCCGATTCCTAGAGCAGGGGTAGTGTGGTGCCAATATCTCCGTAACGGTTGGTTTTAGGGCCTTAAAACATGGTTTTCGGGCCCGTAGGGCTAACCGAGTTTTGTTCTTTGCGTCAAGAGGATTAAATTGAGCTTTGTCTCGTCCTTATACGACAAATTCGATATTTTGCCTATAATAGTATAAGAGAAAATGGAGGAAAACCGTTTTTCCTATAAACCCCCGTCTTTTCAAAGATTTTAAAATGATATGCATATCGAAACCTTCCCCGGGGTCAGTATACTCTAAATATGAAGTTTGGTTGAGATCTATCCAGCCGTTTCGACGTGATGGTGGAACAGACAAACAGACAGACAAACAGACAAACAGAAACAATTTTATTTATATAGATTTCATATTGAAAAGTTCACAAAAATGCAAATATATAATTCAGAAGTCCGTAAAGGGACATATTTAGTAATTCGCTTGCAGGAAAATGTGTGACTGTATTTAGCCTGCTTGTCTATCAAGTTTAAGATTGATACCTTTAGTAGTTCAAGAGAGATTGATACCTTTAGTAGTTCCAGAAAATGGCAGTTGTATTTCTGAATACGCGACCTAGCTCTTTATCTCTCAAACCTAAACATATTTTCCGCGGTGATCGCCATGCTTGACCAACCGAAAACGACGCTTCACAGCCTTCTTCAATACACCTAATTGTGATACCGTCAATTGCCTGACCTAACCCACGCAAACAGTTCAGCGATTTTGAAAGATAGCAGTGCATGAAAAATAGGGCGTGTCACCTGACGCGCCTGTGTTAGGAATTGAAATTTGTAAGTAAACATACGTACTGAATTCAACCATTTCCCTTTAGAACTAGATACCCTGCATAATACGCTAGCAATTTCAGCAAAAAATAGGTCTCACTGTTTTGAAGGATTGCGTGCACATCTCATTTCAATTTTATTTATTTATTTATTTATTTATTTATTTATTTATTTATTTATTTATTTATTTATTTATTTATTTATTTATTTATTTATTTATTCTTCTTCTTTCGAATAACCCATTTGGAGGGTGCGATGAATCAACATTGGTTACTTTTCATTGTGTTCGATTTCTTTTGCTTCCAAATTTCCTTCATCCTTCGAGAGTGTCGTTCTTCTCTTCTTGAGTCCACTTTCTTCTAGTTGTTGGTTTCTTCCGCTCCTGAAACGCTGCCTTTTGAACTGCTTCTCTAAAAAGTTTTCTGTTTTTGATTGTATCTGTTTTGATTCCAGCATTTTTCATGTCTTAAACAATTACAATGAACCGTGTGGGTTTAGATTTGTAACTATTCAGATGGTTGAAGATGAGCTTGGTTAGTCTGTTGTCATCCATTCTGCAAACGTGTCCAAAAAATTATAGTCTTCTTTTCCTCATTACGTCAGTTGGTTTTCAATTTTCAAATATAGCAGCTCTCTGTTTGATCTCATTTATTTATTTATTTATTTATTTATTTATTTATTTATTTATTTATTTATTTATTTATTTATTTATAAGTTGTGTTACACCGCACCGGTAGAGGTAGGTCTTATGGCGACTATTGGATAGGAAAGAACTAGGAGCGAGAAGGAAGCAACTGTCGCCTTAATTAATGTAGAGCCCCAGAATTTGCCTGGTGTGAAAATTGGAAACAACATAAAGCCATATTTAAGGCTGCCAACAGTGGGGTTCGAACTCACTACCTCCCGAATGCATGCTAACAGCTACGTGGCTCTCTGAAGGTTGGTTTCCCAGGGAAACGTGCTAAAGAGAAAAATAGATTTCGGATATTACTTTTTTGTTCTAACAGATTTCGAATACATTCAAAATAAGAAAAATACTACTCGCGGCCGTCTGGAAGTCTGAGTCCAAGAGCTGATAACTAAATCTATGGTGGAGATTTGCTGTGGAAATTATGCCTGGGCATGTTTTCTACACCTCTCTGTACTTTTTGAATATCAGCCTGATACTTGGCTTTCATAAAAGAAGGAAGAGATCAAATATAAAAATGATCAAACTGCAAGTACCAGAGAGGGCCAGGAAACGAATATTTCACGACAAGCCCCTGACAGGGAGAAGCTCTCTATCTGCGTGCCTTACAATCTGAGCAACAACATGAAGAGTAAACAAAAATGTAATCATGCACACGATAAGTGATAGTTCCGTTAACGTTGAGTACAACAACTACGAGGGCTGTAAATAAAGTAGTAGCAACTTAGTCCAGACACTCGCAGGAGACCGGGCATGCGCACATAAGGTATGGAAACGGTGAGGTGGCGTTGTTGTCGTTGTGTAGTGTGTAATAGACGGACATCCAACTAGGAGTGTTATTCCTGTGTGGCGTTGAAGTGAAGAGTGTCGATTTCACCGCTCTAAGACCAAGTTTTCAACAGGTGATCAGCGTTCGTGGATTAAACCTAGGTTGCCCGTGGAAAATATGCATCAGAATATTATGGAGGATTAAGTGAAGCCTGTGGCAAGAATGCATTACCGTATAGGACAGTTGCACGATGGGTCAAGGCGTTTCTTGCGGGTCGGAATAAGACTGCGGATTTGCACCGCACAGGTCGGCCGTCCATTCCTCAAAGTCAGATTGCCATCGTGAGTGGTCTCGTTTCCGTAAAACATCGATGGACTGACCGGGAATCATCAGTAGAAGTTGGTCACAGTCATCAGACGGTGTGGCACGTATTGACAAAGTGTCTTAATGTGAGATAAATTGCGTCCCGTTGGGTTCCACACCAAATGACCGGCGTACAGAAATGGCACCGGTGGCACCCACCTGGACAGATTCCGCAACGAAAGAGACGCATTTCTTCAGCGTGTGATCACCATTGATGATACGTGAGCACGAGCCTATGAGCCTAAATAAAAGCGTCAGTCGAATGAATGGCGTCACCCAGTTTCGCCACGTCCACAGAAACCCAATCGGGTGAAGCGTATGCTGATTGTGCCATACGACTACAGGGGTGTTATTCTTGTGCATGCTGTGCCTGAGGGACAAACCAACAGTGACTACTATTGCTCATTCCTGGAGCGACATCTGCGTCCGGCTACGCGGCGCAAACGTCCGCGTTTATTGCAAGACGATCGCTCTATCGTGTTGCATGGCAACGCACATTGTTGTGTCGCAAACAATGTCAGGCTCTTGTTTTAACGGTGGTATTGGGAGGTCTTGGAACACCCTCCGTACTCACCAGACATGAGTCCTTGTGAAATCGACGTGTTTCCGAAGCTGAAAGAACCCCTCCGAGATCACTAATTTCCAGACATGGCATATGTACTCCACGCAGTAGGAAACTCCGTCACCGTCATCAAAAGATAACGCTTTGCCAACGGTCCCCAACGGCTTTCCGACATTCGGCAAAAGTGGACTAAAACTAATGTAATGCAATTGTACTTGTTAGCTCATTAAATATTACTACTATTTTTTACAGCCCTCGTAGTCTTGAACAAGACATTGTCGTTGCGCCTAGGAAAACAGCAATATGATATTTCAGCTTAGAATTCTGACCAGGAAGGTTCTTTCATCTAGGGTTCCGGATTGCATGAAGGAAAACAACAAATTTTCTTTCTAAGTTATACATGTACTGGGGGTCAGTATTTCTCCCCTCAACATTGTACAAAGCGGTATATCGAGGAACAACGGCGATATCTTTATTCCACCCAGCTTTCACTCCTGTACAACAAATTTGGCCAGAAAAGAACTGTAAAGTTAGTTTCGTCCTGGAGCTGACATCTTTGTTACAGAACATAGTCGATCCGAACTGCGAGCTCACTCCATTAACTTCGCTGCACCTAGATTTAATTTCACTTAGTAACCTACCATTTTGGGAGAATACATATCCTAAATACTTACCATGATCCGCCTGTTCCAGCTTTGTCTGAAATTCTACTCTCTTAAGTTTCTTTCCTGCCAACAAAATTTTAGTCTTGGTAAGGTATTTTTCATACCATACTCATTCTTAAGTTCTATAATAATATGAGTAAATTGCGGATTTTAACACAATCTGCCATTAAGATCAAGTTGTTGGCGTAGGCCAAACTGTTTACTACATTTCCACCAAATGAATCCCTCCCTGTTTTTTATACCTTTCAGTAGATGATCCACGTACACTATGAACAACAAAGGTGAAAGATAACAGCCTTGTCTAACTCTTGTAAGTACCTTGAATCAAGAACTCATTTACCATCAGTTCTCACTGTAGCCCTATTTTCAACATAAAGTCCTTTGATATCTTTCAATAGTTCATCATTAACCCCCCAATCCCTCAATACGGCTAACATGTTTTCCATCGGTACTCTGTCATATCGTCATCAAAATCAATTACCATTTATCTGCATTTAGGAGTATCGCCCAGGTGGCTGATTCCCCATCAGCTGTTTACCTACCGAGATCGATAGCTGCAGTCACTTGTGCGGGGGATAGTGAGTTCAAACCACACTGCCGGCAGCCCTGAAGATGGTCTTCCGTGGTATCCCGTTTCCACACCAGGCAAATGCTGGGATGGTTCCTCAATTAAGGCTATGGCCTCTTCCTTTCAACTCCTAGCCCGATTCTGTCTCATCGTCGCCAAAAGACCTATATTTCTAGGTGAGGCGTAAAGAAACTTGTAAAAAAAAATATATTTACGTTCTCTAGATCTATGAAACATAGAACTAAGTATCTATTCTTATGCTCTTAGTACGAGTTTAAATTATTGCAGTCCCCATAAATTTCCCCACATCTCTACTAATTACTATAATTATATAAAAGAACTAACATTCAATTGGTGAACAGTGTATTGGACAAATGTATGCTAAAAAGTAACATAGTAAATATTTTATCATTACGAAGGACCACAGCACGGCGGGAAGAGATGTACGAAGTTTAATTCTGATTCCTCTAATCAGTTTCTAATTTTGGAAACATTTCATATCAGACTAATTAGGAGTCCCAATACAACGAAAAATGTAAAATTAAGCAATTTCCTCAATTGAGCAGAAAGTTGAAGGGCCAAAGGACATGGAAAGTTTTCAAATTGTGATTCTTGGATATCTCTATCAAATTAAAAAGTAAATTTCGAAAAAAAAATCGGTCTAAATTCAGTTCCGGGAAAACAGCCTAAAATCGCTTGTTTATTTGCTCGTTTTCTTTTTGAATCAAATCCTAACCAAACTATCTTATTTATATAATTCTTTCTGTAAAGTGTTCCTTGGCTCAATTTAGTAGTTAAATGTGCTTAAGTGAAACAAAGCATAGCCTCACATTAGCGCTCGTAATGGTAGAAAAAGTCAAACTGCTAATCTAATTGACCAGATAACGATGATCGTAATTTTTAGAAATAAATAAAGAGCGTACTGTATTTTCATTCTTTATTAGATTTTATTTTTCTAAAATTCGTAGCTTATAACCCTGGGATGTATTCAACATTGATTTGATTGCCTGAATAGCTAGAACTGTGTATTTTGAGTTTCTACAGTCATTTAATTCGTGTATACATAGGATCACAGGACTGGCGAATGTAGCTGTATCATTGAAACGAATTAACAAGAAGAACCAATGCATTTACTTAAACAGAGGATTGCGGCTCGTCCTGTCCTAAAAGCAAGCTGTGTACACAATTCTCAGCCCCATCCCGAAATAATTAAACTGTGCGCACACCGCAGTAATCCAGAATAGCAGACAATATTTACACCCAATACGTACACATGGCTGGTAACCACGAATTCTCTAGCCCCTTCAATTGCCCGACTGGGAATATGCTGGTGAACGAACGGTCTCCTCTACCTTCTTTATACAAATTTCGCTTATTTTTCTTTCCGTGACATGGTGATGTACTTTTAGTTGATACAAAGTATCCGTGTCCAGATACACTGCGAAATAATGTTTCTCCAATATTCGTCTACAAGGACAGCTTTATCATTGGCCTGCAAAACATCTTCCTTTGTGCAGGTTGATGGTAAATACTGACAAACCAGAAGGTGCTCTCCATCCTATAGTAGTCCAAAATCACAGGTCATGTCTCCTTGTATATAGTCCCACATAACTTGGTTAAACTTGCACTTTGAAACACCTGTCCGCAGTTGACTGAGGGTTTTCTAGACGGGATACGAAAGACGAAAACTTTCAGAACGTTCTTCCTTTAAACTCAGGGATGAATTACGTACTTGCTATTGCCACAGTACACGGCTTCGTTTTCTGGGGTATCAACAAGTGGTATGGTTGTTCTAAAAAAAAATATTCCATGATCTGAGTCTAACGGGCTGCATTTGATGGCCATAAAGGGGTGAAAACCGAAGCACTGTGATGAGTTAATAATATGAGTTCTGTGTGGTAACTGTGTGATTTTGTACTTGCATGTGTGTGTTTTTTTTTGAAAATGGACACTGAGGTAGGGAAGAAAGACGGACGTTTCAGTATATATATGTTCTCTTGGCATTCACCTGGCATAATAATAATAATAATAATAATAATAATAATAATAATAATAATAATAATAATAATAATAATAATAATAATAATAATAATAATAATAATAATAATAATAATATATTTATTTATTAATGAATTCGTTATTTATTTGCTTCGTTAGGATTACTTAGAATCATGCTTGACTTGTTCAGCGCACCTTCGCCCTTTTCAATAATAATAATAATAAGAAGAAGAATGACATTAATAAGAAGAATAAGAATAAGAAGATGAACAAGAAGAAGAATTTCTGAAGAAATTCCGGAGGATTGGAAATTTGCATTGATTCACCCACTTCACAAGAAAGGAGACAAATCAAATATTAATAACTACAGAGGAATTACTCTCCTCTCACTCGTATATAAAATCTTCTCTAAAGCTCTTCTTAATAGATTAGAGAAATAAACAGACCACCTGATCGGAGATTATCAGGCTGGATTCCGAAAAGGGAGATCCTGCGCAGAACAAATCCTAAACCTTTTTTTTTTTTTTTTTTTTTTTTGCTAGGGGCTTTACGTCGCACCGACACAGATAGGTCTTATGGCGACGATAAATCCTAAACCTAAAAACCATACTACAGATTCGCAAAACCAAACAAATAGTAATCACCTTTGTTGACTTCAAAAAGGCGTATGATTCCATAGATCGGCAGACCCTGTTTAACATACTAGAGGAATTTCAAGTCGACAGGAAAACGAGGAAATTGATTAAACAAACTCTGACCAACACAACATCAAAAGTTAACTTCTTGGGAGAAATTTCTGAACCGTTCGAAATCAGAACTGGTGTCCGACAGGGAGATGGACTATCCCCACTACTATTCAATTTAGTTTTGGAAAAAAGTTATTCGTGAATGGAGAAAAGAAACTAAAGGTATAAACATTGGCAGACTTCTTAAAGACAAAATTCACCTTGACTGCTTATCTTTCGCAGATGACCTTGCGTTTCTTTCGAACAACAGACAAGAAGCAATCAAATCCATAGAAAAATTGAATGAAATAGCCGCAAAAACTGGACTTCAAATTTCATTTGAAAAGACGCAGTTTATGGAAGGAACTAAATCAAGATTCGACAATCAACCACTAATCACCAATTGTGGAATAATTTCCCAAGTAGACAAATTCAAGTATCTAGGTGAAATTATTCAGCCAGCGGGGTTAAATCAGGAAGCTAACAAAGAAAGAACTGCTAAACTGCAAAGGGCTTACAAAATCACATTGAACAGATACAACAAAAGATGTATATCAAAAAATGCAAAATTACGACACTACAATACAGTCATCAAACCAGAGGCACTTTATGCATCTGAAACACTGATCATTGGTGGCAGGTCACAAATGAAAAGCATTGAGAAACAAGAGAGGAAAATTCTCAGAAAAATCCTAGAACCAAAGTTCGAAAATGGAATTTGGATGAAAAAGAAACCACACGAAATTTTTCACTTCACAGAAAAAATCACCAGATACCATCAGAAAGAGACGACTAAAATTCTGCGGACACCTACACAGAATGGATAACAACAGGCTGACAAAGAAAATTCGAAATCTAGCTCTAACCCTGAGAATCCGCAACAATTGGTTAGCAGAAATTCATGAAGATCTACAAGAAATGGGCATTGAGGACGAAACCATTCAAGATAGAATGAAATTTAGAAGCTTAGTAAACAAACATAAATTAGCAGAGAAACCAACAAGAAAAAATACAGGCTGGACAGAAACACGCAGAAAGGAACACAGTGAAAAAATGAAGAGGTATTGGGAAGAAAAGAAGAAGAAACATTGTGCAAAATAAGTTCAAACGCGCTCCACAGTTGGGCACAACGAATCAAAAAAACGATAATAATAATATCCGGCCGGGGCTTCTACCTCGACCCGCCGCGTACCATACGCCTGATAGGGGATATTCCTGTAGATATTCAGGACAAGTGTGAATAAGGCATTGCCAAATAATACAACTGCGTATCAACTGAGGCAATTAAAATGGCCAACGGTTTTCAAGGCGTAGGAGGATAAACTGTCCCAACGGTTGATAAAGCGGAGGAACTGTCTGCAGTCAACAAATCCGTTCGTGTCTGCACCCGCATTGGCGGCTAACTGTTGGGTGTCTGTTCTCGATGTTAGGCGCCACCGTTTTCTATCTCTTAGGCTAACAACCTAAGCAATATCAGAAGTCCTGCGGAAATTCAGGCACATCAAAATCATTTGAATTAAAATGGTAGGGCATGGAGGAAACAAACCAAAGGAAAATACCTCACGTGGTAATAAGGATAGCCTTCAATCCACTGCCACTAACCAAGGGGGTATAAGAGGGCCATCGGACTCTGAGGAGAGCCCACCGTCATGCACAGTATCTCAATTCAGACTAAAGAAAATAAGTTACATAACGAATTTCAACAGCAATTCACTCAGGATAGGGAAGTTGAAGGAGATCACCGACCTGATGACTCAACAGCAGTCAGTAATAATGGCAGTTCAAGAAACTTGGTTTGGAGACGAGTATTGCTTTGAGTCAGAGGGATACCGAACCGAATATTTAAAGGCAAACCAGGGAAGAAAATTCTCAAAGGCACCAACATGCTAGGAACAGGATTTATTGTATCAAAGAAGATAATCAACTCAATCACAGGATTCTCCTCGAACTCAATCAGAATCTCATCCCTGTCCTTCAGAAGTACCAACAAAGGATACACTATCATCAATGCCCAGGCTTCAGTAAATCAAGATAATTATATAAATCCTGAGGTTGTGGAACAATTTTGGGAAGACCTTCAATGAACAATTTATAGAATTCCCAATCACCATACTCTCATTTTAATGGGAGAGTTCAACGCACAAATAGGTAGAGGAAAGAAGTATTCCAATAGAGTTGGCTAGTACCCAGCCCATAAGAGAACTAACCTCAATGTAAGCGTCTGATAGATACTTGAAGAATGTTTTCGTTGAGAATGAAATCCACGTGGTTCAAACACCTTCAAAGGAAAGAGAAGACATGGAAGACGCGGGATTCACGTTTAGAATAATACCAAATTGATCATGTAAACCACTCCATACATATCTGATAAAGAGATTTGGAATGTAAAGGCACTCATTAACGCGAAAGTGAACTCTGACCACTACATCTCTAAAGTGAAACTAAACTTTATCCCCAGAAACCATAAAATTAACCAGAGGAAAGCACAGAAACCCATCCCAAAATATGATACAGTAAAAGTCAAAGACCACACAACTTTCAAAGAACACTTAAGCCAACGTGTCGGAAATTCACCTCCAGAAACCTGGGAACAGCTGAAGGAAGCAGTAATCTCAACCGCACAGCAAAAATCCCTCGTAAGTATAAATATAAACATATACATCTATGGAGGAACCAAGAATGTGAGGACGCCATAAAAGGGGGACAAGAAGCGTGGTAAAGGTAGAACAAAACCAAAAGTCAACAAGATCGGCTCTACTTCCTTGAGATAAGAAAGAAAACTACCAAAGTCATCCGAAATATGAAAGGTACCTTTGATAAATATATCCTTGAATCCATCGAAGAAGACTTCAAGAATAAAAATACAAGAAATTTCCATAAAACATTCAATGGAAGTACCCAGATATATGAGCCACCGTCGCTTGGCTTTAAAAACCCGGAAGGTAGAAAAGGTATGACTGATCAAGATAACTGTGAGATCTTAGCGAGATACTTTGAGCAACTACTAAATTGTAAATCACCACAGGAACAAGCCTTAAGACATCAAACTAGATGCCCCAATGCCATCAAGAGATGAGGTGGAACAAGCCATCAACGAACTCAAGAACGTCAAAGCCACCGGGGAAAACTCAATCATAGCAGAGGTTTGGAAGAATGCAGGTAGCTTAAAACTAGACATCTTAACTAAAATTATACAACACATCTGGATTAAGGAAGAACTCCCTGGAGAATGGGCTACTGCTCTAATCTACCCTCTGAACAAAAAGGGGCATAGAGACGACTTTAATAATTATAGAGGCATTTCTCTTCTCTCGGTAACATACAAAATTATCTCTAACATACTACTCAAGAAATTAGAATCTCGGCTAGATAAATAAATTGGAGAATCCCAAGCAGGTTTCCAGAAGAGCAGATCATGTATTGAACAAATACACAACCTTAAATACATCATTATGCAGACTAAGGAACAGTATAAACATTTCATAATCACATATTTTGACTTTAATAAACGATTACGATTCTGTTGATAGAGCGGTTCTATTCAATATCCTGCAAGAAATCGGACTTGATCATAAGACATTAAATATCGTCAAGTGCACCCAAACAAACACCCTATCAAGTTCAGAGGAAAAATCCGACTCTTTTGAGATTAAAACAGGAGTAAGGCAGGGAGATGGAATGTCACACATATTGTTTAATTTTGTGTTAGAAAAAATAATCCTAAAATGGAGGAAAACTTCCATGAAACAGGTCTAAGAGTAACAGACAGGAATCTCAAATTGTAGCGCTTCCTTTGATGATGTAGCTATACTAGCAGATTCAATTGAAACAGCAATAGACCAGATAAATACACTTCAGTCCATAGCCTCCAAGACTGGACTTCAGTTGTCTTACGAGAAAACAGTGTTCTTGTTCAATAAATAATAAGATCATTGTTTGTTATTGTACAATGTTTTTGCAAAAGCTGTAGGTTGTCCGAGGACAAAGAGAACCTTAATAAAATTAATAGATACAGGGGAACGAATTACCCCTACACGAGATAGCATACAAAAAGCATTTTGACACAATACAGTTTAAGATTGTCGGCGTCTATTTTGAACCTTTCCTGTAGGTATTTATTCAACGCGGTGCCTTTTCAAACAGTGTTCTCTTGAAACGAAGAAAGCCTAATACTGGAATGTGGGGCTGTTTGTAGAAATCCCTTTGTTGGTGGGGGGGGGGGGGTTAGAATAACACCAACAGTATTCTCATCCTGTCGTAACAGGCAACTGGGCCCCAGTAGCTCTTAACTTGGGAGCTTTAGTTGGCGACCACGAGGTCCTTAGCAGAGTCCTGGCATTTCTTCCACTTACTTGTACCATGTTCATCATTTTCATTTTTCCTATCCAATCTCCCTTGTTCAACTCTTGTTCTTTTATGATCTCGACAGTATTAGGTTTCCGAGGCCTACGGAGTATTTCTCTTCCGCGTCCTACCTTTCCCTTGTCTTTCGTTGGTCCATACCATCATTTTTCGAAGTGTTGACCCCCTTTCATTCTTTCCATCTGATTAATGTTAATAGAAGATGGTTACTTAGTTGCAGTTCCTGTTAAAACAGTATGAACCATCACCACCACCGGATTTCTTGAAAATAATCCTAGAATTGAAGGATCGGGCTGTTTGTAGAAAACAGCTGGTAGGTAGGTTATTGGAAGGAAATCCTCAAATTTAAGCTCTGCGTTTCTCAGAACATAGAGGTGGATAAAACGCAAATCATTAAATGCCTCAAAACTTCTAAAATAAACCTAAACAACTTGGAGAATATATGCTCAGTTGTCATGAAGTAATAATTAATTTCCATTTAAAATATCTCAAGTCCTCTGAGAACTAGAACTGAGGTTAGGCCTATGATATGAATACAGCCTACTCGAAATATTTGCTGCTGCAGTGACTAGAACTTTGTTTGCAACACAGTGAAGATTCAGATAAACTTCTCCTCGAAATTACAAATCACTAGGGGCCTTACCTTTTGGTGAAATAAAACTGTTAATTTTGATGTTAAAACTGACACTATTTTGGTAAGTATTTCGTGAAATAAATTTTCATACTAATCGATGTTCCTTGTGATATCTTCCTTATAGTGTGGGGTAAATCTAACTAATTTTGTGATTTGGGGTTTTAAACTGGACTCTTGTAATGTATTAAATTGTTATCAAATATCAGAACAACTAAATATACAAAAAGTTATAGAAATAAATACAGGTATGTAAATCACTGATACCTAGGTATGAAGTTAGGTGATCTGCCCTGTAATATGAATTTATACATAGCCTACATTTTTTTTTACATTTTGAATTACTTGTCTTCAAAGTAAAAAATAAGCATGGTTTCAACACTGCTAGGATGCAGAGTTGCGTGGCAGTCAGAATTTATCTTTGTGTAAGCAGAGAAGACCCTTTCGTTGACCATATTAGACACTGGAAACCATAACGTTTGCGAACACTTGGATGCAAATTCACTGCTCTTCTATCAGACCTCATAAAACTTCACTAACAATGTCTTCTTTCTTTTCCTGTACCAGATGTGCCTTCACTGCATTTTGCAAAGCCATATAGCCCTGGAGGATGTTCATGGATATGCTGGTGTTGCACGACCAGGGATGAGTAGCTAAGACGGTTAAGGTACTGGCTCTCTGAGCCCAAGTTGTCAGGTTCGGTCCGGTGGTATTTGAAGGTGCTCAAATAAGTCAGCTCCGTATCACTAGTTTTACTGGTACGTAAAAGAGCTCCTGCGGGACAACATTTCTGCATCTCGGCGTCTCCAGAAACCATAAAAGTAGTTAAGGGGACAGAAACAATAACATTACTGCTACTCAATCAGGCGATTTATTTACATTAGGCCCACTAATACCGTCGTATTTTACAAGAAAGACAGTATTATTTTTCTTTCATTTTATAATTATCCATGTCCTCATGCCAGGATTATCCAGTTTGTACCCAAAAAAAAGCCGCCCCTACAAATCGCATGCGTGCCCACGTTCGCTACTTGAATTCTTTTGTTTATAAGTGGACAACAGTATTCCAAACACAAGCATCTGAATTGTGAAGGCAGTCTTTGCGGAAGAGGATATAGCCCAGAAGCCGGCTAGATTGGAACGTGACATTTTTCGAATCGTGCAGCTTTTCTTCATCGTAAGCCAATTGATGAAGATAGAGAACAAAATCTGAGCCTCTGTCAATGCGAAGGGAAATGGATTGATTATCCTGGAACCTGGCCTGTGATTGCTTGAAGTCAGGTCTCTTGTAAACCAGAAAAAAGGAGTACGTGCAACATCAGTATGCAAGGCCTGCTTCTTGTCTTTCTGGTATTGGACGTGCCAAAGAAAAGAATTTTTACGATAGTGTAATGTAAGGGAATACTTAATCTCCGGCCCGAGTCTGCTCTTTGTGCCTGGTTTCTCTCTCAGGTCACCAAATCTCCACCATTAAGACGATTGTGAGAGACTGCAATCAAGTTAGGAAAATTTCCAATCTATATATATAAAAGCAAGTCGGGCTGGAGCGATGTATATATAAATATTTAAAAATGAAAAAAGACGTGAATTAATGAGGCACTTCCATAAATCTCAGAAATTTGAAACTTGGTACGGAGGAAACTGATGACCCCAGGATCCATAGAAAAATCGGAAATTCTCAAAATTCCCTGATGGGGGCACGCTGGGGGGCTCAATTTTTGGGCTCAGCATAAGAACACAGTCGTATAGTATATCCAAAACGATAACGTATAGGTTTCGTGGGCTTAAACATTTTCGAGAATTTCCTCATTTTTAACCCCTATCCCCCCAAATCAAAATGGCGGCACAACCTGCCAGACGAAGTAGACAATTGAAATTTGGTGAAATTATAGCTTTTGGTCCCTAACCGACGGGAAAATTCCAAGATGTTCAAATTTTTCACTTTTTACCCCCCTAAGATATCGAAATATTGAGGCAATTTTAATGACTGTGCAGACATTCCTTTTGAGCTATTTTTTGTCTAAACAGTAAGTCGTATCACAAAACGGATGGCACAATGTCGTTTCAATTCGGAGTGATCTACAACTTTGGTCCTGTGACATTTTGTCGTATCTCTCTCCCTTATACGTTAAATTTGGCCGTATTTCTGGATTGTTCGTAAATTTGGTGATTTTTACAAGTATATTTCATTGTTTGACACACTTATAAGAATGATAGGATCATCACGTTGTGTGCGCACGTTGGCACGATTAAGGGACATGTGTGTACCAAATTTCATGATTCTAGCTTATACATAAGTAGGCAAAACGTAATGTAAAATGTTAAAAATATATAAAAGCAAGTCGGGCTGGAGCGTTGTACAGTATATATAAATATTTAAAAATGAAAAAAGACGTGAATTAATGAGGCACTTCCATAAATCTCAGAAATTTGAAACTTGGTACGGAGGAAACTGATGACCCCAGGATCCCTAGAAAAATCGGAAATTCTCAAAATTCCCTGAAGGGGGCACGCTGGGGGGGCTCAAATTTTGGGCTCAGCATAAGAACACAGTCGTATAGTATATCCAAAACGATAACGTATAGGTTTCGTGGGCTTAAAAATTTTCGAGAATTTCCTCATTTTTAACCCCTATCCCCCCAAATCAAAATGGCGGCACAACCTGCCAGACGAAGTAGACAATTGAAATTTGGTGAAATTATAGCTTTTGGTCCCTAACCGACGGGAAAATTCCAAGATGTTCACATTTTTCACTTTTTACCCCCCTAAGATATCGAAATATATAGGCAATTTTAATGACTGTGCAGACATTCCTTTTGAGCTATTTTTTGGCTAAACGGTAAGTCGTATCACAAAACGGATGGCACAATGTCTCTTCAAATCGGAGTGATCTACAACTTTGGTCCTGTGACATTTTGTCGTATCTCTCTCCCTTATACGTTAAATTTGGCCGTATTTCTGGATTGTTCGTAAATTTGGTGATTTTTACAAGTATATTTCATTGTTTGACACACTTATAAGAATGATAGGATCATCACGTTGTGTGCGCACGTTGGCACGATTAAGGGACATGTGTGTACCAAATTTCATGATTCTAGCTTATACATAAGTAGGCAAAACGTAATGTAAAATGTTAAAAATGCACCCAAATTTCACCCTATTCAAAATTTGATCTCAATTTACCCCCTGAATATGGGAGATACGAGGAAATGGTTTAGAAACAAATATGTAGAGCGATAAATGGGGCGTCTGATGGCGCAAACCTTTTCTTAATATCATAAACCGTTTAGGAGATATGAATCTCGAAGTGGAAGTCTGCACTTTTCAACGTGCTCAGGCTTATCCGTCATCTATATATATAAAAGCAAGTCGGGCTGGAGCGATGTATATATAAATATTTAAAAATGAAAAAAGACGTGAATTAATGAGGCACTTCCAGAAATCTCATTAATTTGAAACTTTGTACGGAGGAAACTGATGACCCCAGGATCCCTAGAAAAATCGGAAATTCTCAAAATTCCCTGAAGGGGGCACGCTGGGGGGCTCAAATTTTGAGCTCAGCATAAGAACACAGTCGTATAGTATATCCAAAACGATAACCTATAGGTTTCGTGGGCTTAAACATTTTCGAGAATTTCCTCAATTTTATCCCCTATCCCCCCAAATCAAAATGGCGGCACAACCTGCCAGACGAAGTAGACAATTGAAATTTGGTGAAATTATAGCTTTTGGTCCCTAACCGACGGATATATTCCAAGATGTTCAAATTTTTCACTTTTTACCCCCCAAAGATATCGAAATATTGAGGCAATTTTAATGACTGTGCAGACATTCCTTTTGAGCTATTTTTTGGCTAAACGGTAAGTCGTATCACAAAACGGATGGCACAATGTCGCTTCAATTCGGAGTGATCTACAACTTTGGTCCTGTGACATTTTGTCGTATCTCTCTCCCTAATACGTTAAATTTGGCCGTATTTCTGGATTGTTCGTAAATTTGGTGATTTTTACAAGTATATTTCATTGTTTGACACACTTATAAGAATGATAGTAGGATCATCATGTTGTGTGCGCACATTGGCACGATTAAGGGACATATGTGTACCAAATTTCATGATTCTAGCTTATACATAAGTAGGCAAAAAGTAATGTAAAATGTTAAAAATGCACCCAAATTTCACCCTATTCAAAATTTGATCTCAATTTACCCCCTTAATATGGGAGATACGATTAAATGGTTTAGAAACAAACATGTAGAGCGATAAATGAGGCGTCTGATGGCGCAAACCGTTTCTTAATATCATAAGCCGTTTAGGAGATATGAATCTCGAAGTGGAAGTCTGCACTTTTCAACGTGCTCATGCTTATCTGTCATCTATATAAATAAAATTGTAGGGGGTCCGCTGTCTGTAATTTCTTTTGTTTTGCCAATTTTTCAGATATTCATCCGTTTTAGGTCAACTCAAGACCGAATCGGTGGTTTTTACGTTTCGTGTCTGTTTGTTTGTCTGTTTGTCTGTTTGTCTGTTTGTCTGTTTGTCTGTTCCACCATCACGTCGAAACGGCTGGATAGATCTCAACCAAACTTCATATTTAGAGTATACTCATCCCGGGGAAGGTTTCGATATGCATATTGTTTTAAAATCTTTGAATACACGGGGGGTTATAGGAAAACCAGAATGGTTTTTCCACCATCACGTCGAAACGGCTGGATAGATCTCAACCAAACTACATATTTAGAGTATACTCATCCCGGGGACGGTTTCGATATGCATATCATTTTAAAATCTTTGAATACACGGGGGGTTTATAGGAAAACCAGAATGGTTTCTCCACCATCACGTCGCAACGGCTGGATAGATCACAACCAAACTTCATATTTAGAGTACACTCATCCCGCGGAAGGATTCGATATGCATATCACTTTAAAATGTTTGAATAGACGGGGGGTTTATAGGAAAACCTGAATGGTTTTTCCACCATCACTTCGAAACGGCTAGATAGATCTCAACTAAACTTCATATTTAGAGTATGCTCCTCCCGGGGAAGGTTTCTGTATGCATATTATTTTAAAATATTTGAATAGACGGGGGGTTTACAGGAAAAACAGAATGGTTTTCCTCCATTTTCTCTTATACTATTGATTTTCTGTAAACTTAGTTTACCGTACGTGAAACGTCTCTTCATTATCAACAACTTTCGTTATGTTCATAATTTACCTTACTCTTCACATGACGGAGAAATTTACAATTTTCCGCTGGTATCATGCTCTGCATAGAGTGACCGACAGATCGACAACGAACCTACAGGTTACCATGGCAACGTCTCTGACTGCATGCCAGCAGGGAAGTAACGTATTGCCATTTTCCTCATCATGCTTTTAAATTTGTGGTTGTTCCTCGGGTAGAAGGCAAGAGAGGAGTCAATCGGCCTATCTGCGGGATATTGGCGGAATATCGTTGGATGTTATAACCGCCCTCGAATAGATTAGGTAATAACACCATTAGTCATCTTCTTATTATTTGTTTACCTAGGAATCACTGGATCTAAATTTCTCCTCTGTTACCGCTTTATTATATCCATAACACACACTAGCATAATTTATTGAGGGGATTTGATTTTCCAATACGTTAACTTGGCATTTACATATTTGTCGTTATCCGGCTGTCCTCAGTTATAATCCATTTTCTATTACTTTCAACTTTCTTAACTGTATTATTTTCTTCCTTAATTACGCCGTATGTACGCGAGTGCTACAAACTACTGGATGTATTTCCACCAAGACTCATATTTAGAATACACCTGTCCTTCATAGGTTTTAGGGAAAATATTGTTTCAAAATCCCTGAACTGACTGGGGGTTTATACGAAACCGAAACAGTAATTTTGCACTTCCACAAAATATACACAACCAACGTTAATTTAAATCTACCTGTCTTGGTAGAAATTAATTTATAACCTTTTTTTCTCATGTGCATCATTTCGATACGAGGATTAATAAGGGAGATATCATTAACGGACCGTTTTTCTGTACAAGTCCCATCGGACTTAACTCACGAGCGGGTGCGTGTAAAGCGTATTCCTTACAACTTGAACACTACTGAAGACATTCGAACCAAAATTTATATTTAGCATCCACCTGTCCAAAGGTAGGTTTTAAACGTAAATAACATTTCATGTTCCGGAATGGACTGGCGGTTTATAGGGAACCGAAATGGTGATTTTACTCTTCCACAATATATACAGAACAAGACCAACCTAACTGGAAATCGACCAAACGTGATGGAATTCCACCTCTAAACCTTTTTCTTCATGTGCATTTTTCATAAATGGTCACTTTTGCAGGTTAAGTCCAGCGGACATAGCCCAAAAGGTGTTTTACATGGAGCACATTCCTTATCTATATAAATCAAATCGTAACGACTGTGTGCCTCTACACTGACTATTTCGGCGAAATTTTCGTACAGCATTCCGTTATGAGGGGTAATAATGATCATCTCCATAATTTTTGGTTTAGTTTCCTGAAAGTCCTAATTTTTATCCGCCTCGCCCAAAATCCAGATTGCGGCATAATCTGCCAGAAGAAAAAGAAGATAATTGAAATTTGACAAAATTATACGTTTTCGCCTGTAACGAACGGAATACATCCCAGATCATTACATTTTTCACTTTTTATCCCCGAAGAATATCGAAATATACAGGCAATTTTAATGATGGTGCAGACCTTCGGAAATTCCTATCACATAACGGATTGCACAATCTCCGTTCAATTTGGAATGATCTACAACCTTGGTCTTTTGACTTTTGCCGTATCTGTATCCCATTTACGTTTGATTTTTCTCTATTAATCGATGTTAAGTCAATTTGGAATTTTCACATGCATAATTCATACTTTCAGTTACATATATGAAATACAGAATCATCATACTCTTCACGAAAATTGGCCCACCCAGTAGGCATATGTGAGCCAAATGCTATGTATGTAGCTGTCACATAATTATCCGAAAGGTAATGTAATGTGAGATAATCTTACCAAACCTTTACCTTGTTCCAGGTTTCCAACTCAATCTGACCCAAGAATAGATGACATATCATAGGACCAGCCATTTAGGCCACTAAATCCGGCGTGTCTTATGGTATAATCCTTTGTCGATATGACGTACGTTTAGTAGCAGTTAATCTGTAAATGAAGGTCTTCAATATTGTAAACACGCATATACTTTCGTATGTCGATCTATATATATTCACTGATGTCGATTTTTAGCTATCGAGAAAGGGTGGGTCTGATATTGTAATCAGTACTCCCCACACCGACTTTGACTGGCAGTAGGAAAGGGTTCCTTCTCCAACTCATGTGTAACTGTCATTAGTAAGGAAGGCCTACAATTGTAATGAATAGTTCCCTTCTCGATTTGACTTGCAGAAGGCAAGTGAGCATGCAGTTTTGTTTATAACTCCCCTACCCGATTGTGTTTGGCAGTAGGCAAGGGTGCCCGCCATTATAAAGAAATGTCCTCATCTAAAATGTGACTGGCATTAGGCATAGTGGCCCGCTATTTTGATGGAAACTCACCAACTTGGTGTGACTGGCAGTACGGTAGCTGGAAGTAGGAAAATGGACCTGGCATTATAATGATAACTGCACAACTCAACTTCGGGTGATAATAGGGTAATTGCCTGCCATTATAATAAAAACTCCTCAACTGTAATCTGTCTGGAAGTAGGAAAGGGGGCTGCCATTTTAACGATACTCCCCAAATCGATTCTGTCCGCGTAGTAGGCAATGGGGCCTGCAATTATAATGTAAACTTCCCAACTCGATTGTGAATGGCAGTAGACAAGTGAGCCTGCCGTTATATCACAAATACATAACAAACTTTTTACATTGGAAACAACGTACGGGGACCTCCCCATGCTCTTTCTCGGATAACGCTAAGAGACATAAAATTTTAAATCAATCTTATTTACTGCATGTACACTATTTACGTCGATATTCGAATACAATGTAGAATACCGTAGCGAAGCACGGGTACATTCGCTAGTTTGCTATATAGTAGCTTGTAAATCACAACAAGTAGTGTACGGGGGTTGCCGCAAGTGTTTTGGTATTATACATATATATACAGTATTATATTTACGAGGTCTAGACTATAATTTTCTCACAATTTTCTTTAATTTATGTATCTACTAAGTTTTATTTCGATTTATCGGAACTCGTTATCTTGCCTGCAAGTGAAGTCAGGTATAATTATTACTCCTGGACGTCGTAAGAGGTTACTAAGATGGGAACAACGAAAGAATCTCTACTCAATCTCTCACCTTCTAAACACATAAACATATCCATGTTTCTATGCTTTTCCGCGAGGCGAAGGAAATGTACACGGGCGATTTCTTGTTGTAGTGTTGTAACATTATACAATCGCATCGAAGGTTTTTCGTCGACATAAGGACGGGAAAGGGGTAGTATTGGTTAGATAGCGGCCGTGGTCGTAAGTAAGGTACAGTCGCAGTATTTACTTTGTGTTAAAATGAGAAACTGTCAGATTGCATTCGGGAGGTCGTGGGCTCGAACTTCGCTGTCGAAAACTTTGAAGATGGTTTCCCGTGGTTCCCTATTCACACAGGCCATTGCCGGGGCTGTACCTTAATAATTAAGGCTACGGCGGCTTCCTTCCCACTCCTAGCCTTTTCATACCCTATCGTTGCCATAAGAACTATCTATGTCGGTGCGACATAACACACATTGTAAAAACTGGGCAACCACTGAAAAATACCTCCCGGACTGGCAACGGTGGGGTTCAAAGCCATTCGCATGCACGTTCACAGCTTCGTGACCCAAACCACACAAACAATTCACTCATTCGTTTCATTTCATTGTGCTGCAATCGGCTTCATGGCTAAATGGTCAATGTGTTGGCATTTGGTCCAAGGGGTCTCTGTTGTGGTGCCACCTCCCCTGTTTGAAGCCAGCGCGCTGTCAGCCCGCCTGCGGTATACACAGGCGAGCAGGCGGAAGAGACAGGCACCATCCAGTCCCACGAGAACAGGCCTAGTGTGCCATTCGTAAAGGCAATTATGCTGCCTCTTACCCGGCTACCCATTCATTAAAAAGGCAATAAAAGCTCACTATATCGCGAGCAAACATCTGCGGCATCCTTAATCATTCAACCAACAACTTCCGTCACTACTAAACCTATATCTCAATCCCCCTCCTACACAAAATCTAAATCGTCCGTCACAATCTATCCCCTCTATAGAGCTTCTAAAATGTCTCCTCTCCGTCTTAACCAGCAATACATAAGCCAAGTATCTCAACCCAAGACCATTTCCCACCCAGGCACACTGTATGCCCAACCAGCAGCAACAACAACAAAATCAACAACAATTTCGCACGCCTAACAACTCCTCTAGACCTCAAGCTAGCAAGAGGGATAGCAAACACCTCCAAATGCAAGTACTCATACACCCATCGCCCACAAATCAATGGTCACCACCACCACATTTCAATCACTCCACATTCGCACCTGCTCCTTTCCCTGAAATACTGGAAGTTAGGGAATAACCTCTCCAGTCAGCAGGAGCAACTACTACTTCGACACCACCTACTAGATGTGGAAAAGTCGCCTACTCAACAATCAGTTGAAACAAGATGAGGAAACCCTTCAGCAGTATTGGGACACAGGACCAAATCAGGTCGACGGTCGACTTTTCAGAGGGTCGCGCGGTGTCGCTACGCTCTCGGAGACAGGCTAGTGGCTTTTGGCGCATGGCTCAGCAACCGGCAAGGCCCGCGCTAGTCACGGCAGTGCCCAGACGGACTAATCCCCTGAAAACTGGACTGGCGAGAATATGGCTCATGACTGATACATGATACCTTTTTCTCAATAAACACGTTCACTTGGGTCTATCCAGAAAACACATCCTAGCATGTGCTATCAAAATTTGTCAGGTTTTACACATACCGTAGGCTCTTTCTTTTTTCGCCTATGTGGTTTTCCTTGACCCTTAATATCACGCCTCAACACCAACTACCCAACAAAAACTCTGGCCATGGTAACACTTCCCATCCCTCCCTCTTTTCTCCTTAGAAATTAATGTCATGTCGGAGGCAATGTAGATTAGTGACGATTGCGACGCGGGTGGAGTGGGGTTCGAGGCCCCCCACGAAACAAAACTAAAAACAAACAAAAAAGAGACAGACAGGCTGTTAGCAGCTGTCCAGTGGCTAAGACTACACCGTAAATCCGGCACGGAGATTACGCCTCATGAAAATGTGCACCGAACTGATGGACTAACGCGAGCCGGGAGGTTTCACTCAGGATAAGCTCTGTAGCGTCGCCCTATCTGCTTTGCATGGCTTTATCACACGATAAATGTTCTTTACTGACATTAGTCATATTAAGATTGTTCTGCTAGAACTCTTCTCATGATTAGGCAGTCAATTATACGAATGATAATTTGATTGTGTTCTGGCAACGAGAAACTTATCGTACACATTAGGTTAGATTTGTATGCATGTGTCATTTTCCAAGACATCCTCAAGCTTATTCAGATTACGGATTTAATGTACATTCAGCAAAAGAAGCAAGTCGGAGAAACTTCTATTTTGTACAAAGTAAAAATCATTCAGCAATAAACATTTTATTTGTGTTGTACAAATCTGCTTCTTTGTACACCAAAGTCTCTGGTTTGATTTCCGACCGAGAAGGGGATTTTAAAAGTTAGTTCCTCATGCTCAGGGACGGAATCCATTGCTACTTAATATTTATACTAATGACCAATCACTCCCTAACAAATCAAGAAGTTTCATATATGCAGACGACCTTTCACTAGCCTGCCAGGGTGCAACATTTGAAGAGTTAGAACTCACTCTTGACAGCGCTCTGAAGGAATTAGGCACATATTACACGGCTAACCACCTAAAGCCGAATCCATCGAAATCTCTGTTTTGTGCTTTCCACGTCAAGAAGACAGAGGCATCAAGGAAATTACATGTCTCCTGGAATGGAACCCCCTTGGAACATTCTTTCACCCCAAAGTACCTAGGGGTAACACTGGACCGCTCCCTCACTTTCAGAAAACACTGTTCCAACATAAAACACGAAGTCAGTGCCAGAAACAACATTCTGAGGAAGCTGAGGGGTACAAACTTGGGTTCAAAGCCACAAGTTCTTAGAATCACTGCATTGGCTCTGTGTTACTCTGCTGCAGAATACGCATCCCCTGTGTGATATAGATCATCCCATGCCAATACTGTGGATCCTACCATGAATGAAGCTTGTAAATTAATCACAGGATGCCTGAAACCTACACCCGTTGAGAAGCTCTACTGTCTTGCTGGCGTTGCACCTCCAAGTATTCGTCGAGAAGTCGCTGCCGATCAAGAACGACTGAAGGTTGAGAACGTTGAAGATCACCCCCTTACTTGGTCATCAACAATCGCAATATAAGCTGAAATCCAGGAAAAGTTTCCTCCAGACATCAAAGCCCTTGAAAGCACCACCAGATAAGGCAAGACGTTCCTTGTAGAAATCTAAGCAGCAAGAATGGATGGAGCCGCGTGAACAACTTCTGGCTGGCTACAGTGAAGACTGGAGTGTTTGGAGGTCCCTTAACCGATTAAGAACTGATGTCGGCAGGGCTAAGTCCTCACTTAAGTTATGGGGCTTTACATCAGAGGACAGCAAGTGCGACTGTGGTGAAGAACAGACAGTGAACCATATGTATTAATCTCCTCTCTGCCAATTTTCATGCTCAGAATAGGATTGAATGCTTGCTGATGACAACTCCCTAGGTTTGGCTCAGTTTTGAAAAAACACCATCTAGATGTACAGCAAATTTGGTCAATTTCCTTTGTCTGTTAATTTTTGTAAATAGTTTAATTATTATTTTATTTTTAACTGCATGATTAAGTATGCGTCTGGCAAGAGTAAATAAATAAAGGCACGGGATGTGTGTTCTGTCCTCAAATAGAACTCATCATATGTAGGTCCCCTTACTTACAACCGCGCATCTTTTACAGGCTTGAATTCCAACGACCTGCACCAGACATCACCGAAGACCACAGACCACAGAAACCGAGATACAATGTACAAAGACCCTCTTGTATTATTTCTTGCTGCTGTTTGACGTCTAACCGACTGAGGCTGGTTTTATGGTGACTATGCTATAGGGCAGGGCGAGGACGCAAAAGGAAGTGATCGTGGCCTTAATATTTGCCAGATGCAAAAATGGCAAAGCCACGAATAATCATCTTCAGGGCTGCCGATATTAGGGTTTAAAACCATAATCTCCCGAATTCAAGCTCAGAGCTCATACAAATTGCATTGTTCTTGTATTTTTAAAAACAATTTATTAGTGTTAAATGGAACACGTATAAAATCCACAGTTCTAGCACTTCAGGCAAGCAGATCAATGTTGAAAACACCCTGGAGATATAAGCTATGAATTTTAGGTAAATAAAATATTAAAAAGTATGAGAATATATTCATCATTTATTCCGAAAAATTACAGTTCACTTAAGCACCACTACGAGCGCGGGTGTGAGTCAATGCATTGTTTCACTTAAGCTTATAACAACATTCGGTGCGGACATTTTTCAAAAAATAAAAAAGCCCTTGAGGGCATTGAACCAAGGAATATATTGCAGAAAGAATTACGCAAATAAGTTAATTTAGCTAGGATTTGAATAAAAAGAAAAGGAGTAAGGAAACCAGCGATATTAGGTCATTTTTTTCCGGAATTGCATTTTCGAATTTTGTTTAGTTTGATAGAGTCACAATTTGAATGAAACCTTGCCGGAATTTTAGCCCTTCAACCTTCGACAAAATTGAGAAAATTGCTTAATTTTATGTTTATGTTAATATTCAGATAAAGTGTATTATAGACCAAGTTCTGGAAGTTTCCCATGTTTATCTCCCCGGAAGCATTTACCAAACGACATACACGAGTGTATGACCAGGTAGCCGATAATTACACATTTGTTGATCTTCTAAACATCGGAACTGTTATTCTGGACATTATTAAACACTGGTTTAATCCTGTATACTCTATTAGGGCCATGAACCATCCATATAGACAAACAGTAACTACACAATTTACAGTTCAGTTCACTAAAGAACATCATTATAATTGAATTTCATGTGAAAAATAGATTCCTTTTCCTATTTAATTAATTTCTATGTTTTTAGTTAAACATTTTGAACATTTATAGATGGTGATTTAAAAAGCAAGTACGCAAGTATTGTGTACAGTGATTTTCCCCAACATGGGACGACATTGCTTATTATACATAATATATAAGCCTCAGGTGATCCTTTACACACACAAAATTGTAATTGTTGTTTAAAACAATTTGAAAAAAGAGGGACAAGTGGTCTTATAAAGAGAGAAATTAATATACAAATGGTATTTCTTAATAGGCATAGATTCAAAAGTTTTCTTCAGTATCGTCCTCCTGTCTATTCTCCAAATATAATTCTTCCAGGTTGTTTCTAATTGTCTATGTACTGAATCTCAGATTCAATTCCTGGAGGTAAATTTTTGTTTTAGAAATTTTCAAGCTAGATTAATGTGTGTAATTATTTACATAATAATTAATTGTTATGTATTTATTTTAACTTATCTTCAAGCCAACAACTTATATCTGAAGTAGGAACTTGATACTGACACTTGATTGAGGAGTCTTTGTATCCATATTCTACAATTTGCCACACATTCCAGTTATTGTTAAAACTATTTCGTGGACTACTGTGAATTCTAAAATTCCCTAAATTATTCTACCTTATTTTCAAGTATGTTCTGAGAAAATAGTTTTTGTAATAACGGTATGGAGGTTGAGAATGGTACTTGCGGAACGTGGGCCTTCGGACGTTTAATATAACCGGCGACTCTTTGATCCTCGCAAATTTGGTACCTTAGAGGTCGATAGAATAGGTGAATTGACAAAGAAAAACCAAATCTGGAAGAGAAGCATGCCCGCTGTCTTCAATTCTAGCTGTACTTTGGTGAGAAGCTCTGTTGTACCTTATCCTATGCTCGTTGGCTGCCGTAGACGGTTTTGCAAATATGGCGACGGGCAAAAATCTTGGCCTCAGCGAGCGAATGCATTGCAATACGTGTGGCCATTTCTATATTATTCTGTGCTCGTTAGAAACCACTTACAGCGAAGCTTCAGGCATGCAATTTTTTTAAATTACCAAATTCGGAGTTGTGAGAGTTTCGTAGTATTTTTTTTTTTCTTGTAAAGGGGAGACAACCACGTATATCCGGTACGAATTTCAGCTGTTTAAACGTTCCCATTTTTTCAACATCGTTGTGAATGACAGACTGAAAAGGGATTTCATATATAGACTTTTTAAAATTGGTTTTACTTCGATGTATGAGGGCCATTCAAATAGAAATGAGCCGGAGCCTATAAAATGAAAACCGCTGAAAAGATCGTAATGCACTTGGCTGTGGAAGAAGGCGCGGTCCCTGTAAGAGTGCTGTGGTTCTAACCTCGCCACTGGAGGGACATGGGTGCACACCAGGTGACGACAGAGCGAACACGCGTACGCATTGCTCTTCCACTGCACCAAGTCGCGCAGAAAACAGTGAAATGGAGGCTGTAGAAAAATGTCAAAGGCTTATAGAGCATTTCCTGACATCAGAAGGAGTGCGGGGATCGAAAATTAATCAATGACACAAATATACGGAGAGCACTGCATGTCCGTTGCAAGGGTCAAGGCATGGCACAAGCGATTCAGGGAAGGATGCATATCGTTGGCCGACGATGCACGGTCTGGAACGCCACACCGCATTTCTGATGCCATTGTTCAGAAGGTGGATGCCCTCATTATGTAAGATCGGCGAGTTACGGTAGCAGGCATTGCCGCAGAGGTCGGAATGAGCTTCGGAAGTGTTCACGCCATCATTAAGGACAGACTGAAATTTCGTTAAAAGTGCGCCCAATGGATGCCTCACAGTATTCAACCAGCACAGGAAGCATGTCGAATTGAACACTCTCTTGAACATCTGCTGCGGTGCGCCAAAGAAAGGAATGTGTTCCTGTCACGAGCGGTCCCTGGAGACGAGACATGGTATCATCACTTCGAATCCGAGTCAAAACGACAAAGTTTCCAGTGGAAGCAGGCAGGGTCGTCGCCACCCAAAAATCCGATGTGTGCTAAAGAAGGCCCTGCGTGGCAAACGATCTACCACGGATACCGACGTCAAGCAGCACATTCGGAACTGGTTCACAATGCAGCCCCAGGAATTTTATGAGACGACCGTTCACGGCCTTGGGTCGCAGTGTTACAAGAGTGCCTCAACAGTGCTGGGCAATACTCTTGAAATGAAGGTACAGGTTTTGAATGTTTAGCCTCTGGATCGTTTCTTGTCGAATGGTCCTTATACAAGATGTAACAATAAGGTACCGGGCTGAGTGGCTCAGACGGATGAGGCGCAGGCCCTCTGACCCCAACTTGGTGGGTTCGATCCTGGCTCAGTGCGGTGGTATATGAAGGTGCTCAAATACGTCAGCCTCGTGTCGGTAGATTCACTGGTACGTAAAAGAACTCCTGAGGGACTAAATTCCAGCACCTCGGCGTCTCCGAAAACTGTAAAATTGAGATGTAAAAACAAATAACATTATTATTAATAATAAGGTATGGCCAAATTTTCAGGACACATCCTTCGCATGTAAAACAGAACGATAGGAAAGGGCTAGGAGTGGGAAGGAAACAACCGTGGCCTTAGTTAAGGTAAAGCCCCAATATTTGCCTGTGTGAAAATGGGAAGCCACGCTAAACCATATTCAGGGCTGCCGACAATGGAGTTCGAACCCACTATCTCCCGAATGCAAGCTGATAGCTATGTGACCTAAACCGCGCGGCTACTTGCTCAGTAAAGTGAAGATTAGTTTAATTTAAAACTACGTTCACCTTTCATGTCACTACCTACACCTAATGTCGAATAGAAAAAGGAAATCCATCAAGGTCATTGGAGGAGTGGAAGATAGATGCTTCAGTCATTCTTAATCTCATTACTAAGACGGGAAGAGTGGTTAGCTGTTCGCCTGGCTGCCTTTGCCACCGGGAATAAACCTGGTACTCACTTCTGTTTCAGGCTGAGCTGAGTGAGCGTCAGGGTCACCTGCCTGCAGAAGTGGAAATCTATTTTCAAAATTTGGACTTACTGAAGGAGAATCAGTCACGCCACTACCACCTCGCCTGAACAACATCTAGTGATGATTTTGTTCGTCTATAGTGTTGATAGTAAACACACTCCTCATTGTAGCCTATCTGGTGGTCATGATTGTTAAGACGACTACTCTCTGTAGTCTGACACCATCGTTAGCCGGTTCGAGTCCCAGTGGTGGAAGAACGTTTTACCATCAGAATGTTGGCGGTGGTGTTATACAATTACCTTTGTAAAAACATTTCGTGTGGCTATTTCTAGCCGGGTGCAGCCCTTGTAAGGCGGACCCTCCGATGAGGGTGGGCGGCATCTGCCATGTGTAGGTAAATGCGTGTTATTGTGGTGGAGGATAGTGTTATGTATGGTGTGTGAGTTGCAGGGATATTGGGGGCAGCACCAACAACCAGCCCCCGAGCCACTGGAATTAACCAATGAAGGTTACAATCCCCAACCCGGCCGGGAATCGAATCCGGGACCCTCTGAACCGAAGGCCACTACGCTGACCATTCGGACAACGAGTCGGACAAATAAATAAATAAATAAATAAATAAATAAATAAATAAATAAATAAATAAATAAATAACTTCATCTTTTTATAGTGCCGATCCGTTACGAGATGTTGGCGGGTCGAGATGCCAATATTACTTCTGTTGACCGCAGTTCGAAGTTCAGTCGAAGAAATGTTGAACCAAATCTCCAATTTTTTAAATTATTTTTTTAGCCAGGTCAACGGAGGTTTTCCACGGCCACGACTCTCAGATACAGTACTTTCCCCTCAAGTATTAGCTGAAGGAGTCTAAATCTCTCAACGAGTCTCACAAAGTGTCCCAGATATCATCATCATCATCATTACGAGGTTCTTTCATTCCCACCGATGAATGAGGTGGGCGGGCTACAGCTAAACCAGTAGCTCTTAGGCCAAGGGAAAGGGAAAAGTAAGAGTGAGTAAATTGTAGCAGGTATGTGTCGTACATACCGGGGGATGAGACAGTAACTGAAGCGGCGCAAGGATACCGTGACAACAAGCCGGGGCCCAGGGATGACCCTCATAGCACCCCACCCGGGCAGAACCCCTACAAACACCAGGAGAGACAGAAGGAAAAGTTTATTGACAGATCAACGGATCTCTGGCGCGCGTGCCAGAAAGTGAGTACAGAGAATTACAAAAGTACAGAAGTATATGAATGTATTACACGTATTGAGAGGGTAGTATGGGTGAGGGCGGGAGGAAGTTTGGGTAAGGAGGAGGGTAGTGTTGCAAGAGAAGGTAGTATAGGGTGGTGGTCATATTGGTGACGGAAGTGGCAAATAAACGAAGAAGGTCGAAGATCTGGAAAGGGGACAATAGGAAATTTGGCTGTGGAGCTGGAAGATTGACAGTGTGCGGTGGGAGGGTGGGTGGCGGGGCAGAGGAAGGACTAGGAGAAGAGTGACGAGGGGAGGGATGGGCGGTTCGAGGTGGGGAGCGAGAAGGCTCCACGCGATATGTTCGCCTACGGAAACGAACGCCGGTAGCGATGAGATGGTCGACATCAGCAGCGCAGGAGAGTTGAAGGCGAATCATAAAAGTCGGGCCATCGTCGTTATAGATGCGATACGCCCGACGAGCGGGGACGCCTGCCAGTTGTAGTTCATGAAGTAGATCCCTTTCAGTGACGGCATGGGCGAACTCACGCATGACGCACCTCGGAGGTGGATTCAGTGGACTAGCTGGAGTAGAGTCGTCTTCATGGCGAGGGAAAAGTGGCGGAGCTGCAGCGATGGTAGTCACGAGGTTGGCAGGGGGCAGCTGGGAACTGGTTAGGGTCGTAGACAGGGAGGTGGTAGACATGATAGAAGAGGGATGGCTATACGTAATAGTGGAGGTAGAAAAAGACGGGGAAAGATGGACAGGAGTGGTGACGGTGGTGGTGGTGGTGGTAGTGGTAGTAGTAGTAGTAGTAGTAAGAGTGGGCGAGGAGTGATTCACCAATCGAAGTTTAGTCTGAAAGATCAAAAGCTAAGTATCCAGAATAGAATTAATCTTGAAGAAGCCATTTCATGCCATTTCTTACTCGACATTTGATTTCAACTAATTGGTTCTATTCTGAATTCACAAAGCTCCCTCTATTTCTCTACCATTTAGAAGTAGTTTTCGTGGAATGATTTGTTGTTTATTAATAACCATAAATTTGTACATTGATTTTTACACCATATAGTGCACTTACTTCGGATATCTTAATTATCAGTAGTGTCAGGCCTTTCCCTTCAGCTTCAAAACGTTGCAGCAACTCAGAAGAAATGTTTTTTTCTGAGAGTTTTTGTTCCTCCGTAAGACGGCGCAGAACCCATCTTGAACAGCTTTTTGCGTAATCTAGAGCACTGACCTTTGCTGGCGGGACCTAGTGTTTACAGTGCACTATGTCCTTTGGTATGGGCTAGAGCAATTTTGTTACTTTCATTGATCTGTCTCAGCTTTATCCTTGGCTTTGACAAAATGAAAGTGACTGAGGTATGAGTGATACTAGTAATGCCATTCCTTCTGCATCCAGTCCCTGCTAGGAATGGTGTGAAAATATAGCTCATAGGGTCGGTTGATACATGCATTTCAGTGGGCTTGGCAGACTGATGTGTAATGGCAACTTCTGGCTCGGTGATGAAAGCAACGGGAAACTACCTCACTCCTCATTTCCCTAGTACGCCTCTTCAGCGATGCCTAGGCCATCTATGACAGCTGATGGCAGAGCTGTTGAGGATCCAACCAGCCTTCGGGCTGAGGACTAAACAACAGAGCACTGATGATTACACCTACATTTCCTTTGCTGATTGAGAGCTCCCGCGGCAAATGCCGAGTCGTTCTGCGTCGGTTCTCGCGAATGAGCACATCAGCACGTTGCATCTTGTCAGGTGTGACAGCGGTGGGTGGCCTCCCCGACCGCTGCAAATCTTCGAGCTCTGCCGAACCGTTTTCAGATTACCTCACCCTCTATGCCCAGCGACTAACTGTACTTCTGTCGACTGCTGATGCCCCATCAACTGCGCATAAACGTTTGTGAATGTTTCCAACCGTTTCTTGCTCCGCAGTGAGAAATTCATGGACGGTACGCTGCTTGTAACATACATCACTTACAGACGCCATGTTGAACTATTGCTGCAAGTAAGCTATCTGTCGAAAGAAGCGAAAACCTTGCAGGCGCACTGCGAAAACTTCGAAAATTTTATATCTAAAGTTTCGCATTCGCACCATAGTTGGGGCTGAGAAAAAATTGTGGTGTTTTATTTTCAGGGCCACCCTCGTACAACTGTGTACCTAATTTTATTGTGATGATGATGATGATGATGATGATGATGTGGGGAGAGGGTCAAACCTGATGTCAGCATATACACTACTCCTGTCGAATGAAACAGAGCGGTCTGGTCAAGGTTGACTGACGAATCACCATCAATACCTTCACTCCATATCAACAACGCAGAGAGGTTTGGAATTGGATGCAGACCTTTGGCACACAATCTAGTAATTATTAATTGTATCATTTTTCTCGATTTTCCCTACACACTTTTCTTTCCATCTTCTATCCTATTAGTCTTTCGTAGCACTTTATTTTATTCTTTCCATTTCCTTTTTTTTTTCTATTTATTGTGTTCTACCACATTCGTCCCTGACTCGTCTAAGTACCTTGCTGTTTAATTCGTACGCGCATACGATAGAACAAGAAACATCTTACCTGGGGCTGTAAATGCTAGTGCAGTGAGCCATCTAGTGACGAACGAGAGTACCACTAATGGCAAAGCATTCTTAAATTCTAATCGTCATTATCAAAGAAGTCCTGCTCGTAAACAGTCGATATTTTCTTCTGAAGACCCGGCGCAAATTTCTTTGCGAAACGTAAAAAATTTCATCTTGTTTCCTTCGGACGGCAAAAATCCAAAAGCGTATTATCAGGTCTACAAATCATTAAGTATTACAGGGACTCAGGAAGGGCGTAGACGTTATTAAAACTGTGCGTCACGATTTCACGTCACACGTTCTATATTTTTCGGGCTGGGTGGCCCCTGCTCACCACTGACTCAGCCGGCCCAACCAATAATAAATAGGCAGACGCCTAGTTGGCTGTCGCCTTCCTGCTCAGCTATGTACTCGTGTCTGATTAAGGGCGTGGACACCTCTTATTCCCCAACCGCCATCCGGGATGAACTTCGCAGCCGCGGCAACGGCGCTGAAGCTTTTCTTCGCCTCCGGGATGCCTTATCTGGTCAACCTTCTCCAGATGTCGTGGCCTTCTTCCGCTATCCAAGTCCACCGCAAGGAATCATCGAAAACGGTACAAGTTTCTTTGGTGCTACATATACAGCGGTTCCTACTCCGGAGCATCTTTTACAGCAAATGATTTCCCTTCCTGACTTCCCCATCACTCCTACCTTCAAAGTTTTGCTATACAGTGTAGAAACAGGGACAGAGACTGCAACCACTAAAAGAAATTAGATGAGGATCTTCAGACGTATATTAATAGCCACCTAGACAGGACACATAATAAATCATTAACCTGCCTCCAGAAGTGAAAAGCTGCTTTCGAAATTTCTCAACTTTCTGATGGAGAATCAGTCGCGCCTCTACCGCCTTGGCTAATATTTGTCTACAATATTGATATTAACCATATTCCTAAAAGTCTACCTGGTGGTCATGATTGTTAGGGCGTCTAGTCTCTCTGTTCTGACACCATTGTTAGCTGGTTGGAGTCTCAATGTTGGTAAAACGTTTCACTTGTCGTGACCTACCTGTCCTGAGAGACGTTCTCGTAGGTCGGTCACCAGGCCGTTGGATGTTGAAGTATTACCTGACCTGCCGAGCGGAATGTAGGAAGGTAATTTGTAGGTATGACTCGTCCCGCAACTCCCGAAATAAAAGATGAAATTATTTACCTGTCCTTTATTACTGAGGACAACTACAACTACTATGTACAGTATATTTACAAGTCTGAATGTAATGATCTATTGAGAGAGCGAGCTTGTTTCACGCGCCTACTGTTCTACTACGCGTCTAGCTGAATCTTGCCCTGCGGCACTTGGGCTACGCCCGAACAGAATATCGTTCTGACAAGTACGAACTACTAGCTGGAAGAAGGCCCCGCGCCATCTTGGCCAGGGGTTATATCTCCGCTCCTGAACTCAAAGTTCTATCCCTACCTCCTTGGGTCTTACGGGCATTGCTAAACTAATCATCCAGTCACTAGCGCCCTCAAGTGGCTATTCTCAATAGTTGTCACAGTAAGTGCTGCTACCTAGGCACTACTGTCTTACTTTATCGTCATCTTTCCTTGTTTCCCTAGTGCATCTGTACTGACCCTGAATGGCCTTGCACTGGGCTTTATTTCTTTGTCGGCTTCGGCGGCCCGCTGCCATACTAGCTCTGTTTGTCGATACACAGTAAATACCTTGTTGTGATCAACAAGTCCCCGCTCTTAGTCAACTCTTGTGTAAGCGCACTTCGCAAGCTCTCTCCACTACATGTAACTTCTTGAAATGTTTCCCTTTTCTTACAGTAACTAAATCTGCCTATAATTATTATTCAATTACATTAATGCTACAAGGTGTCTCCTGTCTTTGATTATCATTCTAACACTAATTAATCTCCTCTGACACCTTGAGCTCAAGACTCGGCTGCTAAACCCGGCTGCCTTCCACCTGGCAGTCCGCCGGTTCGAGTCCGTGGGAGGTCGGTACACGACATCTCCCCCCTTAGGGAAGAAATGGATGCAACCATACGTTGCGTCCATTTCTGTCCTACACTATTTATACTCTGATGTTGCCGGTACGTAAGGATCGGCGACCCTGTGGTGAAGGGGAAGGTTGTTCTCTACTCTGATTATCACTTGCGTCTATTTCTATTGCTTCTATAGATCTCACAGGCGTACTAGGGCGTCCCCCAGCAGGCCTGGAGTGTAATTCCATGATCTCCGCAGACATTTCCGAGCGTCCCCGGATCCGCCTGGGACGTTGGAATATAGTTAAATCCTCATCTGATGTCTTAACCTTATCTCCCTTCGTGATTACCGTTTGTTTTATACATATATTAGGGCAATGAGCCCGTGCATCATTAAACCATCTCTTTGCTGGAAACCCTAGTTTCGGACAGCAACAATTACAACAATAACAAATTAAAATTAAACTTGTGATACCAACAACTATCCACACAATATATCTGTATACATTAATATGCTGATAGACCATTTGTCTTTGCAGTTCTTCTCCTTTTTGTCTCACCATATCTTCCACTTCTTGTGTCTTATGGGTAGCCCATTGTAAATCGTTAATGTGATTTAGCAAATTATTTAAGGACAACTTATTCATTTCGGGTATCTGTTCTAACTTGATTTCACTACCTATTTGTTCACAACAGTCATAATCAAGTGTGACTTCTGGTACAAAGTCTTTACTTTGTGTAGTGTTCACTTCACCTACACCTTGTATTTTAGTATGTGGCCCATACACTGTGCAACCTGCACTTAAAACAAGAATACCAGTGCCTGTTAACCTGATATCACTGGTGGTATCCTTACACATACATGTTACTTTAACTTCTTCTGGGGATACGTATATATATCTGTTAGCTCTGATAGGTATCCACATGAGCTGTTGAACGGGAAGCACTCTTTTATCACAATAATCTGGAATCTGACTAACTCCTAAGATAAGCTGGACTGCACAACTCTTTTGAGTGTACACTGTATTAATAGGGAATTTAACATGACATAGTTTCCAACTGGGTGTTACTACCTTACATTGATTTACCTGATCGTTATCTAACTGAACATAAGTTTGTTTCTCTTTGTCCATAAGGATATAGTCCTTGGTCTCTTGAAGATAAACAAAATGGTGTGGATTACTCTTCATATACGTGGGGAATGGAATCATGTGAAACATTGTATAAGTTACCCTATCTGTAAGGGGTGTCTTGATGACGTACACTAGATAATTTTTGTTGGCGAACACTTCCACTGTGGCTACCTTGTAAATCAAGTAGCCGTAAGCTGATTTTAAGTCAAATGGCAAGGACAATCCTTTAGGGAAATCTCCCTGAGCTTTCTTATAACCTTTAATAATATCATCTGGTGAAATTATTTGCACCTGAATGACTCCTACCTGAGCATTCATTATACCTGATAATACAACACTGTAATGCTCATACAGTTGTATGAGAAGGCCTTCAATCTCAATTAAATGCCTATTCACTGAGTTTTCTAGTTCTACTTCCTTAAGTGCTTCTGTAATCTGAAGCGTGCTATTGGCAAGATAAGATCTAATTTCTGCAATGTTTTGAGTTAATTTCTGCTCATTGGCTGTGACATCGTAAATGGTGCTGTTCATAGATTGCAGTGTAGATTTTACTACTATCATCTGGTCTTTTGCAATTTTCATAATTGAAAGCTGTTCCTGCTCTAACTCACTAATTTTTGACTCATATTTATCGGCATCATCTTGACTCAATGTTCCAAATAATGCCTTTGCGATGGAACCTACTGCGTTAATTAGGCCTCGTTTTCGCCTAGTGTTATCCGTTTCCCCTATTGGTTTAGTAATCCTCGTAATTAATTCCTTCGATTCCCTAATTCTATCTAATTGTGCACTTAGCATTTTAACATCCTGTTGACATGTTAGGTTAGTACTTCTTTCTAACTGTGTACATATTAATTGAGTCCAGTGTATGTGTCTCTTGACATTTGAAAATACATCACTTAATTTATTCAGGTTTACATAGGTAACTAGTGTCCATTCCGTATGGTAAAACTGTATCTCACCCTGATTGTCGAAGTATGCCCCTGGAGTACTCTCATATGGTGTCACCTTGACATCCAGTATTTCTCCGGCTATTCTGTAGCGATGTGACGTCACGACTATCACTGTTACTACGATGGACAACAATCGTAGCATTCGCGCCATATCTGCTGTCTACCTGCAAGGTAAAGACAGGATATGTGTTACCCTTCTATCTATGGATACATTCGCTTCCCAGTTCTCATTTCACTCATCTACAAGTACAATTTCAAACGGTTCTTATGTACCTTAACCCTTTTCCCCTTCTTATTCATCTGTAGGGTGCAGTTCACCCCTGAAACATCTACTATTTCGTACGGACCTTCGAATGGTGGGCTTAGCTTTCTGGATTTTCCTCTTCGCAATGCGTCATTGCGCAAAAGAACCTTATCACCTACCTGAAAGGTGACCTCATTTTGCTTTTTGTCGTAGTGTTCTTTCTCTAATTCCTTTCGCTCTATTAAGGTCTTTCTGGCGGCCTCGTGATTTCGCCTAAGCTGTGCCGTCAGTTCCTCCACCACGTTCTGGTGTTCATTGTAATTCATTTCAGGTGGCTTTTGCAGCACACCTGGGATATTTGCCTTCCTTCCAAAAATTAATTCGTAGGGTGTGAACCCTGTACTTGTGCTCTTTGTGGTATTATACACAAAGCTAGCTGTAGGCAAATACTTGTCCCAGTCATTCTGCTCCCCTGAGCAGACATAATGCCTTAGGTACTCCGTGAGCACCTTATGGGATCTCTCTATGCTACCGTTCGATTGTGGCCTGAAGGCCGTAGTGTGTGTTTTCCGAATGCGCAGCGTTTTACACAGCGTCTTAAACACATCACTCATGAAATTACTACCCTGGTCAGTGAGAATCTGCTCTGGTATCCCGTAGATACTTATTACGTTATTGATTAGCGTCCGTGCCACGGTTTCTGCCTCCTGATTAGGCATGGCACTCGCTACTAGGTACTTTGACAGCTGATCTTGGCATGTCAGTATGTACCTGTTTCCTGCCTCTGTCAACGGAAGAGGTCCAACTACGTCTAGGGATATTTTCTCAAAGACTGTGTTCGGGGTATCCGTAATTCTCATGGGAGCCCTGACGTCTGGTCTGGTCCCTTTATTCTTTTGGCAGGAGGGACATGTGCGTACATAGCGCTCAATGTCCCCTTTCATGCCCTTCCACTGAATTCGTTCACGTACCCTGGCGTACGTGCGCGCTATTCCTTGGTGGCCTCCCACCAAAGAATCATGACATTCTTTCAAAATGGCTAGCTTTTCAGCTTCGCCTAATTCGTTCTCTTCCTCAGATAAGCTACCTTCGGGCGAAATCTCCTCTGCGTTAGCGTCCTCGGAAACCTCGCTACCGTCCGCTTCAATTCCCTCTGCCGTAGCGTCCTCGGGTTTTGAAGACAGTACCTCCTCCCTATTCTCGTCTGAGGCCTGAGTTTCTACTGTTGTCTCTGAGTGAGACCTGTGCTGAGCAGAGTTAACCACTCGCGCTTGGCACTTGGGTTCAGTGGGATTCCTACTCAGGGCATCTGCATTGCAGTTCTGTTTGCCCTGCTTATATACGACGTCGAAGTCGTATTCCGCCAGCTTCAGCCTGAACTTTAGCAGGCGTGAAGACGGATCTTGCACGTTGAAGACCCACTTCAACGGCTTATGGTCTGTCACAACAGTGAATTTTCTACCAAACAGATATGGTCTGAAATACTTTACTGCCCACACTATTGCCAACAATTCTTTCTCAGTTACGCTATAATTCATTTCTGCTTTATTAAGCGTTCTACTTGCATAGGCAATTGGAAGGTCTTTTCCGATAGGTCCTTGTGACAATACTGCCCCAACCGCTTCGTTGCTCGCATCAGTGGTAACAACGAATGGTTTTTCAAAATCCGGATACTGCAATATAGGTTCCTCAATTAGCTTTTGCTTTAGTATCTGGAACGCTTGTTCCTGATCGTCTCCCCATACAAAGGGAACGTCCTTCTTCACTAACTGATACAGCGGTTTCGCGATTTTGCTGTAGTTAGGTATGAACTTCCTATAGTACCCACTCAGTCCGCAGAACTGCTTGATCTGGCGGCTAGTGGTAGGCCTCGGAAAGTCCTTAACGGCCTGTACTTTACGTGGGTCTGGTAAGACACCTTCGTCAGTGATTACATGTCCTAGGAACGCTACATCGGTTCTTAGGAATTCACACTTATCTGGCTGGAGTTTCAGCGTGTTCTCTCTCAGCCTTTGAAATACGTCTCTTAGCTTCGCATTGTGCTCCTGGATTGAACTCCCGTACACAATGACGTCATCCAGGTAACACAGACATTTTATACCCGTTAACCCTGTGAGCACGTTGTTCATCAGCCTCGTAAACGTGGCTGGCGCGTCTTTCAAACCCATGGGCATTTTCCTGAATTCGTACTTACGTCCTAGCGCAGAGAATGCTGTCTTTGGCCTGTCTTCAGGCTTCAACAACACTTGGTGATAGCCACTCGCGAGATCTAAGGTCGAAAAATATCTCGCCTTGCCAAGGGCGTCTAGCAGTTCTGAAATTAATGGCAGAGGATAACTGGTTCCTATCGTTATCTCGTTCAATTTACGAAAGTCGATCACGACCCTCCATTTTTGTTTCCCTGAAGCGTCTAATTTCTTCGGAATTAAAAGTAATGGCGCATTCCAGGCTGATGTGCTAGGTGTGATAATTTCATCACTCAGCATCTTATCTATCTGAGCTTGTATTTCCCCTTTCTGTGCTTCGGGAAGTCTATACGGTCGTACATTAATTGGAGGTTGATCTTGGGGTGTAGGGATCTCATGCTGTAGTACATCAGTGTGAGTTAGTTTGTCTCCCTCAAGATGGAAGATATCATTGTACTCAGCACAGATGGCGTATATCCCTTCCTTATCTACCTGCGTGAGGTGATCAACTCGCAAACAGTCTATCACCCGCTGTGATCGGGGCTTCTGGGTGGCCGGTTCTCCGTTTGCCACTCTACTGTTCTGCTCTACCTTTCGCACTTGTGCTAGGCAGGTCTTATCTACCTCCTGTATGTGCACTCGTGGACTGTGTAAAGTCACTGCCTTTTCAGTGGTATTCATCATGCTAACCACTGCTTCGTAGTGCGCTGATTTAGTCAGGCACCCTGCGAGGTACACCCCTGGTATCACCTCCTCCTTCTCAATAATTCCTAAGGGTAGATTCCGATCTACTTCTATAACAACGACCTTCTGGGTCCTTGGTTCGAGACGGATCACCTTCGTCTCTCGTGCCCCCATAGGGTATTGTCGCCCTCTTATGGTGACATGACCTTCCCTATAGTCAATCACGCTATCTGTCAGGAGGTCTCGCCCAACTATACCATCCTGTGTTAATTGGAAATCACTCCCTACCACATGAAATGTGTGACTTGTGTTTCCAATGGCAAAACGTACAGTACCTTGTGTGTAAATTATTCCCTTACTTACACCTGCTAATTCAATTGATTTGCTCCCATCAATCAGGCATTCCTTGGGTACCGATTGCCTCTTTACTAGGCTGACATCGGACCCAGTATCTATCAAAAGTCTCAACGGTCTTCCTTGGTTTGCGACCTGGATCAGCACCGTGCCTTCTACGTCAGAATTCTTGGGACTTTCTGGTGTGCGGGCCTCCGTAACTGTCCCCTTGCTACGGGCCCGTTCTAGTTTGCCGCCTGAGCCACGGAGGCTTTTGTGGCGTGCGTACTGCCGTTCCTCTTTTTGAACCAACAGTCTTGGGTTCGGTGTGACCATCTATCACAATGTTCGCATTGGGCTCGGTATCTTACGGCCTTGCCCCTTATGCGATCACCTTGAGTTTGGCCTTTCATGGCCCTGTTGCCCGTGGACTTGCCTTGGGCTTTTCGACAATTTCTCTGAACGTGGCCCTGTTGGCCACACGAATAGCACCTACGGTTATCCGTACGCATCACCGGAGTGTGTGCACCTTGTGTGTGTGCACCTTGAGTGTGTGCACCTTGTCGACAATTCACCTGTATGTGACCTTTTCGGCCGCAACGATAACAAATTCTGTTTTCACCTGTCACTATGTTTGGTTGTGTACGTACTATGCGCACCGTGTCTCGTACCTCTGTTTCCTTGTCCCTCTGTTTCTTTCTACAGTCACGTTCAATGTGTCCTGTTTTCCCACAATAGCGACATTTTAATTTACTGAATGTGCCCCCTGTAGCTGTATTGGAACTAGTGGTCTGTGTGGTGTGAGCCCCCTGCGTTCCTGTGTTCTTACAGTTCTTTGCTATGTGGCCTTCCTGGTTACAATTGTAACAGACCACCCTAACACTAGCATGTGTTGGCTTAGTATGCCACTTTGGTGCTGCACTGCGCTCCTGTTCTGGTTTGCGCTTGCTAAACCCTGAGCTACGTTTGTGTTGTAGGCCCTCTCGTGCCTTCTTTGACATTATTACGGTTTCCTCCTGTTGAGCAAGTGCAACTGCCTTTTCGAAAGTAATGCCCTTTTCTGACTGAACCTTAGCTTGTATTCGAGGGTTGGCTAACCCTTGTATGAAACTAGCAACACATATTTTTCTCGTTATTTTCAACTGCGCGTCACGATCCTCCTCTAATTCATCCTCAAGTATTGCCTCTCTAAAAGAAGCTGACAATGTTTCTATTTTGTGCGCCCAAAGTGCGACTGATTCTCGCGGGTCCTGCGCTGTTTGGAACATTTGACAAATGTACAAATCTAACGTGCCTTGCTGGCCATAATATTCTATCAATGCCCGCTTGGCTTTCTCCCAGTTATGTATATCACGTCTGTACAACAACTTATCTCGGGCTCTGCCCGTAACCTTAGTTAAAATATACTTGAAAAACAACTCTTGATCCTCATCATTAATCATATGAACAGCAGCATCTACGTTAGCTATGAACTCATGCAGTCTATCTGGTTGACTGCCATCAAACTCTCGTCCAATGAGGCGATGTCCTTCTACTACTGTAACAAAAGGCCCACTCATACTTACTGATTCCACCTCGTCAAGCATCTCAGTGCCTTGGTCTGCTGGTACTGAACTGTTCTGTCGTGCCATTTGAAATAAATATTCAGCTTACCTTAATCTGCAATGCTGCTTCACTGCTGGGCTGGATGAGTAGTCGGCTGTAGTGCTGCGTCTCCACCGGATGGCGTTGTCAGCTACTGGACTGCTACCCCTCTGCTGGGCTGGCTTAGTAGGCTGCGGTAGTGATGCTCCTCTTCTGCGATGCGCGGCACACGAACGAAACTACGCGGTAGCGCGGTTCGGACAATCTTCTGCGAAGTCGCGATTTTCTCACACGGAAATCTTCTGCGAAGTCGCGGTTCTCTTACGGACAATCTTCTACGAAGTCGCGATTCTCTCACGTTATTTCGGTGAGTTGACACTGTTCGAGGATCGAACTCGGGACCCCACATCTGACACCAAATTTTTATACGTGCCTGTCGTGACCTACCTGTCCTGAGAGACGTTCTCGTAGGTCGGTCACCAGGCCGTTGGATGTTGAAGTATTACCTGACCTGCCGAGCGGAATGTAGGAAGGTAATTTGTAGGTATGACTCGTCCCGCAACTCCCGAAATAAAAGATGAAATTATTTACCTGTCCTTTATTACTGAGGACAACTACAACTACTATGTACAGTATATTTACAAGTCTGAATGTAATGATCTATTGAGAGAGCGAGCTTGTTTCACGCGCCTACTGTTCTACTACGCGTCTAGCTGAATCTTGCCCTGCGGCACTTGGGCTACGCCCGAACAGAATATCGTTCTGACAAGTACGAACTACTAGCTGGAAGAAGGCCCCGCGCCATCTTGGCCAGGGGTTATATCTCCGCTCCTGAACTCAAAGTTCTATCCCTACCTCCTTGGGTCTTACGGGCATTGCTAAACTAATCATCCAGTCACTAGCGCCCTCAAGTGGCTATTCTCAATAGTTGTCACAGTAAGTGCTGCTACCTAGGCACTACTGTCTTACTTTATCGTCATCTTTCCTTGTTTCCCTAGTGCATCTGTACTGACCCTGAATGGCCTTGCACTGGGCTTTATTTCTTTGTCGGCTTCGGCGGCCCGCTGCCATACTAGCTCTGTTTGTCGATACACAGTAAATACCTTGTTGTGATCAACAAGTCCCCGCTCTTAGTCAACTCTTGTGTAAGCGCACTTCGCAAGCTCTCTCCACTACATGTAACTTCTTGAAATGTTTCCCTTTTCTTACAGTAACTAAATCTGCCTATAATTATTATTCAATTACATTAATGCTACAAGGTGTCTCCTGTCTTTGATTATCATTCTAACACTAATTAATCTCCTCTGACACCTTGAGCTCAAGACTCGGCTGCTAACCCCGGCTGCCTTCCACCTGGCAGTCCGCCGGTTCGAGTCCGTGGGAGGTCGGTACACGACACACTATCAGATTGTTGGCCGGCATACTTTGATATCCTGCAGACATCTGTTACTGTATTATTGTCCGGCTCCATGGCTAAATGGTTGGCGTACTGGTCTTTGGTCACAGGGGTCCCGGATTCGATTCCCGGCAGGGTCGGGATATTTAACCTTAATTGGTTAATTTCGCTGGAACGGTAGCTGGGTGTATGTGTCGTCTTCATCAACATTTCATCCTCATCACGACGTGAAGGTCGCCTACGGGCGTTACATCGAAAGACCTGCATCTGGCGAGCCGGACTTGTCCTCGGACACTACCGGCACTAAAAGCCATACGCCATTTCATTTTTACTGTATTAATAATACATTTTTCACTCCAGTGTCTTCAACCTCGTTATAGTACGTCCTTCTTTTTCCCCCCTCCCATCCCCTACCAACTCTTCCGCTCATACCACCTGACTCACACTTATTTTTCTTGTTTGTTTCCTACACACATTCCTTTTCAGCTTCTATCTTATTAGTCTATCATTGAATTTCATTTTTTCCATTCCATTTCATTTTTATTATTTCTTCCACCGCATTCGTTCCTGACTCTTTTGATGACCTTGCTGTTTACTTCGCACCTAAATATGATGGAACAAGAAACATCTTAATTGGAGATGGAAACGCTAGCGCAGTGAACCATCAAGTGACGAAAAAGAGTACAACTTACTAGCCTATAGATTAACAGCAAAGCATTCTTACATTCAAAACTGTATAATCAAAGAAGTCCTGCTCGTAAACAGTCGATATTTTCTTCTGAAGACGTGGCGCAAAGGTCTCTGTGAAACGTAAAAAAGCCCAAAAGCGTATCATCAGGTCTACGAATCATTAAGTATTGCAGAGACTCGGGAAGGGCGTAGAAATTATTAAAACTGTGAGGAAAAGAAAATGTTAACATCTGGGATACGGTACATAGTGGGATACGCTGAGAGGTTCAGACTCCTTTAGTTAACACTTAAAGGAAAAGTAGCTGACAGTCGTTGCCGTGATAGACCTCCCTGGACCTGCCAAAAAATATTTGGAGTTTTGATTCAAAATTTCATCGACAGAACTACTTCGAACAGTGGTCAACAGAAGTAATATTGGCATGTTGATCGGTCAACATCTCGTAACGGATCAGCACTCTAAGAAGACGAAGAAGAAGAAGAAGAAAAATAATAACAATATATTTAATTATTCAGTCAGTCAGTCAGTCAGTCAGTCATTTATGTATTTATTTACTTATTTATTTATTTATTTATTTATTTATTTATTTATTTATTTATTTATTTCAAGGTTTAGAGGTTGGATAAAGGGCAAAGTGCAGTTTTTACCAGCTAAAAGTGGTAATGGAAAAATAAAGAAAAACATCTACTGAATTTTAAATAAAATTGCCGAAGATGATTTCTTAAAATAGGCAGTGTGTGCAATGTTACTCATTAAAGATTTTTTTATGTGGAATGTCTTGAGGAACGTACCGAATTTTCAAGGCACTGTGCCCCTACTCCCGATTAGCATGCTTGTGATTCGATCATTTTGAAGTCTTATGCTTGCTTATAGAATGGATATGTGGACTCATATACAGGGATATGAGATAAGTGCTTTTGAGCAGCGTATTTTATAGTTAATATTTGTGAATATGCGATGTGTTAAAATAACTTGCGTTGTCATTTAACTTTTACCGTAGAAACCAGGCAATAAAATTAGGAAATGATTTTCAGGGCACGAAAGTAGTATGAGCAAATTACGTTGTATAACAATGGGTTTTGAATCACCATTTGTCCACGCTGAGGTTGCACTTTTTCCTAATAGTATCATAATCGGGGTTCTGGCTCAATGGTTCTGGTAGTAGGATAATGACGGTTTTGGATGGGGTCAATGGCCTCTAAGTAAGGTTAAGATGTGACCTCAACTACAAGTCACGTGACCGATCAGGATCCTCCAAGGGGAGTCGGTAAAGAGCTTGTGTGAGGTTATGTTAGCATTCGTACGCAGACGTAATAATAACGTCTTAACCTCATCTGCAGGTCACCTAACCGATTCGGCTTCTCCAAGGGGAGCCGTGAGGTTAGGATTGCTCTCGTACGTAAGGTTAAGACGTTATTACACATCTTAACCTCACATAGTGGTCACTGATCCCACCCCAAACCGTCATTGTCCTACCACTAGACCAAATGGATCAGGAACCCATTGTCATATTACTAGAAAAAAGTGTTGACTCGGCGTGGGAAAATGCTGATTCAGCACCCATTGTTCGAGAACATACTTTGCTCATACTAGTCACAAGTACGCTTCTTCGAATGCTATGAAAAGGTTACTTGTGGTGCTATAGCATTATCTGGCTCAATAAGTTAAAAACGGCAAACTACGTCATCTATTATATTACCTTGTACGCCTCACTGTAGCGTTGCTTTCGTTCTTACTGTTCCATGCAACCCTATTTTCATCTGTGATCCTGTATGACGATCAAGCCAGCGTCCTGACTGATGACCGATAATGCATTATTACCGGATGGGACAATTAGCAATGAATGTGAACGTCAATTTTAGGAAAATCTGTACTCCAACTAAAGACGGATTTTGACCTTTTAAAACTGTAAATTGTTACTTAGCTTATAATGAAATTGACTGGAGCCCAATCATGAAGTTTTAAGAGAATAGAACTAAATGTTTTCCAGGGAGGCGCGGTTGCATATTGCCACCTAATTACTATATATGAATAGCAATTTAAATAAAAGTAACTAAAATAAAATAAACTTATAAAAATAATTAATCGAAATGTCCGTAATATGGGCGCCAGAGTTCATCTAAATTGATCCCTCGTAATTTAATAGAGCATGATCATTCTCTCTCCCAGGCCGTATACATTAATCTGCGTATTAGTACATCTGCTTCAGGCCTTAAACTTCTTAAGACGACTAAATAGGAAGGAACCGCACCTAGGTTCATCAATAATACTAAAATAATTAACTATATTGTGAACACTAACCGTGATTAAGCACCTCATCAATATACAGCAAAATATACACAGAATATACTCACAAAAGACTGCTGGAAGATTCCTTAATAACACAATAACCGAACATCAACAAAAATGGGAAACTAAAATCGAGAACCAAGCTACCATTTGTAGCTAGCCAGTTGAGCACTAATTAAAAAACATATGTATATGTATATATATATATATATGTGCGTGTGTGTGTGTGTGTGTGTGTGTGTGTGTGTGTGGATAAATACCTTTCACTGTCTCTGTGTATCAAGACAACTTGCAGATTCCCGCTATCGGCACTTGTTAAATCACATTCGTAATGTACCTTTGTAAATCTGTGTTCACCGATTCTAACACATAGTTTAAAAGTACTTTCACTTGAGCAACACACGCTTGTTGTTCCAGACCATATATTATGGAAAGTCTCAAATACAGTACCCATCGCTTTCACCAACATATAAGACGCCAAGCCACCAGAGAGATATAATACCAAGTGCCTAAGCACTCCACAGATAAAGGCTAGTACCGCACTTCGCAATGCACGAAATTTCACGTCAAACACGTTTCACGTTTCACAATAGTTTTAAGGCAAGTCCTCTCCGCTTTTCTCTCACATGCCTATATAGACATCAGCTACCCGTACTCTCTCATGATACGTCTAGATTGGTCTTGGCCATACAATCGCTAGTGGAAGATCCTCTTTCAATTGTAAAACCACGCCCAAACCTCTTCGGGGTTCCAAGGCAATAACAAAAAGGCCACGTCATCGGACTCTGGGCTGTTCCACATGACTCACGGAAACTTTCCGAGCTGTAAATAGCACTGTTTTCTCATCCGCTTGTACAAAACAGATTACACATGTCCCATATGAAGACCTTTCAACTTAAAATATTAAGAATAAATACACAAATTAAATAATAATAATAATAATAATAATAATAATTGTTACCGGGTTTTTGTGGTAGGTAGAGGTGACAGAAGGTGCGGGGGTGAACAGGTCTCAAGCTACGAAATTAAAGTTAATTTAAAATTTAACAAGGTTATATTTTCTTTCCAAAATTCAGAAAAAACACGAATTGCAGGTACAGAGTAGCTAGGTAACAAATTACAAGTACAGTATTAACAAGATTTGGGCTTCGAGCCCCTAACTCACAATTCTTGGGCAATTAGCCCAACTTTACCCCAAAACAAGTTTCAACAGAGGGGCCGAAAACCCCATTCATGCCCAGGAGCACTTGCTCCAAATTACACAGTAAAGCCTCCTCGAGGCATACAACACTCAATTTTCGAAAAAGAGCCACTCGCTCTCAACTTTAAGCCTATCAAAGGCCACACCAAACTCCACCTTCAAGTTGTCCTCTAAGGACATAGACACAGGGGTAAAATACCCAACCTACTGAGGCCTATTAAGTGAGCAAAAGGTTAATTACCTGACCTCTAAAATAACAATTTGAGAGGAGGCAATCTGCACTCCTAATACATTTTGTTTAAAACCTAATCTGGCTCTAGGCCGCTAATGCAAGGGCTAATCCCATACTACAGAGGTGACTTTAGAAAAGAACAATTTACATTACATTAAGGAAGGATCGGTTGTGAGAAATAAGTTCACCTCAAAACAATATGAGTGGGAGCTCGAGAGGGTTAAGCACTCTCTATCCCAATATGTAGCTTTAAAAGAGAATAGATGCTAAGAGTCTTTACATTTTAGGGAAAGTTACATGGTAGAAACGCTTCGGACCCGCCCCGAGAGTTAAACTGCTGAGCTGGCAAGAAAAGAAGTTATTAAAAGGCCATTACCTTGGTGTTGAACTGCTCCCCGAAGAAAGAGACGCTTCCCGCCCCCTGCTATGTACTTTACACACTGAACGATGGTACTGAAGTGGCGCAGAGACCCTAAAATCAGCAGTTTATATACTCTCGCGGAAGGTTCGAGGCGTTTCAGGAAAGAAAACACCCGCCCACAATCATTTATTGGTTAGGGTTAAGCAGCATATCCAATAGGAAGAAGAAACCCCTTATTGGTCGTAAATTAATTAAAGAAATTCGGGATTGGCTAAATTCAAAACAAGGGGAAAGAAAGGGTTATACAGCCAACTTAAACAATAACTGAAGGAAATTTCACAAGAAACAAACTTTTGAAATAAAAATTTCTCCAAAAAACAGTTCTTTCACTTCGCACTAGGGTGCACCATTGTAGTTTTTCAGTAGTGTCCTCTAGAAGAGAAAGTTCACACTTCTTACTACAGGTAAAACAAAAATACATCAAAAACGACCCAGTTCAGAAACTTCAAAATTTCCAAGTAGTGACATCTTCTGAGAAACTTGAAAATGAATACATTAGATAAAGTTCGGACTTCCTCCAGCAGAGGAGTTTCAACTGGCGCAAATTTTAAATTAGCGGCGTGGAGGTGTACCGCCCGGTACAGACCTCCCCCCCCCCCCCCCAAAAGGTCCTCCAAGGGGTAACACAGAATAACATAAACTTTTGTTTGAAAACAAGGTCCAAGTTATGATGTTGCTATGGAGATTAATTGCAGAAGCATTTATCAAAATTTACTAAATTTGGTTTGATCCAGTTTCAAAATTCTTGTAGTAACTGTTGAAGTAATGTCTTTATGTTTGTAGAAGTTGAATTCAGAAGAAAAACTTTTAATACTTGAAAGTGAAGAAAAATTTTCAAAGTCCACCAAATATTGCAGTAGAATTCCCAAGTGTAGTAATTGCTGATAGTAAATGTCCATATAGTTGATTAAATTGGATGGCCAGACCGGCCGCTGCAGCTTGTGCTCAGAGGAGGCCGCTCGGACCCCTCAAGTACCCTGAGATACCGCTCGCCCGCACTATGGGAGGAGTAGTGGTGTAGAAGCACGCCGCGCCCGCGGTGAACATATACAGGCTGCGGGCAAGTAGCAAGTGGTGCGCCGCACATCAGCCTTGGCCGGGAGGAGGGCTCCGGCTCGCCGTGCACATGTCGACCTCGCTGGAGTAGAGGGGGCCCTTCCTCTATCCCAGTCGCGGCACAGCGCCGCGCGGCTGCGGGGGCACTGAAACATTAAAGCTCGACGGCAGAATTTTGTTCAACCAGAATGATAGTAGGGTACATTCATTGTGGTGAGGTTGAGGGGCCAGCGGCGTGGAGAAATTCTTTTCATAAGCAAGCCACTGTGTGTAGTGGAGCAGGAGACGGGAGCGTGGTAATGGCCGTGGCAACGACAGGATGGCAGTTTAACGGTTCGGGGAAGGTTTTACAAAAATGCTTACATATAAAACAAAATATTATAGAAGTGGCAGAAGGCCTTAAAGGTGAAAACCTCAAAAAAAATATAACCTTCGTATTCCTTATATGAAGCAAGTTAGCACAGAAAGTATACAGGTTTCACCTGCGACAGGTGAACCCTAAATATCCTCTCGGTGGCTGGATTACTTAATAACAACGTGACCGGCGTAAGGAAATCGAGAATGACACACGGCCCATGAAATCTGGGGGCAAGCTTGCCCGCGGGAACAAAATTCTTGACCATCACTTGGTCGCCTACCTTCAAATTGGTGGGTCTCCGTCCAAGATCATACCTTTCCCTAACCTTTTCATGAGACACTTTAAGATTGGCTTTAGCCTTCTTACAAAGATCTTTAATGTTGTCTGGGTCTATTGTCTCAGGTAGAATGTCACTCAGAGACCAGAGGTTAGAGAGCGGCGTGTTGGGAATGAACTTAAACATCAAAGAAGCTGGAGTAAACTTGTGAGATTCATGAACCGCCGAATTCAAAGCAAAAGCTAACCAATGCAGGGACGTGTCCCACCTGGAATGATCTTCATGATGATAGGCAATATGCGCGGACCTGAGATTACGATTAACCCGTTCAGCCAGAGATGGTTGAGGGTAATAAGCAGAAGTAGTTACATGAGAGATGGACAAGTCAAAACAGAATTTACGAAAAAGATTTGATGTGAACGCCTTAGCATTATCAGACACAATATATTGGCACGGACCAAAAGAAGCAAAAATAGAATTTAGGCAAGTAATGGTGGACTGAGCGGTAGCCAGCTTAGTCGGAAATAACTAGGAAAATCTTGTAAAACCATCTACACATACAAAGATGAACTTGTTGGCATTTCCCTTTGACTGAGGGAAGGGTCCTACATAATCAATATACAGGCGTTCCATGGGGCGCGAAGCCTGATGCGAAGACAAAAGGCCTACCTTGGTGGACATGGTGGGTTTACTAAGCAAACAAGATTTACAAGCTTTTACTAGTTCACGGATTTCACCGTCCATACCCTTCCAGATGAACCTTTCACGAATCTTTTCACGAGTTTTAAAGATTCCAAGATGCCCGCCTAATGGGGTCTCATGATAGTACTTGAAGATCATAGGTACAAGAACAGCTAGAACGACAACCTTCATCATCTTATCATGCCTCGATGGGCAACATAAAACACCATTCCTCAGAACATAAGGGATGACATGTTCCCCAGAAGAAAGGGTTTCCATTATCGGAGCCAGCGTCGGATCTTCACGTTGGTATTTCTCGATATCCCTAAAGAGCATGGGAGCATCTGTTAAGATGTCATTAACATCAGATAGTATGGACTCGGGAGGTGATGAACTGTCGACCGGTTCATGGTTCTCAACGTCGTTGGAAAACATACGGCTGAGTCCATCAGCGACAACATTTTCGGTACCTCTGATATGCCTGACATCGAATTGGAAGGCAGAAATACGGATGGCCCAACGGGCTATACGACCAGTACGACGCAGCCTACCTAAGACCCAGCTTAACCCTCGGACTGCACACTGGGGTCCCACAGACCCAGCGAAAATTTTAATTGCATAAGGTGTTTTTATTTGTGACTGAATGATTTTCTTTCCTACTTCTAAACTCAGTTGGCATCCCTGCGCCACCCTTACCAAGGTATGTCAAGGTCACTGAACATTAGCGAAGGAGTGAAAGCAGTTACAAATTGAGTTCGGGTGAGCTAGACCCCAGTGTGCAGTCCGTGTTACGAACTTGTATATCTTGTGATCTGTATTTCTTTAGTTATACTCAGACTTATTACTGTGTTCTGATGTTTTCATCTGGTGCTGAGGACATTATATGCTAAGTAGTGGTAACCTAGTATGGCTTCAACATCTAAACTTTTAACGACAGAAGAGGAAATATGCGATGCTCTAAACAGTGTGTTATTAGATGAAAATTCAGACAGAGTGTACTTTGATGAAGATGAACGAGAGGAGGAAGAAGAGGACAATGTAGAGACTCGTGAACAATGTGACAGTGAACAAAGTGCAGAGGAGGAGGAGGCGGGGGAAGAAGACGATAATCACGAAGCTGTAAGACGGAACATTCAAACTCTAAAAGGGAAGAATGGATACGTTTGGAGCACCGTCCCTCGAAAACGAACTGGGAGAACCTCTGCTCGAGACTTAGTCAAACGCTTCCCTGGACCTATAGGACCAGCGAAAACAGCTAAGACTCCGTTACAATCTTGGTCTCTTCTTATAAATGCCCAGCTTATTGACACTATTGTTCAACATACTAATGAGAAGATTGAGCAAAGGCGCTCTGAATGTCGACAGCCACTCAGCTACCACACGAATACCAGTTCTAATGAAATAAAGGCCTGCGTTGGACTACTATATCTTGGCGGTGTTCAGAAGTCAGCCCACGTATGTCCAGAAGAGTTATGGTCTGACAAATTCGGACACTCTCTGTTTAGAGCTACTATGCCCATGCGGCGCTTTCAGTTTTTGCTGTCGTGCCTTCGGTTCGATGATAGGACAACTCGCAACGAAAGACGAGAATCTGGTAAGTTTACACCCATCAGAGATATCTGGGAGATTTTCATTAGTAATTGTAAGGCATTTTATACTCCCTTTGAATACTGTACGATAGATGAACAGCTGCTAAACTTCAGAGGAAACTGCCCATTTCGTGTTTATATTGCATCAGAACCAGGGAAATCAGAATAAAAATAGTCTTGATGAATGACTCAAAAACATATTATATGCTCAATGCAATTCCGTATGTAGGGAAGGTACCAATGGAAAGAAACGAGTGTTCCTTCTTACTATGTGAGGAAACTCTCCGAACCAATACACAGCACGGGAAGAAATATCACCGTGGATAATTGGTGTTCATCCATACCGTTGTTTGACACAATGGCCCGGGACTTCAACTTGACGATGCTGGGTACCTTGAGAAAAAACAAACCTGAGATACCACCTAATTTCCTGCAAGGGAAAACTGTAGGAGAATCCCTGTTTGCATTCGACAACAACAAAACTCCAGTGTCCTTTACACCAAAAAAGAAGAAAGTAGTTCTCATCTTGTCAACCATGCATGATTTAGACACCTTTGACAACACCACGGAAAAACCCGAAATGGTAATGAACTACAATAATACAAAAGGAGGTACGGATACATTTGATCAGCTATGTGGAAATTACAGTACAGCCCCAGCGACAAGAAGATGGCCTTTGAGAGTACTATTTGGGATGCTTGATCAGGCAAGTGTAAATGGTATGGTACTCTTTTTCCTTGCAAACCCACACTTGAAAACACCTCGGCGGAACTTCATCCATGAACTAGCATGTGGTCTCATTGAGCCCTACCTCCAAACCAGAGTGGAAATTCCAACACTGAGAAGGCCTTTGAGAGTCGCGCTTCAAGAATTACTGGGAATCGAACCGAGACCACAACCACAGGATGGCCTTTTGAGGAAACAAAGATGTTCATTTTGCCCAAGAAGTAAGGACAGGAAAACTAAATTGACCTGCCGCTCCTGCAAGAGGCCAATGTGTGATGAACACCGTGCACAGATCTGCGAGGAGTGTGTGTGAAAAAGTGACAAGTTCAAAGTGCTGTGTAAGATGAAGTACTGTGATTTTCATGTCCATATTTGCTCTTGATTTTCATCAAAGTCTATTATACACTATTTTATATCTTATCAATTACAGAACTTATTACTTGTTTCTAACAAAAATCATAACTTTTCTTGTGTGTTTTCAATCAGAAAATTTATACTATGTTAGTTTTTGTGTGTTAATAAATCTGTATTTAATTCAAACTCTTCTTTTCGATATCATTCCTAAAGGAGAACCTTTAAAAAGATAACTAGTGAGTAAAGGAATGTTACAAAATTAAATATACAGGCATATTTTAATATTTTAATAATTGGGTCCAGCAGACCCCAGTGTGCAGTCCGCGTCACATTAAAATCAGTGTGTACTGGGAGGGTTAAGGCTTGATTATCTGTCTCCATGTCGAATTTGACATGTTCCAGATAGAGACGGAACTTTTCTAAAGCAAATAAGACTGCCAAACCTTCGAGCTCATAGATGGAATACTTGGCTTCTTGAGCCGATAGAGTCCTAGATGCATAGGCGATGGGTCGCCTCCCTAATTCAGTCTCTTGAAGAAGGACTGCTGCTACTGCTGACGACGACGCGTCAGTTTGGACGATGAATTTCTTTGAGAAATCAGGCATAGCAAGGACAGGGGCATTACAGAGAGCTAATTTAAGATCTTCAAAAGCGGCTTGTTGAGAAGGTCCCAACTCGAATTTGATGCCTTTCCTACGAAGAAGGTTTAATGGCGCCGCTCTATTAGCGAAGTTAGGAATAAACTTCCTGAATAAATTCACCATACCAATGAACCTGGCGATACCTTTAATGTCCTTGGGAGGTTTAAAATCACGGATGGCCTGTGTTCTAGAATGATCGACTGCAACACCATCGGGTGACACAATATGCCCTAGGAATGACATAGAGGGCTTAGCAAAGGCAACCTTGGACAACTTGACAGTTAACCCCGCCTTACGAAGGCGATTGAGAACTTCTCGCAGATGATCTAGATGTTCTTCAAAGGTCTCCGAAAATACGACGACATCATCCAAGTAGTGATACAAGTACTCAAATTTGATGTCGGAGAAGACCCTATCTAGCCGCCTAGTGAGTACAGCTGCTCCCGTGGGGAGCCCGAAAGGTACGCGGTTGTATTCATACAAATTCCAATCCGTGGCAAACGCTGTAAGATGTTTAGACTCTTCGGCAAGGGGAATTTGATTATAGGCCTGATTCAAGTCCAAGACAGTAAAGAACTTGGCCTTACGAAACCATGAAAAACAAGAACGAAGGTCAGGAAGGGGCACAGATTGCAACACCACCTTCCGATTGAGAGCCCTATAATCAATGACAGGCCTGAAGCCACCTTGGGGTTTCGGGACTAGAAAAATAGGTGAAGAAAACGCCGACTTAGAGGGCCTAATAATACCATCCTTCAACATCTGATCGATGATTTCTTTCAGAGCCTTCATTTTAGGTGGAGATAGCCTATATGGCGGAAAACGGACAGGAATCGAATCCGTGACCTCAATTTTGTATTCAATAAGGTCAGTAACACAAAGAGTATCAGAGAACACCTCTGGAAACGACTGACACAACTTACGAATACTATCAGCCTGCTCCTCAGGTAGATGTCTAAGGTCTAACAACATCTCATCCTGGGTAGGCGAAATAGAGGAACATGATGCAGAATTACATTTTAACAAGGGGATTTTACAATTGGAAGCAAATTTGAATGTGCACGACTTACTCTGAAGATCGAGCACAAGACCAGTGTGAGAAATGAAGTCCGCTCCCAATATGATGGGGCAAGACAAGTGCTTAGCCACAAACAGCTTGATTTTCCATTAAAATTTAAAAATACGAATTTTGACCTGTAAAGAACCTAGAATTTCTAATGGAGATGAATTAGCCGAAACATATTGGATCGTAGACAAACAATAGTCAGGAAGCTTACAAACAGATTTCAATTTTGAATACCATTCAGCCGAAATAATCGAACAAACGCTGCCTGTATCTAATAGAGCTATTACAGGTTCATTATTTAACTCAATTTTGAGAAAGGGGACCGGTGCGGGGGTATCCGCCGCAATCCTAAGACACTCTTTGGGGCATTCAATAGATGGATTTGCAGATTGAACGTTCCCTGAATTTTCGATCTGTTTACTAGGGGCTGAGCCTCGGAAAGATGGATTAGTCGACTCAGCCGAAGCCACTAGTCACTTTTTATTATTGGCATTGGTGGAATTTGCACCAGAGGTTGAGCAGGAGGGGGTGCTATTTGAATTTGGGCAATTCTTGGCGATATGTGAGAAAGCCCCACATTTAAAACAGCCTTGTGATGAACCAGCTCCATTCCTTGTCCCACTAGACTTGATTGATGGACACTTATTGCGAAGGTGGTCAGGCGACCCGCAAGCATAACATTTACGGGGTGTAACAGGTCGGCGAGGTGGAGGCCGAGGATTACTAAAAGACGGAGGGGGTTCTCTCGCTACACGCAGGGAATCGGCGTATCTAACTCCTTCCGCTGAGACGGCCAATGCTTCAAGCTCAGAGAAGGTTTGCGGGCACGCCGCGAAACACAAATATGACCTATAAGATGGTGAAATGCCTTCCACAATAGCTTGGACAATCTGATCCTCAGGGAAGTGAAGCGCAAACACCCTAGTATAGAACTTAATGTCTTGTATGAAATCAGCCAGATTTTCATCCAATCTCTGTACTCGATAATAGTACTTCTGAATCAGAGATGACCTCACGCGAGCAGGAATAAAATTTGCAAGCAAATGTGCATGAAAATCTTCAATAGATGACTGTTCGGCAATGGCTCTTACTATTTTATCTAAGAGAATACCAATTGCATAAGGATAAATTATCTGTAAAATTTGACACGGAGAAAGAGAAAAAACAAGGGCATGATCCTGAAATTCAACTAAAAACCTTAAGAATGAAATAACTTCACTGGTGGTATTAACAGAAAACTTAGAGATACCTCTGAGCAACATTGCTAATGGATGAGGCAAGCTGCTGAACCCAGGTGACATCGTAGGTAAAGGTTTAAGTGGCAAGGACGTTAGTTCAGAACGTACATTATTCAGCGACATACGGCGTTCAGACTCGTTGTCCAATGGGGCAGAGATAGTTTGAGCCCCAACGGTTTTCCTATTGACTTCTCCCTTAGGAGGCTCTTCCTCGCTACCTACATTCACCGTAGCGGGTTGATCAGTTTTGGGAGGAACTTCCCCAGTTAACAATTGAGTGACCTTACTAGATAATTCAGAAATATTTTCAAGCACCGTACTAGCTTCCTTCCTCTGAACGTCATTCAAATTCAGAGACAACAGATCGTTAACTCTATTTGAAAAATGAAATAGCCTGGCTTGCACACGCTTAATTTGATTAGGAGAAGGATCATTTTCGTCAAAAAAACTAACTACAGATGCTAGCCCAGTAATATTCTCGATGATCGTGGAAAGAGAGTCGTCAATTTCTTTCTCTCCCAAAGTGGGGATGGAAATAGGCAAATCAAGGGACTCTCTAAGCTTGTTTGTGTCTACTGCAACCGTGCCTCCAGATTGCACATTTCTGATAGTTAACTCATAGATCAACTCCTCCTTGCGCAAATAGTTAAGATGGAGAACATCGCGAGGGCCGGGCATGATGACAGAACAATTTTGAAACAGGACAAATCACAAATTCCAGCAACTGAGAAAATTGTTAGAGTTCGGATCAAAGCAATGTTTAGCCGTCAAAAGGGGCTAAATTGAGACCCATTCAACCACGCTCTGCTACCACTTGTTACCGGGTTTTTGTGGTAGGTATAGGTGAAAGAAGGTGCGGGGGTGAACAGGTCTCAAGCTACGAAATTAAAGTTAATTTAAAATTTAACAAGGTTATATTTTCTTTCCAAAATTCAGAAAAAACACGAATTGCAGGTACAGAGTAGCAAGGTAACAAATTACAAGTACAGTATTAACAAGATTTGGGCTTCGAGCCCCTAACTCACAATTCTTGGGCAATTAGCCCAACTTTACCCCAAAACAAATTTCAACAGAGGGGCCGAAAACCCCATTCATGCCCAGGAGCACTTGCTCCAAATTACACAGTAAAGCCTCCTCGAGGCATACAACACTCAATTTTCGAAAAAGAGCCACTCGCTCTCAACTTTAAGCCTATCAAAGGCCACACCAAACTCCACCTTCAAGTTGTCCTCTAAGGACATAGACACAGGGGTAAAATACCCAACCTACTGAGGCCTATTAAGTGAGCAAAAGGTTAATTACCTGACCTCTAAAATAACAATTTGAGAGGAGGCAATCTGCACTCCTAATACATTTTGTTTAAAACCTAATCTGGCTCTAGGCCGCTAATGCAAGGGCTAATCCCATACTACAGAGGTGACTTTAGAAAAGAACAATTTACATTACATTAAGGAAGGATCGGTTGTGAGAAATAAGTTCACCTCAAAACAATATGAGTGGGAGCTCGAGAGGGTTAAGCACTCTCTATCCCAATATGTAGCTTTAAAAGAGAATAGATGCTAAGAGTCTTTACATTTTAGGGAAAGTTACATGGTAGAAACGCTTCGGACCCGCCCCGAGAGTTAAACTGCTGAGCTGGCAAGAAAAGAAGTTATTAAAAGGCCATTACCTTGGTGTTGAACTGCTACCCGAAGAAAGAGACGCTTCCCGCCCCCTGCTATGTACTTTACACACTGAACGATGGTACTGAAGTGGCGCAGAGACCCTAAAATCAGCAGTTTATATACTCTCGCGGAAAGTTCGAGGCGTTTCAGGAAAGAAAACACCCGCCCACAATCATTTATTGGTTAGGGTTAAGCAGCATATCCAATAGGAAGAAGAAACCCCTTATTGGTCGTAAATTAATTAAAGAAATTCGGGATTGGCTAAATTCAAAACAAGGGGAAAGAAAGGGTTATACAGCCAACTTAAACAATAACAGACGGAAATTTCACAAGAAACAAACTTTTGAAATAAAAATTTCTCCAAAAAACAGTTCTTTCACTTCGCACTAGGGTGCACCATTGTAGTTTTTCAGTAGTGTCCTCTAGAAGAGAAAGTTCACACTTTTTACTACAGGTAAAACAAAAATACATCAAAAACGACCCAGTTCAGAAACTTCAAAATTTCCAAGTAGTGACATCTTCTGAGAAACTTGAAAATGAATACATTAGATAAAGTTCGGACTTCCTCCAGCAGAGGAGTTTCAACTGGCGCAAATTTTAAATTAGCGGCGTGGAGGTGTACTGCCCGGTACAATAATAATAATAATAATAATAATAATAATAATAATAATAATAATAATAAGAATAATAATAATAATAATAATAATAATAATAATAATAATAATAATAATAATAATCATAATAAGAAGAATAATAATAATAAGGACAATAATATCTCTTACTTCTGAATGCAGTGCGAGGGTGTGATATACGCATTATCACAGTACTGATAAAAAGCACGTAACTCCTAATTTGTTTGTCCCGGGTATGATTCCCGGCGACATCGTGACAGAGCATGCCTGAGGAAGGACATCGAATTTTAAATCCTCAGCCAAGTCCTAAATTTAGCTTGTGTGCTCCACAGACCGCATTAATGCATGACAAAGGTGAGTTGAAAAAAAGAAATTGATTATTTTCTCAACGAATATTTAATCAATATTACGATAATATAGCACCTTAATTCCTAATTCATCCCATAAGGAATAACCAGTGACGCTCCAAATATTAAATGCTGTCACTAGAATTTATCATCTTAAATTCAATTTGGATCGGAAGACCTGCGTCAAGTACCGTGTCATACAAAAATTACAAATCGCTGAATTAGAACGTCGATAGAAACCTCTTTTGTTCCCCCATTCATATCCAGAGGGAACAGTGCTTTCGAAGCAATTCCATTAGTTCGATTCTTTTACACTACGATCGTCGTATCAGTAAGTCTCTTAAAAGCTAATAACTGTGGTTCTCACATCCATTAGATGATAAACGAGCCATTCTGGTTGGTTGTTCCAATCTCGTAAGTCCTACCTACTCTGTCGTACAAAGCCAATTTAATTTCAAAATTGTAATAATAAAGTTTCCAGCCACCTCTGTTTGAGATTCTCCATTAATTTAGCAGAAGAACTGGCCAATTTGTGTGAGGCTATGGTCCAATTTCATAGGGAGCAATGCAATCACAGTCACAATGGGTAGGTAATTGAAATGTAATTCGTTTAATGGTGTATGGGGAGAGAATTTAGTGCAGCTACGGAAGAAATATCTCACTATATAATTCAGCCTAGTGACATTCGTGGACAGGGAAAAGTATAACACAAAATATCTCATTTGAAGCGTTTTCTGAACCCTCTAATAGACTTCTCATCATTCACAAGCCTTTCAATTTACGTCCCTTGTCATCAACTGCGAAAATCATTGATCACCTTTTTTTGTATTCGAGGCAGAAACATGAGGTGTATAATTTACAACATGTTAGCTGCTATTGGCATAGAGGGGATAAATCTTTCCTCCTTTTATTTCATTTTCAAATGCTGTAAGTAAAATAGAATGACGTAATGCTGCCCCTTTACCGCTTACCTCACGGAATACTGATAAATTAAAATAATACCATTCAAAAGGATTGTAAAGGAGAAGAGATTAACTCAAGGGGCACAGTGTATATACCTCCATAGTTTTAGGTTGACAAATATCCACTCACCTGGTATCTTCAAAAATGTCGCGTTATGGTAACCGTTTGCACCAATGCAGTTATTGTTTGACACTTCAATTTGTATTATTCACGGACAAAAATGCCAATATTATAAGAAAAATGGGATTATTGGTACTGCTATAATTATAATTGAAAACAAGCATAAGCAGATAACAATTATGTCGTGTATACGAGGATTTCGTTACCTAGATAAACATTAAAAATTAGTCTTGGAAATATTGAACGGCATATGAATTCTTTTTTTTTCAGTGACACAGATAGGTATTATGGCGATAATGGGATAGGAAAGGCCTAGGAGTTGGAAGTAAGCGGCGTGGCCTTAATTAAGGAACAGCCCCAGCATTTGCCTGGTGTGAAAATGGGGAAAGCACGGAAAACCATCTTCAGGGCTGCTGACAGTGGGATTCGAACCTACTATCTCCCGGATGCAAGCTCACAGCCGCGCGCCCATATCCACCCCGCCAACTTGGCCGGTGCATATGAATTCCTAAGTCCCATTCCTTACATACAGAGCACATTTTTTGTGGCTATGTATTTTGTCTTCGCCTTCCGACAAGCGTCACACATACTGTACATTCCAGAAGAATATGTCTTTTTTAATTTTTTAATCATAATAATAGTTTTTCGTTCAGCTAAATACATTTTATTGTTTTCGGAGAAGCCGAGGTGCCGGAAGGTTGTACCACAGGAGTTCTTTAACCCCACGAGGCTGACATGTTTGAGCACCTTCAAATAACATCGAAGGAGCCAAGATGGAACATGGCAAGTTGGGCTCAGGAGGTCAGCGCTCTATCGTCTGGGCTAATGAGCCCGGCCGTTAGGTTCTTTCTGTCTGTGTGAAATATGTTCCTTCTGGTTCTCTTATTTACCGTAGAATTTTACCACCACCAACGCAAGAAAAACCAACAAAACAAGTACAATACCAACATAGGCGCACGATATGTTGTTTTATTCTATTTGCATTGTCACTGTGAGTGAGAAAATAAATTCAATTCAATTATTGTACATTGATGTGTAATTAATATAATTATATTTGTTAACACAATGAGAATAGTGTGAAAATACTACATCTGCAATCATTCAGAGCAAGAATTTATGTTCCTCCGCGTGTATCATTAATTTTTAAGTTACAAGTTACGAACTGCAAGTGATGTGGACAGTCTGCCAAGTAAGGAAAAATGTATTTTACACCAGAAAGAAAAAATGAAATCGTACATATGGTGTCAAATTTGCCTTTGCTAAAATAAATATATCTTTCAATAAATTAATGTTCGACTCGTTGGCTGAATGGTCAGCGTACTGGCCTTCGGTTCAGAGGGTCCCGTGTTCGATTCCCGGCCGGGTCGGAGATTTTAACCCTCATTGGTTAATTCCAATGGCCCGGGGGCTGGATGTTTGTGCTGTCCTCAACATCCCTGCAACTCACACACCACACATAACAATATCCTCCACCACAACAACACGCAGTTACCTACACATGGCAGATGCCACCCACCCTCATCGGAGGGTCTGCCTTACAAGGGCTCCACTCAGCTATAAATAGCCACACGAAATTAAAAAATTAAAAAAATTAATATCAAATTGATAACGACTAATGTATTTATAGGTACACAGCATTCAAAGTATGTCTCAGTCATTGCCATCAATCAGTACTTCATATCGCGAACTGTACGTTTTCCGTCATACATTTTCTATGGTTACGCAAATTTTTCAGATGACCTCCAATCATAAGACATATTTATGTCTTAGGAAATCGTTTATTATAATAAACTATCCCAGCTAATTTGTAAGCAAGAGAAAACATCATTTTTGAAACGTATTTGTCCATGGTGGTAAGGCGATATTTATCCGTTTCATTTTGCTGTATTAGGTTAGCTATATGTTGCTTTTCTTAGCGACTGAATTCACAGAGACAAGTGCGGCCAGCTATGAAATCTTTGCCCGAGAACAATTGTTGTATCTTGTTCGTAGACCAGTCGAAACCTGAGTCTAAACAAGTTTCTTCAGGCGCCATGTGGGTGGAGGCGGTAGAATAACACCCACGGTATCCCCGGTCAGTCGTAAGAGGCGAATAAAAGGGGTCACCGGGACTCTGAACTTTAGAGGTGCGTCTTTGACCACCGGCCCCTTAGCTGAGTCCTAGCATTGCTTCCAGTTACTTATGCCAGGCTCCTCGCTTTCATCTATCCTCTGCGACCTTCCTTGGCCACCGACCCCGACGGTATTAGAGAACTCGAGGCCTATGGAGTCTTTCAATTTGACGCCCTTCGTGGCCATTGTTTTCCTTTGGCCGGTACCTTCATTTTTCCAAGTGTCGCATCCTTTCCATTATTTCTCTCTAATTACTGTTATATAGAAGATGGTTGCCTAGTTGTACTTCCTCTAAAAGCAATAATCACCACCACCACTCTGATTCCCAGTTACCATTGTACTGTAGACTCTAGTGTACAGTACCATATACTGTATTTTTATCATAAAATTAATGATATCGAATTTAATCGTTGTATCATATTTTTCTCCGAACTTCTCCTACCCTCCAAGGCAGCAGCGGGCACAATTCGTCTGGCGTCAATTACAGTACATTTCCAGTGTGCAATCCACAAGGCAGCTGAGACCGCAGAGAAGCTTAGCCGGAATTGCTTTACAAGTAGGTTGCTTGTAACTACATGCACATTTGTTTCTCTCGGCTTGTCTGACGTTTAGTGTGCTGGAAGGTGATTGGCAAAGACACAAAGAGATGGATTGATCCAGCTACTTCTAGGTCAGCGGGTTCGGGCTTGTTGCTCACAACAATTCCTTAAGTTTATCACCATATCTTCAATAATTTTGTATCAAGGAGTAATAATCCATTAACTGATCAAAACTTTTGCTATTTTTGCTTTATGTCGCACCGACACAGATAGATCTTCTGGCGACGGTGGGATAGGAAAGGGCTAGAAGTCGGAAGGAAGCGTCCGTGGCCTTAATTAAGGTATAGCCCCAGCATATGCCTCGTGTGAAAATGGGAAACCACGGAAAACCAACTTCAGGGCTGTCGTCAATGGACTTGGGTTCGAAGCCACTATCTCCCGATTGCAAGCTCACAGCCACATGACCCTAACCTCACAGCCACTTGCTCGGTAACTGATCAAAATTGTAATCCTAATATACTCATTTTAAATAGGGTTCTAACTATTAGGATGTACAGTAAATAAATAAATAAATAAATAAATATAAATATATAAATTAGTAAATATATAAATAAAAAGTTACATAAATACATAAATAAATAAGTAAATAAAAAATAAATAGTTCATCATCTGTGGCTCAGACGCCCTCTCACCACCGGTTTCTGTGGTTCAAATTCCGGTCACTCCACGCGAGATATGTGCTGGACAAAGGGGAGTCAAGACAGATTTTTCTCCGAATACTTCGATTTTCCCTGAAATCTTTCAGCGACACTCTCCAATAGCATTTCATCTGTCAGTCAATAATCATTGCCCCAGAGGAGTGCGATAGGCTTCGGCAGCCGGCACACTTCCTATCCTCGCCGCTATATGGGAGCTTCATTCATTCCATTCCTGAACCGACTGAATGACTGGAAACAGAGTGAGAATTTTCATTTTCAAATGAAAGGTTGAAAGGTAGCGTTTATTCTCTGCTCTAAAACTGAGAGCATTAACAATGTGATAGCAACTGAACTGCTGTTCATTATGGTGAACATACAGTATTAACCAATTTTGATCGGCCGTCTTTAAGAACAAGAACACTTGATTTCTTGTGTCTGCCACCAACATTACAGACAGGCTAACAAATAAAATGATATTAATTATTCGTCGGCTAAATACGCAATATTAAATTAAAATTGGAAGGATAATTCATTTTGAGAAAGATCACCGACATACTATTTATACACCAGAATAATTTCTACACTGCCTTTCAAAGAGAAGTCCTGCTTTATAAATATCGGTAGCACTCGATATATTAACATCATGACAACGCTACTAAAAAATTAGAAAGCAACTGGAATCGATAAGATTTCTGAGGATATTCTCAAGTCATATCTGAAGTACCTATTTCATTACTGTTTTCATGAATCAGCTATACCACCTTAAGGGGGAGTTTCTGTGGTAGCCCGAGTGCACTAAGGAAAGAGTGATAAGCATATAGTGGATAATTAGTACAGGCCAGTCAGTTTGACATGTGTTGCATGTAAGCTCTGGGAAATAATTATTACTGATTATATTAGGGACGTTTGTGAAATTACTAACTGTTTTGATAGAAGGGTTTGGAAAAGGCTGTTTCTGAACGGCTTAATATGTAGGATTCCAGCAAAATAATTTAGCAAACATTTTAGATTCGGAAGGTCAAATTTGCTGTACCGCTACTGACCTATCATGTAAGATAATTGATGTAAATGAGAGCTACTGAACTAGACAAAAGAGTAGGTATGGAAGACATATCTGTCTTAAGCGGATTAAAGAGCATAAAGGTATTTTAGGTAATGAAAGAGCAGATGAGCTTGCTAAATTTTCAGCATTTAGTGACAATGAAACTGTATACAATATACCCCTACATCAAAAGTGAAACGTGAATTATATAAATTCACAATCAGTGAATGGCCAAAGCTGTAGAACTAAAGTAATAAGGGTGAAGTTACAAAAAAAATCTTTTTTCCCACGGTACAGGACCGTTTGGACTGCAGGTTATTGAAACCAAACTTCACCAGCACTCAGTTTCTTTCGGGTCAGGGAAAATTTAAATTTTATTTATATAAGTTAAAAATTAGTAGTAATAACAGTTGTGTTTGTGGAGATGAAGGCACTGCAACTCATCTTATTTTTGATTGTCCATTCTTCAGCTAGGCTAGATATATTTTGGAACAACCCTTAAATTGTTGTACAGTAATGTTAGTCAAACCTATTTTTAGGATATTTCACAAGACCTGTTGTTTAAATGAATTTCTTTTAGTTTATGCGGTTTATTTTAGAAAAAAATTAAGATTTTTTTCTTTTCTCCCAGTTTCGTTGATATGTGTGTATATAAGTCACTTCAAAAATTTTGTATAATATGTTTGTACTATTTAAGGTAACCAGTTATAACCTACATCCCTAATATGCTATAAAAAGTAAGGTTTTTCACGGACAATAAACAAACAAATAAATAAATAAATAAATAAATAAATAAATAAATAAATAAATAAATAAATAAATAAATAAATGGCTATAATTTTTTTTAAGAAAGAGAATTAGGGGGAATGAAGCATTAGCTGGTCCACTGATAATTAGGAGGAATCTCAAAGGCAGTATTATTAGACTTCGGTGATTTCTCATGAATGACGATGTGAGTAAAGGACTTAATCATAGATAAGGCTTTCTGCGGATGATGTTATATTGTATGGCGTAATAAATAAGTTACAGGATTGAGAGCGATTATAAAAAGACGTTGACAAAGTCGTGAGATTGACATCAGATGTTGGTATGATGGTAACCGGGGTGAAAATGTAGGTTGTAAGTTTCACACGATGAAAAGTCCTCTCAGTTTTAATTACTGGGTTGATGGGGTGACAGTAACGCACGGTGATCAGTGCATTGTAAGTACTTGTTAGATGAGGAAAGATCTTCATTGGGGTAATTACATAAATGAAGTTTACAGTGATGTAGTCATATGGTTTTGAGAGTATTTAGGGCTTGTAAAGGCGAGAACGCGTAAGTCACGAGTAACACCCCAGTTACATTATAGTTGTGGTGTATGCGGCGCTCACCGGGATTACTTAATTCGGCAGATTGAGAAGATCTAAAGGAAAGCAGTGTGATTTGCTCTGGGTTAATTCCGGTAAACTAGTAGTGTTACGAAAATGTTGCAAACATGGGCTGGGAAGGTTTATGAAACGAACAGCTCGACTAAGCAGAATGTTCCAAGCTGTTAGTAGAGAGACGGCTTGGAATAAACTTGGTAGAGGAATAATATTTAGTGGAACTCTTAAAAGTCGGAAAGTTCATAATATGAAGGTAAAGTTGGAACTCAAGAGGACAAATTGGGGAAATGTTTATATGTCGAGGCGTTAAGATTTAAAATAAATTGCCGATGGATATGCTTGATAAATATTAAATTTCTTTGATATAATTTGTGAGAGCCCTAAGTGCAGATCAACGATTGATTGATTGATTGATTGATTGATTGATTGATTGATTGATTGATTGATTGATTGATTGATTGATTGATTGATTGATTGATTGATTGATTGATTGATTGATTGATTGATTGATTGATTGATTGATTGATTGATTGATTGATTGATTGATTGATTGATTGATTGATTGATTGATTGATTGATTGATTGATTGATTGATTGATTGATTGATTGATTGATTGATTGATTGATTGATTGATTGATTGATTGATTGATTGATTGATTGATTGATTGATTGATTGATTGATTGATTGATTGATTGATTGATTGATTGATTGATTGATTGATTGAACATGTGAAAAAATCGACTCCAGCACAGCAAATGCTGAAGGTGACACCTTGACAGGATGAAATAAGCTGATCAGTCCTTCTCCTCGTGCTAGGAAAAAGTCGCAGTGAAGTTATATTTCGTTTATTGCAGAATTGGGTGATAAGTATTTAGCAGAAATATAATCTAGCCAGTTGGTTACACAGTTCGGGTTACGGAGCTGTGAGCAGGGATTCAAGTGTTTGTGGGTTTGAAACCCGCCGACGCAGCCCTTAAGATGGTTTTACGTGGTTATTCAATTTCACACTGTCTGATGCTGAGGGCTGTACTTTATGTAGGCCTAACCCCAACAGCAACGCGTAGTGTCCTCGGATGATGAAGATCGTGGAAAACTTAGATCCAGGTAGTTTGACCATAGGAGGTGGCAAACTAAGCAGCAATAATACTTAGTCGGTCATAAAGGAAATAACGAAATAAGAGAATGATGACGATGGAGTTCGTGGGAGCTCATCAAGTGTTTAATGAACAATTCAAGATTTTTTTTTTTTTTTTGACTATTTGACTTGTAACTTTAATGTTTGCTAATAATTTATTTTAAATGTCCTTGCGTATAAAACTGTTTTAATTTGTCTTTCCAATCTATTAATGTAATTTTTGTATTCTGATTTATTGCTGTAATTTATTCTAGCCGATTACGTCCCCTAGGAAAATTATATATGTATTGAATAGGCGGAATAGTTATTCTTAAATTAGTATCCGCTGGTTGATGCTAATATGCAGTTCAATACACACACGAATTCAGAATATTATAGTACTAGACATAGAACAGAACACGTAACTAAATTGAAACTACAAACATGGACAGATATGAGGAACATACCAGGTGTTCATTAACTCAAACATAGTGAATGACTCCAAGTATACACTGGACAAAACAGTCGAATTTTCAAACCACTAGATATAGAACGCATTGTAATACTCAAACGATAAAAGGGAATCTGTATTTGCAACGATCCACAACAGTCCTAAGCAACACACCCATAATACAGTACTCAAGAAAAATGAGAAATTTCCCACACTACTATACCTGGAAACACAACCATCAACTTGTTAATTTCGTGCAATAAAGTAGAATTTAAATCAGGCCAACTGGTAGATGACTTACACGAATAAATCCTAGATCACGCATATTACTAATTGATTATGTCGATTTCCAATAAAGAAAGGAAGAAAATGCCCAATGTACAAGCAAATTCTCAGTGACAGAGAGTCAAACTGTTAGAACGCTACGCTCCTAACACCCTGGTAACTTCTATACGTCATAACAAACACAGGAGTTTCTACTTGCAAAGGATCCAGTAACATAGAGACTTAGGTCTCTGGCATTTAAGCACGCTTAATATTCCAACAGACTACGCCAGATTTTAATAATAATAATGTTATTTGTTTTACGTCCCACTAACTACTTTTTAAGGTCTTCGGAGACGCCGAGGTGCCGGAATTTAGTCCTTCAGGAGTTCTTTTACGTGCCAGTAAATCTACCGACACGAGGCTGTCGTATTTGAGCACCTTCAAATACCACCGGACTGAGCCAGGATCGAACCTGCCAAGTTCGGGTTAGAAGGCCAGCGCCTTAACCGTCTGAGCCACTCAGCCCGGCACGCCAGATTTTGATCCAACTAGTTGGACCATAGGAGGTGAAACTAAACAGCAATAATAGTTAATCGGTCATAAAGGAAAGAAAATAAAAACGATTTTTATTAAAATCTCAAACTAAAGAAATCGAACCATTATGAATATAATTATTAAGAAACTGAAATATCTTATGAATGTGGAGTGATTTGTTACCATCTGGACTTAAGACGACTTGATTAATGACGTGTGTATTCGCGGTTTTCAATTTCAGCAGATGTAATTTATATTTACCTGCCTTGTTGCACTTTTGTAATGTTTCCTATTTTATTGTGAATGTTTAAGGGCACTTCATAAATAGCGAACAAATATAAAATACAAAAATAAATATGCCTAAATAGTACAGTTTCTGACATGAGAAAGTGATCGGGTGAAAATTTTCGAATTCCCTGAGTCCTAGCATGACCAAAAGGAAGCAGCATATTATCTTGGCTAGTTAATACACGGAGACTTATCTACAGCTTGCCAATAAAAGTGCATAACCACTATAACATACTTAGAACGAGTTTTAATTTTATTAATCCTTACAAATGTCCTTGTACGCTGCTTATCACATTTATACATAAATATGTCTTATAGCTGGGGAGGGGCTCATCCGAAAGTCGATGTAACTAAATATTGTCATGTAACGAACTGCATGACGTAATGTTACCTAGCAACAGTACCTTGAGAGCTGTACAGGCCGTGGATTTGTATCTCATGGTCATCCATCAATATTTCACATCACAGTCTGCACTGATGCTAGGTAACATCGCGTCACAAATTTTATTGAAAAATATATTTATGATCATTTTATTTTCGGAAGTGAAATGTAATATTTTTCTTTTTTAATATCGAAATATTTAAAATTTTAATGCACCAGATCGTACGGAGTGCTGTGATGTTTAAAGGAGAAGGAAGACTAAAAATGATTTAACACACTAGGCCTTTGTATATCAAAGAGTATAACAATAAAATGTTTGTTATTAAAGACGATGGCACAGACGAAATTTTAAAAAGTTAGACGTCGATTCACCCATACAGGAGTCCACTCATCTGTAGTGTCAGGATTTTGTATGTTACTTTTTCTGTTGTCAGGACAAGTGAGAAATTTTCAAAGTGACTTTATCTTATGACTTATAAATAAATAAATAAATAAATAAATAAATAAATAAATAAATAAATAAATAAATAAATAAATAAATAAATAAATAAATAAATAAATAAATTGGATATGGGTTTTTCTAAAATATTATCATTAAGCTGATTGACAAAATTCGTCAGTTTTTCTAATGAGATTTAATATGTTGTTAAACAAATGCAAGAAATGTAAATCACCTCTTTTATGGAAGAGTCAAAAAAATCTTCAAAATATAGCGTGTAGACGGCTTTTTGATAGATATTGCGAATGAATTTCAATTTCACAAAGTGAAATATGTACGTAGGTGGTGTTTATTAGTTTGTGGTCCTCGCACTGCCACCTGTCGCTCTGGCAGATAAAGAGCATTGTGTGTGGCATGTGATGACAGGTGTTGATAGATAGTCGTCATTATTCCTACCAGAGAGGCGACACTGTCATCCATATGTTTCACGCTGTAAAACATCTCACTGAACTTTGATAACTCTCTAAGATGAAAAAAAAGCTTAACTTCACAATAACAAGCTTTATAAAGCCATTAAAATAAATACAAATATTTCGTGCTTTCTTCGGCGTCATCTTTCCATGTTTTAAACAGTGTTCATGGAACGCTGAGGACAGGAACTATCGGAATAGGTGTTTAACGCTTTATATCCTTCCTGCCAATACTAGGTGTCCCAAAGAATAACTAACAGAGTTCGGAAATATTCCAACCAAGGACACTCGTTCTTGAATAAGTTGGCTAGATCACTTCACCATAACAGTATCAATACATAAAAGTAAGATCTTGCATAACACATTTCTTTGATTTCTTATAGCAAATAATAATAATAATAATAATAATAATAATAATAATAATAATAATAATAATAATAATAATAATAATAATAATAATAATAATAATAATAATAATAATAATTTTCCCTCACAGAACAAAAGGAAAGACAATATGTGAATGTTTACGGTTTGCCGATTGAAGATGACTTTGTTGCAGTTTCTAGATCTCAGGATCGTATCATTTGCACAAGAGTGCTATGAACTTCGATAACATTTACTGAAGGAGGACAAAATTGCATTTTCATGTAATATTTAGCCCTATCTCACTGCCTTTATTTAGTGTTTCACGTAATAATTACGTACTTCAAATTATTGGCAAGTCAAAAATTCTTATTTTCACGCACGGAGCCCCCATTATACTATACGTGTTGCAATCGCACCAGTATATCATTTTTCATTCTTCTTACAGAACATGATTGGTTTCATTCAACCTGGCAGGGTAATCCTTGTCTTGCCAGTCTTCAGTTGGGGACGTATTGGCAATAGCTTGTTTTACAGATTACTAGATCTAACGACATCAAAACGAAATCTGGACAAGCGTATTTTCACTACAAAAAAGACACATTTGACGTCACACCAAAATAGTTCACCACAGTTTTTAAATAACAATGTGGATTTTATATGAATATGACAAGATTTGTAGGCTATCAGATATATAACCACATGTATACGGCTTTCCTTTCGTATAATTCCACAAGCAGTCCTAGAGATTCTATCCAAAATCTTTTTGATGAAAATCTAATGTCTACGTTAATCAGCTATACACCATTCCAAACTGTACTGTTGTAATGCAGTGCCGTCCAAAATTTTCCCAAACCAACACGTTACGGAACTATACAATTTTATGTGACGCCCTACTCCCGAAATGAAAGTTCCGCATAAAATAAAGACATCTTTCCAGTATTATTTGCATTTTATATGACTCAAAATAAGCATATTTTAATCATGCCTGACGAATATTACAAGTTTTGTTTATATTTACACAAATACGGGATAGATTCACCCATTTACCCGCATTTCTTCAAACAGTATTTTTTAAACTGCCATGTTTGAGTGTTTCCATATCAATCATCACACGAAAATAGTGTTTCGCTAGAATATTTCGTACAAAACAGCAACAGAACCACAATAGTCCATTTAGCGAGATGTGAAATCCATAATTTGTCCATATCATGTCCTTGATATGTTGACTTCATGTCCCTATCATTTTAAGCTCCGCTGTCCTCTAACGTCCGACGAAAAACATGGATTTCTTATCCAGCCATAAGCATTTACATTCAGATCTGCGAAGTAACTTTCGAGATTACCTCTGGAAAACATCGAATTGTTGTAAATTATATCATTCATTTATTTCCCCAAATCATAGTGAGATGTACTTTACTTTTGAATATCTCATAGGTGCTCTGATTCGCGTTTAAAGGCGCAAGAAATTGTAGTCGAAAACAGCAACAAACCACAAGAGTGTATATACCGATATACAAAATCCAGAATTTGTCCATATCGTGGACTTGGTGTGTTAACTTCAATTTCGTATCATTTTTAGCTCTGCCGTGCACTAAGTTCCGAAGAAAAACATGAGAAGTAGCCTGGCTTGTCAATACACTCACCCAGTTTGGAAAGCACTGTTTCATTTTCTTTTCTAAAGGAATTGGTTATTTTTAACTGAGCCAGGACAGGAAAGGAAGCAGCCTGAATCTATGTATATCTTCATATATATATAAATATGACTATAATTTAATCTATGTATTAAAACCTTGAGTCACATTTAGTGTTTATCTCGGAGTAAGTTATTTATTAATTTTACAAAATTTTGGTCACATTTGGCCCGTAATGACTTTTACCACTAAGCCATTACACTGAAGAATCAAGAGTTTAATAGGAGCTTGCCTTGTCAATACACTCTTAAAAACATTTTGTTTATTACATTTTTCTATTCGTGTGAAATTTGAGAAAATAGTCTATTCTCCTCCTCAGCGAAAACAATTTCTTAAAACATTGTGAACTTGATTAAAAACAAATTACTCTATAATTAAAAACTTACAATTAAGAGTGTTATAACGAATACTTCAAATGAAAACTGTCTCAGTCCCATTATGGGATTACAAATAAAAAGAGCTGCTGGATATAATAAGAACTGTTGTCCATTTGTTACCAATAAAGATGTATTTTTAAAACGTTCTCTTTCTTATTACTAAGGTGACACTGTCATACATTTGTTTCGCGGTGGATAACGTGTAATTGAATGTTGATTATTTTATTAATAATTAATTACTGTATGTAAAATGCAAACGTTTGCTCAGGTGTATTGTGGATAGCGGAAGAAGTTTTCGAAATATACCAGTCTAATATTTCTTCTACCCGTATGCAGCAACTGAAGTCTTTTCTCCAGCCAATTAGTTACTAGCCAACACGCTACGAATAACATACCACATGAATACTACGTAATGTCAGTAACTCACCTACAATTTTCACCATTTTTATCGACCTCCGTTTAGCCCTATCATGTTCATGAACTTGCAATGCAAGCTCTACAAGAAAGAGCAATACCAGCTCTGCAAGAAAGAGCAAGCCAGCTCTACAAGCAAGAACAATGCCAGCTCTACAAGAAAGAGCAACGTCAGCTCTACAAGAAAGAGCAATGCCAGCATTCCAGGAAAGAGCAATGCAAGCTCTACAAGAAAGAGCAATGCAAGCTCTACAAGAAAGAGCAATGCCAGCTCTACAAGAAAGAGCAATGCCAGCTCTCCAGGAAAGAGCAATGCCAGATCTACAAGCAAGAGCAATGCCAGCTCTACAAGAAAGAGCAATGCCAGCCCTACAAGAAAGAGCAATGCCAGCTCTCCAGGAAAGAGCAATGCCAGCACTACAAGAAAGAGCAATGCAAGCTCTACAAGAAAGAGCAACGTCATCTCTACAAGATATGGCAATGCCAGCTCTACAAGAAAGAGCAATGTCAGCTCTACAAGAATGAGCAATGTCAGCTCTACAAGAAAGAGCAATGCCAGCTCTACAAGAAAGAGCAATGCCAGCTCTCCAGCAAAGAACAATGCCAGCTCTACAAGAAAGAGAATGCCAGCTCTACATGAGCAATGCAAGATCTACAAGAAAGAGCAATGCTAGCTCTACAAGAAGGAGCAATGCTTGCACTACAGGAAAGAGCAATGCCAGCCAGCTCTCCAGGAAAGAGCAATGCAAGCTCTACAAGAAAGAGCAACGTAATCTCTACAAGAAAGAGCAATGCCAGCTCTACAAGAAAGAGCAATGTCAGCTCTACAAGAAAGAGTAATGCCAGCTCTACAAGAAAGAGCAATGCCAGCTCTATACGAAAGGGCAATGCCAGCTCTACAAGCAAGCGCAATGCTAGATCTACAAAAAAGAGCAACGCCAGCTCTACAAGAAAGAGCAATGCCAGCTCTACATGAGCAATGCAAGATCTACAAGAAAGAGCAATGCTAGCTCTACAAGAAGGAGCAATGCTTGCACTACGGCAAAGAGCAATGCCAGCCAGCTCTCCAGGAAAGAGCAATGCCAGCTCTACAAGCAAGCGCAATGCCAGCTCTACAAGAAAGAGCAATGCCAGCTCTATAAGAAAGAGCAATGCCAGCTCTACAAGCAAGCGCAATGCCAGCTCTACAAGCAAGCGCAATGCTAGATCTATAAAAAAGAGCAACGCCAGCTCTACAAGAAAGAGCAATGCCAGCTCTACAAGCAAGAGCAATGCCAGCTCTATAAGAAAAAGCAATGCCAGCTGACCAAGAAAGAGCAATGCCAGCTCTACAAGAAAGGGCATTGCAAGCTCTATAAGAAAGAGCAATGCCAGCTCTACAAGAAAGAGCAATGCAAGCTCTACAAGAAAGAGCAATGCCAGCTCTCCAGGAAAGAGCAATGCCAGGTCTACAAGAAAGAACAATGCCAGCTCACCAGGAAAGAGGAATGCAAGCTCTACAAGAAAGAGCAATGCCAGATCTACAAGAAAGATCAATGCCAGCTCTACAGGACAGAGCAATGCAAGCTCTACAAGAAAGAGCAATGCCAGCTCTCCAGGAAAGAGCAATGCTAGATCTACAAAAAAGAGCAACGCCAACTCTACAAGAAAGAGCCATGCCAGCTCTACAAGAAGGAGCCTTGCCAGCTCTACAAGCAAGAGCAATACCAGCTCTACAAGAATGAGCAATGCCAGCTCTCTAGGAAGGAGCAATGCAAGCTCTACAAGAAAGAGTAATGCCAGCTCTACAAGAAAGAGCAATGCCAGCTCTACAAGAAAGAGCAATGCCAGCTTTACAAGAAAGAGCCATGCCAGCTATACAAGAAAGAGAATGCCAGCTCTACATGAGCAATGCAAGATCTACAAGAAAGAGAATGCCAGCTCTACAAGAAAGAGCAATGCCAGCTCTCCAAGAGCAATGCAAGATCTACAAGAAAGAGCAATGCTAGCTCTACAAGAAGGAGCAATGCTAGCTCTCCAGGAACGAGCAATGCCAGCCAGCACTACAAGAAAGAGCAATGCCTGCTCTCCAGGAAAGAGCAATGCCAGCCAGCTCTCCAGGAAAAGCAATGCTAGCTCTACAAGAAAGAGCAATGGCAGATCTACAAGAAAGAGTAATGCCAGCTCTACAAGCCAGAGCAATGTCAGCTCTACAAGAAAGAGAATGCCAGCTCTACATGAGCAATGCAAGATCTACAAGAAAGAGCAATGCTAGCTCTACAAGAAGGAGCAATGCTTGCTCTACAGGAAAGAGCAATGCCAGCCAGCTCTCCAGGAAAGAGCAATGCCAGCTCTACAAGCAAGCGCAATGCCAGCTCTACAAGCAAGAGCAATGTCAGCTCTACAAGAAAGAGCAATGCCAGCTCTATATGAAAAAGCAATGCCAGCTGACCAAGAAAGAGCAATGCCAGCTCTACAAGAAAGGGCATTGCAAGCTCTATACGAAAGAGCAATGCCAAATTTGCAGGAAGGAGAAATGCAAGCTCTACAAGAAAGAGCAATGCCAGCTCTCCAGGAAAGAGCAATGCCAGGTGTACAAGAAAGAGCAATGCCAGCTCTCCAGGAAAGAGGAATGCAAGCTATACAAGAAAGAGCAATGCCAGATCTACAAGAAAGATCAATGCCAGCTCCACAGGACAGAGCAATGCAAGCTTTACAAGAAAGAGCAATGCCAGCTCTCCAGGAAAGAACAATGCTAGATCTACAAAAAAGAGCAACGCCAGCTCTACAAGAAAGAGCCATGCCAGCTCTAGAAGAATGAGCCTTGCCAGCTCTACAAGAAAGAGCAATGCCAGCTCTACAAGAAAGAGTAATGCCAGTTCTATAAGAAAGAGCAATGCCAGCTCTACAAGAAAGAGCAATGTCAGCTTTACAAGAAAGAGCCATGCTAGCTCTACAAGAATGAGCAATGCCAGCTCTCTAGGAAGGAGCAATGCAAACTCTACAAGAAAGAGTAATGCCAGCTCTACAAGAAAGAGCAATGCCAGCTCTACAAGAAAGAGCAATGCCAGCTTTACAAGAAAGAGCCATGCCAGCTCTACAAGAATGAGCAATGCCAGCTCTCTAGGAAGGAGCAATGCAAGCTCTACAAGAAAGAGTAATGCCAGCTCTACAAGAAAGAGCAATTCCAGCTCTACAAGAAAGAGCAATGCCAGCTTTCCAGGAAAAGCAATGCCAGCTTTACAAGGAAGAGCAATGCCAGCTCTACAAGGAAGAGCAATTCCAGCTCTACAAGAAAGAGCAATGCCAGCTCTCCAGAAAAGAACAATGCCATCTCTACTAGAAAGAGGAATGCCAGCTGTGCTGGAAAGAGCAATGCCAGCTTTACAAGAAAGAGCTATGCCAGCTCTCCAGGAAAGAGCAATGCCAGCTCTCCAGAAAAGAACAATGCCATCTGTACTAGAAAGAGCAATGCCAGCTGTCCAGGAACGAGAAATGCCAGCTTTACAAGAAAGAGCAATGCCAGCTCTCAAGGAAAGAGCAATGCCAGCTTCTCAGGAAAGAGCAATGCCAGCTCTATAGGAAGGGCAACTCCAGGTCTCTAGAAAAGGGAATGCCAGCTATACAAGAAAGAGCAATGCCAGCTCTAAAAGTAAGAGCAATGTCAGCTCTACAAGAAAGAGCAATGCCAGCTCTACAAGAAAGAGCATTACCAGCTCTCCAGAAGAGAAGCATGCCATCTCTACTAGAAAGAGCAATGCCAGCTGTTCAGGAAAGAGCAATGCCAGCTTTACAAGAAAGAGCAATGCCAGCTCTCAAGGAAATACCAATGCCAGCTCTTCAGGAAAGAGCAATGCCAGCTCTATAGAAAGGGCAATTCCAGGTCTCTAGAAAAGGGAATGCCAGCTGTACAAGAAAGAGCAATGCCAGGTCTAAAAGAAAGAGCAATGTCAGCTCTACAAGGAAGAGCAATGCCAGCTCTACAAGAAGGAGCAATGCCAGCTGTCCAGGAAAGAGCAATGCCAGCTTTACAAGAAAGAGCAATGCCAGGTCTCAAGGAAAGAGCAATGCCAGCTCTTCAGGAAAGAGCAATGCCAGCTCTATAGGAAGGGCAACTCCAGGTCTCTAGAAAAGGGAATGCCAGCTATACAAGAAGGAGCAATGCCAGCTCTACAAGAAAGAGTAATGCCAGCTCTACAAGAATGAGCAATGCCAGCTCCCCTAGGAAGGAGCAATGCAAGCTCTACAAGAAAGAGTAATGCCAGCTGTCCAGGAAAGAGCAATGCCAGCTTTACAAGAAATTGCAATACCAGCTCTACAAGAAAGAGTAATGGCAGCTCTACAAGAATGAGCAATTCCAGCTCCCCTAGGAAGGAGCAATGCAAGCTCTACAAGCAAGAGTAATGCCAGCTTTACAAGAAAGAGTAATGCCAGCTCTACAAGAAGGAGCAATGACAGCTGTCCAGGAAAGAGCAATGCCAGCTTTACAAGAAAGAGCAATGCCAGCTCTACAAGAAAGAGTAATGCCAGCTCTACAAGAATGAGCAACGCCAGCTCTACAAGAAAGAGCAATGCCAGCTCTCCAGAAAATAACAATGCCATCTCTACTAGAAAGAGCAATGCCAGCTGTCCAGGAAAGAGCAATGCCAGCTTTACAAGAAAGAGCAATGCCAGCTCTACAAGAAAGAGCAATGCCAGCTGTCCAGGAAAGAGCAATGCCAGCTCTACAAGAAAGAGCAATGCCAGCTTTACAAGAAAGAGCAATGCCAGCTGTCCAGGAAAGAGCAATGCCAGCTCTCCAGGAAAGAGGAATGCCAGCTCTACAAGAAAGAGCAATGCCATCTTTACAAGAAAGAGCAATGCCAGCTGTCCAGGAAAGAGCAATGCCAGCTTTACAAGAAAGAGCAATGCCAGCTTTACAAGAAAGAGCAATGCCAGCTGTCCAGGAAAGAGCAATGCCAGCTCTACAAGAAAGAGCAATGCCAGCTTTACAAGAAAGAGCAATGCCAGCTGTCCAGGAAAGAGCAATGCCAGCTTTACAAGAAAGAGCAATGCCAGCTGTCCAGATAAGAGCAATGCCAGCTCTACAAGAAAGAGTAATGCCAGCTCTATAAGAAAGAGCAATGCCAGCTCTACAAGAAAGCGTAATGCCAGCTCTACAAGAAAGAGTAATGCCAGCTCTACAAGAAAGAGTAATGCCAGCTCTACAAGAAAGAGCAATGCCAGCTCTCCAGAAAAGAACCGTGCCATCTCTACAAGAAGGAGCAATGCCAGCTCTCCAATGAAGAGCAACGCCAGCTGTACAAATAGAGCATTGCCAGCTCTACAAAAGAAGGCATAATCGACGCGCTATGACGTAATTGCCCTCTTCCCGTATTCAAAAGAGTACGGAAAATGACACTTTACAATACTGCAGTTATTTTCGCACTGGTTTATAACAAATCGGCTGTGAATGGACGAAATTCGCTATATAGTAATGTAAACACAGATATAATCAGAGAGATCATGAATCAAGGAACATCATAATTAAACTTGTTGAATTGCATCTCCACCTGAGTACGGTACTGTGGTTCCGTACCCATTTACACAAATGTGGTATCTCTGCATTCACAGCTCATGAAATCTGCTGCCATCACAATACTAACTAACTTATAGGGTTAATCCTTTTTCCTCAGATAAATATCGCATATACCGCACTATATCATAAAGGGGAATTGATGATTGGAATAGGTTACCTGCAGCTGCCTTAGAGCCTGTTCCAGAAATGTAAAGTGCTTCAAGAATAGACTCCAGCATTATGTAAACTGTTTGTAAATCTCTATGTGATAACGTCATATTTTAATATAACGCTCAATCCACTGTAAATTGTAGTACTAAGGCATCTGAATTATTTACGGTATGTGTGGATTTGTATATGAACGTGCTGTATTTACAGTGCTAAGATAATACACTGACGCAAAACATATCCAAACACCACGAAACAAGGAATGTAGAATACGAAAATTTTGGCTATATGGCTATATATTTGTCTAGATAACATATTCAATTGATTAAAGGTGCAAGAGTACGGGTTAATATCTGCGCGAGAAAAGTCATCGCAAATATGCCATGCTAGTCCACACCAGTGTAATCGCCGGATTGTTGAATGCAGGCATGCAAACATGCTTGCATTTTGTCGTACAGGTTCCGGATGTCATTTTGTGGGATGGAGTTCCATGATCGGTCAATACAGGGACGATTAATGCCGGTTGTGGATGACGCTGGAGTTGTCGTCCAATGATGTTCCATACGTGCTTGACTGGGGACAGATCGGAGGATAAATCAGGCCAAGACAACTTTTCGACACTCTGTAGACCACGTTGGGTTACAACAGCGTCAGGAGGAAAACACCCCCGTAAATGCTGCTCATGAATATCAGCACAACAGTTTGAATCACCAGACGGACGCGCACATCTGCGGTCAGGGTGCGTGGGATAACCGTGAGAGTGCTCCTGCTGTCATAGAAAATTGCTCCCCAGACCAGAACCCCCAGTGTAGGTCCAGTGTGTCGATGCCACATACAGGTGGAATGCAGGTGTTCACCTGGCTTCCTTCTAACCAATACACTGCCATCACTAGCACAGAGGCAGAACCGGCTTTCATCGGAAAACACAACGGACCTCCACTCCATCCTCCAAAGGCTCTCGCTTGACACCACTGAAATCACTGACGGCGGTGGTTTGGGGTAAGTGGAATGCACGCCGCTGGGCGTCTGGCTCGGAGGTGGCCTTCAGGTAACCGATTTCGAACAGTTCGTTGCGTCACTGCGGTGCCAACTGCCCCTCGAATTACTGGTGGAGACGCATTCCGCTGCGCCGCAGCCATATGCTGAATACGGCAGTCCTCCCTCTCGGTGGTGCCACGGGGACGTCCCGAGCCCTATCTTCTTGCGAGCGTACCTTCTCGTGACCACTGCAGCCAACACGCATGCACAGTGGAGGCATTCCTGCCAAGTCGCTCTGCAATAGCGCGGAAGGAAAATCCACCTTCACTTAGCCCTATTATACGGCCTCGTTCAACCGCAATGAGCTGTTGATACTGGTCTCTTTGTCGTTGTAACGGCATTCCTGACCCACTCACAGTCACTCGTCCACTCTCACATGTAACTAACCCACTCGCACAGTACGCTACAGCCATTAATTAAAGCAAACCTGATGTGCAAAGTTACGGGGCCGCTACTAGCGCCACGCTAATGCAATTTGCGGGAAATTTGAATTATCGTCATCTTTCAGATGTACAAACACGCCTACCAACGTTCATTAATCTAGCACAACCCCTTCTTGGTGTTTGGATTTTTCTTTCCGCCGTTGCATTTAGAAATTGGACCGTTCAACCTTCTGTAAGTCATAGTGTAAAATTTTGATATACGTAAGATACGTGTGAATTTATACATGACGGTAATGTAATGTTAAGCTAGTAGTAAGTGGTAGTGTTTAGTACTGGAAATACTGAAGCTGTGTGTGAATTTTTATGTGGTAATGCTGGATTTAGAATGTTAAACTAGTGGGATTTCTTGTAATATTTTTTTCCCATGGAAATGTTTGTTGTTGAAGTTGTTGTTGTTGTTGTTGTTGTTGTTGTTGTTGTTGTTGTTGGGTAACTATGTTTTAAATATACTTTATCGTCACACTACTATAAGTGATCATTGCCAACTGCGATGGATTTGCTAATAATAATAATAATAATAATAATAATAATAATAATAATAATAATAATAATAATAATAATAATAATAATAACCCTTCACTAATATACGACTAGAGGACGAAATCTACGACTCTGGTTGCTTAATGGATTGTTCGCTGCTTCAAAAACAATGTTTATGTTAGTTACAACATAACCCCATGTAAACACGTCTTACACGTTTCATAGCAATACACGAACAACAAAACAACAAAATGTCAATGCATGGATAAAGTCCGACTCATTGGCTGAATGGGAAGCGTTGAGGCCTTCGGTTCAGAGGGTCCTGGGTTCGATTACCGGCCGGGTCGGAGATTTAACCATGTCTGACTAATTTTTCTAGCCGGAGGACTGAGTGTTTCCTCTTCATATTCAGACAACACACTACAGTACACTACCAACCCCCAAAGAAACACGCAATAATGATCACATCCCTCCATATAGGATTGGAGTCAGGAAGGGCATCTGGCCTTAAAACAGGGCCAAATCCACATTTGCGCCTCAGTTCGCACCCGCGACTCCACAGATGTGAGAAAAGCGGAAGAAGAAGGAGAAGAATAAGTCAATGGATGAATCAAACATGGAAGATCTGTGTAGCGACGAATCAAAATTATTTATAATTACATTCATTTAATTTAAAATGAATAAGTTTACCATTGTACGCAACAGCCAACAAAGTGATAAGTCTACGTAACTTGTTTCGAAATTCCACCCTCAGCCCACACGTAAGGTAAAGGATCACTGTTCGTGTCGTTTGGGTAGAAAACTTTTACGAACTCGTTATAATATTCTTCACGGTAAAGATCCTATTCCTAATTTATTTTAGACTGTTTGCAATGTTCAACTCATAGACGATCTGTTTTCTATTCACTGAAGAATGTTACACAACTGCTACATAAAGCAACACCGAAAGGCAACCTTTCGCCCAAATGACAAATAACAACAAAGTAATCAAGAAACATGCCACATATTTTTGATAGTTTCATAACACCGGAGACCAATTTATTAACGCATACCCAGTGGAACATAAACACTCTGGAAAATATTGAGAATTATGCAGTCATACGTCGACCACGCATAGCAATGAATTAATGTTCTATGTTTATTTTTTACATTGTTATTCTCTATTTACGTTACAATACTGAAACATTCATACATTATGTATTGTTACGCTCGAAATCTATTTGGAGGAAAGGAACCTTCTATTTGGGAATGCTACGCAGTGATAGAATGCTGAAGCAAATTGATTTTCTGTGAAAGCAGACAATATCTGAAGTGATTAGGTACGCGAAAATCGAAGATGCCTGTCTGCCTGTATGTCTGCTAGTTCATTTCTATTATCCCCTGTTTCTTATTTTTGTCTGTTGGGTTAACTCCTTGTTTTCTGGATTGTTCCTTTATTTGTCTCTTTTGTCTGATTGTTTGTCTGTCTGTTTGATTTGTTTCTTTGTCTGTTTTGTCTGTTTGTTTACCTATTTTTATATTTGTCTGTCTGTCCATTTGTTTTTGTTGTCTGTTTTCGTTTGACTATCTGTCTGCTTATATTTCTGTTCTTTGTTTGTGTGTTTTGTTTGTTTGTCCGTTTGCAACCTTGTTACATCATGAGAAAATGACAGACCAGAATTTCTAAAAGCTATTTTCACGGTCTCTTATATAAACCGAGACTTTCCAAGCAGCGTTTTTGCTCTCCGATACGTAAGCTCCAATATTGGAGGCGCGCGCATAGCTCCTGACCTTGCAAGCAGCATACACATGTTCGACCTCGCAAGCATCAGTCGCCAGTCTGAATCTCAGCTCTTAACATGGTGAGACAGTTATTTTTTCAACTCCGTATTTTCGTATGTAAAAGTTATTTTAGGTACGAGTCGGCTCGACGGATACGAGATGCATTTGTTCAGCAATTTCCTGACGAAGCGCCACCTTCACGAGAACAGATTTACGTAGTAACTTAACTGTAAATGAAGTTGAAACTACTGGTTCAGTGCTCAATAAAAGACTTGAGCGCACACATAACAGATTTAACAGAGGAAAAGTTAGATGACACTGGTACGAATCCTGAACGGTCACCAAATAAATTATTTACAAAATCAGCAAAACAAGTAGGTGTTTCTACTAGAGGTCAAATAACCTGTCTTGATATTAAATTGCTCCCTGCGTTGCCCTGGTACTTTTCTTGAGAATTTTCTTTAGGATTTATATTACCAGTTAATATGTTAAGTGATTCTTTGTGATTTTTTATTGTGACATTGATTGATATCTTATCAACATTTGTACGTTTAGAATTGATGATGATGATGATGCTTGTTTAAATGTGGCTAACATCTAGGTCATCGGCGTCTAACGGTACGAAATGAGACGGAATGTAATGGCAATTTAAAAGTCCAAAATCATCCACTGACCAGAATTCAAAACATGATGACGAAGAATGAATGGATGTATATGAATTTAAAACAATCAGTGGATCAGATCCGCAATGCCCCACATTCCCAGAAACTAGCGTTAAACAATAGTATTACAGACCAAGGGAATGCTTCTAAAGCGCAATCGTGAATCGATGATGCTTGTAGTCTAAAAGGGTCCAATATCCAGGCCATCGGCCCCTTACAATGGTATTTAACGCTCGGAAAGTAGAACCGTGGCATTTGTCATGTTGCGGTACTAATCAAAAGTAGCGTAGACTCGCGGTATTCCACACATTATGGTACTACTCACAGGTAATGTAATGCGCACATGTAACGCAGACCTGTGGTGTTTCTCACATTGCGGAGCCATTTACAGGAAACGCAAACCTATGGTGTTCCTCACATAGGTGTACTAATCACAGGGACTCGTACTATCCCGTGGTGTTCCTCACGTAGTGGGTACTAATCACAGGCAACTCAGACCCATGGTGTCGCTCATAGATTGGTACTAATCACAGGTACTGTAAAACTCACCCTGATTCACACACCGTCGCTACTAATCACAAACCTATTGTGTACCTAACATAGTGGTACTACGCGCAGGTAAAGGCGACCCATGGATTTCTCCGCATGGTGGTACTAATTGCAAGTAGTCTCATAGTTTTAATTCGATCATCCCTTGGTCGTCCCTTTTAGTAGCCTCTTACAACAGGCAAGGGATATCATTTATGTATTCTTCGCCTGCGACCCTCACCCACAGGGAGTTCTGTGTTTGGTCTGCGAGAGCTATTCTATTTCGCTCACGTCCACCGGCAAGCCGGTTAGGACCCCCCTATCCACCACCTGGGACGCGCCATGTGGGAGTATCACCTCTCCAGCTGCTACGCCAGCGTAGTAGGTTCGTGGACTTTTAGAATTATTGTTGTGTGTTTAATTCAAAGTTTTTTAATTGTTTATGTTCTTACAGTTTTAAATTGTTTCGGGCGGAAGGTTGTTCTTGCTGCAGCCCATATTGTCTGCGAATTAGATGATCCTTCCAGACAAATAAGAAGAAAATTAAGTGATGGTTGTATATGTTTACGCGTTGCGCAATAGATATGATGTGTACGATTCCAACTGTCATTGGAACTGTCACCAATTAGCCCTTTTTTATGCTATTTGTTCGGGGCGTCGACCTAGAAATATCTTTTGCCCCTACTTGCACCGTATGTGAGGAACCTGCGTGTATTTTGTAAATGGCGGAAGTGTCAAGTGTCAAATGTGAGGAAAGGAACGTTAAGGACGACACAAACACCCAGTCCCCAGGTCGGGGATATTAATCATTTACAATTAAAAATCCCTGACCCGACCGATCGGAACCCGGGGCCGCCGGGTGACAAGCAGACGCGTTGCCCCCTACCCCAGGGCAAATCCTTACACATTGCAGGAATTGGAATTAAATTTACGAATTAAATCAGAAACATTACACTGGCAGCAGTCTCTCGCGTCAACAAGAATTTAGTCATCATCATCATCATCATCTGTTTACCCTCCAGGTTCGGTTTTTCCCTCGGACTTAGCGAGGGATCCCACCTCTACCGCCTCAAAGGCAGTGTCCTGGAGCTTCAGACTCTTGGTCGGGGGATACAACTGGGGAGTATGACCAGTACCTCGCCCAGGCGGCCTCACCTGCTATGCTAAACAGGGGCCTTGTGGAGGGATGGGAAGATTGGAAGGGATAGGCAAGGAAGAGGGAAGGAAGCGGCCGTGGCCTTAAGTTAGGTACCATCCCGGCATTCGCCTGGAGGAGAAGTGGGAAACCACGGAAAACCACTTCCAGGATGGCTGAGGTGGGAATCGAACCCACCTCTACTCAGTTGACCTCCCGAGGCTGAGTGAACCCCGTTCCAGCCCTCGTACCACTTTTCAAATTTCGTGTCAGAGCCGGGAATCGAACCCGGGCCTCCGGGGGTGGCAGCTAATCACGCTAACCACTACACCACAGAGGCGGACAAGAATTTAGTCACCGGATAAAATACCTGTATAACCCAGCATCCTTTATAAGGTAAGATTTAATACGAGATTGTATACACGCTTAAAGCAGGGCGAGCGCGCGTGACGTAAGTTGGGCTGAGACAGCTGCCCTAGCGCAGAGAACAAACACCGTGCGCTCGGTCTGAGTTTATATGAGAGACCCTGTATGTTTAATAACTGCGCTACGCTTTACAGAGTGGTCGGAAACAACGCAAGCCGGGCATATTAATGTGAGAGGGTTGATCATACTGATAAATGATTTGAAGAAAATAATTCAGTATCTCGCGCCCTTGTCATTTTATTATCTTTTGAAGTTAGCCAATCAGATCTCTTCGCGGGAAAATTCAAATGGACTTTGCGAAGCGCTTTTGACAAACTTACACATGACTCAAGACAGACTTGAGAGCCACGCTGAGAAATCGGCGTCAAACACAAATACTCCGTCGGTGTCACCGTAGCCCATTTGCTATGGCACTATCCTACCAGCTCGGATATCCGTGTTCATATCCCTACCCTGGCGAAGTTTATTCTTCCATTGGAGCTCTCCAGCTGTTCTTCAGTCACGTGCCAGATTTACCAACACCGTTTCGCAAAGCCCACTTAAATTCGCTCGTGAAGCTATCTGGTTGGCTAAATTCAGCAGCTGATACATTGACAATGGCGTCAGATATGAATTATTATTTTTCAAATTAATTATCAGTATGACCAACCTTCTAACGCTCTTATATACGGTTCACGTTGTTTCCGAATGATTAGTATCCAGTAGTGTAGCAATATTTAGAGTACCAAAATAGAAAGCAAAAATGTCTCCGTTGCTGTTAGCGTTTACTGACGCCATAGAAGTTTCAGAAGAGATAGAATGATAGGACACATCTAAAGACACCCAGGACTTGTTCACTTGGTTTTTTGAGGGAAGTGTGTGCGGTAAGAACGGTAAGGGCAGACCAAGGTATGAAAATGACAGGAAGATTAGAGCAGATGTAGGATGCAGTAGTTACGTAGAAATTAAATGGAGGGCTGCATCAAACCAGTTTATGGACTGATATAATAATAATAATAATAATAATAATAATAATAATAATAATAATAATAATAATAATAATAATAATAATAATAATAATAATAATAATAATAATGGCGTGTGGCCTCGGAAGAGGCCGGGTGCAGGTCTTTCGAGTTGACGCCGTATAGGCGACCTGCGTGTCTATGAGAATGGGGCCCTACTTGTGATGAATTCTAATGCTGAAGACGGCACACACATACAGCCCCCGAGCCATTGGAATTAACCAATGAAGGTTAAAATCCCCGACCCGGCAGGGAATCGAACCCGGGACCCTCTGGACTAAAGGCCAGCACGCTAACCATTTAGCCATGGAGCCGGACTATGGACTGATAACTCAAACACACAACAACACACGGGTACAACATTTCGTTAAAATCGGTTCAATCCTTGTCACGTAAAAATCACGGCGACGTTGCTAACAAGTGAGGTGAGCTTGCACCACTCGGAAAGTAGACAGAAGTGAATTTCTCTGTCGACGATACTTAAAATTGTTTTTAATTTCAAGTGGAGGTAAACAGTAGAATGGTAACTTTTTCGAAGTGTCCGAGTAGTTACAAATCTATACTTCGTAATAATTATTAGACAGCGAAGTAACACAGATTTTCGTGCAAGAATCCTTATCTAAATTCACCGTCAACAACCGCTTTATAACAATAACAGGGGAATAAATAAATTAAATAGAAAGAGATCTGGAAATCTTTATCAGGCTTCAGTTTCACTCACTATAACCTATTTATAAAATAATGGGGTGAAGTACACTATAAAATGGAAATACTTCCTCAAGACGAGAGATATGCAGAGAAAGCTACATTGATGTTATGAGATGTTCTAATACACCAACCTTCATGTTTAAGTGGAGAAGAATGCATGTTTAATAAGTGTATAGCTTAACTCTACTCAGGCATCAGACTTTTGGACGTCTTATTAAACATCCGTTCGTGAAAGTATGAGGAGGTAGATTATAAACCCATATTCTCAACGAACAGAGTACTTACCTGTAAAAGATATCAGAGCCCCGAAGTAGATACGCCGTCATGCAATATCCCCCTCACGTTATGATCTTCACAACCTATTATCATGCTCGTACTTTTAACTAACCGTGATCATTCTTGATGATATGCCGTAAGAACGTACCCGACATGATTTCTCCTCCTGAGCTTTACACATGTACGTACGTATTAGCCACGGTTGAACAGGGTGTACCTTCGTTTAATGCTATACAGGAAATTACAGAATGCCTTGTTTCGTTATTTACCTGATGTATATTATACTTTTCTGTGACTGCAGATCATTGCGCTGAACACTAGCTAGATATCTGAATGGCCCTGAATTGTCCTACGTAACCTATGTTCATTAATTATCCTCTCTGAAGAATAGTCAATAATTATTTCTTCATACTAATTTTTACGTTATAAGATTATAAAAACGAATAGACGTTTTATCGAGACCAAAATTCCTCTCCAACAATAATATCTACATTTTTCCTCCTGTGTTCAAATTTTACCCTTCTATTTGGTGATTCATGGGATGGTTTAGAATGAATCTGCTAAGCCCATCGTTAGGAATGTGGGTGTAATGTTACACAAGAAGCTTTAAAGTGGTCTTACTGTGTACGCAAACCGCAACGTGCTTAATTAATATTTAAGAGGTCCCAGATGCAAGAAACCAGTGAAAGTAGGCTTATTAGCACATTAAAACGGGGTGAACATCCAGCACTCCTAAAAACAGAAGTTATAATAACTCGGTATGTCCGTCAACTACTATGAAGGTTTTCTCGGAGACGCCGAGGGATCATAAATTCGGCCCTGCAGGTGTTCTTTAATGCGCTAGTATATCTACTAAACAGGAGCTGGCGTATTTGAATTTGAGCGCCTCCAATACCACCAGACTGACCTGGAATCGAATGTACCATCGTGGGAACAGAAAATCCTTTTGAACAATTACTGATCATCTTAGTCAGTCGAATATAATTATTACTGTATTTTATTTCACAACTTCATAGGTGATAATGTAGCTCGTATTTCTACATTTTACATATAAGAAATAGAACTTAATCATAATTTACATACATTTCAAATATACGTCTTCATATATCTCTTCGCTATAGAAGCTGCAGCTTTTTGTGTCACGTTGTGAGTTTAGATGGTGAGCTGTATTATCATTCGGGATAGCGAAGTCTATGAGATACACGTGTTGAATATATTTGTTTGTTAATGCTATTTCTGGTCTATTGTGCGGAGTTGTTTTATCTGTCTGTATCGTTCGATCCCAGTAGAGTTTAAAATTTTCATTTTACAGTAGACCTTGTAGAGAGTATTGTAGTAAGGCACCCTGTTCTGGATCAAAGATTGGTTAAGGGGAATTTCCTGGTGTATTATAATCATTATTATTATTATTATTATTCTGCGACGCCCGAGTGCGCGAATTTCGCTTCACCCTATATAGAAATAAATATGTGCATAGATAGATATTCTGGTTTTTTTTTTTATACTGGTAAGATTAATGCTTACCACAGAACTCGGAAACTTAATACCGTTGCCATCGGGAAAGAAGGGAATTTTACCAAGGCGGTCTGATGGCGAAAAGGAAAAAATAGTCAGAGCTATGCATGTAGAAGCAATATCGGACTCAGTCGATCATCACCCGGAGCTCACCAAAAATAAGTCCCTCGAAATTTCTGACAATTTAATTATAAGAACACACTACACACATGTCATCTTGGATTCGGTTTATTTTGGGTGGGATTATAGAGCATAACCCCTATTGATTTAAGGAAGAGGTTCGCAAGGTGTTTTGTATGGAGTCGGTGTCATGCGGAACTGAAACACGAACATTAACAAACGTACAAAGTATGCGGAACGTTATGAAATATGGTTGTGGAGAAGAAAGGGAAAGTGAAGTAGAGAGATAAAGTGAGAAATGATGAAATGCTAAATTTGACGGAGGGAAAAGCAGTCTGAAGAAGAGGAAGACGAAGAAGAATATTTGGAATGCTAACAGATGTCAAGCAAGATAGAAGCTATGAACAAGTGAAACAAGATGATTAGGACAGAAAATCATGGAGGATGTCCAGTTGATAACTGTCTCAAGACAGATATACAGAACAAAACAAATAGAGCATGGTCAGAAGCGTTAAAAGTCATAACTCATAACATTAAGACACAAGCCCGCCCCCCCTCCACGCACACATTTTCGATAAATATCGATTTAAAAATTTCTCTTTGGTTTAAATAGACTAAATGACCATGCTCTATAAACCAACCGAAAATTAGCCGAATCCAAGATAAAACATGCGTAGTGTCTCCTTGTTATAGCCCTAGTTCCTGTATGTAAACATTTGATTGAAGTTATATTCAATTATCCTGTAAATTTAAGGCAATTCATCAACATAACCACATTCGACATACATCCTTTATAAAATCAACAGAAGTCCTCTACCTAGAATTCTTATTACAGTCGGCGGATTGAGGATGCTGTTAGGTTAGAGAACTTGAAACACAGATATAATGAAAACAGTGAAATGTTCAGAACAGAACTTTTAATATATCAGATTCATAAAGCTTTAACGTTTCAACCACAAACCATACACAAACAGAAGAGAATATTTATCCCTTGTTCTCCCTACTTTGTGAGTGTAGTGTTGAAGCAATTTGTGGCTGACCACACCGAGATTTACAAAGTACAGTGTGCCCCCTTGACTATGCCTTCAGCTTTACTCGGAAAATACACAAATAACAGAACACTCAGGGTATCAACAAAGTTTGTAGGTTTATTTAACTCTTAATAGCGTGAATTTAGAAGATCTTCGATTAATTTTTAACAACACCAAGCAAATAAGAGACGATTTATGTTTCAAGAAGGTATTAAGTTAATTTTCCAAGTTGGGCCATGCTATTGTTTTAGGCACCTTATATTCTGGTTGATGAAAGTGTTAATACTTATCAAGGCGACTGTTGCATCTCATATCAATCCGAGGTAATCAGACTGCGAGATGATGTCTGGTTTTAATGTTGAAAAAATGTCTTAACACACGAAGCAGGGAACTCCGTACTATAAAAACCGGACGAGTTGGCCGTATGGTTAGGGGCGCACAGCTGTGAGCTTGCATCCGGGAGATAGTGGGTTCAAACCCCACTGTCGGTAGCCCTGAAGATGGCTTTTCGTGATTTCCCATTTTCACACCAGGCAAATGCTGGGGCTGTACCTCAATTAAGCCCACGGCCGCTTCCTTCCCATTGCTAGCCCTTTCCTGTCCCATCGTCGCCACAAGACCTATCTGTGTCAGTGCGACGTAAAGAAAGTAGCATACTATGAAAAACATACAATTAGGCCTAAGCAATTTCCTCAACTGTGCCGAATGTTGAAGGGCTAAAGGGCCGGTAATTTTTCAAATTGTGAGCCCTTTTTAGCTCTATCAAACTAAAAACTCAAATTTCGAAAATCTCTTCCGGCCTAAATGCAGATCCGCAAAAGCATGGAAAATCACTTGTTTCTTTACTCGTCTTCTTTTTTGTTCAAATCCTAGCCAAATTAACTTATTTACATAGTTCCTTCTGTAATGTGTTCCTGGGTTCAATACCGTCAGAAATTTTCTGTTTTTTAAATGTCCACACCGGATGTAGTTATAAGGGCTTAAGTGAAACTCTGCATCGACTCACATTAGCGCTCGTAGTGGTAGAAAATGAAAACTGCTAATTTAATCGATCGGATACCGGTGATTAATTAAAGAATTGTAATTTTTAGGAATAAATAAAGCATATATTTTCGTACTTGATTATATTTTCTTTCTTTCTTTCTTTCTTTCTTTCTTTCTTTCTTTCTTTCTTTCTTAATCTGCTTACCCTCCAGGGTTGGCTTTTCCCTCGGACTCAGCGAGGGATCCCACCTCTACCGCCTCAAGGACAGTGTCCTGGAGCTTCAGACTCTGGGTCGGGGGATACAACTGGGGAGGATGACCAGTAGCTCGCCCATGCGGCCTCACCTGCTTCGGGTCCTTGCGGGGGGATGGAGAGATCGGAAGGGATAGACAAGGAAGAGCGAAGGAAGCGGCCGTGGCCTTAAGTTAGGTACCATCCCAGCATTTTCCTGGAGGAGAAGTGGGGAAACCACGGAAAATCACTTCCAGGATGGCTGAGGTGGGAATCGAACCCACATCTACTCAGTTGATTTCTCAAGACTGAGTGGACCCCGTTCCAGCCCTCGTACCACTTTTCAAATTTCGCGGCAGAGCCGGGAATCGAACCCGGACCCCTGGGGGTGGCAACTAATCACACTAACCACTACACCACAGAGGCGGACTGATTATATTTTATTTACCTAAAATTCGTAGCTCATATCCATAGGATGTTTTCAACATTGAGCTGCTTACCTGAAGGTCTAGAAGTGAGGATTTTTAACAAGTTAGAGTGGATTTCTGCTTTAATATAAAGATTCAAGGAGATATTATGTTAATTTTCCAAGTAGGGCAATGCTGTTGTTTTAGGCACCTTATATACTTGTTGCTGAAAGTTTTAATACTTATCTAGATAATAATAATAATAATAATGTTCTTTGCTTTTACGTCCCACTAACTACTGTTACGGTCTTCGGAGACGCCGAGGTGCCGAAATTTAGTCCCACAGGAGTTCTTTTACGTGTCAGTAAATCTACCGACACGAGGCTGTCGTATTTGAGCACCTTCAAATACCACCGGACTGAGCCAGGATCGAGCCTGCCAAGTTGGGGTCAGAAGGCCAGCGCCTTAACCGTCTGAGCCACTCAGCCCGGCATACTTATCTGGGCTACTGTTGTATCTATTCTCAATCCGAGATAATCAGACTGCGAGACGTTGTCTTGTTTTGCTTCACGCGTGCGCTATACGAGCGTAATGCACAGCGGCTGCACAATGGAAATGTTCGGAGAATCAATGCATGTGGCAGAATTTCACCCAGATCTACAAGGATGGGTAGAGTCTCCGTGGCTCTGGAGGCAGCGCGCCGGTCTCGCATCGTTGGTTTCCGTGGTTCAAATTCCGGTCATTCCATGTGAGATTTGCACTGGACAAAGCGGAGACGGAACAGCTTTTTTCCCCGGGTACTCCGTTTTTCCCTGTAACCTTTCATTCCAGCAAACCTCTCCAATATCATTCCATTGGAGTGCAATAGGCTTCGGTTGCCGGCACAATTCTTATCCTCGCCGCTACATGGGGCTTCATTCATTCCATTCCCGACCCGGTCGAATGAATGGAAACAGGCTGAGGATATTCATTTCAAGATTGTAAACGAAGTAATTTATGCATGTTATTGTACTTTATTACAAAAATTGGTACAATTTAATTACTCCTAGCAATACTATCAGCTGTTACTTACAGCGTGCAGCACTTCAAAAGAATTATAATTCTCTCCGATTTTAAAAGCGTGCTTCAGAAACTTGAAAAACTCCGCTGCAACAATGGTACGAATAAATATATAACAGAGATACTAAAAATTCATTTTCGAAGCCGCACAGAGGGAATTAGGAATCCATTTATTATGGATCAAATGTCAGGTTGGAATTTCAAACAATAAAATGGTAGGTGAGTTAGCAAAGCAAGGTATATTGCAAGGCCTGTTTCAAGTAATAAGAGGCTGCCTATTCGAGGCAGTAAAGGCGTGCTCAGTTCACCCACAAGGACGAGGGTTCGAATCCCTGTCGATAACTTTAAAAATTTCAGAAACGAGATTTCCACTTGCGGAGGTGCATATGATCCTGAGGTACACCCAGCCTACGCCATGAATGATTACCAAGTTAATTCCTGGAGGCAAAGGCGGCTGTGCGTAGGGCTAATCGTCTACGCCATCAAGTGCCGAGGTTAGGGATAGTGGGCGTATTTATCTTCCAACCCTCCAAGGGTTTTCATGGTCTGTACGGAGATTACGTTTTTTTCTTCAAGAAATAAAATTGCCGTATACAGACTTCCACCGAAGAATGGCAAACGAAGCATACGAGGAGTGGAAAAACGAGTGGACTATCTCCCAACTTCCGAAAGGTAAACACTACACAAGCATTCCACCTATCATCCCACAAAAACAATAGTATTGGTCTTTATCTGTTAACCGAAGACCCATAACTTCCCTCGTTAGGATAAGGCTCGGACAAGCATGCTATCCAAAGCATTTAAAGAGAATTAATGTTATTGAATCGCCCACCTGTCCATTGGATCCCGGCGAGGTTGCAGATCTGACTCACCTTTTAAGAAATACTCCCGAAAAAAAGAAAATTGCACCGCTACCCTCTCCAATTCCCTGCGGTTTAAGTTCCAATACCAAAATAACCGTCATATATAGTTCAGTTTTAAATCGAGGCCAACCTCAGCTTGTCAAGCGTTCAGCGTGTTAGTTCCTTCAAAACAATCCTCAATCATCACCATCTGCCTTCGCCGTGACCTACTGTCCAGTAGAGAAAATCACCATGATGTGCCCCATGGTGCGAAGTGTTAGAATTCCAAATTCTCCTTAATGTTTGGACAGAGTTGGCAGAATGGTACTTCGGGCCGAATGACAATTTGAAAGAGAAAAGATGTGGGAACTGTATACCAGTGAGTGGGTTTCATGACCCTCCGAGTTTCCAAGCTGCTCGATCTGCTCATTGTGATCAGACAGCTCGATAGTCTCATATGTTCAATGAAGTTGAGCACCTTTTCGACTTTGGGTCTTCCAAACACTCATCGAACAGAGTGTTCGAGCAGGAAGCTTCGAACGAGCCTAGACAAAGCAGGATGTTCTTATGCTAGTGATTTCAAGCTGCGTTACTGTGTGTTTTCCACACAGCTGGGCGACGTGCGACGTACCGTGTTTGCACGGCGATATTATATTAGTGTGCTGTATATTGTAAAGTAGCAAAACATCACCATTTTTCTGCATATGGAAGTAATTCCATTAAATAATAACTCCGTTGTTGCGTTATGTGCTGCGTTGGTCGTCGTCGTCGTGAAAGAAAATATTGGATTCATCCTTAACAAGTGACAGTTCATCAAATGGACAATTCGTACTCCTATACAATAAACTAAAAGACAACCACGATTATTTTTTAGTATTACAGAAAATCCGTAACGTCATTTTTAAATGCATTTTGTGTTTGTTGAAAAATATTATAATGAAAAGAAACACAACGTCTCACCAAACACAGCGCTCTTGACCGATAATCACGATCTCTCTTCAGATCTCTGTACTTGAACTCTTGGTCCTTTGTATCGTAAAGGTAGGAATACGTTTGTACCTACCGGGCGAGTTGGCCGTGCGCGTAGAGGCGCGCGGCTGTGAGCTTGCATCCGGGAGATAGTAGGTTCGAATCCCACTATCAGCAGCCCTGAAAATGGTTTTCCGTGGTTTCCCAATTTCACACCAGGCAAATGCTGAGGCTGTACTTAATGAAGGCAACGGCCGCTTCCTTCCAACTCCTAGGCCTTTCCTATCCCATCGTCGCCATAAGACAGTATCAGTGTCGGTGCGACGTAAAGCCCCTAGCAAAAAAAACATATTGTACTGCAAGGTTATTAATTCACTGTCTCATTCCATTTAGCAAAGTGAAGGTACAAAACTAGCGCAGATGGGCCACGCGCAATATATCGCAGCGCCTTCTTCCCGCAAGTATGGCCAGGCACTGGCCAGGAAACACACACAAACAAAATGGACCTCGGCCCATTCTCGAACTGACGTCCTTGAAGATGCATCTTGTCTCGTGTCCCGCGGCGGGAAATCACGCTGTCTGTGGCCGGTCGCGTAAAAAATTAGTGTTGTGCATTTTTGACGCGAGTTTTTACGCAATAACACAGCGTGAAATCACGCAAGTGTGGCCCTAGACTTATATTAGAATTTGAGCGAGTCTACAGGTCGGTTTGCTCAGCTCTAGGATCTACGCTAGGCCGGACGAGAAACGTCACAGCAGTTGTTCGAAGTGACTACCGTCGGCACGCATGCAAGCTTCACAGCGCCGTCTGATGGAGCTCAGAACACTGTTCGTAAACAATGCCTGATGTTACCTGCAACATTCTGTATACGACTGAGGTGGTCTTCACGGAAACGGTACATACGCGCTACGGTGGCTAATATCAACCTGCGTGGCGGTAACGTTTGCAGTAGTAAACGTTGAATATACATGTTTCGCTTGCTGGAGGCAACGTAATGCGATGCGCATTCTCTTCCAACTTCGATAAATTGTACTTACCAAACAACAGTAGTGTATTGGCCTATATTTCTTGGCTTACTATTCTCCTTATCATCCGCTCGGCCAACTCCCTGCGTTTTGTCATAGTGGGGACACTCACCCTACATAATAAGAAATTCTTTTCAACAATCAAATCTCGTCCTTGTTTACGAGTCATTCCTTCTCTTAAAGAATGTATCATTCCTTAGCATCCAAGCAGTACTTACCCGTCGACCAAAGGAGCCTCGTGAAGTATTCTCCGTACAGTATCTAGCCGAGCTTCGAGGTTTAGCGCAAGTCCTAGCCGCAGTAGCAGCAGAAACAGCGCCAAGCGCATGGTCGACTCTGAAATAAGAATAAAATTGTTATTATTTAATTATAAGTGGTAATTATCATTAATAATGAAATATAGGTTTATCAAAATCTTTAAAACTCTTAGACTTTTTCAATCCTGAAATTACCAGCGTTTCGCGCCAGTGTAGCAGTAGTCTCATCAGTTGGATTGCTACACCTTTCTAAGGCACCGTCCGATAGTGCACCGCTGAGACACCACCGCAGGCCTCCTTTGCCTATGAGCTTTAATAATTTTTTGGCAGTTCCAATCGATGAAATTAATTTATGGTTTTCCTTTGTGAACTTAGATATTTACATAAACGCCAAAGGCAGGCTTTAATATGTAACGTGATCCTGCCGTAACTTCGGTATCTACGATTCTATGAGTTTCTGGAATAATATTCGTGTCTACGTCTCTACATTCTCCGGCAAATATCATCGTATCTACGCTTTTACTGGATTATACCTACTTTCTAACTTCAATGTTTCAATCTGCTTTTCTCATTTATGCTTCTACGTATTAATGGTTTAATCGTATATTGTGCTCACCCATCTTTCTGCTCCTGTGACTCATTGCATACTGACTGTCGTCCTGTGTCTACCTACCACTACCAACGTCATCTACTACGTCACCTCAAGCTTCTCGAAATTACTAGTCTTCGTTTCCTTGCGTATATATAATGGACAGCCTCGCTCGTCCAACCAGTCTGTCATCGACATGTGAACAGAGAGAGAGAGAGAGGGTGTGTGTGTGTGTGTGTGTGTGTGTGTGTGTGTGTGTGTGTGTGTGTGTGTGTGTGTGTGTGTGTGTGTGTGTGTGTGTGTGTGTGTGTGTGTGTGTGTGTGTGTGTGTGTGTGTGTGTGTGTGTGTGTGTGTGTGTGTGTGTGTGTGTGTGTGTGTGTGTGAAGGGGCCACTGACTTCGTGCGGCTTGCCGTGCGATGCGGACTTTTATTTCTATTCCGTCCAACTGGAAACTCAACATCGTCTGTTCCGGGTGAGCTAAAAATTACATATGCTAATTATTGCAACTGTAAGCTAAGCCCTTCAGGCATGCTGGCTGTTAATTCACTCTAGTTTCTGAAAGGCCTTAATCTGTGCCTGAACTCTTACTATCTTCTCCGGACTTAATTTTACGTTATGAAAATTTTTAATGTGGACCAAGCATGATCAAAGTCAATTTAATTTACTCAAGCACTTAAAAGAGGACAGTAACGGGTAGATGAAACTCTCTCAAGTTTGCGCAGTCGAATTCCCACTTTATTATCCTCTCTTATCCTTGCTATGATTGTCTTCCTTCCGCCCGGAGGTTTTTTATTTAGATTGTGGCCAACTATTATTAATGTGATGGTATAATGTCGTTCTTTGAAAAGTTTACATCTGTTTTCTTGAAAGAAAGGTTAATAGAAACACATGATAATTTATGAAATATTTTGAATATTGAAAGTAATCCTGGATAAGAGTTCTTTTTACTCCCCTCTTACTAGTCAATTGTCCAACCTTGTTTTCTCTTTTTAATGAAAGTAGGAATTTTATTAATAGTCTCCATCCAGTTTTTCTCTCAGATCTTATTAGATTCTATGTTAATATCTGTACTGTGCAAGGTCATTTGTTTAATACAGTTGTTTCTTTGAGCTATCGAATGGTGGTCCTTCTCTTTTGTTGGGTACCTACGACGGAAAAACCTCTCTCTCTATACCCCAGAGCTGCTTCCTGTCACTCTGCTCGTTTTTTCTGTATTGCACACGTATAATGTTAATGCGATCAAGCTTGTTACTGAAATTGGTGCCGCATGATTGCCATTGCTTTGAAATCGTCCTGTTTTCCTAACAGTGCTGATAAAAATAAATTAACTTATGTTGTGGAAACCTCGCCACAAATACATATTGACGAATAAACTCCCCCCAGTGCTCCGTCACTGTATTGTCCCACATAGGACGACGATAACACGGAACCTCATTATGTTTAACCATGACTTGACAATGAGTACAATTTCATCACATTACTGACGTGATCATTAATCGCCAAATTAGGGATGGGCTTAGCAGTTATTCTTTTAACGATTATAACTCTAACGGTCATCCAAATGTACTCGTTAACAATAACAATTAAAAATAACTGCTAGTACACTGGGGGTCCGTTATTGAAGGCATCCGATATTCGATGCATGTACTGAGGAAATATGACGCCAACTCTGAGGTGTAGGAGTAGCGTGCCTACCTCCTACCCGGAAGTCCAGGTTCGATTCTGAGCAAGGTCAAGGATTTTTACGTGGATTTGAGGCCTGGTTTGAGGTCCAGGGGATATCAAGCATGTTACTGGTTTTACGTCCCAGCACAATTTCCAGAAATAGTGAGGTGCCGGAATTTTGTCCTACAGGAGTTCCGTAATGTGCCAGTAGTCTATGGTCATTAGGCTGGCGTTTTGAGCACATTCAAATACCGTCGGGCTGAGCCGTGATCGAACGCACACGAGCCTGTGCTCAGAAGGCCTGAGCTACTCTGCCTGTCCCACGTGATATCATTTAAGAAGCTATCCGAAGGTAGGTAACGACTTCGGGCATGGAAGCCAAGAATAAGAGCCGAGAGGATTTGGTGGGCTGACCGCGGTCATTTTATAAACTATAGGCCTTCGGGATGAGTAGTGGTGGAAATATAGAACCAGGAAGCTCGACGTAAGTAGCCTAAGTTAAGCTTCATAATTCCCTGTAATGCAAAATTCACTTTAACGGCAGATAGGTCAAACATGAAAAACAATTAAGGCCGATCACTTTACAAAAATAACAAAAAATGAACACATATAACTCTAAACATTACAAGAACAAATGCTTAAAAAGCTATAGCCATGGCAATTGCTTAACAGGAATATAAAGTATTAATATTAACGAGAAATGCAGACACATCTATATGCTTAAAGGATAATGTAAATTGCTGGTGTTAAAGAATTTATATGAGCACTTCAACCCCCACATACCGCAATTCTTGAATTTCCTGTCTAATATTAGAAAAGGCTGGATATCAAATGCGCAAAAAAGTGAAAGAAATCCACAAATATTCATTTGTAATACCGCAAAAATAAAAATAAATATATTTTCATTACCGCGAAATATTTCTATCTCCAAGCACAGTCGGGGATGATTTCGTAGATTTGCATAATATTGTCCCCAATCACAATCAGTTAATATTTTTCCTATACTATGTACTTGAAAACTATTTACCTGAAGATGCTAAATATCCCCCTAATTTATGGGCCAGTATACAAACGGATGAAATCAAGATACAAATGGCGTGGAGTCGTTTCATAGACATTTGAATTGCCTCTAGTCTTTTCTTTTCCTGCTCTTCTAATGACCAGCTTTCGCAACCATACAGAAGCACGCTTCATACAAAGGTATTTTCAAAGGCCTTCCGAGTTTAAATAACATATATTTGTTCGCCAGCAGGTGCTATTCATCGTGGAAGGCTCTCTTCGCCACTGCTATTTTTTGTTACTTCTTTTAAGCTCCGATTATCACTCTTGATTAGGATTCCCAGTTAGCAAAACTGTTTCACTTGTTTTTTATTTTATTAGGGACAATTTTGATGTGTGTCACAGGAGTTTTCTTGGATTTATGTATTGCCATGGTTTTTTATTTCCTTGGATTAAATTTTAGGTTACGTGTGTTTTCCCTTTCATGACTTCGATGAACATATTGAAGAGAAAAGGAGAAAGTAGACGTCCTTACCTAACTCCTCTCCCTATTTTTGCATTTTTCTTTGTCGCTCTGATTTCAAAATAAGTGTTCTGCATTCTGTATAAATTTAGTATGAGGCGCCTATTTTCCAAATCAATTGCTGTTTTCTTCATGGTAAGGAAGAGATGTTTCCAGTCGACCCGATCAAAAACTTTCTCTAAGTAATGAAGGTCACGTATTCCTTCCTATTCTTCTCAAGTCTTCTTTCCAGAATTAAACGTAATTCCAGAATTATTGTTTCCCTAATACCCCTCCCTTATCGAAATCCAAACTGGTAATTATCGATTTAGTGTTCTAACTTTCCTCAAATTCTATCATTGATGATGTTGAGCAGTATTTTTGAAGTATAAAACAGAAGAGTGATAGTTCGATAACATGAACAGTGCGTGGCATTCCTCTTTTTCGGTATTGCAACAGTTCTGCTTAGACTGAAGTCAAGAGGGACTACTGTATGCCACTCTCATGGCAATCTCATAACAGCTGAAAAAGGCTACGTTTCATATCGTTACCCGAGTGTACCAGAAGTTCTGCCGGAATGTTATCTAGACTAAGTGCTTTTCTTTGCCGGAAACTGTGTAGTGCTGCAATTAAATTCTAATGAGATTGACGGACCCTTTCTACAGTCGTCTATATCGTGTTCTTTTTCACTTTAACTGGGTGTATTACATCATTCCTTTTGTGTAGGTCATCACTGTATTATTTCCAACGATCACAAATTTCTTCGGTATTAAACAGGAAGTTACCGAGCTCGATAGCTGCAGTCGCTTAAGTGCGGCCAGTATCCAGTATTCGGAAGACAGTAGGTTCGAACCCCACTGTCGGCAGCCCTGAAGATGGTTTTTCGTGGTTTCCCATTTTCACACCAGGCAAATGCTGGGGCTGTACCTTAACTAAGGCCACGGCCGCTTCCTTCCCACCCCTAGCCCTTTCCTGTTCCAACGTCGCCATAAGACCTATCTGTGTCGGTGCGACGTAAAGCAACTAGCAAAGAAAAAAAAGTTTCCCATTTTATATGTGTCTATGAAGCTTATTGTTCTTGGTTTGTGCTGTAGGGTTCTGATATTGAAGTATTCCTTTTCCAGTTGTCCTCAACTTAGGTCCTTTTCTATAATCTGACTTGTCTCCTTCATCCAGCTCTCCTTTGCTTCGCGACACTTTGTTGTGATCTCATTTTTAATTTCTTTGTACCTTTCTTTCTTCCCTATTCCCCTCTCCTTTGGCGTGTATATGGACATTTGTATTAAGGCAAAGATCAATACCTAGTCCCCGAGCTTAGAAGAATTAACCGAACGCGGTTAAAACCTGCCGCTCTGAGGCGGGAATTGAACCTGGGACCCTTTGAAAAGAAGACCAGAACGCTGAACATCATCCAAGCAGCCGGTCTGTCCTCGAGTCAAGTAACTGTGACCAAATTATTCAGGGTCTCTTAATATCGACATAACACCGGTGTGGTTAGGGAGGAGCACACTCATGACAGCTTCATGAAGCACGATTCATTTAACGTCACTTTTAGGGTAATTCAGTACCCCGATACCTGTGTGCCCATTCCAGCGGTTCCCGAACAGAAAATACCGGGGTAGCCGTTACAATGGGTACGGATCCGAAGACCCGGGTGCCATTTGCGCATAATATCAGTGATTGCGTAAATTCTCGGCGATACATTTTAATGCCTTCCTCCCTGCGAGATTGCTTCTCTGCTCCACCACTTTTCTCTCGTTACACGTAGTTCCCTGTGCTCAGAAAACGTTGATTTTCGCTTTTTTCTTAAGTAGAAACCTAACTTTTCTGAAAGCATAAATTGAGAGTAATAATATTTATTTTTCTTTTTTAAAACAAATATATATTTATATACAGCAAAAACTCTGATATCCGGACTAATGTGGCACCGGGTGGTCCGGGTAACATTAAATCAAGATATCATTAAAACATATTCTAATTCATATAAAGAATCTATAAAGCCTTATTGCATAAATAATAAGGCCTATAATAACATTAGACAGTATGTATTAAATTTATTTTATTTTTAATATTGACTTTAGTCACACCGACACAGATAGGTCTTACGGCAACAATGGGATAGGTAGGGCTAGGAACAGGAAGGAAAAGGCCGTGGCCTTAATTATGGTACAGTCCCAGCATTTTCCTGCTGTAAAATGGGAAACCACTGAAAACCATCTTCAGGGCTGCCAACAGTGGGGCTCGAATCCACTATCTTCCGGATGCAAGCTCACTGCTGCGCGACCCTAACCGCACGGCCAACTCGCCCGGTTATTAAATCAAACATAGAACTGTATAAAACATAATTAGACCGAACGAGCAGGCCGAGCGTTTAGGGGCGCGCAATTGTGAACTTGCATTCGGAAGATAGTGGGTTCAAACCCCTCTGTCGGCAGCCCTGAAAGTGGTTTTCCGTGGTTTCATCATTTACACACCAGGCAAATACTGGGTCTGTACCTTAATTATGGCCACGGCCGATTTCTTCCAACTCCCAGCCCTTTCCACTCTAATTGTCGTCAAAAGACATATTTGGGCCGGTGCGACGTGAAGCAAATTGTAAAAAGAAATGCATAAGTAGAATATGAAAAGCAAACATAAATATAACAACAAATAAGAATTTAAGTTCATATTTCGTTTACTCTGTTTTCTTTTATAAGAAGGTTTTTATCGTAGCCTGTTGAACTCGCTGCAGTCGTTTCCGTTTTCCTTTTTCCGTCCATGCTTCGACTCTAATACTAATTAAAATGACACAAACTGTGTACCTTAACTTTAGCCAGAAAATCACTACTACAATAAAAATAAATATTGTACTGTAACGCTCATGACCGACAAACACAGACTAAGAAAATATGTACATGATATTGCTGAGTGCGTCGGTCAATAACCTCTTCATCCCTCGCAATCCCAATGCGCACTTCCTCCTTGCATTTCTCCTTATGCTAAAGTCCAACTCAGTAATGTAGTTCACTACATCGCAGCATTAAAATATGAATTTGTCGTGTGCATTTAAATTAATATTCGGAAACCAGACCGGATATCGGAAGGCTCGGATATCAGAGGACCGCATATGGGAAACTGTACTGTATATCCAAAAGACAAAGACTAAGACACCTGCCTACAGGCCATGAAGGCCCTTGGAGGAGTGGAAGGTAAAGACTTCCAGCATTGTTAACCGCGGCACGTGATGGAATAGAGTGGTTAGCTCTACGCCCGGCCACCTTTGCCCCCAGGAATTAACCTGATACTCATTTTTGGGGTAGGCTGAGTGAACCTCAGGGCCATATGCACCTCCGGAAGTGGAAATCTCGTCTCTAAAATTTTACGACTTTCTGACGGGGATTCGAACCCACGTCCTTCGAGGCGAACCGAGCACGCCTTTGCCGCCTCGGCCAGGCAGCCCCTACCCCTTTCAGACCTGAAAGAAAACTGGAGGCGTGAATTTTTGTTTGTATGTCAAAAACTGACTAAAATGCTCTTCAATACACATATTGATAGTTTATTTTGCAAAATAAAAACTAACAGTCCGCCTCTGTGGTGTAGTGGTTAGTGTGATTAGCTGCCAGCCCCGGAGGTCCGGGTTCGATTCCCGGCTCTGCCACGAAATTTGAAACGTGGTACGAGGGCTGGAACGGGGTCCACTCAGCCTCGGGAGGTCAACTGAGTAGAGGCAGGTTCGATTCCCACCTCAGCCATCCTCGAAGTGGTTTTCCGTGGTTTCCCACTTCACCTCCAGGCAAATGCCGGGATGGTACCAATCTTAAGGCCACGGCCGCTTCCTTCCCTCATCCTTGCCTATCCCTTCCAATCTTCCCATCCCCCTACTAGGCCCCTGTTCACTATAGCAGGTGAGGCCGCCTGGGCGAGGTACTGGTCATACTCCCCAGTTGTATCCCCCGACCAAGAGTCTGAAGCTCCAGGACACTGCCCTTGAGGCGGTAGAGGTGGGATCCCTCGCTCAGTCCGAGGGAAAAGCCGAACCTGGAGGGTAGACAGATGATGATGATGATGAAAAACTAACATCCGAAAAAAAGGACCCACACAATTGTGCGTATCAAAATTCAAAACCTCGTTGTATCACATACGATGATGTATCTTCAAAATTTACGTTCACTAAACAATGTACACACTTCATTGAATATATTCCGGTATTCAGTAAAGCTTCTAGATTAATATAAACGCAATAAATAAATACTTACTTTTGGCACTACTGCTTCTCGCCATCTCGCCGATCAACTGTGCTTTTTAAACTCTTCTTCCTTCGCCCTGGCGGTCAAGCGCATACTAAAAATAATTGAAATAGACGCCACGTGTCCCGCACAATCACTGCAGTCCGGTCTAGCGCCGAAAAAGAATCAAATACGGTCAGGGATAAACAAAATACGAACCCGCACAATTGTGCGTACTCGGTCTGAAAGGGCTACTGTATATCCAGTATATGTACACAAAGAAAGAAAGAAAGAACGAAAGAAAGAAAGAAAGAAAGAAAGAAAGAAAGAAAGAAAGAAAGAACTTTATTGTTTTGAGCCTGCTTATAAATAATCAATTCATATTTTCAACAGACTCATCCACTTGTTAGAATATATCAGTTTTGATCCATTATGCTATACTTTTATCAATTTATTTAAAGTAGGAATTGACTGGTAAGGAGGAGGCTTATCTGGAAAATCGACAAAAAACAGCGTAAAAATATAGTGGTGAATGGGTGTACAAGAATGCCAAGAATTATTATTTTTTTTTTTTTTGCTAGGGGCTTTACGTCGTACCGACACAGATAAGACTTATGGCGACGATGGGATAGGAAAGGCCTAGGAGTTGGAAGGAAGCGGCCGTGGCCTTAATTAAGGTACAGCCTCAGCATTTGCCTGGTGTGAAAATGGGAAACCACGGAAAACCATTTTCAGGGCTGCCGATAATGGGATTCGAACCTACTATCTCCCGGATGCAAGCTCACAGCCGCACGCCTCTACACATACGGCCAACTCGCCCGGTAATTAAAAAAAAAATAGTGAGGAAGGGTTGTCCACTCACACCATACCTTTTCAGCTTGTTTAGTGAAGAAGCAACATGTGTTTTAAAGGTAAAGTCTAACGGGATGAAGAGAAGTGGGAAAAGAATCCACAGTACTAGATTTGCTGATGACATTTCCATAGTAGCTGACTCTCAGAAGGAATTAAATAGAATATTGCATGCTCTGTATCATACATTGAAACATTATTAACTTAATACCAATACTAAGAAAACCACAACTTTAGTTACGAGCAAAGATGTCACAAGAGCTAATACAAATATAAGAATAGAAAATTCCAAAGTAGAACTAGTGCAATATTTTCTTTACTTAGCAAGCATTATAACTGAAGAAAACAGATGCACCAAATATATTGAAACAAGAATAGCTTTTGCTAAACAGTCCTTTCAAAATAAAATAAATATTTTAACAAATACCCATATAAGTTTTGAAACGAGACAGGCTTTTGAAAAATCCTTTGTCTGGAGTGTACTACTTTATGGTTGTGAGAGGTGGACTATGGGAAAAAAGGAAAGAGATTCATTGGAAGCAACTGAAATGGCAATTTGGAGGAAAATGAAAAGGACATGCTGGATTCAAAATAAGACGAATCGAGATGTTCTAAAGAAAGACCTTTTTTTGCAGGTTGCTTAACATCGCACCAACACAGGTAGGTCTTATGGCGACGATGGAACAGGAAAGGCCTAGGAATGGGGAGGGAGCGGCCGTGGCCTTAATTGAGGTACAGCCCCAGCATTTGCCTTTTGTGAAAATGGGAAACCACGGAAAACCATCTTCAGAGCTGCCGACAGTGGGGTTCGAACCCACTTCTTCCGGATGCGAGCTCACAGCTGCGTGCTCCTAACCGCACGGCCAACTCCTAAAGAAAGACAATGAGCAACGAAAACTGATAAAAGATATGGAAAGGAGGAAGTTAAAACTTGTAGCTCGTACATATCCTAAGACATAATGACATCCTAGTAAACGTATTTGAAGGAAAAATACTAGGAAAGAAAGGAAGAGGAAAGCTAAGGAAGACATACATCGAGGATATGAGAAACTTTATTGGATCCAAAGACTACAAAGAAGTGAAAAGTACAGCGCGATGGAGTGAAGAATGCTTGCAGCGACAAGGCCTAACCTTTAATGTATGATAATGATGTGTCCATCAGATTTAAGTACAGGCGTACATCATACGTTTTGTGAGTAATAATAATAATAATAATAATAATAATAATAATAATAATAATAATAATAATAATAATAATAATAATAATAATAATGTTACTTGCTTTACGTCCCACTAACTACTCTTTTAGGGCTATCGGAGACGCCAAGGTGCCGGAATTTAGTTACGCATGTGTTCTTTTACGTGCCAGCAAATCTACTGACACGAGGCTGACGTATTTGATCATCTTCAAACACCACCGGACTCATCCAGGATCGATCCTGCCAATCTGGAGTGAGAAGGCCAGCTCCTCAACCGTCTGAGCCACACAGCTGTTTTTTAAATAAAAATAACTTATCCCAAAATAACCGTCTGTAATTAAAATATAATTATTTCACCAAGTGAGTTGGCTGTGTGGTTAGTTTCGTGCAGCTGTGAGCTGTGAGTTAGATGGTGGATTCGAAGCCCACTGTCGGTAGCCCTGAAGGTGGTTTCCCAATTTATTAGCAGGAAAATGCTGTGGCTATACCTTAATTAAGGCTACGGTTATGTTATTATTAACAATAGCTCACTATATTTTCAGTGTTACTTCTTCCACATATTAAAGAAGTGGAACTTAGCTTTTTGACGGATATAAGAACAAGGAAACTTGAAAACCATTACTTTAGTGCATTTCGTGTGATTGATGATTATAAGGATCAACTTCCAATACTACCGTCCATTTCCGAATGATGTTAGTAACTACTACAAACGACACCGATTTCCTTACTTTCATTTAACACTGTTTCTCTTCAAAGCGCACAAACAAGACAATTCAGTCGATATAATTCGTTTTTTTTAATGATCCGCGTTTCTCTTATTCCTATTTCCTCAATTATATATCACCGCGACAATTAGATAAGTGGACAGTTATAGATGACCCCTTTAAGGTAAAGTGGCTGGGCCAACTAATTGGCGTACATACTCTGACAGTGTAAACACTCGTGGCCAGCCGCAGTAGTGTTTGTGGCCTGCTTCTGAGTACCCCATACGGTTCTATCGACTCAAAGAGGCGATACGCACTCTAGATCACACCGGATGTAGTCTGAGCTGTGTGATAGTTATTGTACTACGGACCCTGCATTTGATGTAAGGTGTTGTAGAGGAATTCTAAGGTGTAAATTCACCACTAACAAAGAATAAAAAGCTGCGTGCACGAAATATACCACTCAAAAAAAGAATATATGTTCTAAAAATATTTAATGGTTGTAGTAGACATGTTGTATCTACACTTTATAATGTGTGATTTTACCCTAGCCTTGCATAGATACTGTAAAAGTTCATAGTAAATGAATTAATGAATGAATGACTGAAAGTAGGAATACGATTTTTGAGCGCTACTAGGTTATAATGCAAACGTATTTAACCAACGCGCAAGTGCATTCTAACACGCACAACGGTTGTGCAGTGAGGTTCGCATAAATATTAGCGATCTGAACTATCAGAACCCCTACAATTTATGCAACTCGCCTACATTGACTGTAGAGCGGCTACGTGATACTTGCGCCTTGTTCAATACGTTTGCATTCAAATTTATTAAAGCCTCAAAATCCTTTTCCTAATAATATTACAGGTAATTTGTGCTAGAAACTATGTCTAAAACGTATCAAAATAGAGGTTCTTCCCTGCCACCTGTTTAATGTTGGAGGAACACAGATAAATTACAATTGGAAAGGGATAACTATGTCAGTGTTCTCCCAGCCGCTTTTACAGACCGCCCGGCTAACATAGCATAGATATGTAATAACATTAATGCATATTTGAGCCATTGGGTGTTCCAAATTAAAATTTAAATATTGTAAAACACATTTGAAGAAACAGAAATTATGCCCCAAAAACCAACACAACAAAAAAAATTAACCTAAATGGTAATAAAATCAAAGTAGTAACTCAATTTAAATATCTTGGAGAAGTAATAACACATAATCTAAATGAATGAATCTCAATCCAAACAAGAACAAAGGGATTCCTTAAAGCACAAAAATTAACCGGGATCATCAACAAAAAGAAGTGCATATAAAAAAATTAAAAATAAAACACTATAACATAGTTATAAAACCGGAAACTACATATGCAGGAGAAACACTTTTTCACCTGAATAAGCAATCAAAGATTAACAGACTTCAGAAAATTGAAAGAAGGATTGGAGGAACCTGCAACAAAAAATACCAGAAAGATGGACAGTAGCAGATAATACCTAAAAATTCGTGTACAAAGAGCTAGAACCCATTACAGATACTATGCGTAAGAGGAGACTGGGATTCTTTGGACATATCATGAAGATGCAGGATTCTGGACTTCTGAAACAATAAGAAAAACACAATATCGTCTCAAAATCTACCACAACAGAATGTAAATGGATCAGAGATGCAAGAGAGGATCTGAAGGAAACAGGCCTTACAACAGAAGACATCACAAATAAGATAAAATGGAATACAAAACACAAGAATACAAACCTCCACTTTATCCTTACGCGAAACAAACCAATGACACATTTTCAACAGAGGAAAAGGCACGAAGATCGGAGTGTCTATAGAAGTACTCGGAGGACCGCAAATCCCGAACGATCCCCTTTTAAGAGACCTGAACGATGGACTGACTAAAGTGATCGTATGCGATCATAAAACGAGAAGAAGTGAAAAAGAGAACACATTACTGTCAGCATAATTGCATCAATTACATCGGATTTTAAATGTTTATCTAGAGTAACACGTACGGTGCCTGGATTAGCGTGGAGTCGGATGTGAATGACATCACAAACCCGTACAGCACTCCACTGCAACCGAGTGGTAATTCCCGGTGTTTCATGATTAGGAACGAGCAGTAAGACGTTCAAAATACCCTCTTATGTCTTTTACGTGATAATATCACTACAATGGTCAATTTTACAGTTAACGTTTACCTGCTTGAAATTATTGCCAATGCCTGAGGGGAATAAATTGAAATATTATCATATTCATTTCTTACGAAGTATTCCCCCACCCAACTACTCATTCTTGCTATCCGGATGACGAAAATTTTCGGGGAGATATCTGACTATGTATTACTGTTTCAAGTCTTCAAACGACTTAACTTTGCGCTAATTCCGATACATTTTCAATGACACTTGCATCCGAAAGAACTAGGATTGACAAGTAGTGGCCGTGATTTTGAAACAGTCCCATACAAAGCGAGGGGATCCGTCACTGACGCCAGTCACATTTCTTGGTCCCTACTGTCATATAATTGGTTCATTTATTTTAAGCAATTGTGACATTTGTTACCGATGGATATTCTGTACGCTGACGAATATGAGAGCTTCAGGTAATTGTTCATTGTTGCATTATTGCTAATCTTGTATTTGAATGTGTAGACAAGCCGAGAGGCTCTTAACCTAGGAGCGTGGGCTGGCAACCATGGGCCTCGTAGCTGAGTCCTGGTATTGGTTTCAGTTATTTGCCACAGGCTCCTCACTTTCATCTACTTTATGCGACCTTTTTTGGTCGACTCTTGTTCTTTTCCGACCCCAACGGTATTAGAGCTTTTCAGGCCTAGGGAGTCTTTAATTTTCATGTTCCTCGTAGCCCGTGTATCCCTTGGTCCATACCTTCATTTCTCAAATTGTCTGTTGCCATGTTGTACTTTCTCTTAAAATAATAATCACCAACACTACCACCAGAACTGGTACAGACAGACTGTCAGTCAGTAAGTTTCCCTGGAAGATTGAGTTCTGTTTTCATCGCAAATTCAAAAATGTATAAGTGGCTCAGGCTGACAGAGGGACTCGAAAACACGGATTGTGAATTTGGTTGTAATTTACTTGAAAATTCATCCAATAAAAATGTAGATATTGTTCAAGAACGCCCTGGAGGACGTAACGGATACTAGTGAGTCAGACGAAACTGATCAATGTATGGATTTTTTAAATCATATTCCTCGATTCACTCTTAATCAAAATTCATAGTTTTTAGGTTTACACCCTGTTGATAAAAATAATTCCCTACACTGGGAACCAGTACGTAATATTATAACTAAATTCCGACAATACATTTTTCATACTGAAAACAATTTCAGTGAAAAATTGCTTTCTACACATCACATTTCAAGGAAACCAGGTCTCATCCTGCATAAACTAGTCGTACCAACTAGGAGGAATTATTTCCCACATATTGGATAATACTGTGTGTACGGCCTCGGGTTCCATTCCCGTACAGGTCGGGGATTTTTACCTGTATCTGAGGGCAGGTTCGAGGTACACTCAGGCTACGTGATTACAATTAAGGAGCTGTCTGACGGTGAGATGGTGGCCCCGGTCTAGAAAGCCGAGAATAATGGCCGAGAGGATCCGTCGTGCTCACCACACGACACCTCGTAATCTACAGGCCTGCGGGCTGAGCAGCGGTCACTTATTAGGCCATGGTCCTTCGGGTGGTGGTGGTTGTTTTTAAGAGGAAGTACAACTAGGCAACCATCCTCTATATAACACTAATCAGATGTAAAAATGAAAGGGATCCGACACTTCGAAAATGGAAGGTATCGGCCAAAGGAAGACAAGGGCCACGGAGGGCGTGAAAATTAAAGATTCCCTATCTCTCGCAAAGCTAATGGCGTTCGGGTCGGAAAAGAACAAAAGTTGACCAAGGAAGGTCGGAGAGTGTAGATGAAATTGAGGAACCTGGCACAAGTAAGTGGAAGTAATGCTAGGACTCAGATATGGGCCCCGTGGTCGCCAACCCACGCTCCAATGTTCAGAGCCCCTGCGGCCCATTTAAGTCGCCTCTTACAACAGGCAGGGGATACCGTGGGTGTTATTCTACCGCCCCCATGGTCCTTCGGGGCTGTTGCAACATGGGGTTTGGTTTGGATATCGCTTTCTAGCAGTTGTACCCGTTCTTCGCACGGGAAATTGCAATGGATTACATGTTTCTTACACAAATTATGCGGAGTTACTGGCATGTATTCAAGCGTTTAATATGGCATGATAAACTGATATTTGTCTACGAAAACACCCGGTAGAAAAGTGAAGAACGATAAATATGAACAAAGTAGAGAAAGAATGAGGACGATTAGCGAGTTTATTGTTAGCTACAGTTCATGGTCAGAAGTTGCGCGATTTTCTCGGTAACATATTGTGTTATCATTTAGACTTTCACGGCCCGTGTAACTAATCATGATGTATATTTTCGGTTTATGCCGTGTAATGAACTATATAAATAGTCTCAATGCCTTTCAAAAGGAATATTGCCTTTCTTCGTCAGGATAAAACAGAGAAATGAAACATGACGCATCAAAGGTTGCTAGGAGAAAGCAAGGGGCGTCACTTTAGCCCCATGCTAGAGACAACGAATGGCAACAGTAAAGCATCATTTCCTAATGGTTCTGATAATAGGTAGCTATGGTTCACTGAGGTTCTAGCCTACATCGCGGTTGAAATTATCTGTGTATTTACGTATCTTCAGAGTTCCCTGTACATGTGGCAAGGTTTATATTGGGCAGACTTCGAGGACGATATGTACTCGCATCACAAAACATATCAGTTATATCAGACTCAACCAACCTGTTAAATCAGCTGCTGCTGATCATGGCTTAACACCTGGTCATGATGTCACGTTCCAAGGAGTGGATGTTCTTGCCCATATAAAACAATATCGCCTTATAATCAACAGGGAGGCTGTTTTCTATCAGGAATAAAAGCTAAAATAGTTATTTTGTTCTTACCGTTAACCAACCTTGAAGTGGTATGCACCAAGTATTCCACGGAACATGGACTGAAAATCCGATTTTTTGAAAGCGTATGGTAAATACGTATGCGATATAAAATAATGGAAATAGCATATAATTAAAAGTTTGTTATATACAGCCTTTTTATAGAACTAATTTAACAGATATATGTTGAGATTGGTCATATATATTTTGTGGGAGTGTAAACTCACTGTTTGGATCCTCCTATAAATCCCTAGTATATTCTGAGATTTAGAAATGATTTTGGCTCGAAAATCCTTCCCGAGGACAGGTAGATTCTAAATATGAAGTTTGGTAGAATTATATCAAGTAGTTTTCTAGTTATAAGAACTCAGATAAACAGACAGACAAAAGATATCAAGTCTAAAAGCATGCAGATCGTCATCATTACACCTGAAACGGATAACTGTACGGAAATTTCGACAAAATATTCTATGTACAGACACACGGTCGTCACGAGCTTATTTATATTGTGCCCTTTTCAAGGCAACAACTGCGGTGAACTCTTCCTTCTTCTGTGCGCCGGCTGCTCCTGTAATAAATGACATTTAAATGATACTCACCGCTGCATGTAGACTCTTCTTCCTCAGTCGCGGACCGTCCGCTGCTATCCCCGAAGATAGGCCACCCGTCGATCAGGGAGTGAGGAAATGAAAAGATGGGGTAAACTAACTATAAATGATTGTACCCAAAGACTGAATTAAAATTTTAAATAACAAACTGATTTATTGGATAAAGTGCAAAGTGTCAAAATGAAAGTGAACTAAACTCGTGAAAAATGTAAACGAAGTGAAATAAATGAGACTAAGAAAATTAAAGATTGAGGATCTGCCTTACAATAACTCAAATATCTGCCTAATAAAACTGACTGAAAGTCGATCAAAATAATTATGTTCCAGATTATGTTGACACTGTCTTCACGACGATGACGTGAATAAATGCAAAAACTCTGGTCAGAAAACACCATCTCATTTGAAGTACAGAATTGTATTACGTAGAAAATGTCACTCAAAATAAATTAATGTAGTTGAATAATTAATTAATTAGTTACGTCATCAAATCAACACTGACTCAGTGGTGTTTATCAAATCTTTAACACTTGTGGCTCAGTTGGGAAAACACCCAGCTTTAAAATAATCGTGGATTGCGCTAACCATGTGTAACAAATAAGGAATAACTCGAAGAAAACAGCCATGAACATCGCACTTCATTTACCACGTAACCACTATCACATTCAAAACTACTCGTGGTTGAAGGGAAATTATTGACACATGAACCTGAGTGTTACAATCACTCATGTAATTATTTAAATTTCACCTGCATGACTGTGATAGCCTGGAATTCTTTAAAATAATCCAAATGATTAGGCCAAGTGCCCCATGTTTACAATTCAAATGAAAGCGATCCTTGTACATTAAAATTTTACTTAATTTGCCGTTGACTGCATTTCATTATGAACTCATTATTTGTGGTACCACCACTAGATGGAGGCAGACCCCATCTTATTAACCTCATTCATTGCGGCAATTATTATACAACTGGTTTATTAAAGATCGATTCATTTCCTTAATTTAAAATGTAGTGGATTTTTTTAAAGGTATGGTAATTACTGAATGCCCGGTATGAGCATACCACTACTATGGTTTTGACTGTGACCTAATCGATGATCTCTTATCCTAACACATGAAATCTTATTTACATAATTAAATCTGTTAATGGAGAAACACTGCTCCAACAAAAGAAATACAGAAATCAAAACTAGCCTAACTACACCTATCTATTTACATCAAATCAAATATAAATAATTCACATACGATCACATCCTACATATAAACGGTAATAAAAGGTACACTCAGAAAGAATAAAAAATAAAAAACTAGATCCCAACATCGCCGCCTACTGAAAATTAATAAGGATAAAATGCGCAAAATATCGGAGTCTACAGAAAAATTTACCCCGCTGCGAGTAGCAAAAATATTGTGAATTTGACGGCAATCTCTAACCTCAGATGACAAATGTCTGGCCATGACACTATCTAACCTTCTTGGACAATAATTACTGCTATTCCATGTCATCCATGACACTACATGACTATCAAAGTACACATTGACTCGTCGCTCTGCTCACATGTACTACGGCTAGCATATTTGCCGAGCATCTACTTTCCCTGGAATTATTTGAAACAAAATACAGGCTTCTGCCTACAATCTTAACCCATGTCGTAACGTATTTAACACTCTTGGTTAAATTATTCATCTCTCAATTCTATTTTACTCATCATTAATCTCGACGTAATACTTCATAATACGGCCTCGCTCGTTTCCGGCAGGCGAAATATCTGTCGTGCACATTTCTATTTCTTACGACAGTTCATGACATGGTCCAAAATATCACATCTCCATTATCAACGTAGATCATCAGGGATATTATTCATTTAGCTCGATCTCTAGATCATTCTCTGCTTCACATATCACAAAATATCAGAGCTGACTCATCAATGGCTTCCTGGCACAACCTGTTTAAAAAAATGACGAGATTGCCTCTCAAAACACAGCTATTGAAAAATGTGTAACCGCAACTACACAAAAAATAAATACTCGCGTCTACCAAAATATCGTCGCAAAATACACGGTATAAGAACTACCGGAAACGGTCATCTGAAGGATGATTCCACAACATAAAACAAGCTGAATGCGCAAAATAGCAAAATAAGCATTAAAATCAACAAAGCGGCGTCTACAAGATCACAACTCCAACAGAAATATCGCTCAAAACTGAAGTTATAATAACATGATGATTATTAGTATTATTATAAATCGGCATTACACTCATTGAGATCAAATAATATAGCATCCTAAATTGTCAAAGTGACATACTACAGAATAATATATAACAATACGCACACATCTACATAAAGGAAGTGCGCAAATAACCCTAGCTGAAAGTGCAACATTATTATTATTATTATTATTATTACAATGATTATTAAAATGTGAATTATTTACAATCCTACCTAACAGTCTAAGCTACATTTGATCATCGATTAGGCACGGTCCTACGTATTTATTTACATTATTTTATTTGATGCTCATACCTGGGTGATGGAGGCATGTTGGATCACCCTCCGGGCTCCGTCATGGTGAATTAGAATTCCATCTTGAAGCTGATGTGGTATTCCAAATTTTCACACACGCAAACCTGATACATTTTTATCATGGCGTTACACACGCTTACATTAACATAAACACTCGCATTTCTCGCACTCCAGTGAAGATTAGACGATAGCACTGCATAGACTCCTGACGTGAAGTCGGAAGTTCCTCTCCGCTACCTGCCTGAAAATCACCTGCTGGTCCCCACACCGCTCTCTCAGTTGTTTACATACAGCTTACCGATCGTTCACCCCTTCGGAACATAACAGTTTGCTCAAGGTCTTTACCACTGCGGCCTTCATTAAAGAAAAGTCATTCTCCTCCCTGTCTGCCTTAACTAGTTTCTCCCCGCAAACATCTCGCTCGCCAAAACAGTTTATTATAAGTGGTAAAAGCAAGCTAAAGTACAGTTTCCAATGATGTGGAGAAATTTATGCTGATCGTCCTCCCAAAATGAAGAATAAAATAGCTTTCCAACAAATGTCAAACTACCCGTGGATTAGAGAGGTTTTATGCAGCTACGCTGAAAACATGGACTTGTCCCTCTCGATTCGTAATGTGAGTTCATTTAAGCCAAGTGTTGAAAGTGTAGCTATTGCCTGTTATCTCTGCATAAATTCAACGTAAAGTAAAGTTTGTTAAAGTGTTCATTTCTGAAACGTTACTCTCCCAAGTAAAATACATGGCTCACTCGGATGCTAACAAGTGTCTCTGATCGCTTTCTTACCAGACAAAAGTAAAGTTCAAAGCTGACTAACTGGATTAGCTGACACACTCTAAATACACTGAAGATTCAACTAACCCACGAACACAGGATACACAGTGAAACACACAGCCACTGTCACACACTGTCACACTGTCACTGAAGATTCAGCACCCTGCTCGCTGGTTTTTGTAATGAGTTCTCCCCCACCTAGAAAATAGTTCTGTGGAAGGGATGTGGCGTAGTGATTCAGCACTTGGGAGCGCTTTATCACACACCCGTAGGTTAAAGTTTCAAAATTTATGTACAAAATCTTCCTAATTACGGTCGGACTTACTTGTTATATTGCGGCGTGGGAAACGATCACAGGATAATCCACACGACGACGCGCGTCACCGGCGTTATTTCCTTCCAGCGTATGGCTCCTTCCCGCCATGACGGTTCATTTCCTGGGCGATACTACTCTTCCGTGTGAAGTTAAAATTTTATTAATTAGCCAATAATTGACCACACCTTCGCACTGATAAATTTTCAAATATTATTAAGAAGTCAGGACACTGTTTTTCACCACTACACCGGGCTTCAAATAGCGAAATACTGACTGTAGATTTCCGCTATGACAGTTCATTCAAATTTAGAATTTTGTGATTGGCTGAGACTTTCGCGCTCTTCGTAGCGTGGATGCTTCCATTTCCTCCTAAGGGTTGGTGGGTATTATCGTTGTCTCTTTGTCCTTGTAAGTAGGTCAGCCCTCAACGCGTGATTTTTTTCGTGAGAACCAAGTAGAAAGTTGTCACTCCTAGGCGGTACCATAAAATTTATTGGATGCAGTACTCAGGGCGGTTTACAAGTTGCTCGTGCTCTAAGAAGTGTTTCGAGGATTTTCCTTGCCGACAGACTGGCGCCAGAAAGTTCCTTTGTGACTGCTAGATTCACAGCCTACTGTAGTATCCCAATATGTGAAATATTCAACTTTTAATTTGTAAATTAATAACGTAAATTCGCTTATGGGTGCAATATAGATAAGGAATCTGCTCCACGTACAACACCGTTTGCGCTATTTCCGCTGGACTCAGCCAGTAAAACAGTCCGTTACTGATATCTGCCTTATTAACCCTCCTATCGAAAAAGTGCATGTGAGAATAAAGCTTTAAAAATTGATTTCCATCGAGGTTGGTGTTGTATATTGTGTGGGAGAGTAAAATCATTTTCTCGGTTTTCTCGGAATTCGAAATGCTATGGACACTAAAATCTACATTTGGACAAAGCAAAGCAAAGCAAAGACACCTCCGTACAGGCCGTGAAGGCCCTTGGAGGAGTGGAAGGTAAAGGCTTCCACCATTGTTAACCTCGACACATGATGTGGTAGGGTGGTTAGCTCTACGCTTGGACGCCTTTGCCCCCAGGAATTAACCCGGTACTCATTTTTGGTGTAGGCTGAGTAAACCTCAGGGCCATATACACCTCCGAAGGTGGAAATCTCGTTTCTTAAATTTTACGACTTCCTGACGGGGATTCGAACCCACGTCCTTCCGGGCCTTGGACACGTGGATGCTAAATATGACGTTTGATTAAAATATTTCCAGTAGTTTTGCAATTATAAGAAATATGCTTTACACGCACCCGCTTGTAGGCTAAGTCCGCTTCGACTTAGAATGAGAAACGGTCCGTTAATGATATCTCCCTCATTAATCCTCGTATCGAAATGATGTAGATGAGAAAATGCGTTTTTGAAATTGATTTCCATTAAGCTTGGTTGTGTATATCTTACGGGAGTGTAAAATCACGGTTTCGGTTTCGTGTAACCCCTCAGCCAGTTCAGGAATATAAAAAAACTATTGGCCCTAGAACCTACCCAAGACAGATGGACCGGGCGAGTTGGCCGTGCGCGTAGAGGCGCGCGGCTGTGAGCTTGCATCCGGGAGATAGTAGGTTCGAATCCCACTATCGGCAGCCCTGAAAATGGTTTTCCGTGGTTTCCCATTTTCACACCAGGCAAATGCTGGGGCTGTACCTTAATTAAGGCCACGGCCGCTTCCTTCCAACTCCTAGGCCTTTCCTATCCAATCGTCGCCATAAGACCTATCTGTGTCGGTGCGACGTAAAGCCCCTAGCAAAAAAAAAAAAAAGACAGATGGATTCTAAATATGAAGTTTGGTAAAAATATATCCAGTAGTTTTCAAGCTTTAAGGACTCAGACAGACACCAAAGATAAAAAGTGTGGAGATGGTCGTTATTGCACCCGAACCGAATTACTGGTCGAAAATTTCAAAAAATAGTCAATGTACAGACACAGGTTCGTTACGATTTTATTTATATAGACAAATCGACAGTACCTGACTTAACTTTCTTTCTACAGCGTAAACCACGTATATCTGGGGTCACTGTAGTCGCGTAGACTCATTTTGGTTTTGGTCAGAGATTTAAACCCGATGCCTCTCCTGACGCCACGTGATTTTTGAGGTGAAAATCTCAGCCGAGGATCGACAGGTATTCGAACCTCAGCCTTCTGGTTAGGAAGCCAACAGCTAAGCCACTGAGCTTATCACGCCCCCCCAGAAAATATACAGTACCTTTATACCGTATATAAGCAGAAAAATAATGTTTAATGAATTACTGCAATGAATAGTCAGCAACAGCGCTATCTACATGGTGTTTCAGAAATATACCGACAAACAAATCAGGGATATTATTCGTGTTGTGTTAAGAACGATGGTGGAATCGGATTGGCGGGAGAAATGTTAGGTTACTTTCTTATTTCTGGGCGTGCGATTCAAATTGAAAAAAATTGCCTTATTTGTTATACCAGAGCACAAGCCACTACTGTGCTACAGGGAATAGAAGAGAAGGAGAGGGAGGAGAATTGAGGTGTATGATGGAGACAGAGGTAATGCTCCGCGCGTATGCACAAGTGAGCTCGTTTGGTTCGCACAGGACTGTTCTTATCCCTTACACGCAATATCCACAGTTCGTTCATTAAACAGCCGTAACTGCACACACAGTACATGAACACAATAAAGACACACTTGTCAGTCAAGGACTGCAGCAGATCGTTTCTCCTCTCGTCTGTTGGTCGCAGTAACATTCTTTATTATTCAACACTCTCGAAAATGCAACGCTGCCGGCCCGCAGTTGTGCATTCCTTCCCTCAAAACATTGTGAATGGAATGAAATACCGAATGAAGGAAATAATACGCCCAGTGGCTTGATCACTGTAAATGTTCAATATAAACCCTACTTCGATGCACAGTTCACAACTGGTTTTATTAAGTTTATTTATTGTCACTTTAACTTAGAAAGGCATATCTCGACATTCATAATTATACGTACAGGATTATTACATCGATTACATAGAGTTACAATTGTAAAAATAACAACAGTACATATTTATCAGATACTGATTATATGTCATTGAATAGATTTGTTTGTCTAAAAAACTTAATGATGTTTTTACACTAAGTATCTTTGTTGAAGTTGTCACATACTCTATTATGCTGGTTTAAATTACACAACTGTCTTTGTTGATCGTATAGATGACATTCTAGTAAAATGTGGTCAACGGTCTTTCATTTTTGACAGGTGTCACATATAGGTGGAGGGTTCTTAGAGAAGATATGAGCATGAGTCAGTTCGCTATGTTCTATAGGTATTCTAGTAATGAGCAGTTGTCCTCGACGCTGAAGGAATGAAACATCAAATTTATCTGTAGATCCACGCCTGATATCATGGAGTCTTGAGGGTTGTTCCCTTGTCCACTCAGTTAACCACTGTTTTCGGATCTTTGTAGTAAGAAAAGGAGCAACGTCGCTGTAGGGGATTAGAAAGTTTGGATCATGTACAGGAAGACGAGTTGCTTCTTTAGCTGATTCAACTGTTTAATAGTGACTTTTGGGCTCTGTTCAGAGTTTGTGGTGTGCCGCAAACGACATGGAATGCTGCCTGTATTCTTGGTACAAGTTCATATTTGCTAACTACATAGTAGTCAATTTGTGTAGAACAAACTGTGCATTGCTTACTGGCGCTGGGAAACGAACGAGAAACTCGTGCATTCACACCGAGCATTGCCTCTGTCTCCCACTTTACCTTCCGTCCTCTTATGCATAGCAACAGGCAGTGGATGGCTCTCTGGCGAAGCAAACGCGGCAATTTCGTCTATTTGAATCGCGTGCTCGGTAGTAACAAAGTAACCTTAATTTCTCGAAAAGGAAACTTTTCCCCGCCGATTCGATTGTACCATCGTCCTTATAACACGAAGAGCATCACTGGTTTGTTTTTGTCGGTACAGCTCTGATACATCCTGTATTAAAACGTTTAAAATGAACTATCTTTCTCCCCTTGTTGACCGAATCTGCTCCGACTGTTGACAGTTATTAGTTTAAAACTTAATCATTAATTCATAACTACTGTTTCGTTACCTCCAAGTTTGAAACTGTCTGCACGGCACTACCACGGTTACCTAGGTGTTCTTCCTCTTGAAACAAAAATCTGCTGGGTAAAGATCTGCACCAGGCTTCTCTGGAAGCTACACGCCATTAGTGATGCCCAAAGTACAAACATGCATTTGACCGTTCCTTACGAATAGTGAATGTGAATACAAGGATCTTCTCTGTATACCACGTGAATAGATCAGTCTGAGCATCACAGTGCCCTTGGCAAAGAACAATGGATAACCATCGAAATTAGAAGACTACTGCATGGGTGTGGTGAAGGGATCACTAGATTTTTTTTCTATTTGTTTTACATCACACCGACACAGATATGTCTTATGGTGACGATGGGACAGGAAAGGCCTAGGAATAGGAAGGAAGCGGCCGTGGCCTTAATTAAGGTACAGCCCCAGCATTTGCCTGGTGTGAAAATGGGAAACCACGGAAAACCATTTTCAGAGCTGCCGACAGTGGGATTCGAACCCACTATCTCCCGAATACTGTATACTGGCCACACTTAAGCGACTGCTGCTATCGAGCTCGGTACACTAGATGGTAAAGGCAGGGTATACTACTAGGCAATGCATTTATCAAAGTATAATAGGAGATCGTATAAGAAGGAGATTCTAAGAATGAAAGCATAGAAAAACGAACAATAAGGACAGAATATAGCGTCAAGAGAACATTAGTAGTATTCGCAACAATAAATTAAAATATGACAAAAAGGACTACAACATTAACTAAAAAAGAAAATGTGTGGAGTGAAATAATTCGATGGTTACTGGGGGTATAGAATAATAAAGCCGGAATGAATAGCTGAGACAGTAGATTTCAGGCCTTCCGATTCCAAGATGTCAGGTTCGATCCTTGCTCAGTGCGCTGGTATTTTAAGGTGCTCAAATAATGTCAGCCTCTGACGATAGATTTACTGGAACATAAAAAGAACTCCTGCGGGACAAAATTCCGGCACCTCGGCGTCTTCCAAAACCGTAAAAGTATTAAGTGGGACGTTAAACCGATAAGATTATTATATTATTATATTTATTCAGTAAGTATTCGGAAATGGTACAGTGTCAAAAGAAGGGAAAAAACAAGAATAACAGGCATATGTATTAGAAAGAGAGATAAAAATAGGAAAGTATTTGAACTTTTCACTCTTGTTAAGTTAATAAGAAGAAAATGGAAGAATCCGGAGAGAACAGCAAAATTATGTAATGTTATGAGAGGGATTTGGGAAAGAAATGGCAGGAAGGTGAAAACATAGAATATGCATGTTGTTATACTGGTAACGATATGTTTCTTAACCCTTTCGCACTCAGCCTATTTGCAGGAGTTTGCTCGAAGAAATTCAAACTAATTTCTGTGATTTTCTAATCAAATTACAAAAAAATTAACACGTAAACAGTTTTACACCTATTAAAATGAAAATCACACTAATACCTGAAACTATGAACATTTCAGAAATGAATATACCTTGGACGTATTATTATTGGTAGAGCCAGAATATTATTAAACTTTGAAAATAAATTTAAAGAAATAAATTATGGTTTTCATTGACAGAATTATCAGACATTATTGCGTTTTACTTCTTTACTCTTGGACCTGAAAGAAAGAAAATTCTAAATGATTTTATATCAATATGATGTGTGTGCTGCAATTCACTCATGAAGCATGGCACAAAGTTATTCACTGTACACGTAACGGTCATCGATGTCAGGTCCTCGCGGTCCAATGCACAGTGAGCAGCTGTGATTGGGTCACTTCACACAGAACAGGAAACACTTTCTGCAAAAGAAGGACATTATTATTATTGTCCAAATCATCTGAAAATTCAAGGATATTGGCCTCATTCGGCCTTGAATTTGGCCTAGCCTTTATGATAAAAGGATGACGCAAGCACGTGCAACAACGGAGTGATGAGGAGGAGTAAAATTATAGTTCGCGAAGTACAGCGAATACACGATATGCTAAAGAAACAAAATAAACTCTAAACTAAACTGGTAGCAATATCAAACTGTTGTTTTCATAAGCGAACCAAAACAGATCCACGCAATAACAACTTCAAATAACCACAACATAAACATTCACGGTCAACAAATTTCATTTGTCGAAAATAAAAATATTTTGTAGGGCTGGTGGATATATCTGTAGAGTAAAACGCAACTTCAACGCTGTAGGTTACTGTCATGATCAATTGTTACCATTTAACAGCCACGCAAATGACCAAAATCCCTAAATAGAACAGACCCGATGTATCGGCGCCGTGAGCTTTTTCGCGGCGATACATCGACGCACTGAGTGTGAAAGTGTTAAGCTCTATTACTTAGGTAGAGTCTCGGAAATTACCTAGAAGTCTAACATTTTAATTATTAAAGATATTTCCAAGCAGAATTTTGTTGTGAGGATGACAGCACAAAATGGTACGACGGTAAACGGGGTGCGGATCACTGAATGTACCTAGGTGTTAATACGAGAAATGTCTTCGTTGAGGTAATTGCATAAAGAAGGTTGTAAATATGATTAAGAGGGTATTTAGTGTATGAAGTAAGATTTAAAGGAGAGGGTATAAAAGTCAGTGGTAAGACTCCATTTAGAGTACAGTTCTAGTTAAACCGGGAGAGTTGGCCGTGCGGTTAGGGACGCGCGGCTGTGAGCTATCATCTTGAAGATTGTGGGTTCGAATTCCACTGTCGTTAGCCCTGAAGATGGTTCTCCGTGGTTTCCCATTTTCACACGAGGCAAATGCTGGGGATGTACCTTAATTAAGGCTACGGCCGCTTCCTTCCAACTCCTAGGCTTTTCCTATCCCATCGTCGCCGTAAGACCTATCTGTGTCGGTGCGACGTAAAGCCACTAGCAAAAAAGAAAAGGTTCTAGTTAATGGGACCCTCACCACGAATATTTGTTTCTAGAACTGGAAAAGATCCAAAGGAAAACAGCACGACTTGCTCTGCGTGATTTCCCACAGGAAAGACTTGGGGGTAATGAGACGAGCTGTTCGACAAAGCGGTATATTCCGATCGGCTAGTGGAAAAGCGATGTGGAATAATATTAATAGAGGAATAAGCTCGAAAGGAATTTCGAAGAGTAGAAAAATAATCATAATATAATGATAAAGTTCGAATTCAAGAGGATGAACTGGGGTAAATTACGGATGGGAATAATTCACCAAGGAGATGCTCGATAAATTTCTAATTTCTTTCAAATCACTGAAGAAAATCTAGGTAAACAACTGACATGGAATTAGCCACCTGAGTGACAATCCTAAATGCAGATCCTGATTGATTGATTGATTGATTGATTGATTGATTGATTGATTGATTGATTGATTGATTGATTGATTGATTGATTGATTGATTGATTGATTGATAACTAACATATATCTTAATTCTATTTGTATAATTTCGTTTGTTGCAATATATTTACTTTTTTATTATTAAAAGATTAATTGCATGTATTGCTTATGATAACAATAAAGGGAAACTCCCTCCGCAGTTTTTGGTCATTCGTGATCGGGAGAGGAAAGTAGTACTCTATTCACTCCCTTCATTGACTCATTTCATTCGTTCCTTCCCTCATTCACTCATTTCTTCATCGTGTCCTTTTCATCGAATTAATTAAACTATAATGATTATCTTGATATAGTTCGATTTTCAATATTAGCTTTCAAGAATGATATTTATATGTCTGCCAGTTCCTGTAAAAAATGAGATGAATTAAGAAATTCTTTTCCAATTAATAAGATATATAATAGACTTGCACAGGATGGAAGGAAAAGTTATACCGTAAACATGAGTCGTGTATAGGAAGTGTATTTGCTACAATATGATCAGCTTTCAACGCCGTGTTCCTGTCCAGAAGGACAAAAGTCAATTTTTATTGTTTTTGTTTTACGTCGTACGAGTAGAGTGTTTTTGAACATCAAGTTGCAAAACCAGTTTTTGTGCTTGTTGTCATTCAATACACTATCCTGCCCTTCGTCTGTTGTTTTGTCACATCGGGTCGCTTGTTCTCGCGATTGGAGTGATTCACAGCATACAGAAGCGAGCCACTGTACAGCGGCGCGTATCGTCACTTATTGTATTACCTTACATAAAAGTATTGTGACCGAAAACTAAAAATGCTTTTAACGTATGCCTTGCAAATTCCATTTTTTACTATACCATATGATTGAGATACAAAATTTCCTTTCACCCTGTGTTCCAAAAATTCTGTATATATAGTTGTTACATAAAATTATCTGGAACTATTGATGAAGAAATGTAACCTTACGAAATCAGTTAATACATAACATTCATAACACCCCTCCCACATCTGATGGAATCGCAAATCGCACACTTAGTATATTCTTTCAGAGTTCCGGAATAAATGAGGGAGAGTAGCCCCTGTGCGCTTGAAAGGCAAGCGCTGAGTTACACAAAGCTTCGTAACAATGAAGCTCTCGCGGCGACAACGTTGGTTGATTGAAATAATAATGAGCAGGTATTGACGCGTTACGAAAGCGTTGCATAGGCCATTCTTTTCTCAGAAACTGAAGCTTGGTGGGGTGTTCTCCGTACTGTACACTGGATAGCGTCAGTTGGTCTCTGCGGCGTGAAGCACGAAAGAGGTCTGTCTGTAAAGGCGATTTATTTTCGTAATTTATCACTAGATTAGGAGTTCAGTTGAACTGGGAGTATTCGGAACACCGAACATTAGGCGGTATCGTTCCGTTTAATGAAAAATGTTACTGCATATTTATTATTTACTAACAGATATTTAAGCAACATATAATATCATGCATTTGTCTTCATTTTACAGAATACAGTCTGTAAGCCTCCGTAAAATAACTAATCAACTCCACAATCCTCTTCTTGTAACTAGCTCGATGGTGTCGTTTATTTTCATACTGATCAAACAATCTTCGTATAGGCCATGGAGGTCCTTCGAAATGTGAAAGGTAAAACATTCTCCTATCCGTAACTTCGTGGTTAGCACTAGGCCCTGCCGCTTTTGTCCCCAGAAATTAACCTGGTTCTCATTATTGGTGTAGGATGTGGGAACGTCTGAGCCGTGCGCCTCTCAGGAGTGAAAAATTGTTTCTAATTTTTTCGACTTTCTGTCATGGAATCGAACCCACGTTCTTATGGGTAAACCGAGTACCCCGAGGTAGAGTACAGCGTGTTCTCATTGTTCATCTCTTATTATTAAATTAATAACCGTCGACTCATTCAAACCTCTACGTGTTTCACCCTCCATGGCGGAGTATATTTTTCTACATAATCTATGGTTCTCCATTCACGCCACATGGCTCCACCACCGTAGCCGGCTTATGCTTACATCCCCATATGGGTGGGACCGGTAGAATAAGACCCACGGTATTCCCTGCCTGTCGTAAAAGGCGACTAAAACGGTCCCCAGGGACTCTCAACTTGTAAGCGTGGATTGGCGACCTCGGATTCCTTAGCTAAGCTCTGGCATTACTTCCACTTACTTGGGCCAGGCTACTCACATTCACGATTCTATCCGACCACACTTGGTCAATTCTTATTCTTTTCCGAACCTGACGGTATTAGGTTTTGCGAATCTCAGGGAGTCTTTCACTTCCTTGCCATTCGTGGCTCTTGTCTTGTTTTGGCCGAAATGTTACATTTTAATTATTATTACATTTCGTTTCATCTCATACCATTTGGGGCCAATGACCTAAATGTTAAGACCCTTTAAACATGAAACATCTTCATCATCATCTAGCCCGAATTTATTTTAATATTTAACAGTGCAACATCCCACATATAGCGTTTGTTGTGCATTGCATGATCTGGCAAAGTTTGTCTTCAAAATCGATCTTTCCCAGCCTCATATTTGACAGTGTCAATATGAATGTGGCTAAGCTCTGAGAGATTGTTAGAATCATCATTCCTTACGCACTAGTTCATATGGTACGCGGTGCAAGTATATAGTACCTCGTTCTTCAGATACATATACCCTGTGGGTGGGGATGGTATAATACATCCATGGTATACCCTTTCTGTAGTAAGAGGTAGGTGCTCTCAACTTGGGAGCGTGAATTAGAGACCATTTTCACGCCCTTCGGGGCTCTTCCCTTGTCAGACCTCTTCCATTTTTATTCTGATAAATCTTAATAGAGGATGGTTACCCAGTTATACTTGAAATAATCATCACCAAAATCCCCATTTTATACAATTTATTAATTATGTTAACTTCGTTGTCGGTAATCGCATTCATCCCGACCACTATTTTAGATTCATACAGCTCAGTAAGTTGGGTGGCCTAGAGCAACAGGGGCTCCGTGAAATGGATTTTCAGTGAACGTTCTGCTGAACCTCTGCATCGGGACAGTCTACTCTTACTAACGGCGAATACTGCATGTTCAGAAGCAAGCCGTCTTTCTACGATTCATTAAATACGGGTTAAACATTGTGCACACGGGAAGGGATATTTTGTTGAATGAAGCAGAGACATTATGGTAACGATAAGTTAGTGAACATGCTGTAAGTGTGTAAGGAATTTCGACGAAATAAATTTCTTTTTATACCACTACATAGTAAAATAATTTATACAATATCACATCATATTCTTGAGATAAATGTGAGAGCAGCTGGTGAAAGTTTCACACTTATCACGCTGTCGAGATTGCAAGAGAGTACTATTTAAATATTCTAATAGTTAGAAATTTATTTCACAGGAGTATATCAGAGTTATAGTTTAGAGTCAGTTAATGAATTATTGATCCTTAACACAAACATCAGGAAACTATATTACTGAAGATATAAGAGAGCATTCAAAAGCAAGAGAGCGGTATGAGGCATACAGTACTTTGTGCAGAATAACAGAGTGGTTATTTTGAACCTAGTAGGTAAAAAAATGATACTGCACAGTACTGGTAATAATAATAATAATAATAATAATAATAATAATAATAATAATAATGGCGTGTGCAGATCTTTCGTGTTGACGCCGTATAGGTGACCTGCGCGTCTGTAATGGTTGGGCCCTACCTATGATGAATTCTAATCATGAACGCAGTAAACAGACCCAGCCCTACAGCCGTCAGAATTAACCAATAAAAGTTCGAATTGCCAAACTGGCCGGGAATCGAACCCGGTACCCTTCGTAAAAGGCCAACATGCTACTCATTTAGCCATGGGCCAGACTGCACAATAATGAAATTATACCTTTCACTTAAGTGTATTTTCATTCTTATACTCGAGGCATTGTCCTTTAAAGTAGACCGTTCCGCTGCGGAGATAAAGCAGAGAGGTTGCCGAAACATTGGGAGTTTGGACTAAACATCTACAGGGTTCTCCGTATAAAAGCTGATCGCCTGCACGTGGCTGAGCCAAGGGTGACTTCAGCCACACCCGCGATTAACCTGGCATAGCCAGCCTACACTCTTTTTTCACTTCATAATTCAACACATCTGCTTATACAGTATAAGAAATTAAACCTACCTAGACTCTTACCTCATAGCAAATGCCGGAAACGTCCTTCCGCAGCTAAACAGCCATTGTACCGAGCATAACAGATAGCACTCTCAATAACGCACATATGGTGCGAGATCAGTAAGTATTTATTACGAACCACGTGTACACTTGTAAAGTTCGAGTTTTAATAATTTTGTTGCTGTATGTGTTGAAGTCACTGAAGCCCCAGCTTGCTGTGCTAATTTCTGCAATGAATTTAATTGCGAAAGTCTACTTCTCCTTCTGTTAAAGCTGAACGTCTTCGCGTGCAATTCTGGTTTAGCACTGAAGTACAGTATTAGTCTCGAATGTATTTACATGGTCGTGAATTGAAGCGTGGAAACTGAAGGACAGGAAGCGAGCCAGAGAGACAGGTGGTCCGCGGGTGTGGGGGAAGCCAAACAATCAACCGGACGCCCTTGGGTTAGTCGTACACGAGAGGTCAGACTTTATACGTTATTGCCTGTACTTCTTTGAATCATCTGTTACCATAGTCCACCAACTTTACTAAGCTGTATGCAGTCCTATGTGTAGGGTTTGCACGGTTGTATGGTGTATGCATATAATCGGACTTATCAGTTTATTATACCAGGTCGCCCGGCAGCCCCGTACTTTCTACTTATATGTGTCCTACATGCATTAATGATGAATGGGCTGCCTTCGGAAGGAGACACTGGGGACTGGAAGGAAACGAACACGTTTATGTGCCATGAATAATGCCTACACTAATAATCTAGCTTGGAGAGAGTTGAACAGTCGACTATAAAAGCCCTGTTACATAAGTAAGACATCATCCACGTAAAGTAAGAGGTAGATCGCAGAAAATCAACTATGGTGAATATTCGTTTGCAAATCAAGGAACTGATGATTAGACTCCAGCATTCTGCAAATATTGTGTAAATTTCCATGCAATGGTATCATATTTTAATGTAATGCTCAACCCACTGTAAATTGTAGTATTATGGCATCTTAATTATTTAAGGTATGTGTGAATTTGTATATGACGCTGTTGTAATGTTAAGCTAGTAATAAGCTCAACCTACAGTATGGCTATTGTAAGCCGCAGTATTGAACACTTGAAGTACTTAGGTTGTGTATAAATTTGTATATTATGACGCTGGATTTAGAATGTTAAAGTAGTAGTATTTGCCGGCCCCGTGGTGTAGGGGTAGCGTGCCTGTCTCTTACCCGGAGGCCCCGGGTTCGATTCCCGGCCAGGTCAAGGATTTTTAACTGGACCTGAGGGCTGGTTCGATGTCCACTCAGCCCACGTGATTAGAATTGAGGAGCCATCTGACGGTGAGATAGCGGCCCCGGTCTAGAAAGCCAAGAATAACGGCCGAGAGAATTCGTCGTGCTGACCACACGACACCTCGTAATCTGCAGGCCTTCGGGCTGAGCAGCGGTCGCTTGGTAGGCCAAGGCCCTTCAAGGGCTGTAGTGCCATGAGGTTTGGGTTTGGTTTTAGTAGTATTTCTTGTAATATTTTCTCTCCATGGAATGGTTTGTTTTACTCGTGTTGTTGTTGTTGTTTGGTAATTATGTTTTAACTTAACTTTATTATTACAGTACTGTAAGTGGTCATTTCCCCCGGGATATTTTCCAATTGCGATGAATTTCTTAATAATAATAATAATAATAAATAATAATAATAATAATAATAAATTTTCACAGGGGTACTATTGGCTGAAGGTAGATTACGCCAGCATACGAGGAGATTACGACCTGACAGCTGCTCGCTGCGTGTTCCTCAGCGCTACCCGTCTAATGAGCCCCCTTGCGTTAATAAGCCTCGTTTTCGAACACACAGTAGTAGGCTGGTATTTGGTGCAGTAGCACTATAGTTGCTGTCAATATACCGATATTGGCTGGTGTGTTCAGTTACGATGAATACACAGGCATAATAATTGTAATCTATGAATAATATGGCTGGAATGCAGCCGAAGCTCACAGACGGTATGCGCATGGGTTTCCAAATACCCACATTTCGCCGAATAGAGTTGCAGTGAAGATCTAATGGGTGGCTCAAGCCACATACAAGCAGCAATTTGGTAAAGTGGAATATCTGCATGTGTATACATTAATTAGTTATTATAATGTATTATCCGCATGTTCGGCGTATTTAAAAACGTACCCCGGTACAGAACGTGTGTAGTAAAACGACTGCTGTTTGTTTCACATCCGAAATATTGCACTTTGTAGCGCTGCATTGTAATCTTGCGACTAGGCAACCCATTCATCAATAGTGCATGGGGCACACTTATAAGTAGGAAGTGCGGGGCTGGAGGGCTACATAGTACATTAGTATATATGTACCACAGGTTGCTTTGTTTGCTTTTTTTTTTTTTAATCTGACCTATCAGTATACTAACTTGGACTCCCTACCTAATCGAAAACAAGATTAGTAGGAAGCAAAGGATCATAATGTGGCTGGCACATCAGAAGTTTACCTCAGCGAGAGAGAGAGTAGTCTTTTACTCTACCTTTTACACTCAGAGGAGCAAAATTCTTTCTCCATCAGCTTTATTATTTAAAGGCACACCTCGGCTCTTGTGTAGAAAAGAGTGTCGTGTTACTGTGGAGGTGAAAGACAAACCAGCCAGTGTTATCCTAACCTGAGGCGGTGACACTTGATTACCCGAGCGTATTGATTGACGGTTTGTTACCCTTTTCATTGTTTATTTGGCTTGTTAGGTGACTTGCAGGCGTTCTTCTCTGCTCTGTTCTGCCCGTGACAGCGCAGTCCTTTAACAGACAAAGAAGAGTTCCATTACTTTAAAACTAGCACGGCTCACATTCACTGCTGCTCTGTAATGGCCAACATAATCCAATGTAATCATTCAAACGTGGTCTTCATTGGACAAAAACGTATCAATTTAGGTGTTTCCTATATCTTTGATTCTCCTTTATCTTTCGTTCTCTCCCACATATGCAGGTTGTCAGACTAAAAAGTGCTTCCCTGCTGATTGCCCGACAGAATAGTTCCTCGGCTGCACGGATACCGTTTCTTTCCTGCATATCATCAAAGCTGGGCTCTTCCTTCCAACCCTTCCTCTTCTTCTTTTTGATCTTTTATTAATTACTTAAGATCGCCACTAGACTAAGTCCAGTTTTAATGCCAGATGCCTTTCCTGTCGCCAGTCCCAAGTGGTATTTACTACACCGCGGTTTTTTGGCGGTTATTAGTGTGATGTGTTACATACTATGTATATGGAGATGCGTATTAAGGTAAAATATAAAACACGTAATACCCGACCGGGGGAGTTGGCCTTGCGGTTAGGGGCGCGCAGCTGTGAGCTTGCATTTGAGAGATAGTGGGCTCGAACCCCACTGTCGGCAGCCCTGAAAATGGTGTTCCGTGGTTTCCAAATTTCTCATAAGGCTAACGCTGGGGCTGTACCTTAAATAAAGCCATGGCCACTTCCCTCCCACTCCTAGACCTTTGCTATTCCATCCTCACCAAGAGACCTATCTGTGTCAGGGTGACGTAAAGCAAATTGTAAGAAAAAAAATTAAAATAAAGTTAAAATAAATTCCTTTGCTGGCGAGATGTAGTGTTTACGCACTATGTCTTCTTGTATGGGCTATATAAAATTTGTTACTTTCATTGACCTGTCTCATCCTTGGTTTTGACAATATGAAAGTGACTGAGGTATGAGTGATGCTAGTAATACCATTCCTTATGCCGCCAGTCCCTGTTATGAATGGTGTGAAAATATCGCTCATAGGGTCGGTTGGTGATTTCAGTGTGCTAGGTGGACTGATATGTAATAACTGCTGGCTCGGTGGGGAAAGCAACGGGAAACTACCTCACTCCTCATTTCCCTATTATGCCTCTTCAGTGACGCCCAGGCTATTTATGACAGCTGCTGGCGGAGCTGAAGTGGATCAGACCAGCCTTCGGGCTGAATACCCAACATACAACTCAAAGTTTCACTGGGTGTTGTAATGTTCATAGTTCATTCCTTAAATTCATCTCGTATCAAAAACACGTCATAAATATATAGTTTGAAATATAAATAAGTAAATAAATAAATAAATAAATAAATAAATAAATAAAATTTGCACGGATTTCTTTCTTTCTTTCTTTCTTTCTTTCTTTCTTTCTTTCTTTCTTTCTTTCTTTTATTTATTTGATGGTCCTGTTGTTTTTAGTGCCGGTAGTGTCCGGAGACATGTTCGGCTGACATGGTTCAAGTCTTTCTGTTGGTCTCCAATGGACGATCTGCGCATCGAGATGTGGGAATGATGATGATGATGGTGATGATGATGACGACGGCGACGATGATGATGATGGTGGTGATGATGATAAGTTAGGGAGAGAGTGAGACCCGCTGACGGCACACAGCCTGCTCCTGACGAATAACAGCAAGAGATCTGCTCAAAGCTTTACGTCCCCAATTGACGGGCGAATCGCCACCAACAGCGTCATTTGCCCTTATTCCATATGAACACTGCGGAAAGATTTCGAATTGAATGCAGACTTTTGGCACACAATCTAGTGGTTATTAATTGTACACCACAACCTCCCCTACACTGCGGGCCAGGTTCTGATGGTGGTTTCCTTTTTCCACCAACGGTACTCCAAGCGGAAATCTTGATGTCAGACAATAAAGACTCAACGCCTTTACAGTTATAGCCACTAAGATGACTAATGAATAAATGAAAACTATAAACATGGGAACATATTTTATGTCATTATTGGAGGTATTAGCAAAGCAAAGCAAAGCAAAGTCACTTCCGAACAGGCCATGAAGGCCTTTGGAGGAGTGGAAGGTAAAGGCTTCCACCATTGTTAACCTCGGCACGTGATGGGGTAGAGTGGTTGGCTCTACGCCCGGCTGGCTTTGCCCCCAGGAATTAACCTGGTACTCATTTTTGGTGTAGGCTGAGTGAATGCACCTCCGGAAGTGGAAATCTCTATTCTTAAATTTTACGACTTCCTGACGGGGATTCGAACCCACGTCCTTCCGGGCGAACCGAGCACGCCTTTACCGCCTCAAACAGGCAGCCTCTATTGGAGATATTAGGCAAAAGTTTTATGTCTCCTCAGTCTGACTAGAGAAAATAATACAGGCGCACTTCTAATAACTGGTGTTCCGTTTTGCATCATCTCTGTGAACCACTCTGTTATTGCTACACTATGCTTTGTACAAACAACTACAATATGGTTGAAATACACGAACCACGGAGGATAGTCTTCGCTCGTGGGTGAGCCCTGCATTTTAAATAAATAAATCTATCTATCTATCTATCTATCTATCTATCTATCACTACTGATCTGCATTTAGGGCAGTCGCCCAGGTGGCAGATTCCCTATCTGTTGTTTTCCTAGCCTTTAAATAGGAATAGTTGGCATAGTATCCGTGTCCGAGTCTCATACGTATTACCTAGTGATGTTATTTAGCGTCTAATGAGACTGTTGTAGGTGAAACTAGGTTTTATAGGAATATTGGTTTGGAGTGCAGCATAAAACCATACTTCGTGAAGATCCGTTGTAGTACATTCCGTTGACCATCTCTCGCGAGTTTCCATACGCATAACGGGGAGGACGTCTATATACCTCCTTGTTTCTCTTCTTCTTTTCTACCTTAACCTAATAGTTTTCCCTTCTTTTCATCACCATAACTCCTCAATTTCATGTAAAATATCACATCTTTTACTGCCATCATTTCAATCTCACGTTACACTCTATAACGGCATTAAGTTTTCTAAGGTTTTGCCACACACCAATCCTTTTTTCAAGTAGAGCTGTTATATAGCCTGTAAAGGATGATTTAACCTTACCCTTAACGTTCATCTGGTTCTCAAGTACTTATTTAAAAGAAATAGGATGTTAATATGATTTTCAGATATAATGAGATGACGGTTTAAAAAATATGAAACGGGACTTGAATTTTATTTCTTTAAATAATATATTGGTTAAATACATAACTGTGTAACATTTTGTGACTGGACATTAGTTTTGGTAAAGACATTACAACGGACTGAAACATATTTTAATTTCCTTTAATTAGCGAGTGTTCAACTTTTAAATAAATCTGTAACAAATTGCAGTGTTGACAGGGTGGGTAATAAAAAGAGAATAAGAATTAAATGTTTGCAAATGTCAATACGGGACCATAATGAAGTTCATTACATGTAAAGGAAAAGAATATGGTTCGGAATTTAGTTTATATTATAGAGTACTTCGTTTCGTTAGGAGGGCTACTGTTTCGTTGTGCTCACTTCGGAGATTATTACAAGAGAGATTCCCTGATGTTCCGCTTCCAAGTCGAAATTAAATTCAGAGATTGATACATAAATTTCGTGAAATGCGAAGTAATGAAAATAATAAACTGCAGATCAAATTGGAAAAGCTCTGGAACGTTCCTCTACAAAAATCTCCTCGACGCCTTTCTCAGCAAATGGGAATTTCCTAAATCTGTATTAGAACGGATATAAAGTTACTGAAAGGAGGCAGTTTCGGAACTTTTTGCTTGAGAAGGTTGAGTAAATTTACATTTATTTGGTTGATATTTTATTATTACTAGCAGTATCATGATGTAGTAGTAGTAGTAGTAGGAATAATTTACGCGACAATCGCATCTGGAGAATTTCTCAGTGCAATTCACCGCCGTTACCGGGTACAACCGACAGTACACTCATTGTAAGCGATGGCTAGCAAACGATAGATTGCATCGAAGGAGAAATACCTCAACCACCCAACCCTGAGAGCCGTAGAAGGTACAGAGGGAGAAATAAACTGAAGACGGCGTAGCGATGTGGGTTCCTGAGTGAACAGTTCCAGCGGGCATTTGAGATGAATAACTTAAGAGTAACGTTTCACGAATAAAATTTTAGGCTCTCTCGAACACACAATATCAAACTTATTTAATCATTTTTCAGAGCGTAAAGTGAGTGTTTCCTTGCCCTGACGATCGAAAGTAGAGCCCTCTTCGTTGAACATCTCCAACTGATTTAGCGTTACTCGTCAGTTCTCCCGCACATTTTCATCGATGGCATTATCATATTTCTCGGATGTCTGTGGGTAGCCACCCTCCTATTCGTCTTTCACAGTCATTAGACCATCTTCAACCTCTTCTGCACTTGTTGAAGAGACATCATCTTCTTTCCATACACTAGCACACCATTCACGTGGTCTCATGTACGTTAGGGACTCCCAATGTATCAGACTCGCAGCATGTTCCATATAGATATCATTACTCGATCTTACAGGTCGACTACAGTTGTGTACAATGGCACATTTATCATTCCGGCACAAGCCACAAAAATCCATTAACACGAGAGAGTAAAATAATTTTCGTGCTGTCATTTAGTACAGGGATTGTTTTGACATTTGTTACTGCTGTTATAATTAAAATGTAGATACTGTTCCACTACATTTATAGTATTAATTTCACAAATAAGAAAGTAAAAACAAAAACAGTTACCAATCCTTGCGCTCCATGTTCTAAGTTGCTTCACTGGAAAGCAGAAGTCAATATGAGATTTCCATGATAATAAAAAACCAATCATGGAGTCGGGTCTCAGCATGACACGGACGTACTAACAGCAGTCCTGTTTTTGGAAGACCGTGGATAAGAACCCTACCTTCTTCAAGCCTCAAGTTATTTTTGCATTGTTTCCCATTTTCTCACCAGAAAAATCCTGACCCATTCCCATTGCCAAAAATACCTATAAGTGTTAGCGCGACATTAAACCACTATGAAAAGAAAAACATTTCAACGGCATGCGTTTTGTATTACGTACATCTTCATTATAGACTATTATGCCTTTCATGTTCAGTCTGCAATCCTCTGTGAATTTACTAACCGCCGCCATCTATTTTCAACTAGTGTTATTGCCTCATTTAGTTCTATACCTCTTATCTTCAAATCGTTAGAAACTGAGTCTAACCATCATAGTTTTGGTCTCCCTTTTCTTCTCTTACCTTCCGTAACAGACTCCATTATTATCCTAGGTAATGTATCCTCCACCGTTCGCCTCACATGACCCCACAACCGAAGCCAGTTTATGTGTACAGCTTCATCCATCGAGTTCATTCCTAACGTATGCTTTATCTCCTTATTCCCAGTACCATCTTACCATTGTTCCCACCTGTTTGTACCGGCAATCATTCTCGCAATTTTCATGTCTGTTACTTCTAACTTATGAATAAGATATCCTGAGTCCACCGAGCTTTCACTCCCGTAAAGCAAAGGGGGACTGAAAACTGACCAATGTAAAGATAGTCTGGTCCGGGAGTTGACTTCCTTCTTACAGTATAGTGTTCATCGCAACTACGCGCTCACTGTATTAGCTTTACTGCGCCTAGATTGAATCTCAGTTACTACACTATCATCCTGGGAGAACACACATTCAAAATATTTGAAAATATCTACCTGTTCCAGCTTTCTATCAGCAATCTGACTCGCAATCCTCTAGGAGTTCTTACCTACTGACATCAATTTAGTCTCGAAAGGGCTCATTTTCATGTGAGACTCATTGCACCTATTTTCAAGTGCCAAGATACGAGTATTGGTGTTTGTTGTTTAAACGGGCCTAACATCGAGTTCATCGGTCCCAATACGAGTATTAAACTGCAGACTTACGGTACAATATGCCATTAAGACCACCATGTCGTCAGCGGAGGCCGGGCAACTTACTGCATTTCCAGATGATCCACGTACACTATGATCAACAAAGGTGAAAGATTACAGCCTTGTCACAAGCTACAACCACCGCCAAAAAAGCACACAGTTGTCAATACACCACTCAATACAGAACAGGCGTTTGGAAGGCCATTCGGCCGCAAAACTAGGTTAAATTTACATGTAGTGCCAAAGTGGTATAATTGGAAAAAGGTCAGGACAAAGACGGCTATTATTATTGTTATTATTATTATTATCATCATCATAATCATCATCATCATCGTCGTCGTCGTTACCGAGTTTTGTGGAACACAGCGGTGAAAGAAGGTGCGGGCATGAACGGGTCGATCTACTACAATCAAAAGTTTGATTAAAAGCTTTAACCCTCTACTGCATACTGTTGCCATTAGGCAACAAATAACTTACCGGACGAGTTGGCCGTGCGCGTAGAGGTGCACGGCTATGAGCTTGCATCCGGGAGATAGTAGGTTCGAACCCCACTATCGGCAGCCCTGAAGATGGTTTTCCGTGGTTTCCCATTTTCACACCAGGCAAATGCTGGAGCTGTACCTTAATTAAGGCCACGGCCGCTTCCTTCCAACTCCTAGGCCTTTCCTATCCCATCGTCGCCATAAGACCTATCTGTGTCGGTGTGACGTAAAGCCCCTAGCAAAAAAAAAAAATAACTTTTCAGCTGTATAGATGGATAAATATTATAGACAGAGGTAGTTTTACGGCACACCTTCAGTCAATTAAACACATATCCCAGTTGTTTTTTTATACATAAGACAAAACAGCCCTACAACTAGAGGTACTCCTTCCACCCCGTCAACATCCACGCGAACCAACAACCGTTTATTTTACGTGGGCCCTCCCCATCACATTACCACAGGCTTCAGGAGTACCTCTGGCTCAACCTCAAAGACTTTGAGGTCTTATGTTATGTATAAAAAAAACAACTGGGATATGTGTTTAATTGACTGAAGTTGTGCCGTAAAACTACCTCTGTCTATAATATTTATCCATCTATACAGGTGAAAAGTTATTTGTTTTTTTGTTTGTTTTTTTGCTAGGGGCTTTACGTCGCACCGACACAGTTCGTTCTTATGGCGACGATGGGACAGGAAAGGGCTAGAAGTGGGAAGGAAGCGGCAGTGGCCTTAATTAAGGTACAGCCCCAGCATTTTCCTGGTGTGAAAATGGGAAACCATGGAAAACCATTTATTATTATTATTATTATTATTATTATTATTATTATTATTATTATTATTATTATTATTATTATTATTATTATTATTATTCCGAGGTCTCTGTGGAACAGCAGATGTGAAAGAAGGTGCGAGCTGGAATGGGTCTAACTACAAGTCCGAAAGATGAATTAAAATTTCAATAAAAGTTATATTTTCAATAGACAACAAGATTTAACAAATTTTCACTAGGTGAAATAACAATGAAAAATCAGGTACAAGTATAATTTTACAAACTCAAACACCAGTTCCGGGACCTTTACAAGTTCTGGGCTTTGAGCCCCAAATTTCACATACCTTGGGCAATTAGTCCACCTTTACACATTTGTTCAAAGGACAGAAATCCCGTTCATACCAGGAACATAAGCTCCAAAAACCATACCGGGCCTCCTAGAGGCACTTTTACCACGAACAAAGAGCTGACCTGCTCTCAATTTTTCAAGCCTATTGAAGGCAATACCATACTTTACAATTAACTGCCATCAAGGCACAACTTACAAATATAAACAGGGGTATCTCGTACCCAATCTACTGGCCCTTCGCAGGAAGGAAAACAGAACGGGTTAAGTTAATGGCCCTAAATACAAAGATGAATGGAGGCGAGTACTTGCACTCCTACATGAAAGCTTGTTAAAACCTAAGTGGCGCTAGGCCGATTCAACAGGGGCTATTCCCACACTAGGGAGGTGACTCGTATAAGAACATTTTAATACATAAAGAAAGAGAAGAAAATCGGTTACGAAAACGTAGTTGCCTTTACTCCATAGGGGAGCTCGAGAGGGTAAAGCACTCTCTATCCCCGATTTACAGTTAAAGTAACATGAAAATGATACATCGAAATGGTATAGGTTACATCAAAAACGGTTTCGGACCTTCCCCTAGGATTAAACTGCTGAGCTAGCAAGAAAATAAAGATGTTAAACGGCCATTACCTATTTGAAGGGCTGCTGACTGATGAAAGAGGCGCTTCCCGCCTCCTGCTATACTTCCATACACTAAGCTAGATGTTGTACAAGTGGCCGAGAGACCAGAAAATCAGCAGCTTTTATACCCTCGTGGAAGATTCGAGACCTTTCATGATTAATTAAGACACACCCACATGCGTTTATTGGTCGGCTAAAAGTTACAAGTTAAAAATGAAGAAGAAACCTGTGATTGGAGGGAAATTAATTACAGAAATTACTGATTGGGTAAATTCAAAACAGGCGGAAAGAAAGGATTAATATTGCCAACCCACCAACGAAAGAACGAAATTTAGTAAAGACAACAACTTATGAATACAAATTTTCTTCTAAAAAGGTTCCTTCACTTCGCACCAGGGTGCATGATCATAGTTTTTTAGGCCGTGACATCTATAAGAGAACATCCACACTTCTTGATCACTGAAAAACAACAACAAATCGAAATACACACAGTGACATCTACTGAGAAACTGTGGAATTAATTCAGTCTTTAAAGTTCAGCGTTTCTCCAGCGGAGAAGTACTTTAAGGCGGAAATTTCAAATGTGCGGCGTAGAGGTGTACCAACCGGTACAATTATATTATTATTATTATTATTATTATTATTATTGTTCGGCTCCATGGCTAACTATTTGGCGAGCTGGCCTTTAGTCACAGGGGTCCTGGCAGAGACGGGAATTTTAACTATAATTGGTTAATTCCGCTGACACTAGGGCTGGGTGTATGTGTCGTCTTCATCACCATTTCATCCTCATCACGACGCGCAGGTTACCTACGAGTGTCAAATCAAAAGACCTGCATCTGGCGAACCGAACTTGTCCTCGGACACTCCCGGCACTAAAAGCCATACGCCATTTCATTTTCATTTTATTATTATTATTATTATTATTATTATTATTATTATTATTATTATTATTTGTTTATAGCCAGCTTGACATGAACGTCGCTCTCAATGTTAAAATCCACTGCTTACGATAGAGGGTGACCACATGTCATCCGAAGCCCACAAATCATGACCTGGGTGGCAGCCGTTTTGACGACAAAGTGAACCACATGATTGCCATTGTTTGAACCAGCTGTCGAATGCACTATTTGTAATTAGCTTCGTCAGTGTGACATGTGCGCTAAATTTGATTAGAGATCAACACGTGCCCTGTACAACAAACACTCCAGATGGAAATCACCTCGTCTTCAGATACCCCGCCAACAAATGGGTAAGAAGCTATCCCTTGGTAAAAAACTGATTGTGGTTTTCGGTTAGCAAATGTAAATCAATTTCTGTATAGACACGTGGAACAGTGGGAGATAAATACTTTCGTTCGTAAACTCGACACTTACAAGGGGAGGCTATGGTGCATGGGTAGCCGATTTGATCCATCTTTGGTACACGTGTAGGAGGATAACAGGTGCACGTTTCCGAGAAATTAATTAATGAAAAAATTCCAGTGCGCTTACGTGCCAGCTGCACTACCGGTCAAAAGTTTTCAGTCACCTATGCACAAAACTAGATACTTTATTTCAATGTACAAACACATCGTAAAAACAAAATAGACCAACAAAAAATATATTTATCTCACTATCATTAAGTAGAATACAATATGGTTTATATTTTAGCCTCTTCAAAGTATCCACCCTTTGCCCTCCGAACAGCTGCACAAACTCTTGGCATTCTGGAAAAAAGATTTTGTAGTATTTGTGTAGATAATGCAGTCCAACAGCTCTGTAAATTATTCCATAGCTGTTCAACATTAGTTGACCTCAGTTTTCGGACCTCCCTGTCAAGTTCATCCCATAACAGTTCAATGGGATTTAAGTCTGGTGACTTATTTGGCCAAATCATATTTTTCAGTTCCCCACATTTCTCTTTTCTATTGACATACACAATTTAGAAGAATGTTTGGGGTCATTGTCCTGGTGCAGAACAAACCCACGACCAATAAGCCTCTTGCCAGATGGAACTGCATTGTTGATCAGTATCCTGTGATATCCTTCCTTCTTTAATGTTCAATTAATTCGCACTAGATCACCGACTTTATCACCCGCAAAACATCCCCTCACCATAACCGACCCTCCACCATGCTTCACCGTAGGTGTCACACACTGACTCTTCATACGTTCTCCACGAAGTCGACGAACAAACATTCGACGATGGCTCCCAAATACTTCAAACTTCGATTCATTCGAGAATAACACCTTGGACCATTGCTGCACGCTCCAGCTTTTATGTTGCTGTGCCCATTGCATTCTTTTCACTTTATTTTGTGACCGTAATAAAGGTTTTTGGCCGCTATGCACCCCTTTAAACCTCGTTCACGAAGACGGCGTTGCGCTGTTAAGACAGAGATTGGAGCAGCTCGCATATTATTGACTACCTCGCGAATTTCAGGTGCCGTACGAATCCTCTGACGTTTACTCTGTACACATATGAACTGATCTTCCCTGTATAATGTTACACGGGGTCTTCCAGATCGCGAAACACTTGCAGTGGCACCGGTTTGCTTGAACCGCTGTAGATTGGGCTGCGCCATCTTTTGTTGCTATTGTCCTACTAGAATACCTTTCGTGATGCAGAGCTAAAATTACAGCACGTTTTTCTGTTCCAATCTCCTGCTTCCGTCTCATTTGGGGGTAATATGGTATGCACCTGATCAGATACACAAACACACTGCTAGCTGCACACAGTGTATTGAAAACTAATGTGAACTGCTTGCTACACAGACAGCTGAAGGAATGAGGGCTATTCGAGTGGACACGTCTTGGGTAAAAGACACGTCAGTGTTGTTATGGTTACTCATCAGCGACCCTCCATGCGGAGAACCAGTCAAATACGCAACAGAGTCGTTCCGTCCTTACATGTTTATCCTTGTTTTATCATCAGAACAGGGCTATGATAGATTATTTAAAACTACATCTCTGTTTTAACCACAACTCCATAGTTGTGATAGGTGATCGAAAACTTCTTGACCGGTGGTGTATGTTTGCGAAGAAGACAACGAGCTCCTGGCGCAGCGGCAAGCGCTCCGCTTCGTAAATGCGGGATCGCGGGATGGAATCCCACCTATGGACATTTTCTAATATTTCACATCTCTCACAAATTAAGGTGTCTTCAATAATGTTCATTTTTGAATCAAGTCCAATAAATTATTTTGTAGCGGGAAAAAATGTTCTGAAAAAACACACAGAAACTATTTGAAACATCAATACTTTTTATTCCCAGTATTTAGTACAACTTCTTCTTTTCTACTTCTTCTTCTTCCTCTTCTTCTTCTTCATCTGTTTACCATCCAGTGTCGGTTTTTCCTTCGGACACAGCGAGGGATCCCATCTCTACCGCCTCAACGAGTCCTGGAGTTTCAGACTCTGGGTCGTGGAATACAACTGTGGAGGATGACCAGTACCTCGCCCAGGCGGCTTCACCCGCTATGCTGAACAGGGGCATTGCGGTGGGATGAGAAGTTTGGAAGGGGCAGACAAGGAAGAGGAAAGGAAGCGGCCGTGGCCTTACGTTAAGTACCATCCCGGCATTTGCCTGGAGGATAAGTAGGAAACCACGGGAAACCACTTCCAGGATGGCTGAGGTGGGAATCGAACACATCTCTACTCAGTTGACCTCCCGAGGGTGATTGGAGCCCGTTTCAGCCCTGGTACCATTTTTCAAATTTTCTGGCACAGCCCGGAATCGAACCCGGGCATCCGGGGATGGTAACTTATCACACTAACCACTATACCACAGAGGCGGACCAACTTATTCTACCTTATTTTTAATTCACTAGCGTTCTGTTCGCGCGACGAGTTACTGTACGAACTAGGATGCTATTGGTCATAGAATCAGGTGAAACAATGCGGCATTTGCGCATGTGATAGTCTAAATGCCGTATTTTTTTAATTTTTTACGATTTTTCAGAACCCCTTTTCGGCTAAAAAATATTTTTTTGGAATTGATTCGAAAATGAACATTGTTGAAGACACCTTAATATGTGAGAGATGAGAAATATTCGAAAAATTTGGCGGGTTTCGATCCAGCGATCTCACACTTACGAAGCGGAGCGCTTGCCGCTGCAGCACGACCTCGTTCTCTTTTTCGCAAACATAGATTGCACATAAGCGCACTGGAATTTTTTATTAATTAATTTTTCGGAAACGGCTGTGAATTGCACCTTACTACTTGCCCCTGTTGTCCTCCTGGTCATTCCCTACACGTGTACCAAGGATGGATCGAATCAGTCACCCATGCGCCACAGCCTCCCCTTGTTAGGCTTAAGGCCACATAGGAAGCACATTTAAGCTTGGAGCTTGGAGCGAGAGCAAGCAGGAAAGCAGCTTTGAGTTGCGCTGGTATGTTGGCCAGACAGGAAGCAGTTTTACAACAGCATTGTACAGACTACATCCCGCCAGTGATATCACGACTTACGAGATTATTATTGCTAAGCGAGGTTTCTCCAGTAGCTTTCACCCCCGGAAGCCCGGGTTCGATTCGCGACTCTGTCGCGAAATTTGAAAAGTGGTACGAGGGCTGTGTCTGTCGATTTAATGGCACGTAAACAAACTCCTGCGGAACTTAAATTCCGGCAGCTCGTCATCTCCCAAAATCGTAAAAGTAGCTACTGGGGACATTAAGCCATTATTATTATTATTATTATTATTATTATTATTATTATTATTATTATTATTATTATTATTATTATTATTATTATTATTATTATGTGCGTATGGACACAATGGATCACGCATAGCTCTAACGATTTTGTTTTCTGAGTTGCCAAACAGCTCTCATCCTTTCTCCGTGCATCCTTTTTCGTTCTTCTGTCCACTTTGCTCCAGTCTTCTTTTTCACTTCGTTCTCTGGTTGCACTTTCCATCTGTTAATTTTTTTCCTATAGAACATTCTGCCCGCGGTGTCAGTTGAGTTCATCTGAGAAGATCAGCCAAGTACAATGCTAATTCCTGACAATTTTCCTGATTACTGAGTGCAAGTTTTCCATCTGATCTTTCGAAAGCATACCCACGGACTTGTCCTCCGAATTTCCCGTAGAAATCTCGTGTGTTGCAGTTACGAAAGTTATCTTCAATCGAGTCCATTTGTTGCTTCAAGTGTTTTCTCTTGACCTGCCTGATGATTTTGGCTAGTCTTTTTCTAGTTTCATTGAAATATGTTTGGTTTTCTGGTGATTATTATGTGTATCTAGGTCTACCTCTACAAAGAAAACTATACTTTGTGAACAGGTATCTAGTTTTCGTTCCAAAAACTGGCTATATTTCCAGCGGCTCGACAGTCAGCTCGCACGGACAGCCTTAGGCGTCACTGCAGAAGCATAGACCACTAGGGAATGAGAAGTGATGTTGTTTCCCGTTATTTCCGTCACTGAACTAGAATGTGCTATTACATGTCAGTTCACCAATCCTTCTAAACGCACATACTAGCTGACCCAATTGACGACACTTTCACACCATTAGCATCGCTCATACCTCGGTAAATTTATTATTGTCGAAGTCAAGGAACACCTAGGAATGGTGCGAACACACAAAAGACTCGGAGACGATAGGACAGACATAGATGGAGATAAAAGACAATAAGATCCGCTGTTATTCCGGGCTTCACGGGAATTAATTGAAAAATAAAATTCCGTGTTCATGTTCATCCAAGGGCTAGATGTTTAACAGTTCCAGCCTCCCAGATAGCATAAAATATCTCGAGTAGATACAACACTGCGTGGAATATATTTTTCTGTTTGACGACGTTGTTTGCTCGGCGTGGTGTTCATCAGGGAAACGCAATTACCAGAAAATCCTTGCCACTCCACAGCCAGATAGCATTCAGGAAGGTTCTAATTAGAGTCGTACACACGGCACTTGGAGAATGAGAATGAATGTTGTGCTGAACACGCTCTTCTTGATTCTACTGTACGCTGTAGACTGTCAATTTCACTTCTAGTGCAAACGTGGGCCACTCTCTCTGTAAATAAAATGCTTGCGAACTGATTTAGTTTTAATCGTATGGGTTTATTAACAGATGCATAGTGATCACACGCTTAGACTTTATACTTTTACTGTACCAAGTCTTGAAAAAAATATATTTAAAAGAAATATTCATCCCATTTCCAGAATTTCTGTTGACAATATTAGGAAAGTCATGGTATAAAACTTCCAATTATTCAGAATTTTCGAACAATTCTTTTCTACCCTTTTTATACAAAATACTACTTCTACTACTAATAATAATCTTCTAGCACTTTTCTCACACCTGTGGGGTCGCGGGTGCGAACTATATCGCACATGTGGATGTGGCCCTGTTTTACGTGCCGGATGCCCTTCCTGACACCAACCCTGTGTGGAGGAATGTAATCACTATAGCGTGTTCCTGTGGTGGTTGGTAGTGTAGTCTGTTGTCTGAATATGAAGAGGAATGTGTTGGTACGAACACAAACACCCGGTCCCCGAGCCAGAAGAATTAATCAGACGTGAATAAACTTCATGACTCGGCCAGGATTCGAACCCGGGACCTTCTGAATCGGAGGCCACAACGCTTACCATTCAGACAAGGAATTATTATTATTATTATTATTATTATTATTATTATTATTATTATTATTATTATTATTATTATTATTATTATTATATACTATTCCGTTCCCCATGCTCTAGAGGGGTTGTGGGTGCTAACTATGTCACACATGTGGATTTCGCCTTGTTTTGCGGCCGAATGGCCTTTCTGACGTCTGTCATGTCCCCAGAATTGAACCCAGGACAGCTATTCTCTCCAAGCATTTAACCTGACAAACGGAACGTACAAGAAATGGTGTTGCTGAGTTCTATGTGTTTCCAGTCAGTCGACCGGGTCAGGAATAGAATGAATAAGCCCCCATCCAGCGGCGAGATAGTAATTGTGACGGCTGCGGAAGTCTGTCGCACTCCTCTGAGGCAATGATTAATGACGTGACAGATGAAATTAAATGATATGGAGAGTGTTGCCAGAATGAAAGATGACAGGAAAAACAGGAGCACCCGGAGAAAAACCTGCCCCGCCGCCCCTTTGTCCAACAGAATTCTCATATGGAGTAACCGGGATTCGAACCACGGAACCCAGCAGTAAGAGACTGGCGCACTGCTGTCTGAGCCACGGGGGCTGCTCTATAAAGTTTGTATGAACGAATAAGGTAACTGAATACCTAATGTAAAATACAGATTTCTTCTACTATTGGAGCACTGAAGGTGCTACAGTGTTGAGTAATATGGTGTTATCATCAGGTGTCCGATAATTATGTACTTCAAATGCCAACATATGCCCTCCGAAGTGTCAGAATATGCACTAAAAAGTTGAAATATCCATTGAAATAATATTAATCTGATATCAATCCGCAGTACATTTACATTATCATCATCATCATCATCATCATCATCATCATTATTCCGTGTCCGGTCAGCATTTCCAAAATGTATCAACTCCGATGGCCTTGTTGTTCGCCTCGATCGGGTCCTGTGTTACATTATAAAAATGAATGTTACACTTAAAACATCGCCGAAATAAATAAAAAGATACCTTACATACCATACCACAATAACATGCTCCTATTTTTTAATAAAATTCATACAATTATTGATTACACTTAATGACAGCGTGAGAAAACAAATGCACAAACACAAACTTGCGCCTATTTTCACTTAAAATGGTTCTGTACTCGTAAAACACTCTCTTTACATCACATGACACAACAAAAACATACTCCAATTTTAGGAAACAGTCAATTAATTTCCTTGCTTGGAGAACAACAGAAATAATTTTAAGTTTGTGGAAACCGCAGTATTTTATACACTGAATTTCGTTCTGAGAATGCTTGATTTGATATGTATTAGGGATCATTCAACTTCTTCAACAATTTCCAGTATTAACGCGAACGGACAGTCCTTTCTCTTGCAATTTCTTGATGGCTGCATCATATATCGATATCAAACTGGAGTGAATGGTAACGAATACCATTTTTGCTGAAGACTTCTTGTGCTGTTTTAATTGAAGCACCTTTTTCTGAATCGAAGCCTTCAACTACCTTTTTTACTACTTCAAAGTAATTGGCATAATAAACAGCAGCTTCGAGCCACGTTCACCACTTTTTATGAACTGGTGAAGGCGGGAACGGATCATTACCAACTGTATCCAGAAACATATTCTTGAGATGTAAAGCCTCCAGGAATACTCTTTTCTCTGTAGAGATCAAAACGTTCCTTCAGGAAAGGAAGCCCAGATCGATTCAGTGACTTGGATGAAGTCCGTGCGGTGCGCGCGTGACATAACTTGAGATATAATATCCCAAAACTTTCCATAGCTTTTCACATGTAAGGAGCAGCATCCGTGAAGACCATGAGAACAAGATCGTAAAGAATGCGTGATGGACACACAAATCTAACTGCATCATCCAAAAGTGAAAAATCTAAGCTGATAATCGTCAGTAACCTAAAGCGACTGCGGTGATGACAGTAGAGGACTATTCTACAATCGTAATTTCACTCATTTGGTCATTAATATTTTTAAATTTTTGAATTTTTTAAATTTTTAAATTTTTATTTTGTTAATTTTAAATTGTTATGTTTTAAATTTTTAAATTTTTCACGTCGCTCCGACACAGGTAGGTCTTAGGGCGACGATTGTATAGGAAATGGCAAGAAGTGGAGAGGAAGCGGCCGTGACCTTAAATAAGATATAGCCATAGCGTTTGGCTGGTGTGAACATGAAAATGGGAAACCGCGGGAAAACATATTCAGGGCTACCAACAGTGGGGTTCGAACCCATTATCTCCCGAATGCAAGATCATAGCTACGTTACCAAATTACGCAGCCACTTGTTCATATCATCACCAGTTTGCCATCACTGACAAGTTTACACAACGTAAACGACATTTTACAAAACTGCTTCTTCTTCTGCTTCCACCGCTTTTCCCAAACTCCTGGGGTCGCGTGTGTGAACTGTGTCACACATGTGGATCTGTCCCTGTTTTACGGCTAGATGCCCTTCCTGTCGCTAACCCTATTTGGAGGGATGTAATCACTATTGCATGTTTCTGTGATGTTGGTAGTGTAGCGTGCTGTCTGAAAATGAAGTGGAAAGAAACAACATTTTACATATATGCGCATGATTTGGACGGATTTGATAAAATCGGAGGGTGTTCTTTCAGAACGAAACATGTCATTCTCCGTTTAATAGTGTGTGTCTTTTATTGAAGGTACAGTATGTCATAGTATTACATTCAGTGATGGAAAAGCACAAAATAAAAGGAATTTTGCTCATTTACAGTTACATGATAAACAATGTACTCAATTATAATTACTTGTTCAAAAAGTAATCAGGAAAATTACGATAACTTCACAGAACGCGAATCTTTAAGGAATCACTGACATTATTTCAGAAGGGGAAGGAAAAATACCAAGGTTTATAGGAAAAAATGCATTACTCCATATTGTATTATTTAGCACAGAGACATTAAGTGGCTACCATCACTAGGTGAGACTCGCCAGACTTTCAAAATGATTGCTCGCAAGCAAAATTTGCATGGTAATTTAGTGATTACATTATTTCCACAATAACTAATTCAAATTATTTATTCAAATAGGGGAATGGAAAGCCTCCATGCCTTGTCACGTTTGTACATTATTGGAACCTACTTGTGCAACGCCGATTTGAAAATCAATCGCATTTATAAGTAGACAAATTGGTCTTCACTTGGAGCACGAGAGGGCCTCGCAGACCCATAGCGGTTTTGATTGCCATTTTAAAGTAAGAAAAATCTTTAAAATTATGTACTTTATTCTTCTTGTTTGAGTAATTCAATCTACTGACTATTTTGCCCCTGCGATGAGTCTTCTCCAACTGGGTCGATCCTGCAGTACGTTTTGCGTCCGCATAGCTCCTGCATCCTGAGTTCACAAGAAATGCCATCATGAATGTCTTTCTTTGTCTTCTTCAAGGGTGTTTTGCGGGTATTTTACCTTCCAAATTTTCCATCAATGCATTCATATGTCGAAGCCTTTGCCCCAACCAAGAAAGTTGCCTCTGACTCAATAGTTGTCTCTTTTCTTGGACAATGATCAATACCTCACAGTTGGTATTCTTCTCCACCCAAATGAACCACTGCATCTGACGTCAGCATATCATCTCAAAAGCTTCTATCCTCTTAGTATCACTTTTTGTTAATGCCCAGGTCTCAGTACAATACAACGCAACAGACCAAATATAAGATTTTATTTTACGTAAGGGGAGAGACATTGTTTTCTGACAAATAAGGGACTGTTAATCTCTGAAGGCTTGCTTTGCTATCGCTATTAGTGTTTTTATTTCAGTGTGGCATTAAATGTTTTCAGTTATGATGTGCCCAAGGTGTCTGAACTGTGCTACCTGTTGTACAGGCTCGCCACTGATCATCACGTGCAATGCAGGGGGATTCCTACTAAACCTCCTGCCTTTTATTTTCCTCACATTCATTTTCATACCAAATCCCTCAGCTTTTTCATTCCGCTTTAGTAACATTTTATTAAAATTGTTGGACCAGCCGTAACTAAAGCTTGATCATCGGCAAATTTGATGGTCTACATTAGTCTCTCTCCTATTTTAACCCCAATCTTGGTTTTTATTATAGATTCATTGATGATTTTCTCAGCAAAGACATTAAACAGAGATGGTGAGAGCAGACAGACTTGTTTCACTTCCTTCAGTATCAGTACAGGGGCTGTTAGTTTCGTTGCCAAACCTGATGACTGCATTTTGATGTTTGTATAAATTGTTTAACAGCTGTATCATGCGATGTGGGCAACCTTTCTCAACGAGAAGTGGAAACAGTTTGTTCCGTGGTAGTTAAATTATGACTCAAATAAGAATATAATTTCTTTACAACCATTACAAAGAATAACCTATATCTTATTACAAGAAGCAATTTATTCTGACTGCGGTCCTGGAAGCACCCCACCTTGTCCGTGTAGTTAACTGCTTCAACTCTGGAAAGCACAGCTTCCTTCTTAACAGAAATATAACATTTATATTCCTCAGTCTGAAGAAACTTTCTAGCATCTGTTCCCTCCTATTTCCAACACGCCTGTACCTACGTTTATTATAAACAGTAACATTTAACTAGACTGTATACGACTAATTCTAGTCAGCTTTGTTACAAATAGTTGTGATACTTTGTTAGTATTTTCTTTACGTTCCTACTCTAAGAATAACACCGCAGTTGTATGCCCCGGAGTACACTACGTACTTCTCCCAACTTGCGAAGTTTCCTGTGTGCACATACAAGTTTATGTTTACTATCTTCGCTCTTTATTCGTCCTTTTTTTGTTTCGCTTCCTTTACAAGTAGACGAGGTACGCCAACTTATATGCGCTACATATTATTCTTATTCAGGTACCGTATTCTTTTATCAAAAAGGTCTATGAGAAAAACGTTAATTTTCCTTCAAACTACAGATCTGTTCAAATTATTAGACTGCCGGGCTGAGTGGCTCAGATGGTTAAGGCGCTGGCCTTCTAACCCCAACTTGGCAGGTTCGATCCTGGCTCAGTCCGGTGGTATTTGAAGGTGCTCAAATACGACAGCCCCGTGTCGGTAGATTTACTGGCACGTAAAAGAACTCCTACGGGACTAAATTCCAGCACTTCGGCGTCTCCGAAGACCTCAAAAAGTAGTTAGTGGGACGTAAAACAAATAACATTATTATTATTATTATTATTATTATTATTATTATTATTATTATTATTATTATTCGACTCAACAGAGACGAGATATTCCGCACAGTTCCATGAGGAACAACAGCTCCATAAACTACCATTTTAATGCTCAAGTTCTTCTATTGAGAAGAGCCAAAAAGTTTTAGTCTTCCAATGCCTCGTGCAGAAAGATTGATTTTCGCCCACATTTTCCCACTCTATTTTGATGATAAGTTGTATTCTCCCTCAATTCTACACTAATCCTACTCACAGATTTTTTACTTAAAGACAGTTTACGTGCGATTTGCCTCCGTGAATACTTTCCTTCACTCAGCAGAGCATTGACAACTGCAACTTTACGTGGGGAAATGTCTCCACCTTTCCGCATTATCAATAAACAATCCGATTGTACGGTACACAGCAATAAATATTTGAAAGAAAAAACTGATTGAATAAAACTGTATGATATCACTTCAAAATTAATGGTTATGATAGGTGAACTTCCCCAGCAACAGCGCATTCCGCCAATGATGGCCATAACCACACTATTTGACTGCTATCTGAAGAAAGAATCCAACTGCTACTTGCAGTCACAGAGCAGGGAATGACTCTTCCTCCAAAAAAAAACCATCTGAAGGTCAAAACAGAGTTGCCAACATCTTGGATGCATTCATAAACACTGTGGGAACTGACATTGCACATGTACACCAACAATCTGACAACAAAAGCCCCTTTAAATTTCAAACGTCTGAAACTAAAAATTTGAATTTTTAGAGCTACTTTTAGCTCCATTGTATGTTTGTTGATCAAACATTGAGATATGGTAAAGTTAGATTAGAGCTTTTTCCTACAATGTTAAAAGAAAATTTTTTTTAAGTTCGTTTAATTTAAGATAGTTGGATAACCTGAAATATATCTTCCTAAAAAGAACTCTGACTCCCTTTTTTATAATAACAAAGTTCAAAATATGTACAAAATATGTAGTAACATCAGTTAAATAACTTACGTAATTAAATTTATATTATTTATAAAATATATAGTAGTGTTAATGCATTACATGTACAAAAATATTCGTTTATTCCTTGCATTATGGTTACTAGTACGTAAGCATGTCTTCGGCAGTCGAAATTACTATCTATAACGTAACTGGAAATTCTAAATAGACTGTTAATCTTCTTATTTCAGTAAATCTGTTCTTAGACAGGTATCAACTGGATGTCCTCCATTTCTCTCTGTCCTGAGCATCTTCTTCATTTGCTTGTGCCTTCTCCCTCTCTTCACCTGTCAGCATTCCAAACTTTCTTCTTCCTCTTCCTCTTTTTTCCTTCAACTTTTCCCGGTGGGACTGTCTGTAGTAGACAATTTATACGTAATATGTGACCAATCCAAGATGTTTTCCTCTTCTGTGTATCATCATGAAGTTCCTCTCATCTCCTACTCTGATCAGCACCTCATCATTTCTCACTCTATCGGTCCATTTCACTTTCTCCATTCTTCTCCATAAATACATTTCAAAACTTTCTAAATACGTTTGACCTTTCTGTCTCACTGTCCACATTTCAGAAACATAAGACACCACACTCCACATTTGGCAAACCCCTTCCTAAGTTTAATTCGTACGCTTCTAGCTGTCAGCAAACCTTTTCCTCTCCCGAAAGCCCTCTTTCCCATGGATATTATGCGTCTCACTTCCTCTGTACAACTTCCGCCGGAAGTCATCAAGCTTCTCAAATACTGGATTGATTGAACCTGCTCTAATACTATTCCACCTATTGATATATGAATTGTTTCGTCTCCTTTTCCTATTTTCATCACTTTGATCTTGCCAATGTTCAGTTTCATTCCAAATTCCTTACTCACACTTACAATATTCTCCATCATTACCTGGAGCTCTTCTTCCGTTTCTGCTAGCGCAGAAATGCCATCAGAATATTTGGTTTCTTTTCTTTCTCCTCCCACTACAATTCCTTTTGATTTTTCCAAGGCCTTATTTATTAGATTTTCAGCATATATATTGGAAAGGGTTTTAAAACTACCCTGTCTCACACCTCTTCCAATACTTATCTATACTTATCTCTTCAGTTTCATCGTCTTCTACTTGAACTACCACTTTCTGGTCCATATGCGATTGTTTAATCAACCTTCTATTTTTCCAATCTATACCAGTACCCCTATTTGCTTTTCTATTCTTCTTAGCACTACTCTGGTCACAGCCTTACTGATATGACATATAAAACTAATTTTCCTATTAATCTTATGAATAAAAGTTACACTGCGCCAGCACCGGGCTTCGCCCTCTCTATTCCTGCTATCATATATAACGTCATTCATTTCAATTCTCGATCTTCAAAGGCTGTATGAATTTCGTGTGTTAAATCAATTTGTTTTTAAATGCAACGTACTGAAACTCCACGAGAAAGACGAAAAGAGTAATCAAAGGAAAAACTGGCAAAGATAAAATATGCAGTTACAGAAACAAAAACAAGAAGCTAAAACGAAGGGTTTGGAGAAGGATGAATTGAGTAAAATTACGGGAAAGACAGAGATTTGCCTTTAAATTCTCAGGGCTCCAAGTGTAACATAAGAATGTCAGAAGACGCGTAGTAAATGAGATAGAATGAGTTGAAATGAAATGTCGTATGGCTTTCAGTGCCGGGATATCCCAGGACGGGTTCGGCTCGCCAGGTGCAGGTCTTTCTATTTGACGCTCGTAGGCGACCTGCGCGTCGTGATGAGGATGAGATGATGATGGAGACAACACATACACCCAGCCCCCGTGCCATTGGAATTAACCAAGTGAGGTTAAAATCCCCGACCCGGCCGGGAATCGAAGCCGGGACCCTCTGAACGGAAGGCCAGTACGCTGACCGTTCAGCCAACGAGTCGGACAAAGAATGAGTTAATCATATAGGACGAAGCAGCAAGGCTACCCTTCACGTTCTTTCAAAATTAGGCCAGCTATTTACAGTGAACAACAAATCACTTTGCGCTAGAAATTTGATCTTGCTTGGTGCAGGCTTCAGACAGTGTCTGGCAGTAATTCCTCACTGTTACAGAACAGGTGTTGCCCAGTCAAGTTTAAAATATTCTACTTTATGGGCCAAAATGAAGAATTAATCTCAATGAATTACTTCTAAAACTCGGAAACCGAGAACTCGGTCATATGGCAGTATCGAGATTTTTGAAAACAGAATTTCACAAAATATTGTACGAGATCCACTTGGTTCTTCTTTACCTCTAAGACAGAGTTCATTTTTCTCCAAAGTAGCATTTTTTGTTGCCTAAGAACGAACAAGCTAACATCATCAACCGATAGGTTTTGAATAGTTTGATAGGTGACCAAATAACGTACATAATCACTGACTCCTTAATTATAATGAAGTTAATCTGATTTGTGCAATCGAACGATATTGAATTTACGGAAATTAGACATAAATATCATTCATGCAGTGGCATAGTGGTTAGTGTGATTAGGTGCCACACCTAGAGGCCCGGGTTGGATTCTAGGCTCTGCCACGAAATTTGAAAAGTAGTGCGAGAGCTGTAACAGGGCCTACTCAGTCTCCGGAGGTCAAATTAGTAGAGGAGGGTTCGATGCCCACCTCAGCCATCCTCGAAATGGTTTTCCATGGTTTCCCACTTCTCCTTTACGCAAATGCCAGGATGGTACATAACTTAAGGCCACGTACGCTTTCTTCCCTCTTCCTTTTCTATCCCTTCCAGTCTTGCCATCTCCCCACAAGGCCCCTGTTCAGCGTAGCAGGTGAGGCCGCCTGGGCGAGGTACTGACCCTCCTCTCCAGTTGTATCACCTCACCGAAAATATCACGCTCCAGGACACTGCCCTTGAGGTGGTAGAGGTGGAATCCTTCGCTGAGTCCGAGGGAATAACCAACCATGGAAGGTAAAGAGATTAAGAAAGAAGAAAGAAATCAAAGTATAACCATAAATCAGAACCACAGTCCGTCAACATTTTTCATTTCCAGTTGTCTAGAAACAAAGGGAGGGCATATCTAATTACTAGAGTCCGGATTATATGTAATATAGAAATGAGAAATATGTACATAAATATGTAGCTAAAATTGACAAAATATCTAATTAAATATGTAATAAATAAAAAGCATGTAATTATTATCTAAGCATTTATTTGGTGTGTTATTGTAAACAGAAAAGGAACGAAACAGAAAAAAATTAAAAGTGCGGATGTTATTCAGCCTCTAATTTTCATTTGGAAGTGCAGTTTATAACTAAATATTTTTCCAGTTCTTCTGCGGTCATCGAATGTCTTCTGTCTGTTACGATGTTCTTATATATAGAAAATGACCTCTCAAGTTCACACAAAGTCACTGACGCATATTTTAAATTGCCCGGCAAAGAAATATTTAATTAATTAATTAAGAGAGAAAACATTTGATCTCATGAAACACAGATATGTTTATTAGAAAAATATTTTTGAACACTTTTGTATTGAGTGTCGCTCTTTGTGGAAGTTAGGCATGGGCAACAACCGAAGAAGGAAAGAAAGAGAAAGGGCGCTTTTGGCGTGTGATATTAAACCAAGGACTGGCAAAGAGATCACGAAAGAAGAGTCACTAAATCAGAGAGGAGAACAATGTGACAATGTTTGTGCAAGGGAAGACAGAGCTCGAGACACCCAAGACTTGCACCGTCAACATAGCTAAGGGTTGCGATTCTTTGACAGAATACCTCACTTTAAATTATTGAATTATTTAGATGTTAAGACATGTGCGTTTTTAAAACTATTTTCAAGTGTTTAATTAAAACACTTAAATCGATGTAAAATTAGTGAAAAAGAATTGTTTTCTTTCAAATGCGCAATATCCTTCAAAACATTTTAAATATGTAATAATTATCAAAATATGTATTATGCATCGAAATATGTAAAAATATGTAACTTTAAACTCCTGTACTGATTGTCTTTTTAGTGTGAATCGCCGATATATTTGCTTTTCTTGTAACTACAAAGGAACATAATATGTAATTACATATAATCCGGGCTCTATTATTTACATTAGAATCCCGGCACTAACTATCAGAAACCTCGAGATTATGCACAAATTCAGAATAACGTCGCCACTATGTTACAAGAAAGCAGAAAACAGAGAAAATAGAAAATAGAAAATACCACCTAATAGACTCTTCGGCAAGGACAAACTCACTGTCACATTATTCTAGTATTGGTAATTTTAATAGCCTACATTAATTTCCCAAAGAAACGAAATGTAAGAAGAATTCAATGAAAATTGCCGCACAGTATCGTCATGGGCTGACATTTGACCCAGTTCGTCGGGGTCGGAAGAGATTAAGATTCACGTATTAAAATTAAAGCAGTCTATACCAGCACATATTAAAGTAATTTAATCCGAAAACTTTTTTTTTCGGACTCTTAGCTTCATCATCAGTACATAATTAGAATTTGTGTCATATTCATTTTAAAAATGTAGAGGACTGTGTTGGATATAATGACAGGTGTTAATGTAAGAGCTGATAGGGCATGTTCGGTCATGGCCTATGCATAGGAGCTCTCGCGGCATTTTCCTGGAAATGAAAATGGGAAACGAAAGGAAATCATTCTCAGGACAGCAGACGGTGGGGTTTTGAACAAATACATCTCCCGTTAATTACTTTAATACTTATAAATTATTAGTTCCCCACCTTAATTGTTAGCGTAAAAGGCGGACGGTTGCAGAGTGGCGTCTGTTGGTCCGACGGCTCTGCACTCCGACCGACCAACCGAGCAGAGGAAGGGTCGCCACGGCTCTGCGCCTCTGTATTCGGGACACTGTCCTGAGAATGTTTTTCCCTGGTTTTCCGTTCTCCTGCACTAATACGAATGCCGGGGTAGTTCCTAGTATAGGCCACGGCCACCAACCCTCTCACGTTCTCCGCACATCTCCTTCACCGTAACAATTCTCTTGGCCTGGGTGATGGCGTCACCGTATAAGAGGCCCGCCTCCCCCTTCAGGGGAGGTATGAAAACATTTTAGTAATAATAGTTGTTGTTATCGTAAAAAGCACAAAACTCTTTCAAGGCCCCCTGCGACAAACATTTTAATACGTGTATCCCACCCTTTATTAAAAGTTACAAAGAACGCTATGGTTGATCATTTATCCGTTGTTAATGATTTTAAGATAAGCACCTCAGGTACTACAGTATAGTTTTGTTTGAGAATTGTCTCCGGCAAATAAAGATCGTGACCCCGATGTTGAAACAAAGAACATGGTTATGTTCAGAAGTTTAATGAATAAGTCTGTTCGACTTGTAAATCCATACTTGATCTAAGTCCAAACTGGCGTAAGCCTGGTCGGTTTCTATCTTTATAGGTGTAAGATATTTAACGTTTTCCGTCCTTCCGTAGCCAGAAACCCTTGATGTGTTACTTCGACCATAAGTAAACCTCTAAATCCGTCCTTAGGAAGAGAAACAGTACTTCCAGGCACCTTATTGGGAATGGGATGATAAGAGAGATGATATACTCTAACAAAAGATGAATAACATTAGTGTCCATTCCGAACGTGGACAAGGGTGTAGTACGTCTCCATTCACATGTGAATTCAGATCATTACAAACTTTCTCACACATGTGGGGCTTTACCAAATTGAGAACCGCACTACAACGTACAAATATGGTTTTGGTTTATTGTGCAGTGTTCGGAAACATAACTGTACAGGCTTGGCAGTGAATGGGTTAAGTGACTGGTATACGTTTTGCACATTCCATGAATGTAATTAGTTTCACACTTTCATTTCTCCAACTTTTATAATAAAACCCAAGAATTGTTACTTATCGTGACAGATTGTTTCCGTAAGTCTAAAAGATGAGATTCAAAGTATTTCACGCGTACAGTGTCAGTGGTTCATTCATCCAACAGAGATTTAATTTGTTACGAAATTAGTTTTTCCTTAATTACTTCGCTTATCACTCCTCACTTGTTTTCCTCTCTGAGAAGTTCCTTAAGTACACACAGGTCTAAGTTGCGCCGCCATGTCGACGGCTCCCTTCCTTCACAAATACAAGAGATAAGACTTCGTCTATTCTATGCATATTTCCACTTCATTAACTTATCATAATGTTACATAGAATTTATTTTTCTACAACACTGAGAAATGCCACGGAGAATGGTCACGTTCGTACAAAAAATCCTCCCATGGGCTAATGTTTGTTATGTTTTTTCTATCTGAATTGTTTGTATTCTCGCTATTGCTAGTACTTAGGATCTTCAAGAATCTTTCTATTACGGAAGATGTCGTCAAAATTTTGACAAAGGTATTTTGCCTGGGTTGGAACACTTGCACGGAGTGACACTTCACGGAGCGTCTGTTTTCATATACTCTGGTATTAAAGGACACCTGCAGTACTTCTCATAGCCTCGATTGAAGAGCCGGCCTACCTCCTCGGTGTAAATTGTTGAAATCATACTCTCTGTTTCATTCGCACGGCTTTTTACTTGCTACACTTTTTCTCACTTCGTTCGCCGCTTCATCAGGATTGTAAACATGACTTGCCTCGCCTAAAACCACATCACTTGTTTCTGTTATTCTTCCTTTACAGCCGGTCTAAGTAGTTCAGACGGTCAAGGCGCTGGCTTTGTGAGACCAAGTTGGCAGGTTCGATCCCGGCTAAGTCTGGTGGTATGTGAAGGTGGTCACATACGTCAGCCTCTTGTCGGTAGGTTTACCAGTATATAAAGCTGCAGGACAAAATTTTGGCACAACACCGTCCCCGAAAACCGTAAATATAGTTATTGGGACGTAAACTAATAACATTATTCCTTTACATTTACTTTTCTTGAAATCTACGCGGCAATAAGTCAGTTGATCTTCATTGGTATTGTCCATAATATACTTCCCCTTGGTGGGCTTGGTGAACTCCATTGCTGTGGAACAATTACCAGTAGTTCAACACGGAACACTAATTGTCACCAAGTATCAACTGTAACAATGAACTCGATGGACTTTTATTTGCTTACCTTTTTACCGGATGGACCTTCCCCTTCGCTGCTTTTGCATTCCAACCCTCCTTGGGCCTCCGTGCAAGTGTCATGGTTAGACATACGCATACTTAGTACTTTCCTGGAATGTTAGGTGATCCGTGCAAATGTCAACACATTCCATTTCCCTGCAAGTGTCACAACTTCATTTTGGCGTATGAGACCGCGTTAGACTACGGCCACACTTGAGTGATTTCACACTGCGTTTCTGCGTCTTTTTCACGCAGCTGCACAACAGAGCGCGTGGCCACACTTGCGTTTAGTCACATTGGATTTCTGCGTGTTTTTCACGCAGCTGGACGACGTGCGAAGTAGTGGCCACACTTGCGTTTTGTCACGGTGGATTTCTGCGTGTTTTTCACGCAGCTGCATGACAGAGCGCGTGGCCACACTTGCGTTTTGTCACGTTGGATTTCTGCGCGTTTTTCACGCAGCTGGACGACGTGCGAAGTAGTGGCCACACTTGCGTTTTGTCACGCTGCGTTTCTGCGTGTTTTTCACGCAGCTGCACGACAGAGCGCGTGGCCACAGTTGCGTGTTTTACAGGGCGTGATATTATTAGTAATAATAATTTCGTGTGGCTATTTCTAGCCGAGTGCAGCCCTTGAGGGTGGGCGGCATCTGCCATTTGTAGGTGACTACGTCTTATTGTGGTGGAGGATAGTGTTATGTGTTGTGTGTGAGGTGCAGGGATGTTGGGGACAGCACGAACACTCGAGCCACTGGAGTGGAAGGTTAAAATCCACGACCCGGCCAGGAATCGAACCCTGGCCTCTCTGAACCGAAGGTCAGTACGCTGACCATTCACCCAACGAGTCGGACGATATTATTAGTGTGTTGTATAATGTGAAATAGTAAAGCATCTGCAAAGCTCTGCATATATTTTATGTTAAGCCTGTATTCGATAACACTCCCGCTGACTAGAATTGTCACACCAAGGAACGTAAGCAGTATCTTTATACTAAATTTTCTTCCAAATTCTCGTTATTAACTTTTCTTCTGCTTGCTATGCTCACGTTTCTCACTCCTATTGAACAAGAACAACTGCAATAACAAGTTTCTCTCCCGAAACACTAAAATGAAACACTACCAAGTAGTCACTCTCCCTGAAGCTTTGTATGCTTAGAATGTCTAATATTCAACAGGAAGAGACTCACGCATAAGCTCAAAATACAGGAGAGAAAAATGTTGAGGAAGATATTAGGGGCAGTCAAGAAAGGGAATTGATACAAAAGGTGACCCAACCAAGAGTTCTACAAATACTATGAAAAAAATCGCGGATGTCCACAGGATGCACCATGCCAGACTGACCAACCAGCTTCTCGTTTGCTGACAATAGAGGAATACCAAATCACCGTGGTTCATGGAAGTAAACGAAGACCTGCAGGAACTGGTAGGAACTGAAAGAGACTTAAAAGACCGGACATGTTTCAGGAGGATGCTTAAACAAAAGTGGTTCCAGGACAAACAACTATGAACGAAGACAGGTATCCTCTGGATAAAAGAGAGGAAAGAACAACACAACCAGATGATGCGCAAATATTGGGCAAACATCAAAACTCTCCCCAAATGCAAGAGTTGAATATCGCGGTCCGTAGTCGGCCTATACGAAACAATAATAATAATAATAATAATAATAATAATAATAATAATAATAATAATAATAATAATAATAATAGATCGAATTACCGATAGCTGTTTTCCTTTCTTCATCCATTTTTCTCCACGTCTGCCTCAACACAGCGCCCGTTTAGGATAACCATGCATCTCTCTTCATGTTTCTGTTTTGAACTCTTCTTCCTTAGGATCGTAAAGGCACGGGTACTTTTGTACCTACAAAATTATTCATTCACTGTTTAATTCCATTCTGCCGGGCTAAGTGGCTGAAACGGCCTTCTGAGCCCAACTTGGCAGGTTCGATCCTGGCTCAGTCTGATGGTATTTGGAGGTGGTCAAACGCGTCAGCCTCGTGTCGATATATTTATTGGCACGTAAAAGAATTCCTGTGGGACTAAATTCTGGCACTTCGGCGTGTCCGAAAACCGTAAAAGTAGTTAATGGGACGTAAACAAATACCATTATTTCTAACACCATTCTGAAAAGTGAAAGTACCGGGCGAGTTGGCCGCGCGGTTAGGGACGAGCTACTGTGAGCTTGCATCAGGGAGATAGTGGGTTCGAATCCCACTGTCGGCAGACCTGAAGATGGTTTTCCGTGGTTTCACATTTTTACACCATGCAAATGCTGGGACTGTACCTTAATTAAGTCCAATACCACTTCCTTCCAACTCCTAGGCCTACATTTTCGGGATACATTCCTCGCAAGCAGAAAAACAAAATATATTATATTATATTATATTATATTATATTATATTATATTATATTATATTATATTATATTATATTATATTATATTATATTATATTATATTATATTATATTATATTATATTATATTATATTATATTATATTAACATTGGTCCGGAAACGTTTTATTTCCCGGTTAGAACTCATTTTCCACAACTCTATATGGTACATTGATCATGGGAAACACACGGGAACAGAACGTGCCAGCATACCTCATGAAAGTCTTTCTTAAGGCGGGTACAGACATGCGCGCCCAACTCTGCAACGCAGGGCCTCTCAGAGTGCATGCGCCTGGTGCATGCACTGTCCACTGTTCAAAAGACGACTTGGCTTCGTTGACCAGAGTGCGGACCCCCCACTCCACGATTTGGAGCAATGGCGCATACTCTCTCTTTCCTCTCGCCTATCTCACTCGCTCCCCCTGTCTCCCCCCCCCCACTTGCTACGTCACGCTCTAAGTCCGAGCTGAGTTGTGCCGAGTAGAGCCGAGCTTAGGCGAGCTCAGCCGAGTAGCCCAGAGACGAAGCGTTGGTCCGAGTCGAGCCGAGCGGGAACGATGCACAGTGCACGGAGCTCTTGCACCTCGATTTGCACGCGTGAGATTTTGGGCGTTTGAGTGGCCCTGCTGTAACGTAACCTCGTCGCGCGCCAAGTATAGCAGGAATTATACAAATTTTTCCTGAATTTCACCTATAGTCTGATGCCATATTGTATATGTAATATTTTGTAGTTTTATTTATACACAACTGACCATGTTTGCATGCTCTTCTTTATTGTTCTTTTTTCCCTTCAGTGTGAAGAAAGCAAGAGCGTTATTTTTTTATTCGCCATTCCTCAGCCGCTGTATTCAGTTACGTCGCCAGCTCCTCCCATTCCTTAAAATTATGTTGAAATGCCTGGGATGGCCAGCTAGCCACATAATTTCCTTACCTCTGTACTTTTCAATAAAATGCAGTGTGTTCTGCTCGCTCCACTCCGTGTTTAGTGATCAAGTAGACAGAGGTGAATGCGTGTTGCGCGCCGAGTTCCGGTGTACGTCGAAGCTTGCTGTAAATTCCACGCGCACAGCTCTTTGACGTGACGCGGAAAACTAAGGCTCTATAAGTCTTTACAGAGCCCTACGGAAAACCGTAGAAGCAGTGGAGCGCAGCGAACCTCGCTCCTTACCGTTCACGTTGCGGGCTATGTTACTAAAAAGTTACGTAGTACCGTCCAGACAGGACAGCGACGCGGTTACCTTACGAGGTTCTGTTGCTAGTCTGGAGGCGCCTTTACACAAAATATTCAATATTTCCTCCGTTAGCACTGACATATGCATCAATCCACCGTTGAATTGAATCTCGCGTGCGCCGATGTATCTCTGTCACTCTGGCACTTATTCCACTGTCCTGTGTTCGCTTTTCGGTCACTTCAAGGATTTAAATTCTGGGTTGAAGAGCAGAACGGGGTTCACTTGATACTAGATTTTTCTCAAGCTCTTAGTTGCAGGAAGAAAGTGCGCTTTGTGAAGATGACACTACTGACCTACAGTACCGGTCAAAAGTTTGAGAACACACAAAGAAATCACGAAATATGATCTAGAACCTAACGTTTTGCCACTAGACCCGTAAGTTTCTTTCTGAGCACTCACATCTAATAGGATATATGTCACCTGACTTCATTGAGTTAGTCCAAATACTGTAGAAATTATGAATTTTTAACTCTTGGACGGTCACATCAAAAGATCAAAAATGTTGGTAATATAATGTACTATATGCTCTAATTCGTTGCAAGTATCAAAACCAAGATTTTTTTTGTAGACTTAGCAATAGGTGGGGCCATTTTAGTATAAATATAAAAATTCCGGGGGGAAATGCGGCACCATTTCTTGAGTATTTTAATTTTTTTCGAATCAGGGCCAAAATGGTTGATTTTTCTTTGCCTTTGTCATGCATTGCCCAAGGTCTCAGGACGAGCTATCGGCGTCAGAATAGTCTGCCTTTATAGTTTCATTTGCACTCTACAGATGGCATCCAAGAACATATTTTTGATGCCGATACCTCAGACTGAGACCTATGGCAAGAACAAGAAAAAGATTACCATTTTAGCACTGATTTGAAAAAGTAATAATAAACGCACAAAAATCGGTGCGCATTTTTTCGCAATATTTAAATTAAAATGACCCCCAACTATTGATAAGTCCACAAAAGAATCTTGGTGGTGATACGTGAAACGAATTAGAGTATATAGTACATAACATTAAAAAATATTGACTTTCTGAATGACATTTCAACGGTTAAAAATGTATAACTTACCGTACACAGGCGACGTATATCATATTAGATGCGAGAGCTCAGGAAAAAAATATAGAGGTCTAACAGCATATTTTTAGGTACTAGATGGAACTTCATGATTTTTTATATGGTCCTAAACTTTTGACCTGTACTGTACAGTACTGCACATAGACGAACACTGGCTGCCATGGTTACAATGGTGTCGGGAATCTTATGACGCTAATTCCAGATCAACCTCCAGCCCAAACACGTATACATGTTAATATAGTTGTTGATAACGGGTGGTTAGAAAAGAAAATTGAAAGAGATAAATGTGGTACATGTCAGAAGAACAGAAGGAGTCATGCGTGTGAGCAAATCATAAAAAACATATCTACAGTTAAAAAAAATCGGGTAAATGAGCATTTTTTCGCCAATGAAATGTCGAGCTGAGTAGCGCAGACGACAGAACACTTGCCTTCTTAGCTGAAGGTCGCGAGTTCAACCCTGACTCAGTCCACTGGTATTTCAAAGTGATCAAATATGCTGGCTTAGTGTCAATAGGTTGACTGGACGTAAAAGAACTCCTGCGAGACAGAATTCCGGCACCTCAGCGTCTCCAAAATCCGTAAAAGTCGTTAGTGGGACGAAATATTATTATTATTATTATTATTATTATTATTATTATTATTATTGCTGTCCGACTTCTTGGCTGAGTGGTCAGCATTGAGGCCATAGGTTCAGAGGTTCCCGAGTTCCATTCCCGGCCGAGCTGGAGATTTTCATAGTGCTTGACTAATTCTTCTGGCTCAGGGACTGGGTACTTTTTTGTCCCAACACTTTCCTCTTCATCTTCAGACAAAACTCGACACTATCAACCATCACAGAAGCATGCAATAGCGATTACATTCCTTCATAAAAGGTTGGCGTCAGGAAGAGGTTATGGCTGTAAAACAGAAACTTACATATGTGACAGAGTTCACAACCACTAACCCGCAGGTATGGGAAAAGCTATGGAAGATTATTATTATTATTATTATTATTATTATTATTATTATTATTATTATTATTATTATTATTATTATTATTATTATTATTATTATTATTTGCTAGTTGTTTTACGTTACATCGACACAGATAGGTCTTATGGCGACGATGGGATAGGAAAGGCCTAGGAATGGGAAGGAAGCGGCCGCGACATTAATTAAGGTACAACCCCAGCATTTACGTGGTGTGAAAATAGGGAAACCACGGAAAACCATCTTCATGGCTGCCGACAGTTGGGTTCGAACCCACTATCTCCCGATTGCTGGATACTGGCCGCACTTAAGCGACTGCAGCTGTCGAGCTCGGTATTATTATTATTATTATTATTATTATTATTATTATTATTATTATTATTACTATCATTATTATTATTATTATTGTTATTATTATTATTGCCGGCCCCGTGGTGTAGGGGTAGCGTGCCTGCCTCTCACCCGGAGGCCCCGGGTTCGATTACCGGCCAGGTCAGGGATTTTGACCTGAACCTGAGGGCTGGCTCGAGGTCCACTCAACCTACGTGATTAGAATTGAGGAGCTATCTGACGGAGAGATAGCAGCCCCGGTCTAGAAAGCCAAGGATAACGGCCGAGAGGATTCGTCGTGCTGACAACATGACACCTCGTAATCTGCATGCCTTCGGGCTGAGCAGCGGTCGCTTGGTAGGTCAAGGGCCTTCAAGGGCTGTAGTGCCATGGGGTTTTGGTTATTATTATTATTATTATTATTATTATTATTATTATTATTATTATTATTATTGGAAAGTGTAATTTACAGCTCCTTAGCTGAGTGGTCAGTGTGGAGTTCTTCGGTTCATTGAGCCCCGGGTTTGATTCCCGGCAGGTTCGGGGATTTTAATCGCATCCCTTGACTCGGGGGCTGTGATTTGTGCTTATCCCGACACACACGTATTGATCTACACACAACAAATCGCACCACAGAAACACGCAGTACCACAATGAGTCCATCTCTCCATACAGGGTTGGCTTCATAAAAGGAATCCAGCCGTAAAATATGCCCAAGTGTGCAAGTGCGACACTATTCAAACCTGCGACCCAGTAGGATGTGAAAAATGTGTTACAAGGAGAAGTAAAAGATGACTGGATTGTTTACTATCACCTGCTCAGCATAAAGAAGAATACATCCTTCATATATAATAAAGAAAGGGAAGAATATGCATATATGCTCGCAGGTATAAAGGACTTCAAATTTAACAGATGAAGGGATTTTTAAAAAATTCCCATAGTGTTTACAGGCGATTGGAGGCTATGATCGTGACGCGATAATAGAAGTTCAGAGCTATTTTGTGATCTTGTATGTCAGTTCAATATCATCAAACTAGGGCGATACTGCGCTAGTACCGAGAAACGTAATCAATCAATGTCGGTATTCTTTCGCTTTCAGCAGCAGCTCTGCCTAGGGCAGCATGTCTCTGTGATAGATTACGTAATAGTAAAACTGATAGCGAGCACAATAAATGGTGAGAATATCTTTCACTTGAATCTTCAGGTATAGAATAAAATAATGTGTTCTTGACGTGAGACGTAAACATACTTGTTCGATTCACCACGTCAATAACAAAACCTCAATTAGTTAAAGAATATTCACTAGTCACAAAACAGCATCAAACAGTAGGTACGAAAATATGCCAAAAAAGTAAGTTTCCCTAATGCTTTGTAGGTGAATAGATAAGAATAGAAATGTCCAGCTCCTTAACTGGATGGCCTTCGGTTCATATGGTCCAGGGTTTGACTCCCGATCGATTCCAGGATTTTAGCCACATTTACTTAATTCTTCTAGCTCCGGGATGGGCGTGTGTGATCGTCTTAATAAACATATTCATTTACTTAAACATATTTGACAGCCTGAAATACACAAATTGTATAAATCCCTCCGCACCGAGCCCAGGTATAGTATAGGGCAAAATAAACAGTACTATAATTACAAACATGCACTGAACATCAAACTGCATCATTAGAACAAGCAAGGTGCCTACGGCAACACATTTCTAACTACATTGGTACAGCAAGTATTTAAATTGTGCACACTCGCGTTTCACACATTGTTCACAACAGTCCTGTGGATTATTATCGAATAATTTGATCAACATAGGTCGTCCCAGAGGCACTGAATATTCTCTCTTAGTTCGAGGCTTGCTGAAAGAGTCCATTTTCAATCATAAGGCCCACCTAGCAATTATCTTCAATTACGATTACGTCCATTTGAAACTAATAGGCGAACGAAATGGAATTCGGCGAGGAGCTGTCAATATTAATGGGGCTTATGAACGCAAGAAAGTAGAACTGGCTGAGTCAGCAAAGTGGATACATCTGGATGTGTTAGGATTCAGTGATATTCTGGTAAGGGGAGGTAACGAGAAAGAAGAGATAAGGTATTTTTAACAGGCGTTAAACATAAAAGCGCATAGTGAAGATTAGGACTGTTCATCAGGAATATTTTTACACGCAACTCAGTTTCTGTTAGGCGCGTAAATTAGCGAATGATGTGGGTAGATTTGGCAGTTTCAGGAATAATTCTCGTCCTATCTCAGTGCATTCACAACTTGTTGGTGCATATCAGGATGAAGTTGACAAGTTCTATGAAGTATTGCGTGGAAAAGGGCGAATACAATGCATCACTTGGAAAGACAACTGAAGGATAAGGTGATGGGTAATAGGAATGGGAAGCGTTTACTGGACTTCTGTGCTAGTATGGAATTAGCAGTCACGAAGACATTCTTCAGGCTCATGACAGGGTAGGGTCACCAGATCCATTTATGCATCTTAACCGAATCACGAAATATCTCAGGAATGTGCCAGTATTCCGGGGTTTTGCTGATACAAACCACTATCTGATCTGTAGTGAACTAAGAATTTCCAGACCTAGGATAGTGAAAATTAAATCTGTCTGCAAACGAATACGGGTAGGAAACCTCCAGGACAAAGGAATTGGATAGAGGTACGTGGACATGATTCGCGAACAATTCCAAACAATAGACAGTAATCAGATTTAGGATGTAGAAAGGGAATTAATGGCATACAGGGATGCTGTAGTGGAAAGAGCGAGGGAATGCATAGGAACAACTCTGTGTAAAGATGGGTAAAGGCAAACATCTTGATGAAATGGTGAAGTGAGGGAAGGCGTATCAGAAGTGGCTCCAAATAAGGGCTGATGTAGACAGGAAATTTACGTAGATGAAAGAAACATAGAGAAACAAATAATTGTTGAATCCAAGAAGTCATGGGAAGGTTTCGGTAATAACCTGGAAAGGCTGGGAAGAATCTTAGAAGGAGGGGGGGGGGAGAGGAAATTAATGGTGTTTTCGTTAAACAAGGTAAAGTCATTATTGATTCCATGGAATCACTGGACAGGTGAAAGGAATAATTTGAAATTCTTTTCAATGTAAAAAGGAAATCTTTCGGGTGACGTCGTGAACTACCAAGCTCATGGGGAAGAGGACAATGGTAGTGAAATTACCGTTGACGAAGTGGAAGGGATCGTATAGAAACTCCACTGTTATTAATCAGCAGGAATAGATAAAAATTATACCTGAAATGGTGAAATTTAAGGGTAATGCAGGAATGAACTGGCTGCATAGAGTGATAAGACAAGCATGTGATGTTCGTAGGGTACCTTGTGACTGGTCGAAAGCATTAATTACACATATCTAAAAACAAGGAAACAGGAAGGATTGCTACAACTATGGACGTATTTTATTGAACATTGTACCAGGCAAGTTGTTCAGTAGCATTTTGGAAGAAAGGGTGTGATCAGTAGTTCAGAGTATGTTGGAGGAAAATGAGTGTAGTTTCAGATCACAGAGGGGCTGTCAGGATCAGATTTTCCAGTATGCGATACGTAATTGAAAAATCCTACGAGAGTAACAGACAGTTATACTTATGTTTTGTAGATCTGGAGAATGCATATGACAGAACCCGATGTAAAATAATTATAAAATATTATATAACAATAACATAAGTACTCACGCAGAACGTACCGTGAAGGAGTGGGACTACCGTTTTGTGGTGCAGATGGACAGGATATTCCTTTTATGGAGGCGGATGCTGAGTTGGTGAGTCTCTTAGAGCTTCGTAAACCTGGATACTAGGTACTGGGGTGTAGACGTACTTAGACTGGTTTTTTAAAAGTGGATTTACGTCGCACCGACACAGATAAGTTTATGGCGACGATGGGACAGGAAAGGGCTAGGTGAGGGAAGGAGGCAGCCGTGGACTTAATTGAGGCACAGCCCCAGCATTTGCCTGGCGTGAAAATGGGAAACCAGGGAAAACCATCTTCAGGGCTGCCGACAGTGGGGTTCGAACTCACTATCTCCCGAATACTGGATACTGGCCGCACGTAAGTGACTGCAGCTATCGAGCTTGGTACTTAGAATTTTGTGTAGTTGAAAAAAGGCATAAAGTTGTCTTCTCGTTCACAGGTTTAGCTTTGACAGTTTGTTGAAATATACAGTATAGTGATATGTTGACTGAAACAAGAATTATGAGATTTCTGTAGTCTACTGACTAACTGTGAGTCAAGGTCAAAGCAAAGCCATGAGAGTCCCGGGATATGTGGAAGGTAAAGACTTCTACTATCCGCAACCTCGGCACTTGGTGAGGTAGAGTTGTTAACACTATTCCCGCCGCCTTTGCCCTCAGAAATTTATCCGGTACTCATTTTTGTTGTCGGCTGAGTGAACCTCAGGGTCATGTGCACCTCCGGAAGTGGAAATCTCGTTTCTTGAATTTTTCGACTTCCTTAAGGGGAATCGAACGCACGTCCTTCCGGTTGAACTGAGCACGCCTTGACCGCCTCGGCCAGGCAGCCCCAGAGTCAAGGTCACTATATACAATACCACAGTAGTAAGGCACACTATTAGAGTTTTTTATGTTATTTTATGTTGCCGGTGGTAGATATTTCTTGGATCTTTGCAACAGAGGGAGGGATCGATACAATCTTCAATAGGTATATTTTACATGCTATGCCCACAAGAGTTCTGCATCAAACATAATCGGTTCAAACCACTGAATACAGAAGTTGGAGTGGGCTCCATTCCTTTGTTTCTGAACAATGAAACTGGGAAACTTACTTGTTGGCATACCGTCACAGTATTAATAATGAGTGGCTATTCCAAACTCCATCTTCCTAAATGTGGGTCCCTCAGATTCCTCACTTCAGCGCAAGTGAATTCCCAAATATGTATAAACACACAAGCTACTGCTATATACTTCCCAATTATAGCTCCAGTAGATGTGTGATGAGGAATGCAAAAACTTTGTAAACCTGTATACACCTCTATCTCTATATGTGCAAATTTTTTATAGAATCCAGGAAACAAAATATATATATTGCACAGATCGAAAAATTCAAAAGAGATATTTAAAATACAATTTATAAAACCGTTAATTACCCACATATAGGGTCCAATGAACTTTACCTAAATCTTGAAATAGAAAGTTTGGAACTGAGGAGATAAAAGAATGACATGAAGTTTCTGTACAAAAATGTAAATTCCGTACTTGAAGACCCTGAATTTTTATGCCCCTTCAGCTTTCAAGTGCCCCGCTTTAATGCAAGGACAAACATAACATTTCAGAATTAAAAAAGGTCAGAACAACCGCTCACGGTAGTTCCCCTCTCTACAGGCTATGCAATGTCTCAAACAAAGCAGCTGTGAGTTTGCATCCGGGAGATAGTGGGTTTGAGCCCCACTGTCGCAAGCCCTGGAGATGTTTTCCGAGGTTTCCCATTTTCACACAGGCAAATGCTGGGACTGTACCTTAATTAAGGCCACGACCGATTCCTTTCCACTGCTATTCCTTTCCTATCCCATCGTCGCCATAAGACCTATCTGTGCCGGTGCGACGTAAAGCAAATTGTGAAAAGGACACTAGACGTAGCAAGGATTGAAGCATTCGAATAATGGTGTTACAGAAGAATGCTCAAGATATCCTGAACAGACAAAGTTAGCAACAAAGAAATACTGAGAAAATTAGGAGAGACGCCAGGCTTGACACAGTACATGAGAGAAAGAAGGAACATTTGGTTAGGACACATTATCAGACAACCTTAGAAACCAGGCGAGTTGCCGTGCGGTTAGGGAAGCGCAGATGTGAGCTTGCATTCGGGAGGTAGTGAGGTCGAACCTCACTGTCGGCAGCCCTGGTTTTCCGCGATTTCCCATTTTCACATCAGGCAAGTCTGGGGCTGTACCTTCATTAAGGCCACGGCCGCTTCCTTCCCACTCCTAGCCCATTTCTGTCCCATGGTCGCCATAAGACCTCTCTGTGTCGATGCGAAGTAAAGGAAATTGAAACAGGAAAGAAAAAGAAAAATGAACAAGAATTAATTTTTGAACAGCATATTTTCGTGTGCTGTATAGTTTCAAATTCAGTTCGCTCCGATATGTTTAAGATTCAAGAGAGAAAACAGGAATATCATCACACATTTCATTACGTATCTACAGGCTGAACATGTACTTAAATAGGGTATGTTTTATTATTTTTTCTATTTGTTTTTCAATCCGATTCCAGACGTCGGATTTTTATTCAGGCATAGCTTAGAATGCAAACTAATTTAATAATTAGGAAGTGTCGTCTACCAGCTCTTCCGTAGTGCAGGGAGAGTAACATAAATTTTAGGGGGGTCTGATGGGCCATACCGCTAAAGTCTACGCAATACTCATAGCTTAACCGTTGTCCGGGTAGCTATGGTTGTTACCCATTCCAGTAAGTTTGTATTCTTAGCTATTATTGTAGGACCTCTCAGAGTGCAACCACCGGTGCATTGCACGGCGCGGCGTAGGTGCAAAATACGACTTCGCTAAGTTGACCAAAGTGCAGGCCCCCAGACACCCTGATTTTGAGAAATAGCACTGCCTCCCTCTTTCTCTATGACTGTCTCGCTCACTCCGTCTGTCTCCCCCTTCCTCACTTGCTCTGCAGCGCTCCGCCACCCGAGCAGAGTTGAGTCGAGCTAAGCCGAGTTGCCCCGACACAAAAGGCGAGTCCGAACCGAAACGGGTCGGACCGATGCACGGTGCACCGGACCTCTGCAGTAGTACAACAAGGCCGGTTCTAAAACAATTGGTGTTGAGTCAGCATTTTCCCACGAGGTCACTGAAGCCTAGTAGTGTACCCAGGGGGTTCGGGCTCGAGGTAATTGACCCCTAGTTGGGTAGTAGGGCAATGGGAATTCACGGATTTTGCATACGAGAGCAAACCTAACCTCACAGTCGCAATTTTGGAGGGGGCCTAACCTCATAGGGCGTAGTTTTACGGCCAGATTCCCTTCCCGACGCCATCCTGGGGGGGTATAACGGCCAGATGCCCTTTCCGACGCCATCTTGGGCATAACCACACAGGGCGTACTTTTACGACCAGGTGCTCTTTCCGACGCCATCTTCGAGGAACTTAACCTTACAGGGCATATTTTTATGGTCAGATGTCCTTCCCGTCGCCATTTTGGAGGGGCCTAACTACACAGTCGCCACCTTGGGTCCGGTTTTAAAGTCAGATTAACTTCCCGTCACCACTTTGAGGGGCCTAACGACACAGTCGCTATTTTGGCCCAATTTTACGGTTAGGTGCCCTTCCCTCATCATAGGCGCCATTTTAGAGGGCCCTAACTACACAATCGCCTTATTGTGTCCAGTTTTAAGGTCAGCTGCCCTTCCCTCCTCATCATCACACTAGTACTGTACTCCTCCTGATTTGACCCAGTTTTACAGTCAGATGCCCTTCCCTACTTCTCATTGGCTCCAGTTTTAGGTAATTTTATTGTAACGTGCAGCGATTATGTCGACATGGTTATGCATTTTTAGACTTGTTCATTATCAGTTTACTCACTAGTAAACTCAAGACTTTATAGATGGTATAAGTGTGAATATTTTCGATAGGCGTAAGGAGGCAAAGGGAATGTAATAAGTAGAATATTGTGAATTTAATGGAATATTTATTGTGTAATTATTTACTACCAGTTATAAAACAGTCTTTGGTATGCTGCCTACAAGCTTGAAGTACTCCATAACAGCTTACTGCGAAGAGGTAGCATGCATCCAAAATTGTAATCCTGCAACATTCAAATTACACAAAATATTTATTGTTTATGAAATTAAGTTTTTAAAACATATTATGCTATGTATGTTATGCTTTACAAAGAAATTAATGAAGTTCTTACCTTGTTGTTGTTCATGTGTTTTGTTCCTTTCTGAATTATTACCAGGTACTGTAAAGAATGGAAAAAAGTTCATCCATACACTGTGTAGAGTTTACAATCTCCGGATTAGGTCCATTCCAATTATCCGAACCATTTTACCCTATTGCCTTGTTATGACGTTCACTCTCTTTCAACTTTTGCTTCGCTTCTTCTACAGCCTTAAGAGTTTTGTTACAGCACTAGCACCACCCAGCAAAGATCTTAAGGTACTAGTCCAGTAAACAGTGCAGGAAGAAATCCTCCTCGTTTTGGTACAGGAATAATTCGTGCACGCTTACAAACATTGCTCTGCACTTCGGAGAAATTCCCGCCCTCGCTGCGCGTAGTGCCTTAGTAATAGCTACACGCGGATTGTATTCCCCTCGACTAGCTTTTCGTGCAGCCTTTACAACTTCTTTCCACCCAACTGTTTTATTTTTCTTCTTTATAAGATTTTGATATTGTTTGTACACGACTTTACTCGTCAAGAGTGAATTATGAACTGACATTTACCTGTTGTTTCGTTTGATATATATTACTATTGCCTACTTTATTTTTCAGTTACCATGAAGATTATAAAGCAGCAAGACACTCTAACTGTTAGAGACATAGTGGCACATCTGCTCCCTAGTTCTGGTACAACTACAAAATGACGACAAGGAACGCTGTTGCTCTTTACTACTCGATGTATAATATCTGGCCCGTCGCGATGTATGAAGACAAATCTTTTACTCACACTCATTACCTCTTTAAATGGTATACGCTTCAAAAATATTTACGTTTTCGCAAAGCCAATCTATCAACCACTATACGCTATTCTACAAATTGTAGTTAAAGATGGATTCAAATATTTTTAATTTAATGCATGTGAGCAAGTACCATCACCGGATGATGTGCTTCCCAATTCTCTTATGATTTTTGAAGATGTCGCAACAGAACAGCAAAACGTCTTTCGTGCATATTTTAGTATGGGGCGACATAAATGTGTAGATTGTGTCTATTTATGTCAAATCTATTCTCGTGTGCCTAAGCACTTGATACTCGACAACGCAAATGTTATTGTACTTTTTCGGCAAGATGAGAGCAACATGCGGCATGTGTATGATGATCATGTTAACACTGAGATGACATTTAATGACTTTAAACGTATGTGTGCTACGTGGTGGTTATCACGTCGTTATGGCTTTTTAGTTATTGATAAACAAAATGAGGTTTATTATGAACGATATCGCATGGGATGTGATCGCTTTGTATGCATCAACACATAGTTACAGTCACCACTTAATCAAAAACCACCATCATAACAACGTCCAGCAAAGAAATTACAAAACATATAATCCGTGCTCGAAACAATAAAATTCGACGAAAATGTAAGTAGCTTAAACGTATTGAAGAATATACTGATTTATTCTTGAAAACGCATCCAGGTACACCATCGAAAGAAATTTTTAATTCTATTTTATTGCCCCAGTGTACTACAAGTTTTGTTTCTATGCAATCATATTACAACAAAGAGAAGCATGAACAAGAAAAGCATGAAGAAGAAGAGAAGCATTAACAAGAAAAGCATAAGGAAGATGAAGAGAAGCATGAACAATAAAAGCATGAATAGGAAGAGAATCGGGATGAGGAAGAGGAGAAGCAGGATAGGAATGAAGAAGATGAGGAGGTAGAAGTGGATCAGGAAGAAGAACTTAACGATACTTCACTATATAAGCGTGTTAAATTTTTAACTACAGATGTCATTGCTGAAACACCTACTACATCAACACAAGATCTACCTTCTTTATCTGAGGTTATGATCACGCCAGAGTATCGTAATCAGTTTGACTTTAATTCGAAATGCCTATGGAACTCTCTTTGCTCCTTACAAAGAAAAACTATTTATAGGACAAAATGACACAACCTACGGTATTCGCTATGAAGACGACTGTTCCTGGATAGGTAATGCAAATGTTAAGTTTAATGGCAACACCCATTCAAATGATCAGTAATTTTAATTGAGTTCCATTACCGGTTACGTTTTAGCGATCCTCACCAGGGCTGTTCAGAAAATAGGTATAAGTATAATAAACATAAGTTGGTTGATAATAATAATAATAATAATAATAATAATAATAATAATAATAATTGATATATTGACATTCGTAGGAAAAATACTGTTAATAAATGTTATTTGGAATGATGACCTTCGCCGTGTGTTTAAACATGGCTGTTGTGTTCCTTTTTAATGAATTTATGTATGTTTCAGCGATAGGAGGTAGACCTGGGATGTCACCCACCCGGATACTGACCATGCCGAATGTTGCTTAACTGCAGGAGTAGCTGTGTCAGCATCGGTCGGCCCTGTCGCTGTTTTTTCAGAAAAATATTAATGATTCTCATGTGGCGATTATTACTGGCACTGTAAATTTTGAAAATACATTTAGCATGTGGAATTGCAGCAAGTGTGTGCAACCCGCCATGGCGTCCGGTTGGTTTCCATTGCTTCGGTAGTAGTGATGATAATTTCTGTTTATGTGGATTTGGCAGTTGCTGATTGTATTAATGGCAACAGACTCATCATAAAAGGTGTTACTTATAAACCTACTAAAGAACTCTTAGAACTCCTTTCCTCACGAATACCTGACATGGATATAATTTTACAGGATGATCATAAAAAATTTAAAGCAGTACTTTTGCCACTGACGCAACAGTTCAATCCAACGACATGATCCTTGAGCTGTAAATTCTCGCCACATCACTGCTTTGATTGTACGATTAAAGCGTTCTAAAACTCTTGCCTTGAGATTGCTGAACGTAGAGTAGTGACGAATGCCAAGTAACTTCAGGTAAGAAGGAAAATCCTTGCTGCAGAAGGAGGACAGGAGCTGTAAATGCAAATAAGTGTCACAAGTATAGAGAGCTTATTTCTAAGCTGTTTCCGTCACATCAACCAAATGCATGTGGTCTTAATCTTATCAACAAGCCTTTGTTACCGTATGTAGACCTAGGATACTGGAATGACATTAACTCCTTGAACGATTACAACTTCTAAGAGCTTCGGAAGATGCTGCTCACACAGGTCACGAATCGCAAATTGTAGAAATAGAGAGAGAATTACGTCATGCGGGTATTATTCAGTAATTGCTCGTCAAGATAAGACCTTGCCTGTAAATATAAGCATCGCACAGGAGTTATATAAAGCAGGATGTCGCTCCTACTGTCGCAGACACATTATTACACGCGAGAAAAGTGATCTTCGGCAAGCAGACTCAGTAGAAATGATTCCATATGCCTCTGGCAATAAGGGGTATAAGTATCTATTTACTGTCATCGATGTGTACTCTAAGTTTGCTTTTGCACAACCTGTGCGTTCTAAGACAGCAGCTCAAGTCAAGAACGCATTTAAACTTATTGTTGAACGATGGAAATGCTGCCCAAGGCTTCTTCAAACCGATCAAAGTAAAGAGTTCTGCAGCAAGGATTTTTCTTCTTACCTGAAGTTACTTGGCATTCGTCACATCTCAAGGAAAGTGTTGTAGAACGCTGTAATCGTACAATCAAAACAGTGATCTGGCGAGAATTTACAGCACAAGGATCATATCGTTGGATTGAACTGCTACCTTGACTCGTGTCTACCTACAAGGATACACCTCATCGCACTATCAGGACAATGTAACGTCTTGTTACAAGGAAAACACCACGCTTAGATGATATTCATCTTGTAATCAAAACAGCTGATCCGCACCGCCATCGCTTTAAAGAAGGTAATTTCGTTCGCATCAACAAACACAAGTCTATCTTTGCAAAAGGATACACCTCTAACTGGAGCACTGAAATGTTTCAAATCTGAAGTGTTAAGCTTACTAATCCAGTACGTATTTACTTCGCGATCTCAGAGGACAGCCTATTGAAGGTGGATTCTACATCAAAGAACTACAGAAAACAAAATATCCTCATCACAATTTAATCGAACGTGTTATTCGATATTGTGGAAATAAACTGCATGTCAAATGGCTTGGTTTTAATAACAGCTTCATATTCATGGATTAATAAAGTGGACGAACTTTACATCTTGTGTTTTTTATTCTCGAACCTCTTCTATGTCATAAGACAAGATAAAACTTGTAAATCAGCACTATTACTACTAGATAATTTTAGACATCCTGTACGGTAGGATGAATATTTAAAATCAAACAACACCTGCAATATGTTTTAAAATTTGTATTTATGTTAGAATATATACATTTTCTTTCTTCATATAAATCTGTTTTGTCCTTTCCTTCATAGATTATTTTACTGTCTTCCATGTTAAATGCCACCACCCATTAACAGTTTGCCTTTCATTGCACCGGCAACGACAAGTGCTGCCATCTTCTCATCAACTGTAACATTAGGTGATGACACACGGATACAGATTTTCATCAGCTACACGTCTTAGTTCAGGATTGTCTTGACGACAAGCAACGTCAAGTTCTTTGCAGGTAGCATCTAACATATTAATACCAGGATCACCACGTTTCAAGCGGGCGTCAAGTCGAGTTCCAGGTCCTCGGTACTGGTAACTAATAAGATGAAGCTCAAAAGGAAGAATATCAATTATCTTATTGATGAGTCCATGCCCAACATGCTTCCCCACCTTTCTCCCAACACGTTTTTTCACCTTTTTCTGCGACAACATGCTTACTCATTTCGCAGCCATGACAAGTGTTTATAAGCGAAGATAACTCGTTAGTTTTAGGTCCGTGATAGAGATCAATGAGTTGACATATACGACACTGTCTCACTGAAAGTCTCCTAGCTAAACTCACTTGTTTGTGATGTAAACTACACGTTTGAAGCTCTACAAAACAGGATCTTGTATCCACTCACGAGGTACCTTATCCCAGATCTTCTTTACAGCATTAGCAGCTACATTGACTAAAAATGCCTTTGGTAATGCATCAACTCTTCTTCAGTAATAATGTTTAAGTATATTTTTGTAAGCATAAACTTTACAATTACCTTTTCATATGCGTTACACATAGTATCAGATAGAAATGACATGCTGTCTTTACTCTACAAATGTTTTTTTTCACACTGACGCCATTTCGACACTGCAATTTACATACGATGTTTACCTCCCGG